>NC_084669.1:15050000-15651111 GCF_028389875.1 Rhea pennata | reverse complement strand
AGACTTTTACTTTTCTCCTCTTGTTCCTCTATATGCTTATTTGTAGAATAGCAAATTATAAACAAGAGCATTATTTAATCGTTGCCTCTAGCAGTCGTCTTTGTACATACTTTGTGCAGCTCAGGCTGAGAGAACCTGAATCCAATTCCCAGTTTGACAGAGATGAGAATTTTCACATGATCTTGTAGTCCCTCTGATGCTTGCTCAACATCAAGTGTTTATTTATAATGTGGGATTTAGACTTTTTCTGTCTTTCTATAAGTGTAGGAAAAATATTCAAACATGTTGTCATATCTCTGAAATTTAGGGTGTAGGCAGAGTGTATCGATCTTTTCCTGTACATACACAAACTTGATACGAGAACACTGACCTAGAAGCCCTGCTAGTTAGTTCATTAGTTCTGACATTGGGATTCATTAGCAGTAATCCATTTAGAAGCACACTGATGGATGTGTGTGTATGCTGGGGCTGGGGGCTGCCCAGAAACTTACAATTCTAGTTGCAAGATGATTTTGTACAATTTTGGGCAAAATTTATCTTGCTAGGCTAAAAGTGACGTTGTTCTTGATTTGATTTTTAATAGATTTCTCTCTATTTCCAATTAATGTCTTATTTCCCATGACAGTTTAAAAATAACTTAAAGTCTGTAAAAGGGAAGCTATCAAGATGATTGAATAATGTATTCTCTATGTTAGACTGAAACCTTTTCTTCATTTTAACTGGAAATACAGACCTAGCAGACTAGAGAAATACTTTCCTTATCATATAAGGTTACAGTGCAGTAGTTCCTAAGCTTGCTTCTGATGGAGTTTCTTGGGACTGTTTCCATTTCCACCCTTGCAGACACAAAACAACCCTTTACCACCCAGCTGTGCATCCTCCCTTCCTGGCTGGAAGAGAGGACACCTCCTCCCCTTCTTATAAATCCCGACTTTCAAGTGTGAGATCTGCTGCTCTCTATCCCACCCTTTGCCTTCCCATCCAGACTGCTCTTGCCCTTCACAGTAGGGTAGAGCCTTTTGCAGCAGCACCAATTCTCCAGCCCCAAAGCCATTTGAAATTGAGATTTATGGCTCAACTGATGGGTGTTTGAATAACATGTAGCAGACTCTGGGGGCCTGGGTATCCTAGTTGGATGCACAGTTGTAGTCTGAAGGTGATCAAAATCTGTCCGCAATGGAAGAAATATGGGGGAGGTGTGGCACTGGCATTCACTAGTCACTGGAACCTGCTCTTGGAGGGAAAGCTGGATCTGCATGTGCTGTGATTGTGGAAGAGGTTCAGGCAGTCTGCAATGAAGGCTAAATCCAAAGCTGTCTCCATGGCTGCCAACTCTGAAAGCTCTGGGGTCTTAGAGGCAGAGTGCAGTGTCCTTACCTCTCTATGCATAATTTAGCATGGCTGAGTGTAGCAGCCCTGTGTGTCTGCCCTTGTTTTTCTGGAGCATGACTTAAGTCAGACCTCTGCCTGAGATATGCTGCTGCCATGTATTACCTTAGAGTTCTGGGAGAAAGGCTGAGTGCTCAGGGATACAAGCCTGGTCCAGGGATATAAGAGGGGATGACATTCCCTTCTGGCTGGGTAGCTATGACGCTGCTGCAGTGATAGAGCAGGTGAGAGTCCTGCTAAAGCTGTGGTGCTTGCCAGAGAATTCTGTGATTGGAGATAAATTCATATTTACAAGATCAGACTGGTGATGTACGTTGCAGCACTGGATTGAGAGTATGTTGAAAGTGATGCATTCTCTCAGCCCTACAATGACTTGACTGTAGGAGTGTTCAGGACTAAAGCTATGACTGTTGCTTTTTGTTTAATTAACATCTCATTTTATAGTAACAATACTTCTTAGATTTTTTTTTTAATGGATAAGCAGTGAGTGTGAGGCACCAATTACTTAACTTTAGTCAACCCTGTTTTTAGAAAATTTCCTTTTCTGTGAAATGGACTAGGGAACTGATCTGATTAAAAACATTCCTGCACACTGTTTTCTCTGTGTTCTTCCACCCTCCTCCTAACCTAAACCAAACATGATGTTTTTGAAGCTGGGGCACTTCTCTGGCTTGATTTGTAGAGCACCTGGCACAGCTGAGGAGTGTCAAGGTAGAGAAGTAGGGATGAGCAAGAGTGGTTGGAGTGCTTTAGGGAGGTTTTGCAGCCAAATGCTTCCTGCTGTTGGACATAGCCTCAGAGTGCAAAGGCAGAATTTGAAGTGTGTTGGTAGGCAGCAAATGAAACAGACTTTTTTCAAACAGTTTCAAGAGCTCTTTGTCACAAGATATTCCTGAGACTTGATCAGCGTCAGAAAGGACTGGGTATCCATTTGATAACAAGCATCACAGTTCATACAGTGGGATTTTATATGCACACACACACACATACACGCACACACACACACATACACACACGCACACGTACATATATATATATATATATATATATATATATATGTCTTGCTCTGAGTTATGATTTGACTTCTAGCAGAGTAGGATTAAGAAGAAATTTTATCTGTAAGCAGCTTATTCCATATCTGCCTGTGGTTCGACTTTTGCATCTTTCTTTGAAATCGGATATAGGACCAGACATGACCTATGGTTTGATTTCTTATCTGGTACACTTACTAAAGCTGCTGCTTCCAACTTTTGAGAGACTTATTAGTGTTTTAGTGTAATAAATAAATCTCATGGTTGTGACATGGCAGATATGCCTTGAAAAAAAGTTTAAGTTTTCTCAGGGGTTTTTGTTTGTTTTTTTTTTTTTTTCTTATCTTTAGGCTATACAGCATGGCCCAAACAGAGAAGAAAGGTGGGCTGCTCCGGAAATCTTCAGCCTCCAGGAAGCCGTTGAAAGAGAAAGTTGTGTTAATGTATGATGAGATTTTCATGGTAAGGACTCAAGCACCTCTTGTTTTGCAAGTGCTGTGTTAAATTTTCCTGTTTTAATTTATGCTGAAGGCTCTGCGTGGTAGATTCTTCTTGCAAGGTAGGTATCATACAGTGTAAGTATCTACTTCAGGCTCTCCTGCTATCATGCTGAGCACTCTACTTCTCTTTCTTATTTTCACTGTGTCCTGTTGTCCACCAGGACTGTTTCTGATCTAAAGGAAGTCATGACTTTGAAGTTTAATGAGTTGGGAGACAGAAGATGTATGCAGTAAGAGGATAGATAAAAGGGTCCTGGAGTGTTACAAGAGCTATTTTGACATTGTTTAATTTAGGGGGAAAAACTGCTTATTGAAAAACAAAAATAGAGAGGTGTCCCAGTTGAGAGCTGCTTCTATTTGTTATTCCACTTCTAGGAATCTGTGCAGATAATATTCTGTACTGTAAGATCACTTGTGTTATCTGGAGAAATGATTCGGATTCTGAGCTACTTGTGATAATTTTTGTTTAACTTTTTGGTTTTGGTTTCTTCTGTTTCTCTCTCATGACCATTCCTTTCTCTTTTAGACCGAAGACCCCAGTAAATGCAACCCCAGGTTTTGGGAAGAGCTGTTCCTCATGAAGGTAACAAAAAAATGAATATCCTCTGATTTGCTGCTGCTGTTTTGACTGTCAGTGCAAGGACTTGCTTTTCTAAGCTGTCAGCAGTTGTGTAATGTGCATGAACTGCTTCTTAACCTGACAGGTCAACTTGGAATATCTAGAAGGCAAGCTGGAGGCCCTGGATGGGGAAGAGTTAATGAAGATAAAAGATAACATCAACTGCTTGTTCCAGCACTGCATCCAGGCACTGAGTGAGGAACACCCAATCAGAGTGGTCAATTCACTACAGGTACCAGACTTGAGATACAGGGAATACTCTTCTGCTTCTGATGAGCCAGTATGTTTGCTGATGGTATCAAGCATCTTGTGCTTATTTCTTTAGTTGTGAAGAGAAGTGGTATCTGCTGAGTAGTTGCTAGTCATTTGGTGTGGAGGTTACAATTACGGTTGCTTCAGTCTTTGAGAAACGGTAGCTTGTTTCAAAACTTTAAGAGGACCTGCTATTGCAGGATGAAGTGGATGGGAATGGAAGGACAAGATGGGCTTGTTCATATCACAAACTATTGGTTTTATGGCTCAGTATTACTCTGTATACCTTTGTCTACCTTCTGCTTTCACTTGTTTTCCTCCTTTTAGCCTATTTTTGAATTGCAATGTTGTTAAAAAATTAAATAAAATTCTGGAGAATTTAGTATTTATACAGGAGACTGTCTTTGCTGGGTAGCATCCTAATTGGAAGCTGTGAAGAATTGTCATACAGAACTAAAAGCCTTTTTCCTGCAGGTTGCCCTTATCAAAGGTGTGCAGTCCTGTGTCTTGCACAGGAGACTATCCTCTTTAATCTTGATGCTTGATGTTACCAGTTCTCAAGCTGATTCTTGCAGTTTGGCAAATGCATATGTCACAGCTTCTGTCAGCTGTAAGAATACAGCATATGGGTTTCAGATTTAGAAGTCATCTGTAGGAGGCATTAGAGTAGCAAGCAGCAACAAGCTGTTGTGAAATGGAATATTTACACCTGTGATGACATGCGATCTTGCTCGCTTTTTTTTTTCTTGAATTATTTTTAAAGGATGCTATTAATATTAAACATTGTAGTTACAGCTACATAGACAGTCCAGCCCAGCTGTGAATTCCCAGGCTTGAATTCAGGTGCCCTGCAAAAATTGGGTCAGGGTTTCAGTCCAGAATCTTGCTATGTGAATGTAAAGAGAAACCAGATCATGTCCTGAACGTGGGTTGGGAAGGGGTTCTCTTATTCACACTGTGTTTATTGTGAAAGGTGATTCTGAAGCCAAAATATACATAAACACTTCTTTTCCTCTTGAGAAAGACCATACTGGTTGAATGTTTCTGTAGTCCCTTATCCTGTATCTGACAATAACCCAAAGAAGGATGCCTACCTTGCCCTTTTGCTTCTGTTACCATTCTAGAGGTCTGCTTGTTCTTTGTTGTCTGCCAGTCTCTGGCTTTGCATCTTCTGAAACTTTTTTTTTTCCTCATAGATAAGTTCAAGCTAGAATCTTAAACTGCAAAGGTTATATTCCTCCCCATTCCCCTCTTCATAGATCTGCAAGGTGCCTGATGACAAAAGTCACCACAGCCATTTCTTCCGTTGGGGCAGATGGGACATCTGCTCTCTATAAATTTTTCATAATATCTGCTGGAAGCATTGTGTGCTCTGATACCTGTATGTTGCCAATGATCTCCAAGAATTCAGTGTGACCAGGAATTCAGTGCTGCAGCAAGAAATACAGAGGAGGTTAGGTTTAGGTCCTTAGTTATTTGAAGACCAATAAAGGTCCTCAAAATCACTGAAGGGGTTAGAAAACTTAGCTGCTTAATAGCCTTGAAGTAATTTTTCTTGTTTCTTGGCAGAGATGCAGATCATTGGTCAGACTTAGTACAGCATGATGGTGACCAGGCAAAGAATGCATGCTATATCATAGAATCATAGAATTGGTAAGGTTGGAAGGGACCTCTGGAGATCATCTAGTCCAACCCTAAACGAGTGGCCCATATGGGGATCAAACCTATGACCTTGACATTATTAGCACCATGCTCTAACCAACTGAGCTAAACCTAACCCTGTAATCTAGGAAAAGCGTCTGCTGTGTGGACAGGCATAGTGTGAGCAGTTAAGTTATATGGATGTCTTTGGCATGTTTAGGAGTTAATCTGGAAAGCTCTAATGTATATCTATCCTCATGGATATGGTTAACATAGGATACTGCTTCTGCCCTGCAGTTTCCTGATCAATATTTTTTGACCTTAAAGCCGCAATTAGATATTTTCCAGAGTTGTGTTCCTGCCTAATGATGTCTGAAGAGAATAGTACAAATTAGGTCTGTACAGAAGAAGCCACGAGATTGCCTTTCTTCAAAGTGCTGTGAAATGAAGGGGTGAATAAACAGGAAGAATATGGATAAATGTATTTATCTCTAATCTTTGAGTCCTCAGCATCCAAAATATTCCTTAGAAACAGTAGAGGTGTAAGAATTGAGACAAACATATGATTTCCAGGCTGGTAGTATTCATTCAAATATCTGCATTTTGCTAGTCCTCTGAGGATATTGTAGGGCAGGTTTTGCAGTTGATTTCTAGGTTGTGGCCTTACATCTTACACTGATCTCTTTCTTTCTCTCTTCTTTTTTTTTTCCTCCCCTTTGCAGACTTTGTGTGCATTGATTCGGGGCGTTCATCAAAAGAATAAATCCACCTCTGGGTTTGACATAATCAACATGCTTGTGGGTTTTGATAAGGCAGAGCTATGTATGAAGGTGAGACCTTGGAAATGTAAAGAAATACTCTGCTGCACCCCAGCCATATTGCAGGGGCAGTTTGTAGGCAGCTGTGTCTGCTGATATGTGCCTATTTAGGGAAGTACTTTTACCAGTTGTTACATGGAGCTCTCTCAAAGTCGTTACCTGCAGGAGGCACAAAGAAGGATAATTTGGATCCCCATGTTTGTTGTAACAACAGAGTGCTTTCTTTTCCTTTCCTTTCCTTTTGTGGTGTAAATACATTATGGTTAAGAAATCTTAAGGCAAGGAAAGACTGTCACAGGCCATTTAGTCTCTATCCTTGAGCCTTATAGCTTACCTTTTGATTTTTAGCTGATAGTCATAGCCTTTGTGCTATGATTCTCATCAGCACATATACTGCTGTAAATTTATTTGGTGCTCATCAGGTGCTGAGCTTTGGGAAAAGGAAATGGGGATAAAGCTGAATTCCTGTTTAATCTTTCATCTTCCTCCAAAGAGAAGAAATATATTTTGGAAAAAATTCTAAGCATTTACTTAGCTGTTAGAACTATGCTTTTCCCTTAAGAATAAATGTTATCTGTCATTTAGTTAGTAATTTGGAAAACAATTATTTATGAATATTTATCAAATAGCTATACAGTATTTATTCTGAATAATAACAAATATATGCACTGTTAAATTGGAGGCATGCTGCTCGAGACAAAAATGTCTTGATGTATAAAAGAAAAATGGGGAAATGTTGGAAAAAAAAAGCACAGATAATACTGACTTGCAAACAGAAAGATCCTAGTCGCAGAGCTCAAAAGTACTACGTGAATAAAATATATTGTTATGTGTATACAAAATCCTTTTGTCTTTGGGGAAAACTCTTTGAAAATGATTGTGATGGTCTGTGTATAGTCATTAAAATGTAATTAACAAAACACAGCATTGAGAACCAATGATGTGAACATAGCCTGTGGTATATAGCAGTTGTAATGGTTTAATTACTGATTCTGGAACAATGTGACTTTTTTTTGGAAACATTTGATATAAGAAGTCTTTTTTTGAAGGTTCAAGTACAGGAATATCAGTATAACCTTAAATGATATAATTGTTTTTCTGTAGAATCTGATGGAGAGCTTGGACTCGCTTCTCTGTGCGGAAGGTTCTGAAAGCCTCAAAAGTTTGTGTCTGAAGCTACTTCTCTGCTTGGTAACGGTAAATAAGCATTAGCCGTATAATAACTTAAATGTTTAAATGGAGCCACATCTTGAGGGGTGGAACTATTTCCAAATTTAAGCAGAATGCTGTAGTGTGACGCTTAAGAGGAAGAAACTATTAAAGAGAATAAGGATCAGCCCAGAATATGACCTCATTGCACTAACCGTGGTACTGACACAGACTGGCAGACTTTTTCTGCTATAAAGACTTTATTATTAGATAGGTGCCAGCAGGGGCAAGAGACAAAGGAGGAAGCATCAGTTATAGTCACATCTTTTTTTAGGGAAAGAGATACTTGAGAAGTCTCAAATAAATGGAAAGAAGGGAGTAAAGAAGAGTGGGCGGAAGAAAGAAAAAGAAGTGTGGAGTAGATGGGAGTGGCAAGAATACGAAGACTGAAGAAGTTGGAGCAAATGGCCACTCAGCATCTCTTGGAATAAGATGCTCTTGGAGCATCTGGGTTCTGCTTTTTCCTTCTCTGCCTGTAGTATAGCAGTCTGCTTCAGTGACTGATAGTATTGTCACAAGACTGTGTGGAATATGAATCTGCAAAAGAAGTGGGAAGCTCTTTGTATGTGGGTCATGCTTTTTGCCAGAGAGAGATGTAGGAGTCAGGACAGATTTCTTTTACTTCATGTCTAGCTCTAGTGCTGTTCACACACTTGACTTGCTAAGTGTGAGATTCTAGACAAATGTGTCCATCTGGTAGTATAACTCTTTGGTTTCTGGTGTGTGCCAGAGGTAGGTACAGCACATTGAGGGATTTCAGATCAGACTTTGAAACTTGTCTTTGCACTCAGGTGACAGATAACATCAGCCAGAACACCATCCTGGAGTATGTGATGATTAACAGTATCTTTGAAGCTATTTTACAGGTAAGAGTTTTTCCTCTGGTAGAGGGAGGTCTTTCTCCATAGTGTTAGCTTTCAGTCATAGGTTTGCTTTTAACTTTCAAAGCAACATAGCTAGCTGGTGCTGCGTGTCATTTCCATCCACCGCCACAGCTCACTCACAGGGTTGTGGGCTTCTCTTGGCTTCTCTCATCTGCTGTTTTCAGTCATTGAGTCTTGAAACTATTTTTGCTTGAGACATTTGTGCTCAGATAGAAGCAGAATAGGTCCATGGGCTAATTTCACAGAGGAGTTCTTTGTCAGAGGAACTTGTTTCTAAAGTCAGTCTGGATATATTGAAGCTATTTTCTGCTCTCTGATAAAGTTACACTTTTTAGAAGTGGAATTGGGTGTGGGGAAACCCACACAAACTGCACAAAGAATTTTGAGTGCACTGAAATACTGTCCAGTGCTGTTGAGAAATATATTTGCCCTTTATACCCAGAAATCCTTTATACATCCCCTATGATAAAAATAAATTTCGTTTTGTGGAAACTGAAAACTTTTTAGAAGCACTGATGTTCCCAAATTAAATACCATCTTTCACTTAGCACGTAATTTTCTCTTATGTGTATGTTTCACAGCCACGTGTGGTGTAAGATCCATTGCCAGTTTCCCAAAGCAGGCCTGAACAGAACAATGTGATTCTTTATTCTAGATTCTGTCCAGCCCGCTTAGTCGCAGAGAACATGGCTATGATGCTGTTGTCCTTCTTGCCTTGCTGGTCAACTACAGAAAATATGAGGTAGGTGGTCTAAACAGATAACAGGAAAAATCCCTTTTATTTTGTTAAAAACTTAGAGGCCAATGTGAATTAATAAGACCTACAACATGTTTTTTAACAATATAAACTATAGTTATGTGCTGGTCGCCTGATATGTTATAGATGCTTTACAAGGCTTTGCAAGATGTTTACAGACACTTGCATCTGTCTTTGTATGTATATATGCAAATATATATGATGTCCTTACAGTTAGTTTTTGCATCATGAGAGAAGCTAGCCAGGAGATTTGTGTTTCCTTAGTGGAAGCATTTTGGAGAAGGTCCTCTTCCAAGAGTTACTAGTGTGCAGAGCTTGCATATTTCCATCTGTGTGTGAGTATGCAGTTATAGTCCCTAAAGTAAAAAGAGTTGTTAGTCATCACCTGACTGTCAGACTAAAGGAACGTATATCCCCAAAGAGATTTTGAAGACATGACCAAAGACTGAGTGGAAACATCATAGCTAGTATATGCAAGAGAAGTCTATCTCTATTTGATTCCTCTTCAGGAAACTTTATTCATCTTTATTTTTCTGAACTGTGCTACTTTGTGGTGCATTCCCATTCTTTCCTGATTTTTATTGCCTTGAAGACGACACATGGAATGTCAAAAAGCACCATAGTGATGACACTTTTTTGTGTGAGGCCTGATGTTTCAATGATCTATCTTAGTTTTTTTCCTGCAAGTGGCAAAACTTTATTAAACTTAAATTGGTGGATAGAAAAAGAAGGAAAGCTCTGGAATGCACCTTCTGCAATAGGATTATTGGGGGGGGGGGAGATCCCTACCTGGCTTTAAAATTGAGCTTGTTTGGATTATGAATAGACCTGTTAAATAGGCCAAGGCAAGGACTGGATTAAATTACTGAGACAATCTATGTTTTCCCATTCCCGTGAATATTGTCCACATCTTAAATTGTGGATACTGTTCAGTCTGTGCCCTTGCAGCATAGAGCCGGAACATACAGTTTGGTTTTAGTATATGACCATTAGGAAAAACTAATGGGAATGATATGGGTAAGATTATTGCCAAGGACAGACTGGGAAGACAGGGGTCTCATTGCCTGTGTTATGCCTATATCTTGGAAGTGGAATTGAAACTGGTTCTGTGCAACAGTTACCTGGCTAGCTTGTGTCCTCTGAGCAAAGTATATAACTCTTTTCCTTATTCACATTGATGATAGCCTATTAGTTTAAGCATTCAGCTAAAGAGAGAGAGAGCTGTCTAGTCTTGTTCCTGGGCTGTGGATCCCTGTGTGCTATAGTTTATCTCATTAGTAGGTAGAGGGCTTTGAGTACATAAGACTTGTCCTTTGCTTTCAACGGTAGTTTTCTGTAGAGCATCTAGTTGGTGTCAGGTGCTCTGGAAAATGCTGTCCTAAATGTCTTTGAATTGGGCACTCAAAGGAAATTAACTGTGCTGATGGTTTTAAGGAAAAAAAAAAAAAAACACGCACAATATGTACAAAACAAGAAAACAGATCCAAGCTGAGGCAGATGGCAGATGTCTGGCAAGGAAAATTTTAGAATGCATAGTATGTGTATGTGTTTTTCCTCTCAATTTTTTTTTCTTTTTTCTTTTCCTTTCCCCCCCCCCCCCCCCCCAGTTTGACTGTGCTACTATTGATAGGTTCTCTTTTGTTCTGAACTTCACTGGTTGCCAACCTGCGGTTCCAATTGCTTAAGAAAATCTAATTAGTCTGAAATTTTTGTTAGCTGACTATGATTTTTTTTTCTCCTTAATGAAAGTATCAGTGTGTGCATGAATGTGTTCTTTCATATTTTGGGGATGCAAATTTTCTAGTCTCCTTTCAGGTTCCCTGGGGGATAGCTGTCTATGATTTCATTACTAGTGTAGTGACCTGAAATTCCAGTTTGCTCATTAACTTCTGTTCTAGGAGTAGGAGTGATATATACATTTTTAGATGGAACCTTTAAAGGGATGTCATTGATCTGAGACCTAATAATTTTAAAAATTTGTTCCTGGTATGTACTTACTCAAGTGTTCAACTATTGTTTTATAATTTTCTCTGAAATGTGGAATGGGATTGGAAAATATTTCTTCCTTGCTGCTGTGTGAAGGAAGCATAAAAGGGTAGCTGAACGATTGACTACATCAGGAAAGTTGTGAAGCTAACTGTACACAGAAGGCTACCAAAGATACAAAATATTGTGGGAAAAGCATTTATTCTCTCATTTTCTCAATATTCTAAGAGATGGCTGCTAGAACAGCAAGCTAAAACATAAAATCAGAGCAGTGACTTTTAAGTAGATATATTCTTTGATAACATCTAGATGAAAAACTCTTTACCTCATGTTCAACCTGCTAAAATGGCATATTGCCATTTGCTAAGCAGGACTGGAAGAAATCAGTGAAAATATATGGGGTTTCTTTTCCTGCTTTTGTGTACTCATCTGCCTGCATATAGTGATCTGACAGCCCTTTGTGACTACTTTGCACTCTGTCCTGTAACTCATCAACTGCAGATGCTGAAGAGACTCTTAAACATTGAGAGGGTCAGAAAATTCATCTTTTTAAAGATGATTAAAAAAGGAATTTCGGAGTTCTCCGAGAGCTTAAATTATTTTAAATCAATCCCTTTAACAAGAAAAATTCATTATTCAAGCCCTAATTCGCCATAAGATGGCCTTCCTGATGATCTTACCAGGGCTGGAAGCAAAGCTGCTGAAGCCCCGAGTGAGTGTTCAGGGAGAAGTCCTGTAAGGAGTAATCAAGTAGACTCTGGCCTTGATTTGTATTGCAGATGTAAAAATAATTTTAGCATGTAACTAGGTATTATACATGCTTAGCTTGTTTTTTTCTGCTTTGTTTTTCTAGCAAAAAGTTGCTTCACATAGGTGTACCCCAAGCTCCACCACAAACCTGGGAGTATGAGGGAGATCTTACTCCTTCTCCTAGATTTCTGTGGATTTTCATAGCATGCTTACTGTATGGCATGTCACACCTGGGGATTTTCTGATGTGGTTTTATTTGGACTGTATTTTAGAAATTTCCTGGCAATGATCTTCTCCCAGATTTGACCCTCACTTCTGTGCAATTGTTGTTAACTAATGGTGGGTAATTCGTGGAGATGTCTCGAGTATTCACAAGTTCCAAGAACTAGTGTTTGTTCCTCATGTCTGAAGATGAGGCCCATGTTTGTTCTCGTCTGGTTGTGATCAGAGAAGACCTGTGTTATTTTAAGAACAGAGATATTTTAAGAACGTGTTTTTTATTTGTGGAGGCAGGTGGGGGCAGAAGCTATTTCTAAGCTTCTGTCACCACTTCATTGAACACCCTTGAATTTTCAAAATGCTTAACAGCCACCTTTCAGGGCTGTTCTGTGTTGGTGGGCACTATGGAGTGGCAGGTAAAGTTTACTTAGCTTTGCAAACCTTTTGCTGTGATTCTCAGTAAGAGGAAAATCAAGGAAAAACTGAAGTAACAGGGTTAGAACAGAGATATTCAGTCAAGGAATCATATGAGCTTAGCTGAAGGTTCTTGTACAACTTGCAGGTTGCTGAAGTTCATTGTATATGTGCATGCTAAAGCTCACAGTAAGTAAATTTGGAGCGGTTGGCTCTGAAGGAGTGGAGGGAGCAAGCTGTACTTGCCTATGTTGGTACAGGCTTGCAGTAAGCTGGAAGGCGCAGAAGCTGCTATGTCCCATGTAGAATACTGTGTATCAGTTGCCTTGCTCTAACTCTCCTAAGGAGATTCCTAAGGGTCTGCTCTCCTAAGGAGTTAGAGAAGCACATAGGAGGCATGGAACTTACTGGAGGCACAGAGAGGCTTAAGATAGGAATTAATGAACAGATTTTTGCAGATTTGGCGAAGAGACTTGAAAAGAGAAAAGACAGATGTCTGCAGCCAGGTTGGCCAACTTCCTTGGCCCTATTCACCATGCACAGACCAGTTCTTGGTGCCAACAAGCAGGAGACACGCACCATACATCTTGGAGAGTCAAAGGCAGCAGGAGTCCCAAAAGTAGTTCATAGGCTGGAGATGATGATGATGAACCCTCTCCTTCTCTCTTCTTTGATGGGCCTGAGCATATGACTAGGTTTCCAGAGAGTGGAATTCACTGGTGGCATTCACTGGTGCAATACCTGCTAGTTTGCTGCTTTGCCACATCTGGGGATTTGGATAATCTTGCAGCCCCTATACCAGCACAGCCCTGCTCCCTGTTTCTTGGCAGAGACCCATCACCTCTACTGCTTATGAGTCACAGTTTGGCCACTGTTGTGTGTGTGAGGTGTGGTGTGGAGAAGCCTGCTAATGAGAGGCCTGCAGAATGCTGTACTGATAACGACTAGATATAACTTCTGAAAAGGAGTGTGGCTGTACAAAGAGGAGCTTGTATTGTTACTCAATGGGAATCCCTTCCTGAGCCTCAGGTAAATGTCTTTGTGCTCTTCCTGCACAGATGGGCTCTGTGAGAATTTTCTGCCTTTTTCTGAGACGACAGATAGCGCTACCATGCTGTGGAAGGCAGGCTGACAGACTTGCTGAGCTTTGATCTGTTATCATTGGTCTCTGAACCAAAGACAAAACTCGATTTTCCAGAAGCATGGAATAATTGGGAGGGTGTTGTTTTCCAGTCAGTCTTATTTTTAGCCTGCTTGCCTGGGGCAAGACAGATAACTGAGTAACTTGTAAAGTGCTGCTGCATCTGATGCATGCTTTGAGTGCTTTATGCTTCGCATCTTCAGACCTGCTGTACAAATAGAGCCTTTTCTTCTCTGTCCTGGTTCCAAATCAATTTTGTTAGGTTTGTGCTGATGCATATGAACGATGAAAAACAAATGTGTATTGATAATCTAAAATACTTTCTAAATAATAGGACTCATCCTTATAGATGTGCTCTGTGTGTTCTATTAAGCTGAGAGTTAAAGAAATTTCTCCAAAGACTTCCTAGCTCTCAGTGGTGTGAACTGTTGAACACCAACTCTGCAGCAGCTGTCTGTAACACTGTCATGCTTTCTTAGGTCCTTTCTTTAGGCAATCTTTGCAAGGTGTTGTAGAAAAGATATATCAGAACACTAAGGTTCAGTTCCAGCTGTAGTGCTTGTGCTTGCTGCATAGTAGTGTGTGGGTCACAGACAAGAACCTTGGAGGATGGCAGCTCCACTTTCAAGACTGACAGTCAAGCTAGCAAAGGAGCTGAGACTCCCTCTCAATTAAAATCGGGAGCCTGCCTAGCTGAGCAAGTAAAGAGAAGGTGGCCTAGGTATAGTAATCTTGGTACTTTGGTGGTGACTTGTTGAATTGTGTGTTCTGTGCTATGGAACAGGAGGGGAATTCCTTTTAGGGTGGCTGGGTAAATTTTGAAAGATAAGTTGTTGTATATGTGTTTCTTTTTTAAGGCTGAATTTAAAACTAGTTTTCTTTTTTCTTTCCTTTCTCTTTTTTCCCCTCTGAGCAGTCAGTGAATCCCTACATTGTGAAGCTCTCCATTGTAGATGATGAGCCCACGCTTAATGTGAGTATTTGACTTACTCCTCTCTGCTTCTGGGGATGTTCTTCCATAAGTGTATGCCATCTTGGCATCTGATGTGAAGAAGATTTGGGAGCAGTACTATAACAGACCACTAGAATAGTGGGTTTCTTCCCTAACTGAACTCTTGAGATGGGTGAAATACCTCAAAATTTGGACAGACTATTCATAAGTTAAATGGTGGGAGTGGTGGAAAGGCTGGGTAGCAAGAAATGTACTAAAGATGGTATGTTATACATTAATGAGCTATATATACATTACTTGCTGTTGCTGTTTAAAGAGGCACAAGGTAGCTTTTGCCGAAGGAAGTATCTCCTGTCCAGTGCTGTGTCATCTGGCCTTAACAGTCTGTAAGGCAGTTGTTATAGCTTGGTGGAAGCATGTGCCTAAATCAAGAGTCCTGCAACATACCTTGGGTTGTAGCCTCTCCCTGAGTTCTGTTTTCAAGGCTGGATAGGAGCTGGCAGCACACCTAAAGCTATGAGAGGTCCGGACTTGCAAGTTCTTGTTTGTGTGTGGCATAAAAGCAATAACATCTATGCTACCTAAAGGATGAGAACAATCATTTGAAATTAAATTAACTTGAGAAAGAAGGATGATCAGTAGCTGTGGATTGATGAAGGCCATTTACAAGAACTGAAGAGATCATTAGTGTTTATGACCTTTGTGAACCTTTAGATATCTTTCCACCAGCTTTCTTCAAGGGGTCTTGCCACTTTATTGAGGCTTCTTGAGTGAGTAAGCTTTGTTTGGAAGCTCCAGGAGAGTAAACTTTCTTCTTGATAACTTTCTGCGGTTAGATATCCTGCTTTAATTTTGGTGCCTTGATTTTTGGACAATGTTTGTGTTGTATCATAGTGTGTCTTAATAGTTTAAACTGCTGCAGAGGAAATTCCCTGTAGCGTGGGAGGATATCTTGAGTGATAAAGTGCTACTATGTTCAGTATTTGTTTTCCTGCATTGATATTTTTAATGCAAAGATTTTTTTTTAACAATGTATTTTTTTCAGGGAATGGGACTTGTTATTGCCCAGGCTTTATCAGAGTACAACAGGTAAGGTCTAACCATCATTCATTTTGTAGCTGCATGGTAGTTGCTGTCCCTTTCAATAAACTTTTTTTGTTTGTTAAAGCACTTTATGGCACTTGCTTATCACTTAACAGCCCTGATGCACCTGGAGAGGAAGGGAATAGTCTTATGGCTTGAGGTGCTTCAGGTCCATTGTTGCTGTTGTTGCCAGTGTGAATGTGTCTGTGCCAGCTGTGCTAATGTGATTCAGAAGAGATTTTGCTGTGGATTTCTCTTGTATGTTTTTGCCATCATTGATTCTACCTCTGTGTGAACCTTGTGTTAAATGTTGTGGTCCCATGTGAAAAGATGATAAACAATTTGCTGAGTGCTTCTCTGATGGAAAATTACTTTATCTGAACCTAATCTAAGACAGACAAATGTATTCAGAACTATCTAAATGCCATGTTGAACCAGGTTGGGGGTGATCTGGGGTCTGAATGTTCTTGCAAACGGTGAACAGCAGCAACTGGTTCTGAAGAAAGCCAGAAAGCTAGCAGTAGGACTAATATGTTTCCAGCCCTTGTTTATGTTTCTAAATTTTTCTGAAGTGCTTTCTTCTCAGGGAAACTTGCATCTTTTCTGCAGTTATTTATTAAACGGTTCTGCTTGGGTAACCTAGCAGTTTTTCAGGAGGATTTTTAAAGTATCCAAAGAATTTCTTTTAATTCTTTTTGATTGTCTGCTACTATTATAGTGCTTGCATGTTGATGCAAGCCTGCAAATCACATAAATATTTTTAACATATTAGAGTAAAACAAGAAAGCTTCCGCCCATGCAATTTCCTTCATTTCTGACAAAAGTTGTCTTAAGCTATGGCCTGTTTTGTCCAACTTGTTTGTTTTTTTAATTTTCCCCAAAACTTTTGAATTGTTATCTTGTGTTCATTATGTCTAATCAAATCTTTAAATTTGTGGGGAAGACCCATTGCTTTTTGGGAGATTCCTCGTACACCTTTGACTGTTCTGAATTTGACTGTTCTGAACTGACAGACAGTCAGTTGACTAAGCCTTTCTTCTGTTGTATGTTGGACAACAAACAGCATTCTTCTTCATGGAAAAATTCAACTGAGTTTTATAATCTGGCAGAAGTTATTCCCATGCCAAAGATGGAATAAATGATTATGTGAACTTTTGATAGTCCATATCAATGCTAAATAAAGTAAATCAGCTTAAATCTGAGGTACCTAACCTTTTTGACTTCACTTATTTCAGTCCCAATCAAAGGCCTTATGGCATAGACACTACTGTCATGTTTCTGAACTGGCTCTAAGTGCATAATAGGTGTAACGCTTGCTCATGTTATCATGCTTGCTAAGCCTGCTTAGAAACATCCTTTTGTGTACCAGATTTGTCCTGGAAGACAAGCAGACAGGGGTGGACTGCTGTCGGAAGAGCAGTTCGTAGAGCCAGCTTCCAGCCCCCCTTTCTCTGTATAGGGGAGGTCAGGATTGGGCAAGATTCGGATTGTGAAGCACTGTACTGGCGTTCATGGGTTCTAGTGGCCTGCTGACTGTAGGATGGGCAACTGTAGTTCAGTCTGTTCTGTTACTGTATGTTTTTGTTACTGATATGGACTCTGTGTTCGTGGGGTCAGTTACTTTGTTGGCATTGCTGGACAAAAAATTCTTAAGTCACTTAATCCTCTCCTTTAATTTTATCTGAGACATTGTCCCAGGTTACATCTTCCAGCATCCTCACTTCAACTCTACACAATTTACATGTGTTTAACACCCTTTACATCTCTCTTTGCAAGGCCTTGGAAAGGGGACTATGAATGTTGGTGCTCTTTCTAGCCTGTATCCTAATCAGGCAAGGCTGTCCTATGGGGATATAGATAAAATAATCCTAGTTCTGTTTTCAACCTGGAGCCTCATCCTTCTTTTGCTTTTTCCCTTTTGTTCAGGCAGTACAAAGATAAAGAGGAGGAGCACCAGAGTGGTTTCTTCTCAGCCCTAACCAATATGGTAAGCAGGAAAGGAGTATTTTTCTGTTCTTAAAGTAGGGGCCTAATGAAAGTTCTTCAGCGGGGTGAGAATTTCCAAAACCACCAAAAGGTTGACGATGTTCTTTTGGGGGGAGGATTTGCATTGATCCACACCAAACATGAATGAAGTAGCAACATGCTTCTCAGAATACAGCTGTCTGTCTGGGAAAGCCCTTTCAAAAGGATGAAATCTGTATTCTAGGGTTGATAATCAAATTGTTTTCCTCCCTCTCTTTCACTGAAGTTGACTTTATTTTTAAATATTTGTTGGACACTTTGAACAGCTATTTATTTTTAAAAGTGTTGCTGGTCTGTTGATGTAGACTAAAGCAGAGAGGCTGCAACAGCACAAGGTGCCTCAGAGATATTCAAAGCCTAGGCTGTGGCCAGCGTTAGAGATCTGTTTCTATATTGTCATGTTCCTCAAGCTTGGGTACACGGTAGCTTTGAAGTATGCTTGGGTTCTGCAACAGGCAGTGTCTGCTTTTCCAGAGAGAGTCCCCAGTGAATCCCATAAGGCAACTGGGAATTGTCTCATCTCAAAGTAAAGAGGATTTGGTGTCCCCGTTGTTTAGACTGGCTTTGTGCTGCATATAAATTGCAGTCTGAGATTTAATTGACACTAGGAAACCTTTCTGTAAATAAGGGCAGTTCAGTGTTGATGGCCATCAGTCAGGAGTGACATGGATAAAACTGCTGTTACCTGGGGACAAGCAGGTGGGAAATGATCTCTACTGGTCCTTGTAAAATTGTAGACTAATCCAGACTGGGAATCAGGTTTCAGTCCTGTTTTCTGTGATTAGACATTAATCAGTAACGGTTGTGTGAAGGAGAATGTGTTTATAGAGGGTCATCCCACTCAGCCTGTAGAATTTTTCCATCTGTATTTTACTGGTCTTAGAAAGAAAGTTGGATCAGTGCATTGCAGAGTTGCATGTTCTCCCAGAGTACTTCAGACTTAGTTAAATCCATGCCTTCTCTTTGGCCTAATAGTGTTCATAAATTGTTCCTATGCAATACTCTTTCTTTCCATAGGTGGGCAGTATGTTCATAGCAGATGCTGATGAGAAGATAACAGTCCAGTAAGTGCACAGATGTTAACTGCACAATGAATAGCAACTTACCATACTGGTAGACATTATCTGCTCAGTCAGGGATGTTTTAATGTAGGAAAACAAAGGAGGCGTCAGTTTTGGCCTTGTAACTAAAACAGTGCTGCACCTCTGCAAACAATGTGTTTATTAGTTAGGTGAGAAGGGTGAAACAGGAACCACAGCTGAATTGTTTGCAGTGAAGTATATAAAACTGTGGTTTGAATGAGGCATTTTTAATGTAGGATAGGGATGTTGGAGGTGGCAGGTGGGAAGCAACAGTTCATGCCCTCTTGTCCTCCAGAATGTGTCTCTCTTAATTTAGAGGGCAAGTGATAAATATAACTGTTTGGCCTGTCTGTAGGAATCTCTGCCCTTGGAAAGTAAGGGCTTTAAAGAGAACATTGAGACTGAGGAACCAGAGACTTTCAGCAGAAGAGGAACAGAGTTTACAGTCAAGCTCTAGAAATTGCTATTTTTTGGACTGCTAAGTGCTATTAATAACGAAAAAAAATCTGGATTGCAGAGGCAGAGTTTTATGTACTCAAAAATCTGTCTGCTTAAATGGATCATTCTTCTCTGAAAAACTTTGCTCTTGGATTATCATCTGTCAGTTGCCCATAACTATGCTTTTGTCTATCCCTTTCACAGAACAAATGAGGCAATCCTTCTGGCCCTGTATGAAGCTGTTCACTTAAACAGAAACTTCATCACAGTTTTGGCACAGGTGAGTTTCAGTGCATTGTTTGCCCTTTTCTTTGTAGTGGATGGCTTCAAAATCAAAAATCAGAAACAGAACTAGTGAAAAGATACCCATTTACCTCCTTTTTCCCTGAGTACTTGTCATAGGTGTAGATGGGCATGAAAGAACAAAAGCAGCCAGGGCCTGGGTTTACTATGCATTAAAAAATACTTTCTGATTTGCTAGAAAAAATACTCTTGAGAGCACAGCTCATGTTAGAGCCATTTCTCCCACTGTATGGGAAGGGCTGCATGGCATTCCTTCTGTACCCTACTAATATTGCCTTTAGATAGGATGGCATGGAAAAGGGTAAAATTGCTGCAGTTTTCAGAGTAGTTCATGCCCATGATAAATTAGGGCTTCTGGAAAAAAGTCGATGTGGCTCCAAGCTGGCTGTGTTGTTGTCTGGAAGCATACAGATTACATATTATTGTTTGGATATCCTTGGCTTAGGGACTAATTGACACATAGAATCATAGAATCAGTAAGGTTGGAAGGGACCTCTGGAGATCATCTAGTCCAACCTCCCTGCTCAGCAGGGTCATCTAGAGCATGTTAGACAGGGTTGCAGCCAGGTGGGCCTTGAAGATCTCCAGAAAAGGAGACTCCACAACCTCTCTGGGCCACCTGGTCCAGGGCTTCGTCACTCTCACAGGGAAGAAATTCCCCCTCACATTCAGGCGGAACTGCCTGTGCTTCCATTTCTGCCCACTGCCTCTTGTCCTGTCACATTGGACAATTGAAAAGAGTTTGTCCCCGTCCCCTTGACACCCTCGCTTCGGGTACTTGTACACATTGATAAGATCCCCCCTCAGTCTGCTCTTCCCCAAGCTGAAGAGGCCCAGCTCTCACAGCTGTTCCGCATAGGGCAGATGCTCCAGCCTTTGGATCATCTTCGTAGCCCTACACTGGACTCTCCAGTAGATCCATGTCTCTTGTGCTGGGGAGCCCAGAGCTGGACACAGTATTCGAGATGAGGCCTCCCCAGGGCTGAGTAGAGGGGCAGGATCACCTCCCTCGACCTGCTGGCATCAGTCCTCCCAATGCACCCCAGGAGACCATTGGCTTTCTTGGCCACAAGGGCACATTGCTAGCTCATGGTCAATTTGTCATCCATCAGCACTCCCACCAGCACTCTGCAGAGCTGCTCTCCAGCAGGTCAGCCCCCAGCTTGTCCTGGTGCCTAGGGTTATTTCTCCCTAGGTGCAGGACTCTGCACTTGCCCTTGTTGAACCTCAGGAGGTTCCCCTCCACCCAGCTCTCCAGCCTGTCCAGGTCTCTCTGAATGGCAGTACAGCCCTCGTGTGTATCAACCACTCCTCCCAGCTTGGTATCATCAGCAAACTTGCTGAGGAGGCACTCTGTCCCCTCATCCAGGTCACTGATGAAAAAGTTGAACAGGATGGGACCCAGTACTGAGCCCTGGGGGATGCCACTAGCCACAGGCCTCCAACTGGACTCCATGCATGAGCGTGGTTTTTCCAAATACTATTTATTATCCACATTTCCCTGGAAAGTTTAACCCTTCTTGCTTGGGAGATTGTCTGCTGCTAGAACAGAGCACTCCTACTTGTGTTGTTTATAGTGAGGAAAGAAGGAGCAGTGTTTTGAGAAGCAATGGCTGCTCCATACATTTGATCAAAGCTCTGAATGCTTCTCTGGACACTGCATGTGTTTTCAGAGCTGGCAGTTGCTGGAAGATGGATGATAAGAGCATCTGGTCTGGTGGTTGTGCTGTGGCTGGTTGAAGGAGTAACTAGATGGGCTTCGGAAAACATTGAGGCTGTTAATTTTGGTTTACCAGTGCTGCTGGTAGTCTGTGAGAAAAATGACATCAAAACAGGTATCACCTTTCCCCAGTAACTTCAGCTTCTCACAGTGAAGCTGTATATAATTGATTAGACAATTGACATGACTGAGGGAGTAGATTTGGGGAAGGCAGAAAGAGCTACTGGAAATAGTAGTAATAGAGGAAGTCTGGGCAGATCTGCTGCTGAAGAAAGTTTCTATTCCATGAGCCGTTAACTTGCTCAAGTTGTCTGCCTCCCTTTTGCCCATGTTATTTATTCCTACCACTTGTGAGAGATTTCTGCCCTTTCAGCTCTTCCTAATACTAAGTCAGGCCTTCATGTGGTCAAGACCCCCCTGAGGAAGGAAAGGGGGGATAGGAAACGAGCAGCTGGTGTAAGGCCTCTTAAAATAATGATAAAAAGTTGGAACAGTTGTTTCTGAAAGTGGTAGCTGAAGTGGCCACCATTCAGTGGGCTTAACTGAAGTGCAGATATGAAGACACAACACATAATTTACCCAAGAACATTACTTGAGAGAGCAAGGTAGGTCATGCTGTCCTTCAGGAAAACCTCATAAAATATAATGAATACTCATGTCTAAGTTTATTTGCAGTGCTGGACAAGGGACTGCGTGAATGTCTACGTGCTAGTCCATGGGCAAATAGGAAGAGCAAGGGTATGATTGCGCTGATGCCTGAAGTGTTTAGGTTTGTGTATACTTACCAGCTTGTTGGTCCACAATTTTTGCTGCTAGGTGGCACTGTTATCTCAGCTGACAGCTAATGTTTGAGGAAGAGGAAAGTAAACACCTTAGTAAAACCTATGGAAACAAACCTCTTTGTATGTAAAATTTTCAGTGGAAAACTGTGTTTCAAAGTTACTAACCTGTACTGATTTAAAATTGTCTTCAAATTGTAGTATATATGTCTTTGCTTCCCATAAGATATATGCATTTATAGCTGTTCATAAAATGAACAAAGATTCAAAGATAATGTGGAGGGTATTTGCTTGTGCTCTAAAAAATCCCTTGGATCTAACATGAAATCGCTTCTACTCCTTTTGTTTTGAATTTTGTGATAATATATTAAGGCACTTTGTGGATGATACATTTATGAAAGCCTTGCCTTATGAAATGGACACTTTGCTTGACAGGCAAACTTAAAATAGCATGGCAGATTGCCTACAATCTCACCAGTCTGGATAGATCCGGAAGCTTACAAAGAGTAAAGTCAAAGCAGTAATCAGGCAGGCAACTATTAGCAAAGATGAAATGAGGAGAGCAACCAGCTGATGGAAGCAGAGAGGATCGATAATGATAGTGTTGTTTACGTTATACACCTTTTCCTGTGGTGCCTGGGCTTTACAGCAAGGCAGGGAAGTAATAAATTGCCATCATCTTTAAATATGAGCAGGTGGAAGACAGGGAGAGGAAGGACATTCTGCTTTTAAAAAGAGAAATAAAAGGATGATTGAGGAAGACTTTAAATGTGCACCCTTGATTTGTTGTAGAGGAACCAAAAGCTACAAGCAGTGTATGTTTCTGCATATCTTCTCCTACTCTAGACTGGGAAAGGGCATGATGGCTTTCTGCTGGGGACAGCCATCACTTACATATGTTTTGATGGATAAAGAAATTGATGTGCAGTTTAATTCTAAGTGTCTGAGGTCAGGAAGCATATACTTGCTTTTTGGAAGAGAGGCTGAAGTTTCTTGATTTTATTAGTCACATCCGTTGTGTGGGAGTCTGAAGCAGTATTTGTAGTGGTCTGTATGGCTAGTGCAGAGAAAAGCTATTGACCTGTGTATGGGCATTTGTGTTTTCATCTAGAGCCATCCTGAAATGGGGCTGATGACAACACCAACAAGCCCAGTTCCGACAACACCTGTCACTCCGCTTGGAACCACCCCACCTTCCTCAGATGGTAAGAAATGTAATGTTCTCCTGGGGGCAAACATGTCAAAGTAACTATAACTAGCAAAGCACTTTCTCAAGATGGCAACTAATGCAGTCCATTTGGAGCAGATGTAACCTGGTTTTCTGTTCCTGGAGAGACTGCCATATTAAGCATGAACAAAAGGCTGCACAAATCCCCTGTGATTCTCTGAGTTTGTCATTAATGAACTTGTCCCTAGCTTTGAATTAATTGGGATTTTAATCTAATCTAGAGGTTGAAGTATTCCTCTCTCTCTCTACCTCCTTCTCTGGCAGGCTTTGTAAATGACTGCTTGCACAGCGATCTTTTTTCTAAAGGAGATATGCTAAGTGTCCACATAAATACACATTGAGGTCATCTAAAATAAAACCCTGCTTGTTTAAGGTAAGGTAGACATTGCCCACATTGAGAAAAGAAATCAAATGGTTGTTGTCATGTACTTCAGTGACATCATCTAGATCTGGAGAAGGTGTTTAGCAAAAGAATGGAGTCAGACTGAATAGACCAGAGTTTGGAAATATTTCAGGGGAAGAACAGCCTGAGTTACCCAGTAGTATCTGATATTCAGGTCATTTGATATCCTAGTTATAAAATGATCTTCCTTGTGGATGAATTCTGTCTGGTTACCATGGATATCAAAAGCTTCAGATAACACCCCCCCACACACACACACTCCCCAGTCTCATCTCTCCTTGTGTATATTCCATAAAACGTCCAGGGACAGGCATTCTGTGGGCTTCTGTTCAAAGTGATCCTTGCAAATGTATCCACCCACATGCTTTATTATACAACTGACAGAATTTGTTACCTACAGCTTGTTTGCATTCTCTTGCTTGTGCATGCGCGCACACTCTTCTTTCTTTCTCTTTTTTAAATTTATCAGAAAACAAAACAAAAAAGCCGTTCTGCTTTCAGCAGAGGCAGTGATCTTGTGAAGCCTCCGTGAGGCATCTTGCTGCTTGTAAGTTTATCAGTTTAAGGAGGGGAGTTGATCCTAATGTGCAGCAATTGCATTGGGAAGCATTCTTGATTTCTATTTGCTATCACCTTGCTGATCCCTCCTCTCTGATTTTTTTTTTTCTGGGGACTTTGGCTTGGTTTAATTTGAGTGATGCTTCTACAGTACTGCTGTTATTTTAAATGTATGTCAGTCTTCCTTATTCTCTAAGGTCTTGCAACTCAGCTGTAAAATTTGCCTATGGCTGAGAGGTAGCAAGAAACATTTCAGCTTTGGAATGAAAAGATTGCTTTCTTCTTTCTGTACATTTAAAAAAAATGTAGTTGAGCTATTTTCAAGTTACAGGAACATGTAGAAATCCCATCTATGGGTTTCAGGCACTCTTTTGTGCTGATTCTTGGTTTAAAACTGTGTTCATGTTCTGGTTTGAAACAGTCTGGTAGCCTATAATGTGAATTAAGGCCCTTTAAAATTTTATCTATATTTAAAAAAATAAGATCCGTAGCATGAACCAGAATAAGCAGTGATGTTTTGTTCAAAATGATTTAAAAAAAATTTTTTTTAAATAAGATTTTTGCTGGAAACTGTTGATCCATGTTATGTAAATAGAGTATATCTGTCATCATAGTATCTAAATGTCAGTTTGCTTACTATTGTTAAATATTCATTCACTACCTTCATTGTAGAAACTCCAGAAGGACCTACTGGGGATATAAATACATTTTTCTTCAGACTTTTAGCTAAATCTTTGAGCTATTCATAATATTGGGGGGGAGGAGGGTAAAAAAGCTTCTAGTCTCATTGCACAGACTTTGCCAACAAGCTGGGCATGTTAGCAACATGACTTCCCACATACGAAAACTTCAGTTTGCCAAGAGCTCCCAGGCAGCCAAAGAAGTGGTGTCACATTCATGGTAGCAGAGGAACACAGGACTGGAAAAAACTTGTCAAATCTAGTGATTTGTGCTTACAGATTTGTAGAATCTCTTAAATTTATCAAGCTCTGTCTTAATTTGTTGGATTTGCCTCAATAATTCCTACTGGAAGGTAGTTCCAATGTCTTGCTCCTCTATTAGAAATCTTTGTATTTTCAATTTGAAGTTCCCAGTATAAGTTTGTACCTGCTTATCATGATGTTAATCTTGCTTTGGAGCTGAAATAGCTCTTTTTCTATCTTGGGTTACTCCTTGCTGTATTTTGCTGTCTCAGAAGATAGGCACTCTATTGCTCTGATCAACCTAGTAGCCATTCTCCTTGCCTGCTCCAGTATGAGGTCATCTTCTTTGAATGTGGCACGTGATCTGATAGTATACCAAGGTTTCACACTGGTTCCTTTCCAGTTGGTGAGCTCTCAGCTTGCAGTGGAACTACATCCCTGAGTACTTGACCCTGCACTGCTGAATTTCATCCTGTTTGTTATCTGGTCCTTGCTTTTTACTCAGTTCTTTGTGCTCAGTCTGATATTCTTCTGTGTTTACACATCCCAACTTAATACCATCAGCAAAATAATTATCAAACAACAGACAAGAAAGCTGTTCCCGAAACTGACACCTAATTAACTGCAGTAGTAACTTCTTCTCAGACTAATGATTTCTCCAATTGTTTCTCCTTTGCCAGATCTTTGATGTACTTTAAGTTTCTCTGTTGGTCCCCACCTATCGGCTTCACTCCTTTTTTTTTTTTTTTTTTTCCATACACAGCTGCATCAAATGCTTTAATAAAGTCTTGCTTGACTGGATCCATCATGGCTGGGGTTTTGTTTGGTTTGGTTTTTTGGTCTCCAATTTTCTTTTCAGAAGAAATACCAGATTTGTCTGGCAGTTTCTACCTCTGGTAAATGCATGATGCATGTCCTCCTATTTGCTGGTTTTCCCTGTCAGTACTTCTTCTAAAGCCTTGCTTAATAGAAAGGCTGAGAATGGTTCATGTGGAAAGCTGAGGCTCAGTCATCAGTAGAGACATGGCTGTCACGTGATAGAGATTTGACAGCACCTAATGTCAGTGCTTAAGAGAATATTTGTGCAGTGAGCAGGAGGGGCCTTGCACAATTAGCTGAGTCGATGAGTTAGCTCCTTATATGAGGCCCAATGTTCAGGTATCAAAACCATGGCTGATGGTAGTGAGGAGTGTATCCTAAAGAAATGCCGGTGAGCTGCTGGCCTGCTGCACATACAGAAAGTATACTTTTGCTCCCTGCTGTGATGTGACTTCACTAGCACAAGCTATTACTGCTTCTGCTTCTGGATCTATAAAGCTGCTGGTTTTAATTCTCTATTTTGGGAAACATGGGTGAGCTTTTAAAAATCTTTCTAGGATCATCTACAGCAAGCTACTTTGGTCATGCAATAATCATTATGTTCCTGTGTTCTGTGCTGTTTCTGTGAGAAGGGCTAGTTGTTACCTTACCTCTGGCGGGGAGGAGGGAAATTGGTGTGTACCTTTTGGAATTAAAGTTCCAGAATTATTGAAACTCTTCAGGGTCTTTGCTAGGGATGTTTCTTTCCGCACTGAGAATGATGTGCACATTAGGTCTGTTGCTTGTAGGAATTAGTCATATGTTTGTGAGAGTCTCTTGAGCTCCCTAGGTGGGGAATGTTGATGACTGCTAAAACGACAGGCTGATCTCCTGGAGGACAGAGGGCAGGGAAAGAAGGCTGTCCCTTTGCTAGGTACCCCAACATGTACTTGGAGCAGACAAAATGATCTTTGGGTAGAATGATACCAATCTTTAAGACAGTCTTTGCTGGGTGGTCATGAAGGAGGATGAGCTCACGTGACCCTACAGATAAGTTAATTCTAGCTCACTCTTGTGAATCTGAGACTTAATTCTTTGTATAGTTGTCTGTTGTATTTGTGGAGGGTAAATGTGTCTTATCTGCTTTGTTCCAGTTATAAGCTCTGCAGAGCTGCCTTTGGATGCTGATGTACAAACCAGCAACCTGCTGATAACCTTCTTGAAGTACAGCTCAATTGTGATGCAGGATACAAAAGGTAACTAAATTCTGTCGATGCAACTGTGTTCACAGCAAGCAATGATCTCTGAAGTTGGGGGAACATAGGAACACATCTGGTGACTCCTGAAATCTAACTAGAGTTCCTTTGAAAGGACTGAAGGTTCCACCTTTTGAGGAAATGAAATATTTTCTCTTTCCCAAATAAGTATTATATGGGACTGGGAGAGACCTTATGCTGACAGGAAAGAGATCAAATATGGAAAGACTGTTGTAGCAATAGTACATAATAAACAGGGGAGCCTTAGCACTGCCTTATGCACGCAGTGTTAGCCCTCTATCAGAGGGGCAAACTCAAGTACCAGAGAACTGTATTTTTAAGAATGCTTAGAAGCTGACATAGGAGGCAGAGCTCAGCATAGAAGGAAATGTTTCCTTTGTCTTTCAGTAGTTGCTGGTTAAACAGGCATCTCTAATAAAGATAGTTGCTGTGATTTGCACTGTATTGGTCATAATTTGCTTGATGAATTGTTACCATGCTGTGCTTTACATTTCTCCCAATAGCTTTGCAAGGGAGGGCTATTATTTGTTTTCAGCTTACTAGTGTTGAAGCTTGATGTATTGCTTCATCATTTGCTCAAGGTATCTAGATGTGCTGTTTTGCCCAGTGGTAGAGTGGTTGTATATGCAGGACCATAGTGTGAAAATAAGTGATCTTTGTATCGTGCTTCAGCTCCTTCCCAACTTAGGCTGTTAAGTTAGATGTAACAACTGAACTGAAATAGGCAGATAGCAGGAGAGCTGTGATACACCATTTGTTGAGCTTTATGAATACTTGGCATTACATGACACAGCAGGCAGCAGAGTTCCTTTCTGCTTGTAAGCTTGCAGTGAAGTGGCACCTGACCATCTTATTCTTGTCTAGGATGCAAACTAGTTGGGGGGGGGGAAAGTGAAGTGAATAGTTAAAGTTAGGACTAAAAGGAACTTCATGAAAATGTCTAGTCCATCCCTCAAAATCAAGATGGAATGAAGTCTACCTGTATCTTTTCCCAGAGTTGTTGCTGACAGGTTGAATAAAACTCTCTGATAGTAGAGCATCATTTTTAGACCATCTGTTCCAGGGTTTAACTACAGAATCACAGAGTGGTTGAGGTTTGAATGGACCTCTGGAGATTATCTAGTCCAACTGCCCCGCTCAAGCAGGGTGACCTAGAGCACGTTCCACAGGATCGCCTCCAGGCAGCTCTTGAATATCTCTAGAGAAGGAGACTCCACAGTCTCTCTAGGCAGCCTGTTCCAGTGTTCTTGTCACCCTCACAGGGAAGAAACTGTTCTTCATAGTCAGGTGGAACTTCCTGTGTTGCCTCTTGTGCCTGTTGCCTCGGCACCACTAAAAAGTCTAGCCCCATCCTCCTGACACCCTTTCGTAAGACATTTGTAGACCCAGAATCACAGAGTGGTTGAGGTTGTAAGGGACCCCTGGAGATCGTCTAATCCAACCTCTGCTCAAGCAAGGTCACCTAGAGCACATTGCACAGGATCACATCCAGATAGTTGTGAATATCTCCAAGGAAGGACACTCAGCAGCATCTTCGGGCAATTTCTGCTGGTGCACAGTTACCCTCACAGGAAAGAAGTTTTTCCTCGTGTTCAGTCAGAACTTCTTGTGTTTGTTTTTGCCCATTCCCTGTCCTGTCGCTTGGCACCACTGAAAAGAGTCTGGCCCCATCCTCTCTTAAACCCTCCCTTCAGATGCGTACACACGTTGATCAAATCCCCCTTCAGCCTCCTCTCCTCCAGGCTGGAGGGCCCAGCTCTCACAGCCTTTCCTCAGAGCACAGATGCTCTAGTCCCCTAATCTTCTTTGTTGCCTATGCTGGACTCCCTCCAGTAGTGCCATGTCTCTCTTGCAGTGGGGAGGCCAGAACTGGACACAGTACTCCAGACGTGGCCTCGCTGCGGCTGAGCAGAGGGGGAGCACAACCTCCCTTGACCTGCTGGGAGCACTCTTTCTAATGCACCCCCGAATACTGCTGGCCTTCTCGGCTACAAGGGCACGTTGCTGGCTCATAGTTAACTTCTTGTCCACCAGGACTCCCAGGTCCTTCTCCGCAGAGTTACTTTCCAGCAGGTCAACCCCTAGCCTCTACTGGTGCATGGGGTTATTCCTCCCTAGGTGCAGGACTCTGCACTTGCCTTTGTTGAACTTTGTGAGGTTCCTCTGCACCCAGCCTGTCCAGGTGTCTCTAATGGCAGCACAGTATTCTGATGGATCAGCCACTCTTCCCAGTTTGGTATCATCAACAAACTTGCTGAGGAGGCACTCAGTCCCTTCATCCAGGTCGCTGATGACTAAGTTAAACAAGACTGGACCCAGTACTGACCCCTTGGGGGGCAGCACTAGCTACAGGTTAGCTACCCTTATTTTGAGAGTTTCATAGGCACCTTAATTTTTTTTTGCTCTGATTTAATTTACTTATTATTTATCTTCTCCAAGGTAGATGTGGAGAATGGATTTTTTCCTTCTTCTTTGTGACAGCCTTTATGTATTTGAAGTCTGCTTTCATGTTTCCTCTTACCTTTAAGTTCAAAATCTCAGTTTTTCAGTTTCTTAGATCTGTGCATATGAGGAAGGCTTACTAGCTCTCTAATTATTTTTATTTGCTTTACTCAGTGTCGCTCTTGCTGACCCAAATCTTTGAGTCAGAGTTCAATTTTAGGTTTTTTTATTTATCTCCTACACTTATTAGATACTGTAACATGAAAATTGTGCATAATGCCTCAGGAACTGCCAAACTAAATCTGTTTCGGGTGGAATAAAATCCTACTCAACCAAGCCAGCTAGTGATGAATTTATTCTGGAATGAGAAGTTGATGCTTGTTTCTTTTTTTTTGATTCTAGTTTGTATAGGACTTTAAATTTATGTAGCAGATGGACCTTCTAATCTCCTTGCCTCCATATAAGTATATGCCAATGAGTTCCACAGATCAGTCTCTGTGTGCTGAACACCTTATGTTAATGCTTTCCAAATTGTTGCCTGTTTGTTTTAGTGGGTGTATTAATTTGCTCATATTTTGAGGATAGATAGGGACCCTGTCTAATGTATGTATGTATATATATATATATATATATATATACACACACACATACATATATATGTGTGTGTGTGTAAGAGAAAGCAGGTGACACAAATACAGCAGTAAGGCAAAGAGAATGAATAACTTGAACTTTGCACCTATCTAAAGATATAAGGAGTAATACTTGTTTGCTGTACATCCAGGACTAGACAGTTGTTTCAGTTGCGTCCCAGAGAGCATAATTTAATAGATTGTTTTCTGGTAGATCCTCCTTCTTAATTTCTCTCTTGTGCCAGTCAGACAGAGCTGCCTTGGGAGGAAAATAAAAATCTCTGCCTCATTTTACCCATTTGTAAAATAGAGTTCATACTGATAGGCATCCCCACAGGAGATGGTCTGCTTTGCACTTAATGAAGGATGCTCTGGAAGTACAGAGTGGCTGTGTGAGTACCAGCCTATGTTGTTTGTAACTCTGCTGAAAATGGCATGTTATTCACATGTATTGACTGAAGGCAGAGCATTTAGTGTGGAACAGAAGCCTTTACAGCATAATCCCTAGAGAGAAGTGATAGCATACCTGAAATATATACAGGGAGGCCTTACAGTAAGAAGATAACAAGACTCCAGTGTATCAGAATTCTCTGAGGCCATTTTCTCTTCCTTTGCTGGAGTAGAAAACTTCAAACACCTTTTATTTGAGGTAAGGAGACAGAGATCTAACTCTTCCATTCCAAATTTTTTTTCTTACTCTATGTAGCAAATGAAATCTGCACACTTCAGGATACATGTTGTTAGTAGATCTCTGTCCTTCAGCAGCTTAGAACAGAAAACGAGAGAGGCATCAAACTAGACAGAACTGCTAGCTAAGCCCATTCTGTCTTTTTTTTTTTTTTTTTTTTTTTTTTGTGGTTCTTATATGCACTAACCAGCAAAGTGTTTGTAAAGATGACCTGCAAAGATGCAAGAAGTTTGACTGGTGCTGTTTTTGCTTTATGTGAAAGTTTTTCAAGTTTTCCCTGCCTCCAAGTTAGACTCTTAAATCAGATGTCTGGGATATCGTGTCTAGTCTTCACAGGTTTTGGAGAAGTTGTTGAAGGTCTCAGGAATATGTGATTTTGAGCTTCCTCAAAACTTGGTTGTTTTTATAACAGATATCCTTAAATGAGGTTCATTTCCTCCTACCTAATGTGAGGGTGTAAAGAAGCTAGAGCCAGACTCTTCTGATGTTCACAGTAAATGAATGAGAGAGACAGCAGACAAGTTGCACCAAGGGAAATTCCAATTAGATATAAGGAAAAGAACTCTCCTTTTGAGGATGGTCAGACAGTGAAACAAGAGCCCGCTGGTACTGTGAAATCTTCCTCCCTGGAGGTGCTAAAAACTTGACTGAGTAAGTCATGGCCCTGCTTTTAGCTGGGGGCTTGATAAGAGATCCCTATTATTCTAAGTTATGCTGTTACTTTATATATGTCAATTATTTAGTTGTCAGAATAAAATACAGAGCAGATTTTTAAACAAACTCCCCCCCCCCCCCAAAAAAAAAAAAAAAAAGCATTTTTCTTCCTCAATCTCTCTTGGTGAATCTTTCACTGCTCCAGTTGTCATTCAGGGCAAAAGCTGCTTGAAGTTGTTAAGATGAATAAGTTGTGGAACATGATCAAGGTTAACTTCTTTAACTTTGAATTCTAAGTGTTTGCAGACTTCATTCATGAAAGAAGCAGACAAACAGAGCAAACTAGGTTATCTCTCTCAGTACTGGGATTATAGCTCAGGACTTTTAACTCCCAGCATTACGTTTGTTCTGTTATGCTGTGCTGTGCCTCCACCAAAGCTTTGCTGCATGTTTCATAACTTACAGGAAGGGTGGCTTTTCTCTCTGAGACATGTTTGAAAGACGGAAGAATGTCTCAGCTGTGATAGAAAGGCAGGGACTCACCCCAATAATTAGAATACCTGTAAAAGTGAAACTGAGTGAGAAAAGCCCTGTTGATAGTCACAGTGTTAACAAAGAGATTCAAATCAGAAACTTTGTAATTGGCAAAGACTTGTGAAAAACTTAGTGGGATTTTGTGGTTGGACTGGAGGGAGACTGCTTTACAGGTATGGTTAGACATTATCCATCACAGAGGAAGGAGGAGTAGGCAGAATCTCTAAGCTGCAGCAGGATGAGCAAGGACTGCAGCCTGTCTGACTCTTCAGCATTGCTCGGCTTGTATGGTTCATGCAGGACTTGCTTTTGCTTCTTTGCAGATGAGCACCGGCTGCACAGTGGCAAGCTGTGTCTGATTATCCTGACATGCATAGCGGAGGTAGGTTTCCTGTGTGCCACTTCAGCAGGTGGTCTCTCTAAAGGGCCCTTTCTGCATGCCTGTTCCCTGCTTTCTGTTGACCTGGAGACCTGCAGTGGTACTGAGTAATGAGGGTCTGAGGCAATTACATTTTGCTGATAAGCCTAACGCAATGCTGTTAAAATTGAATTGAAACTTGAAAACTGAAGATCATCTGATTTGGTTTAGCCAGCTCATGGGGATAAAGAGAGAGAAAACGGTTAAGAGCTGTTGAGAGACTTTGTGATGTTACGGGCTTTTAGATGAGTAATTGTGCTAATGGCTTTCAGCACGGCTATTTGAAGCAATCACGGGCAGTGCCATATCCTGTCCGTCCAAGAAGGACGTGTGTCTGAAATAAAGCTGTTTGGCAGGTTGGTCACTGCAAGCATGGGTAGCAAATATGATGGTGGGGAGGAAATCAGTATCACAGGGCTATGTCATTAGCCCTGGCTAGAAGTGGTCCTGTCTCATATGTCTTCCTCACTTGTCTTTTGGGATGTGCATACGATGGCTTGACTGATGTCCAGAATGGTGACCAAGCCTATGTGGTGTTCATGTTTTGCTTGCTTGCAAATGAAAATCTTTGATTCTTAATAAAGAATAAAAAGCAGTGAAATTGATAACCAATGTAAGGATTCTGAAGTAATTTTTCAGAGTATAGTCTAATAGCTAATTGTCTTTGTTTCAAATATTTATAATTACATGTTTTTAGCACCTGAGTACTCCAGGCAGATGTGCAGAAAATGAAAGATAAGAAATACTGCTTCTACAAAGTAAGGGTGTGGTTTGGCTCAAGTATTAAAGGGAGGATGTATTTATTACCAGCCTGGTTATGCATTACCCAGAGATCAGTTTGATTTAGAGCTGCTCTTGGAATGAGATTTGTCTGATGGGTGGGATGGCTGATTGACCTACTTACTGCCTGTACTGCAGTGACTTCTGGCATGATGGGGTTGGTCAAAATGCCAATACAAACCTTTCTCTTCACTTTGTTGCAGAGATACCTGTGACACCTTATGCATTATGCAGCACTTGTTAAAATCTTGATGCTGTGGTATGCGCAGTCCAGAGTTTGGATGAGCAAAGAAGAGAAATGGAAAATAAATTGCTAACAAAATAAGCAGCAGTACAAACTTCAGTTAAAGTAGAATTGGGGGGCAGGAGGGTTTGATTTCCAACCCCCTACCCTCACCCCCCCCCCACTGGAGGTACAGGTAGGGAATAGAGGAGGTGACAGGTAGCTTTTTATTCTTATAACTGTTTATCATTGAGTTTGGCACTAAAAGGCACTTGTGATGCAAGAGGCAAATGGAAGGTGTTGGGCAGTTTATTTGCTGTTTATCTCTCCTTCCTTTCTTGTCCTTTCCAATAGGATCAATACGCTAATGCTTTCTTGCATGATGACAACATGAATTTTCGAGTAAACCTACACAGAATGGTGAGTCTTTTTCCACAGATGCTTTCCTTGCTCTGCAGGATGAAAACACAAGATTTGAGTTCCTGTATGTTGAAAACAGTGCCACAGATGCCTAACCTAGATTGCTAAGGCATGTGGAAATCCTATGAGAAAAGCAGTACTGGGGGAATGATCTTGAGATCACTCCCTGAATATCTTACTCTTTCAAAGAACAAAGAGCCAGTATCCATACTGGCTAATTCAGAGGTCTGTGTTAATGATGATCCTTGAGATAGGTCTGGCCAGTGCAGCTAGGAAGAAGCTGTGTAAAATGAGGTCTCTGAGGAAACTGGTGACAGAGAATGTTCTGTCCTAACCTTCAGCAAGCGTTAGCCCTCATGTCATATATTAATAGCCAGCTGAGTTATGCTGAGTGCTCTGATTCGGCTTATGTTTTCTCCTGGGTGGGTGATCCACCTGCAAGGAGGAAAGTATTTTTTCCAGACTTTCCGTATTGGATATCCATGGAGGAAGTGTCCTTACCTGACTGATGAAGCTCTTTAGTTACAAGTAACTGAATAGATATTCTGACTTGATGTGTTTTCCCTTGGTGGTAGTGACAAGTTCTACCTCATCCAGCTGCGGAGCAATGCTTGGAATTGTAAAAAGTCCAGGACAGAATGAAACTTTGTATCTTAAAGTGAACATACAGTGAGGGTGGTAGTGCTTTCCACTTAACAGCAGACTCGCCATTCAAATAGCTGTTGGTCTGTTACAACCAAGACCAAAACCGTTTAATGCTGCATCTGCTATTAAGAATGCAAATCACTGCTGGGTCAGGAGCAAATCAGTACATTAACCAAGGGGGAGGAATTGCTGTGTGATTGATTTCCTGTCTTGTGATATGACAGTGCAGTACACAGAGTAACCAAAACCCATCTGTCAGCATGCTTGAAAAGCAGGCCCACTTTGCTCTAGCCATGGCTTTCAGGATTAATATAGGTGAGACAGCAACTGAGAAAAAGATAGTCTATGCTGATAGTACTACTTTTATGAAAAATACAGTAATACACAGCATGTCATTTCAAACTTCTCCTGTCTTCTTTTCATCTTTGTATATTTGAAGCCAATGAGACACAGGAAGAAGGCAGCAGACAAGAACTTGCCCTGTCGCCCACTGGTGTGTGCAGTGCTAGGTGAGTGGTGTTAGTGCCTGTATGCTTGTGGTTCCCAAAGCATCTTTTATTATACAATAGGAATAGGTGATCTGTGCTATTGAGGCGGAGCAGATGGCTTTAGAAAGAGATATTTAGCCCTGAGGGGGTTTCCAGCAGTAGACAGTCCATCCTTGTATCTGGCTGCCTTACAGAGAAATTAAATAGCAAGATTCCTGCTCTGTTAAAAAGGAATCCTGTGTACATTTACAGAAAATTTTGCAAAAGCCTGTGGGCCCCATCTTACCTGAATAAGTGACAATAGGGAAGAGTTAATTAGTACACTAATAGTTTTAAGCAAGTGTAGTAACAGTTGGTCACAAACACTTTCTAGATAATACAGTGGGGGCAGGCTTATGGGAAGGACAGGTGTTTGATGGAGATGTTTCCTGGTGCTTTGGCTTTTCTGAGCAGAGAAAGAATAGTAATGTCAGTAGCTGGGGTTGGTTTTGCCTGCGGATGTGGAAGCACAGTTGAAAGCTTTTCACTCAATGCATGATTAAATTGTGAAATTCATTGCTGTGGAGGCCAAAAGCATAAATGAGTACAGAAGAGGACGGAGACTGGATCCCTGGATGGCTATTAAGCCTGATGGTACAGATGCAGTTTCTGACTCTGGCATTTTAAAGCAGATGATTTTTGAAAACTGGAATAGAACAGCCAGGGGAAAAATCTTTCTAGACTTACCAGATTTCTTATACTCTTTCCCTAAATGTCTATTCTTGGACACTGTTGAGCCACCTTGCTGAGTTGTTTGGACCCTAGGAAGTTACATTTTACAATTGTTACCACAGGCATGGGTTAAGCTAAGGTGTTTTATGCTGAAGTTACATTGGGCAAAGAGCACGCACATGTACTCAGTTACCACTTACTAGCTGAACTACAATAACTTCATCTCTTTCAATTATATTTCTGTACTCTTTGCCTCTTATCCTTACACTGGGATCCCTTAAATGTTGAAGTGACATTCTCATTTTTTTTTTGCTGAATAAATCTTAAGCAGAAGCTTAGACTGTGGTGAGATCAGACTAGTTTTACTTGCTTCAGAATTGATTTTATAGATAAATGGGTGTTCTCTACAAAACCTTCTCTGCAAGTAAACTTATGAATTGTGTGTGGTCTCTGGTGAAAATCCCTTTCTAAAATGTGTTTCTTAATGGAATTTTCCATTGCTGACATGGCTTGAAATACAACAGCAACTCTAAGCATCAGAATAAGTAGTGTATTCTTTATTTGATTAATGGTGGTGGGAAAGCATGTGGGGAAAGTAGTGCCTTAAAGCAAATTGTGCCAGATGCCCTCAACTTCCAGTATAATATGTACACTTTTCTTTTTTAATTCTAGAAGGTGTCTAATTATTTTAAGGAAAAAAAGGGAGGGAGGATTTTCTGTCTTAGCAGGGCTATTTGGTAGGTTGGTAGGGTAGTTTGACTTCCTTGTCTGCCAGAACTTAACTACAGTTATCTCTGCACTTACTTTATTTTCTTTTCTGTCTTAGATTTGATGGTGGAATTCATTGTAACACACATGATGAAAGAATTTCCTATGGATCTCTATGTGTAAGTGTCTGTGGAATGTCTCATAGTTCATTGGAAGTTTGAATTTGAGTTCTCATCGTATAACAGTCTTTTGGCTGAAATATCATTTTATGGCTGATGGGGAGCTGGATGGCTTTTCATGAACTCTTCCAGCAACTTTTTCTACTTTTAAAATGGTCTGTGTGCCAGAAAACTGAAAGCAAAATGAATTTCTACCTTCCAAACTTAACTTCCTAATCTACTTGATTAAATACAAAACTTCTAATTCTGAAAAGCCATGTAATACATGCTCATTGCAAGAATTCCTGCTTCCCAGAAGCCAAGTCTTGCTCTAGAAACTGAAAGGCAGTTTTGAAAAACAAAATATATCTAACATGAGGCCTGGAAGGCAATGTGGAGAATGGGAGAGCGACTCATTTCAAGACTGAAATAATTTGCTAGGCTGCAAGGGTAAAATCTAGCCCTGGGGAAGGGGTAAGGAGTAGAGGATGGGGCTACACATGAACACTCCTTGTGTCCCACAGGGCCCTTAAAATGCTTTGTTCTGCTCTAGTCTGAAGGGCGAAAATAGGATTTTGGCAGATCATTGGCTTTGCTTTGTTTGTACAGTGCTGAATTTCCCAGGGGCTTAAACTGGACTATATTCAGTAGAAAAGAGTTACCTTAAGGAAAAACAGCCTATAGTTTCTTTGTGGCCTGATCTGGCTTTGCCCAAATAAATCTAGAACTGCAGTGCTTTTGCAAGGATTATATAGTTCAATTAGAAGTTTGTGAGAAATTATTTTTAATGACAATTACAGAATTAGCTGTGGAAGCATCGTACATTGGAATTTCCCAAGAAAGGTGTGAAGTGCTTGGGCTTGAAGGTAAAATTGCATCTAGAAACCTCATGGGAGTAAAAATAATGAGCAGTAGCAACCATCAGTGGACATTGATATCTGTTCCTTTTGGCATGTTTATGTAGTCCTTTCATTACATTCCTGCCTGAAACCATCCCATAGGAAACACAATTATTGCAAACAAAGTGAGTGTTCTGAATACAGTGTCACATCTCTTTTTGCAATACATCTAAAATATGACAATCTCGGGCCATTTAATAAAGGGCATATTTACAAGAGAAATCCAGGTTGCTTTGACAAAGAGTATCTTTTTTTATTATTTTTTATTTTTTTCTGCTATGTATATTGTGAATCCTCCATACAAAGATTAAGAAAAAAAAACAAATATCAAGAAAACAGTATGGATGCAGTTGCATCACTGAAGCAACATGGCTGGCAAGTCTGTAGGCCTGGTTGCTTGTGCACTATGGCTGTTAAACCTTTCCGCATGCCTTTTCTTCCATGCCTTGCTTTCACCCAGAGAAGTGGTATGCAACCAGTAGCTTTTAATGCCAAGGTATAGCTGCAGAGTATTTTGCACTAAGGGCTATTAATTTAAAAAATGTTTTAGCTATTGCCAGATTCCCTCTGGTTACTGCCGTAAGTAGCTTTTTGCAGAGGCCAATTCTAGAGGCCAGTTCTTAAGGCCAAGCAAATACATAGCTGGAAAGGCACTAGGGATGATCTGGTACCAGGAACATCAGAAATGGTAGTTCTCGCCCCAGAGTGATTGCTGTTTCTGATCTGCAGACAACTCTGCGCTAGCCCAGCTGTTTTACTTTCTCTTCAGGCTGAATTTATGAGAAGGCAATGTGAAATACTAGCACTCAGGGTGATTCTCAGCTACTGTAAATATCTCTAAATTTAGCAATTTCAGTCTTTATCCATCGTGATATTTTTGAGATTATCTAAGAGTCTGTTGAGATGAATGCATATTATTCCTGAAGGCTTTTTAAAGCCTTATTTTGAACTCTTCATTCTGAATAATTTTCAAGCAAACTTTTATTTGATTTCTATCTGGTTTTGTCTGTTGTACGCTGTTTCAGTAGTGTCTTTTCTGAGATGTTGATATTTTACATTAGTAAAATAATACACTATTTTACTAATGTATTTTTGAGAAAATTTGATATTTTTTTTGAAGTCTTGCTGTTTTTCTAAATGTTAATAACTAAAAATAGCTTAGTCTACAACTCAAATTTGGATATATTTTCTATCTTGTCTTTAATGAGAGCTAGTGCTAGAAAAATTACTCTATTGCATATTTAGTTCCGGTGTTATTCATGAAGAATGTGCACCTAGGAGTTTATAAACAGTAGGTGTCTTAAAGGCCTGCAAGATTTGGAGACTTTACAGGTGTATTTACTAGGTATTGGGGGATTTCAGAGGTTGCAGATGTGTTGCTTCATCATTTCTTTGGTTAAGGAAATTGAAAAGCTAGAAAGAAATTCCCTTTCATTGCTAAATAATAGAACTGTCGGCCTTATTCAATGAAATTACAAATCCTGCAATTGTTAGTTTCACTCTAACTTCCTTTAGCCTCATGCCTATGGCCAAAGAAATGGAAGAATTCTGCTGTGACCATATTTTACAAAGACTGAGAGCAGTATCTCATGCATATGGAACTTGAAAACTAAGTAACTTTTTGCTGAGTTTTAGGTTTCTCATGCAAGGTCAGCAAAGTGTGAAAAATATTAATCAAATACCAAATAAAATTTAAAAACCTAAGAATAGCACTCTTGCATCTGTAGTCTGTCCTGTCATGGTGAGTTTAAACTGCCATACAAACTCCTGTCTCTGGTCTTTCTCAGACCTGATTTTTCAGTTTGTTTCTTTGGGTATCACTTTTCTTTTGGAGCCCAGGAGAATGAGCCACATCTTTTCTTAGGGTTAGAATTGGACCATCTTCTGCAAGAGACAAATTAGCTGATTTTGAGACATTTCCAAGTCTCATGTGGAATTTCTGGGAAAGGTAACAGTGAGCATTAATGCTTTGCCCTCTCTTTTTTCCAGGCGGTGCATTCAGATTGTGCACAAACTGCTGTGCTACCAGAAGAAATGCAGGGTGAGGCTTCATTACACCTGGAGGGAGCTCTGGTCAGGTACTTAAAGCTTTTTGTATTTGGACCATCTCTGCTGATGGCAGGAGTGGCAGTCTGGTGGTCAACACCTTTGGTTCCATTGCTACAGGGTTAAACAGTAAGCAGCATTTCTGTTAAATTGTCTTTATTTTGCTTTTTAGTTGCTACATGCAAATTGCCTCTTTTAGAAACGAGGGCATTATCATAATGAGAGCTAATTTGCTTTCTTGTCTGGCCATGATCACCATGGTATCCAAGTGTCTTTGTTTATCTGTTTTTCTACCTGAGTCCCTCTTTGCTGACTGGAGAAAGATGTGTTCTAGACAATAGCGTTTCTCCCCCAGACACTTGAGAGTAGGCAGGGGGTAGACTCTTAGGTAAAGGGAGGTAGACCTTACTTTTCCTTTTTACTGTAGCAGATGGATGTAGACAGAAGGATGTGTGCAGCTTCTTAGGAAGGCAATGTGGAAATGTCAGTGGGAAGGAAGAATGTTTAACTCTGACCTTTACACTAATTGCAGACAGTGCAGTTTACGCCCCTCATATCCCTAGAATAGATAAATCTTACGGGATTTGACATATTTTTTATAATCTTGTGGACATAGCGTTGCGTGACTGTTGTGCGGGACAATCCATGTGTGGGAAGTCTGAGGAAGAGGGTAGCAGAATGATGAGACCTAGCAGGCTGCTTTCATGAGTATAGTGTGTGTTTTTGTTCTAATCTAGCAAGCAGTGAATTAGCTCAACCGGGAAAGTACAGTTAATCCCTGAGCTGTTGTGGCTTAAACAAGAGGTTTATGAAAATTTAAGGGAACATAGGTCTAGCTGTATGTTTCTGGAGCTATGCTTAAAACCTCAGATCAGTGACTTGGCTGGTGTAATGCAACTCCCATCAGAAATTTGAGAGTAAGGATGACTGTTGAAAAAAGCTGTGATGAGTGGTTTCTGAAGCTGTTCTCAATTAATGCTGAGTACTTCCCTTCACTAGTTTTGCACAGCTGAGTGTAGGTATAGGGAAATGAATGAACAATTTGAGTCGGTTTCAGTTATTAAATTTTTGCCTTTTGTGACATGTGGCTCATTCAGGCTCTCTAAATTATTCGTGTGGAAGGTGAAGGGGGTGCCCCTAATTACGAGATTAGCAAGTTGTTTTCAGTTGCTTTCTTCAGAACAGAGCCCCTAGAGGCATGGCTGCAGTGCCACACTGGCTCAGGAGGAGAGTGGGTCCAATGCAGAGGTCTGTTGTGAGTAGAAATTGCATCTGGCCGTTGTTTGTGTGATCCCTTTACAGCAGTTACAGCAGAGCTGCGTTCATCCCTATTTCACCAGGGCAAGCTGGGGCTTTCCTCTGTAATGGCAGTAGGGAATTCTCAAATGTAATGTTTTCTGCTTGAAGATACTATTCCACAGTTCAGAGGACATACTCTAAGACACCTCTCGATCCTTAAATTTACCTGTAAATTTAAGGGGAGGGGGGAGGGAGGGGAAAGAAAATCCTTGCTGCATGCTGACATTTACTATCTTGGGATATTCTAGTTAGCTATCTCTAATTAGCTGGTGTTTGTATAGTGCTTAGGAAATGTAAAGTGCCTTAGATGTGTTAAGTACTGAACGTGCTCTGAAAGCAAAGCAGTAAAGTAAAAAAACCACCCATGTTGGTTGTGTTTCTGCAAAGGACCAGGAATGCCTGCACACCTGACATCTGAAGAGCTCCATGCTTGCTGCAGATTTTTGCTTGTTTAGGGAGGTCCTCTTAGGCAGTTTTTTTCATGTAGGATGTTGAGGTGAACAGACCCTTCAACTGCCAGGTTGATTCATTCAGGCTGGAAAGGTCTTGTATTGAGTAGCATGTGCACCTGTAAAAAGGCACATCCTGGCTGCTCCAGGTGTGTATTTCTAGAATGCTGTATGTGGCAGTCTGAAAGTTAATTGCCAAGCCTATCTCTAGATACACTGTAATTAACTCCTATCCCTTGTCAAGGCTGCTCTTTGATTCCACAGAATGTTGCTGCCTTTGCAGAAGAGAGACTGTGTTTCTGGCAGATGAGGCCAAAGCAGAGTACAGAGACTGCCGCACTCATTTCTACCCTTTGTGGGTCATTGTAAACATATTCTCCTCTGGGTTCTTGCTTTGGATCGAAGGATTAGTTGTCACTGCTGGATGAAGAGCTAAAAGGGAACTGCTATTCACACTGAGGCCTTAGATTTCTGGTGCCCTGTCAGGTGTGCTTTACAGAAGGTCTTCAAGCCCACACTTGTCGTCTTGAGTGACAAAGTATGTGATGACTGAGGCAGTCTTTCTTGTGCAGCACAGCTAATAGCAATGGAAGCCCCCAAGCAGAGTTGAGTGGAACAAAGCGGATGGAGGGAAAGAGTGTCAGCAAGCGTTGAAAGGGAGGGAGAGAATTGTACCTGGCATGTAAGAGGAGGAAGGCTGTTTCAGGCAGAAAGTGGAGTGGGAGAAACAGACAAAGGAAATGCAGTGGGGTGAGGAGGCAGTGGGGACAGCGTACGGAGGAATGGAGATGCAGGTTGTAGGTGGAAGCAGCAGCAATATATGGAGCCTTCTGTTCACTTGCTGATTCTAATGTTAGCTACACTCTAATTAAGGAAAGCCACTAGTATGTCATCTAATGGATAGATGCTCTTCCTTTGTGAGTGCTTTGTCTTCAGTGTGGAAGACTGGCAGCAGTGCAAGAAAAATTCTGCGGTTTCTTTTTATGATGTAAGTTACAAAGATAAAGCTCTATATGGCAAAAAGTGTGTATAAGCTGGCTCTAGCTAGATGTAGTCTGAAAATATATTTCTGATCATTGCAGGAGGTGAGAACCTGGAATGTCTTAAAAAATAGAGCACTGGAGAGTAATAAAGCAACCGTAAGGTAGAGTTAGAGTTTGATCAGCTTATGAAAATGATTACCAAGCAAATACTGTTGTGATAGATGGGCAAAACATTCAGATATGGAAGTTATTAACTTCAGTTCAGTTAGCTGTGGTTAGTATGTGTCTCCATCCTTTGCTATCTGAAGAAAGTGTTCAGGCACGCATGTGTGAGTTTGGGGTTTTTTTTTTTGGTTTGGTTGTTTTTTATTTATTTATTTATTTATTTATTTATTTATTTATTTTGATGACAGTGTACCATTACTGGTGATTCGGTTGGAAAATTGGCTTAGTTCAGAAGACGTAAGTGGATGAGATTGTGTTTAGCTAGCCCCTTGCAGATGTTTTTTGGCTATTTTGCAGATCTCCAGGACTGTTGCACCAGGTAGCTGATAGATAAATTGTTGAAGGTCAAGTGTAAGGTAGTTCAGCAGACCTGATGAGGAGATTACATGGTAACATCCAATTCCCTGTTCTCACAAATACATTTTGCTCCCTGACCTCCCTGAAAACATACTGTACTGGTCATAAGGTAAGGGTTTGGGTTTTAATTGTTGAAAAATTAGTTTATACAGCACTTGGGTGATGCAAAGTGCTATATATGTTGTTGTTGTCAAGCATGTATAAGCTATGCCAGAAGAGTTTGTGAGTCATTTAAGCTTTTTATATAAAAGACCTAATTTTTTCAACTCCTCCCACCTCAAAATTAGTAATGCTTGAGCAATTCACTCTGAGCTTAGAGGGTGCAGGTAACTGCTTTGCAGTTGCTATGGTTTAGTTTAAGGGAAAGCCATGTTTAAAGAAATAGAAAAGCAATTCTAATGTAGGCTAATAAAGGCAAGAGTAAATCATTAAAAAAACCCTTAAGTATAATGAATAATGATGAAATAACTATTTATTAGGGCAATTGTATGCAAAGGAGGATTAAGAAATGGGTTTTGCCTTAAAAAGCATTTAAAATCAGTTTCCAAATTATGGTAAAGGCTATAGTTTCTTATCTTGTAGCTTAGTTAATTTGATAGATACTGAACACTGAAATGAAGGTACTTCAAATGTGTAGCACCATCAACAAGTCATTTTTTCTGCATTTTAAAGATTTTTTTTTTCTTTGAGTATCAAGGCAGATTTTTACAGTACTGTTGGACAAAATCTACTGTGTGGACTCCTTTCTTCTTTTGGTCATTTTCTGTGTTTGTAACATGCGGATAATATTTTTGAAATCTCTTTGCATGGATACTCAAGAGGTGGAAGGTTCTCCTGTGGAATATATTAAAACAAAAACAATATTTTGTTTAAAAAAACCACTCGGTTTACAACATACTTGCTCTTACGCAGTCCTTGTTTAAGATGGTATCATTTAATCACTTGTGCTTTGCTTTGGTATCTCTGTGGCTGAAATATTAATTGCTAATAGTATCTGTTACTTATGGCATTTCTTACTCTCCAGTTATTGATCAGGCTTGTTCTAGCCCTCTGATTTATGTTTCTGAACAGATTTGGAAATAAGTTAATGCTGCATCTCCCATTCATCTCCAGTCTCGTTGTCATCACGTTTGCAGTAGTTATCTGGTAACAGAAGCTGGTCTTCCTAGAGCTTTTGTGGAGAATTAATGTACTGCTGAACCAGCCAGCCTGATTTGCTGGCACTGGCAGAGCACTAGGTGCCACAGGAGTTTGAAAGACTGTAGAGCTGCTTAACCAGCTACAAATGACTTTGAGATTTTCAGTAAAGGAATTAAAGAACTAAACTTGCCCTTCTGTTGCAGAATTTCTTATGTGCTTTTAAAAATTCTACTGGGTCCCAACATTGAACAACACTCTTCTGAATGCCAGTAGAGTCTTAACAGAGCTCAGAGGAAGCAGTAATTTAACAGATGCCCCACTCCTGCTGATAGCATAGATGAGATTGCTCTGGTAATTTCTATGCAATTAGGAGTTTAAGGATATAGTACTGAAGAAATGCTTTTAGGCTGTGAAAGATGTTGCAGGCATAAAAGAAGGGCTTCTTCAACACAGTCAGTGCCTTCAAAGGTAAATAATAGAGGATTATGTGCAGGGATGGGGTAGAAGGAACAGGAGCTTGTGTGTTGAGTGTGAAGTGCTTTAATGTGTTGGTTGGTACAAAAAGTCTGTCTTCCTCTACATTAAATGGTTCCACTTTAAAGTGTACCATTTTGTGAAGAAAAAGAAAAGAAATCATTATGTGAGATTTGATCTTTCAAATACTTTCCAGTAAAAAGCTTTTCTGATATAATTCAGCTGCCTGTAAACTATAAAGAAAACTATAGAACAAATGCTGGAGTCTTAGCACCTTTAACTGAACGTACTCTGACTAATGCAGATTTTATCTGGGGCATTTGCTGTTTTGTGTGCCTGTTGGTAGTGAGGGGTTGGTCCAGCGTTTGAGTTGCACATCAGAATCTCCATGTGGCTGAGGGCTGCCAGGCACCTGCCATATGTCGCTGGAGACTTGGTGTCCCACCAGTGGTTCTTGAGTGTGAGATGGTGCTGGCTTCTCAAGAGCAGTGTCGCTTAACTGGGGAGTGAGGCTGGAAATGGGAAGGACGGGTTATCTCTGCTGTGCCCAGTGGCAGAGTAGCAGAAAATGGCAGTAGTTCAGTAGGTGACTGAGTGATTTGGGGAGGGAGTTAGTCAGCATTTTTAACCCTCAGAGGATTTGTAACCCCTTCACGTGAATGCCTCTTTCTCCCTGGGATCTTGCTTTGGTGTGGGAAAGTGTGAGCACTAGTGTCTAGCTAGATGTATCCTGGGTATTTGTTTTCAGTGTTTCTTAATTTATTGTATGTTTGAAAGAGGGAAGGTTGTTTTCTTCTTCAAATGATGTATTGCCTATTTCAGCTATGCTAATGGTTCCTTTCTTTACTAAGAAGGATGTAGATGAGATTTCACAGGTCTTACATTAATTCACTGGGGGCAGATGTGCTTAGCTCTGGGCCTGTGGAAAAGGTGTTTGCTGGACGCTGGCCTCTGGTGTGTGTGCACAGCATTTTGTGGCCCGTGTGCTCGATTTGGATGCAGGCTTCTGGTGTTTCTGATTGATGGGCTGTTTTACTTGATCAGCTCCTGAGGGGAGATCTGGCAGTTTCTGCAGAGCTTTTGGTGACAGAGCACCTGAGCTTGTGAATTTGTAAGTGTGGGTTTTTTTTTTTTTTAAACAAAAAGAGCTTGTAAGCTTGTATAAGTTGAATCCTATTTTCTTCCCCCTCCCTGCTTTTTTTTTTTTTTTTTTTTTTTTTTTTTTTTTTTGATGCTTACTAGCATTGATACGATTTAAAGTGTTACTTTGTGAGCTCTGGAGCATTTCAGTGAACTGCCTCATTTCCCATTTTCCAGAATGGGGAAGCTGAAGTTCTGGAAGTTGTATTTATTTCTAAGTGACTCAGTAAATCAATTTTAGAATTGTGATCAGCTTCCGTTTTACACAATGTTCTTGCCTAATCTGTGGCAACGCACCTCACATTTACATGTAGGCAGGTGATCAGAAAGCTCTATCTTTGTTCCTTGTCTTTGATATTTAAAGAAAATAGGTAATAGTGACCAGCTGTGTAGTATGACACCCACCAGGTTCACTAGTGCTTGCACTTGTTGACTCTAGGGAGGTTTATGGAGCAGTAACACAGGAGTAATACCAGAATAGTGCTGAAATCTATTATGAAGACTATAGCTGTTCACAAGCTAAAGGATGCAACCTCCATGCTGTGGAATAGGTAGTGGGAGCAGGCAACTGCTGGAGGTATGGATTTTCTTCACTCATAGGAAATCTAGTGGTTGGCTGGATATGTGGTGCTATGCTGGCACAAGCTTGGGTAATAGTTGCAGCTATTGGTAAGAGTGCAACTATTAGTTAGCTCTGTAAGCTATTTCACTGAGTTTAGGAGTGCAGGGAAATCAAAACATCAGTGAGGTACAAAATTCATGGGCTCCTGAGGCAATAAAATAAATCTTGGCTGGAGTTTTGTGATGTATTCTGTGGGTAATATCCATTTATTCATTTAATTTGTAGTTCTGGTAGCCCACTGTGTTTCCAGAAGGAATGGTACCATCTTACAGAACTCAGTTACAAGCGAAAAATACACAAAGTTGGAAAGGAAAACTGCAAGTGTCCATTTAACTCAGACAGTGAACTGTGTGTTTGTTTTAGGTACACCAGGAAATCTTTAAATATTGGCTGTCTGCTGCCATTCTCTATTGGTTGGCCAATTTTTGTGTTAACCTTTCTATATTACCTGTTTCAACTGAGACAACTTTACTGTAAGAACACAGAGATACTTGAAGTGTACTGATACAAATCTTGTAAAGAAGAAAATGTAAGAAACCTAAAAGCCATTAGCTCTTTAACCAGAGAGAACATCCTAAAAATGCACCATACAGGAATTTAGAAAGTATTTGTGTTATCCTGGGTTTGCCCTTGTGATCAACAGTACTGGATACTGGACTAGGTCCATAGTTCTAGTCTTGATGTATAGTGTGATTTCCTGCTCTGATGTTTAGTTTCCCTAATGTGTCAGGGGATCGTTCTGAATTTTGCAATCTGGATGAGCGTTCTGAGGCTGCACCAGTGTGCTTGGCCTATTAGTCTTCAACAGGCGTTTGATGTTGGCCACTGTTAGAGATGGGATATTGTGCTTAAGTAGGCCTTCCATCTGACCTGGTATAACTAGTGCTGTTGTTAGCTCCACTGAGTGGAGCGGTGTTAGTGCCATCGAGCTCCTTGGAGGCAAAGGGTCATAGCTGTGTTCAGAAATGGCAATCGGCTGCCTGCACGACGCGTGCTTCCCAAAGCCTGGGCTGTCCCTTCCAGGACGAGAAAAAGTAGGCACATGGCTACTTGTTACGGGGTTGCTTTCCTGCCTTCAGGAAGTTACCTACCTATGATGACAGACTGCTGTGTTGCTGAAGTCTGAAGCCAGCTCATGTATTCATGCTTTCAGTGGTGTTGCAGACAGAGCAGTACTGTTTCTTCTCTTTTATACTAGAGAAACTGAAGCACAAGAAGACTAAAGTGCTGCTTTCTAAAGAATTTAACCAAGTTTGTCCTCAGTTGTGATCTAGTGCGCTAATTCCTGCCATAGTCCTGTTAGTGGTATAGACTTTACCATTCTCCCTCTTGAATATGTGTATGTGAACACACAGGCATACATACATGAATATATATATATATGTGTGTGTGTGTAAAATTATACGTATGTACATATATATATATAAGAGGTTCAAAACGCTTACTGTACTGCTGAGTCACTTGGAGGTAGAGGATTTTTCTACAGCAAGGGAGTTTTGCCCGGCTGCCCTATATTGCTGTGTAGATGGGGATCATCCTAAGGAGGCAAGTTGAAATAATGAAAGCAGGACAAGGCCTTGAGTATACTCAGAGTGCTGGAGGCTGTTAGTGTTATAGTAACTTAGGGAGGAAATGGGGAAATTGCTATTCCTCCTGGTGTGCCCCAAAAGTTTCAAGAGCTCTGACTAGAAGATTGAAGGATATTAGTAGAGCACAGTATTCCTATTAATTGACATTACATTGTAACTTCTGGGGAGCCCTCACTTTTTTCTTTTTTCTTTTTCTTTTTCTTTAACCTTGCTCCTTTGAGGGCCATTATATGCTCCATTAGAAGACTTTTTGACCTCTGAACACAGCAGAGACAGTGATAGAGGCCTCCAGACTGTGCTCATCCTATCATGGATGTCAGCTATATGTGTCTCAGGGCTGTTCTTCTCTGCTCTGTTATACAATAGCCCATCAGAGCCTTTAATGCTCTTGGCAGAGTCTGTGCTACATTGGGACTTGCCTAAAGGACTGTACTATTTCTCCCTCTTTCCCTACTCCTCACCCCTGGTCATCAGTGATCCAAATGATGAACACTGAGACCATCCGAAATGTGCTGAGACTTAGTTTACTTCCATTTGAAATGAGGCTTACGTAGAGGGTAGAACTGTTTTACGCAGAAGGGGGAAGTAAAAGTCTGCTATGAGAAGAGGAATAGGGTAGGGAGGGGATGTAGGGCATCGGTCCAGAAATGGGAATTACTTCCTTCCTAGTGAAAGAGAGGAGAAACAGCTTGCTGCTCACAGCCTCCTTAAAGGATTGGCCTGCAGAAGAGTGGCAAGTGACTGACTGAGCAGGAGTATTTTTGCTCCTTAGTAGACAGACCAACAGCGATAAGGGAAAGTGTCTGTCCTTGAAAGCAGCTACGTTGTGGAGAAGTTAAAGTCTTCAAATGCAGTCACTGCAGTTAATAAATAAATAAATAAAAATAAAGGAAGAGGGAAGGTATTTGTAAAAGCTGATGATTCCATTTTTCATCCTTTCACTGTAATAATTCTTTGGGAGAGAAAATTGCCTGAAAACTGATCTAGACACTTTCGCATACAGTGAATTATATGGCTTCATGCTCATTTTAAGTGTCCACTCAAATTTAGTTCTTTAGTTCGTGGGTGTGGGTTTTTATTAATTTATTCTTTTATTCTTTTTTGTAGGTGTAACTGTAGGTGCTCAAGGTTGTCTTCTCTGCTTGTTGTTTTGGGAAACATAGCTGGTGTGCTCAGCTCAGGACACAAAATGAAAAGCTTGCATGCAGATACTGATTGCTGCTAGTTTAGTTACACCCTCCTGCTTTTGTTGCTAGAGAAATCTAGTGATGCTCCTGTGTTGTGAAATTATAGGTGCTTTGAGATTTAGTGTAGTGAGTGTATTGTATTCTGGTAAGGAATGGGGAAGATGGATATCTTTAGGGGAGAAAAAGATGCTAGAGAGCATTGCAAAAATGGTGCATTTTTCCAGTTTGTATTGAAATAGATCTCTTGCCCACACTGTCCATCACTTAAATCCTGAAGAACAGATTTGGATAACATGGCTGAGCCCAAACAGGCACCATAGTTCTGTCTGTCTGTGCAGCTGAGAAATCAAGCTGCTGCTCTATTGGGAGCAGACATGGGTAATTTCCTGGCTAGTGTGGGAGAGGGCAGCCTGCAGATGGGATATGAGAGAAGAACAATTTATTGCAGCAGGAAAAAGTGACACATCTGGTTTAGCTTCAGATTGCTCAGGAGTAGTAATATTGCCCTGTTGGAGCTCAGGAATGGATGGGTGTTCAGCCAGTTGAACCTTTGCTCTAAGAGTTTATTTTTTCTGTGCAATGGCACTGAAGGGCAGTGTGTATCTGAAGTTGGATTTAAAAATTGTTAATTGTGTAAATTCCAGAGCACAGCTCTGCTCGGTTTCAGTGCAGCATCTGTCTTTGCAAGCTAACTGCTGAGGCACAGACAGCCATAGGTTTAAGGACTTGTACTCCACGGTGTTTCTGTTCCCTCCTTTGAGTCTCTTGTGCAGAGACATTGATGCAAAAAGTGTTGGTGTAGGAAAAGATTGCTTGTACTCTCTGCATACATGTAGTGCATCCCCTAGTTAGGGTTGCTGCAACTGTCATAGAAACATGAGGTTCCCAAGGTGTCAGGTGAATTTATTTGTGCAGTACATACAGTGATTGTAAACTTGGCGGTTTGTCTTCCAATTAGCTCTGTGCACAGCCCTGGGCTCCTTTTTTCCTGTGAAGTGTCCCTTGCCTTTCTAGTTCTTAGGGAGTAACAACATAGGTTGACTGTGAGTGGGCTGTTACGTAGTGCAGTTCAGACACAAAGACTGATTTCAAGCAGCACTAATATCTTGTCTTTTTTCTAACTGGAAAGGAGAATTAAACACGAGCAAATCCATTACCACAGGTGGAACAGACCTAGGAGCTGTTGTCAGGGTAGACCAGAGAATTGGTTAGTTTTTTCAGGTATTGTCATCAAAGTAGAGCAATGCATGTGCTTCAGGGAGGTGTCTGAGAAACACTAGAACAGACAATTATAGGATATTTGCTGCTGTCAGTTAGTGAATACTAACTAGTAAACTTTTACTAATATTACTAGTATTTATATTTCTCCTTTTTTTAAAAAAAACAGTCTTTCTACCACCGGCAGTGTTCTTGTTCACTATGTCTGGATGTTCGGTGACTTCTCTTCAGGCTACGCCACCACTCTCTGCCAAAAGCCTTTCAGCAGCTTCTGATGGAAAAGTGAGAGGTGATGATGCAAAAGCTCGAGGCTTTCCACCACTTTTTTTAGTAAATCCCAGGCTCTGCTTTCAGAAACCCTAACTGCTAATAGCTGAACAGCAATGCTTGGGCAGAAGATGTGACTATATGGACTGTTCTGGCTGGGCAGGAGGTAAAACATGCTCATAACTATTAAGAAGAAAAATGGCCAATAAGCTGCTGTGACGGAGATGCAAGGCAGCTGCCTTTGGTTCAAAGCACTGACTGCGGGAGGCCGTAGTTTTTGCTGTGGAGGTTTGGTTACCTAGGAAACCTGTTTTTAGCTGGTTCTCTGCTCCAGTGGAGAGCCCATCTGTACCTGCTACTTCTTTGTTTTGAAATGACTGTTTTACCAGAAGAATATCTGACAGGAGTATTTGTGGAGCTGGATTATCGTGGAATCTGGGCTCTGCTTGTGGTCCCAGGCATCTGAGTTTAAAGATGAGGTGGTGATGGCATCGGGACTTCTGTGGCTGGGCTGAAAATGGATTAATATTTCTACTTAGTGGGCTGCTGTCATGGAGGGGAGGCTACTGTCAGTTGTTAAATCCTGAAATTGTTTGAAAGGGGAAATGACTGCATGTCAGGAGTTTGCAGAAAACAAACAACACCTTCCCCCCCCCCACACACACACAACTTTGTTCATTTTGATTTGCAGTTCAGCTCCAAGCCTCCAGCTGGTACATTAGGATAAACTGAAGCAAATTCTCTTTCTGTAGTGAATAAACAGCCTCATAAGGCCTGTGAGCTTTCCCTTTTTCTCAGTTCCCTTCTGGTACTAGAGAACTACTGGCATTAAAAGGCAGTGATTTCAGGACTGTATTCAAGGTTTCTAATTTGTTTGATTCCAGACCTTGCCAATCTCATCACATCTGTCGTCTTGCTGTAGTGTTTTCATTTTTGCCTTTTCTAGATACTCTGGAATTGGGGGGGGGGGGAGGAACCCTAATGTTTCTGTTCCCTGTACTTTATCTGCCCACATCTCATAGCCTGTATGTTTGGGCAAAGTTGACTGGTCTACTCTCTCTTCTCTACAGTGTTCTCCCAAACTGAAGCTGGTTTTCTTATAGGTTACTGTGTAGTGTGGAACAGTTGCATAAATAGTGACAGCATATGGAGGTGCCAGTGATAAGGTGTCCTTAGCCTACTATGTAGGCTTAGAAATTTAAAATCGTATATAAACTTCAAAAATCTGTGGACCTCTTTTTCCCTTCTCAAATGACGTATCTCAGATCTGCTGTTTGGTAGTGGGTGATAGCTGCTTGGGTGACTTACTGACCCAGGGTTGTTGAACTATTGTCTCCTTTTTTGATGTTCTTTCTTGACTAACTTGGGCTGTGAGCAGCAGCAGGTTTCATGGAAATGCTGCTGCAGATTAGGGTGTGTGTATGTGAAATAACAGATTTAACAAATGGAAATGCTGCTGCAGATTAGGGTGTGTGCATGTGAAATAACAGATTTAACAAATTGAAGTTGGGCCTAGAAGAATTAAAGGCCTGCCTGACATTTCTCTTAGATACTGTTACCAATTAAAAGGTAATTAAGAACCTTTTAAAGATGCCTTTATAGCTTTCCAGTTTGACTTTGCAGGCCACCTAATTCAGATGTCTTAAGTCATGAAACCCACTGGCTTCAGAGCAGAGAGTGTGTTAAGAATCTCTTCTAGGCAGGTGTCAGCTTTGAGTCCTGAGCAGGTATCATGCAGAAGAAAATAGCTTTCTCTTTGAAATTTCTGCAAGCAACAATGTTAAATTTCCACACGTTTTCCAAGTGTATAGAACACAAAGTTGGTGTAATTAAAGCTCTTTTAGCCAACCATTTTAATTACCACTATCGTTGTCTGATACTGGGTGGTTGTGAGAGGCTTTGTTTTGCTTTAAGACAAGTCTGAACCAGACCTGTTGTCTTTGCTGCACAGCCCTAGATAACTGACACAATAAAGTTCTGTATCACACACTATGTACCATCATAGCAGCACTGAGATAGCAGAGCTGCAGCAAAGCCATGCTGTCTGTTTTGTTTTGTTTTGTTTCGACTTTGTGTAACAAGAGGAGTGACAGTTTGGGGCTGACTCTGTGTGCATCATGTTGCTGATGTATGAAGCAGAAAAGAGACAGGTGTTTTTTTCCAACCCTGAAGCTTACTTGAGGATCTGGCAGGTAGAAAAATACTCACCAAGTTAACAAATGATTCACCTTGAGCCTGAGCAGGTTTGGGAAGTCAGTGAAGGAGAGAGAACCTGGTGTGTGAAAATAACTGTCACTTACTGGCCCAGCCCAGTATTTTAGCCGATAAACCACATGTACACCAATATACTTGAGAGGTCAGCAGCTGGCATTGAGGTTGGTTGATATCAAGTAATGAATGAACATCTATATCTAAGGGACTTTCTGAGAATGGCTTTGCTTTTATTTAGTGTGTGTGTGTGTGTGTGTATATATATATATATATATATTTTTTTTTTTTTTTTTCTTTTTCCTTAGCTTTGATCAACTTGTTGAAGTTCCTCATGTCTAATGAGACTGTGTTACTGGCCAAACACAACATCTTCACCCTTGCCCTGATGGTGAGTATAGTGAAAGCAAATACTCTAAGCAACTTAATTCATCTTAATTGAACCTTAGGAAAGAATCCTGTATTTCTGGCCTTCTAAAGAGATATCAGAATAAGGCAGAGGAGCTGAAGAATATGACTGATTATTTTTGCTAGGAAGATGTTTGTGAAAAGGAGTGCTTGGAGTCAGTGTAGGGTTTGCTCATTGAAATAAACATGCTTATATGAGGAGAGGCTTAGTTTAATTTTTCAGATTTGATAACTCCTTGTTGTAGGGGCCTTATGTACACAAAACACAAATCTTTTCTGGCACCAATTATGGCAGTATTTAAGCTTCTTATCTATCTTTTCTGAACTGATAAGATAATAGATGAAGAAATGAAGTAATATAATGTATAATGGAACCAAGAGCTCATTTCTTTGAAGATTCTGGACAGTTTGTACTGTTTATTTCTATTGATTAGGCTTTATGTAAATATACTTGTTGCAACTTAATTTTACTTCTACATATAGGTTGTGAACCTGTTCAACATGTTCATCACTTATGGAGACACCTTTCTCCCCACTCCCAGCAGCTATGATGAGCTGTATTATGAAATCATTCGGATGCATCAGAATTTTGACAACCTTTATTCTATGGGTGAGTGCTTCCTGGGATCAGGAATACTGCAGACTACATGTGGAGGTTTGAGGGATGTGTGAGAAAGTTCTTTTCCTGTGTGAGGTGCTTTCTGTGGCAGACACCGATGGTGTGCATCTCAGTGAATGGACATGTTTTGTTTCAGTATGTTAGATAAGTTAAGAATTGAGAAAGGGATAAACTTGAAGGGATACACTTTGTTCAGTCTGAAACCAGGCTTTTTATCAAAGGAATGCGCCTGTTACCTCTAAAACAGCCACTGGCTATGACTAGAAATAAATATTTATCGGTGCAACTAGTTATGTGGGAGTCTGTATTTCATGTATCTTTGTGTAGTTAAGTCAACGTATAGTTTGCATCTATCACATTCAGCAGCATCAAGTGAGGGGGCAAGTGCAAGTTGCAGAACCATGCAGGACTGGGAAGCACGCATCATGAGCAAGAATTTGGAAAAATTTGAGAAATTTGACAAGAAGCTGGCTGTGCTAGACAAATCACACTTAGCGCACTTATTGCTAAAGCAAACCAAGAAAACAGCCCCCACAGACCTGCTTCTGATGACGAGCAAATTACTGGACTGAAGAATGTGCCTGCTGGCAAAACATGAAGAGGCTGCCATCCTTCAAATGAAGAAGCACGCTGGAATGCCACCAAGTGAAACCCAGCAGGAAGAAGAGGAACAAAGAAGCAAAGAATGGAGAGAGGCATAATCAGGCAGTGTATACGCAGGAGCCTGCCGCTGAGGGTAGCTGCAGCAGGTCTGGTGTAGTGCCTGCATGCTTGAAGCTGTGAAGAAAAGAACATAGCTGTGTTCTTTGTTTGCTTTGTTCCAGAAGGACCTTTTTTTCCCCAGACTCCCTCCTCTCTTCTCAGCATGATCACCCAATGAACAAAAGGAGTAATATAAGCATGTAAGGGGAGTTAAAGTGCAGGGGGGAGGGAGCTGGCTGCAGGACTCTGCTGACATAGAGAAGAATTATCTTCACCATAATAAAAGGGGCTAAATACGCTTTCCAGTTACAAGCAAAAATGAACACTTCTAGTATAATTTTTCTGCGGTTTTCGTCATCTCTTGTGCGAGTGGTTAGTTGACCTATTTTGTCTGTAGAGCGGATGAGATTTTTTTGCTAACCCCTTCCCTACTCCCAAGAATTGTGGCTAGTAAGATGAGGTACTTCTACTAGTCAGCAATTTTTCAGTCCCCTCCCCAATAAAAGCTGAAGGAAAGTGGAATGGAAGAATAACATACTCGGATACTTACTCAGTTGGGCTGCAGTAGGTGCATCTGACCTGTTGAAGCAAGTCATTTATCACATGAATATGTTATCCTGCTACATAGAGCAAACCCTTTAAATTAACAGTGTAGATGCCTGAACAGAAACGCTCTCTGAATTAATTACATAAGATATTAAAGTATGGTTGGTATCTATCCTTTGACAAAACAATGTTACTCTGAGTTGACCTTATTTTTCACCTTCTGCAAATGCCAGATGAAGGGAACACTAGAAAATGAGAAGGAATCACTGTCTGTGGCTGATGCCTGCCACAGCTTTGCCAGATGTCCTAACAACTTCCCTTGACCTTGTCAGAGCGTGTCACTTAAGCTACCATCACCCTTCTGTCTTTATCTTGGGACATTTGTTAGCACAAAATGCAAAGCTTCTTTATTCTTTAATTTTACTGTTAAGGGATATGGGTGAAGCTTTCTATTTTGGGAGTGGGAATGAAGTCTTGTTGCCTTGATTTTTGTTTTCTGGTCCTGAATCTGAACTTTAAGCAGGTCTGCAGACCTGAAAGCTTCTTTCATGTAGTAATAGGTATGAGTGTGCAGCCACTGTGCTATGTATTCACTTGTGGCATCAGTGTTTCTAGATGACCTTGAATTGGGATGAAATGCCTTTTCTTCACCTGTAAGTGTAAGATGAACCTTTCTTCTAGAATGTAACCCCAGGACCCCCTGAATATATGAACTCATAAAAGATCATGAATTGCCTCCTATTCAGGCAGCATGAAAAAAATCCAAACATTTGCTCTGGACTCTGTTACTGTTTTGATACTTACCAGAAGCTATGCAGGTACCTGGCACTCTAGAAACACTACAGATTCTGACCTAAATAAATATTTTGGGGACTCTGGCAGCAAAGAATTGGATTCAGTAGAAGTTCTTCCTGTTGCAGAGTGTTTTCAGAACTGTTCCCCAGTCTGTCAGAGACCATCTGTGCAACAGAGTGACATACTGGTTCTGACAGGGAGCTTTTTTCTCTAAGCTGGTGTGTAATCTTTCTCTGCAATTCCAGGTAAAAGAGAAGGTAGAAAGTCGAGCACTACTGTATTGGATGTAAATCATGGGCTGTAGTCCAGCTTAAATGGAACTATGTGTAAGTAGGAGCTGGAAGAGAGAAGTAATGTGTGGAATAAAAAGTGACGTAGACTGGAACTCTAGTCCTGTTTCTGAGGAAAAGCCACTTTAACATGGAATGGTGAAATTAATTAAGAGGAACTAATTTCTTTTGATTCTTTTCTCTTCCCTCCCCTCTGCTTGCATTCTCCCAGTCATTTTGTCCTGCACACCTTGAATTTCTTAGGCTTTGAAGGGAACTTCTGCTATGGTTCACAAATCATCTCGAAGACTGCTTTTCTTTTTTCCACATGAGTCTGGCTGCCATCCCGTCAAAGTAGATCTTTGACATTTTGTATTAAAAAAATGTATTGCCCATTTAGTGCCAGCCCTGTTAACTTTCTTTTTTTCTTTCAGTTCTAAGGCTTTCTACCAATGCTGGTCAATGGAAAGAGCCTGCAAGCAAGGTGACCCATGCATTAGTCAATATTAGGTAAGGAGCAGAAGCTAATAACCAGTTTGGAGATTCTTATGTCCTATGTGACTACATTCTTAAGATGCTTTCACATTTGTTCTATTGAGTTGGGTTTTGAATTTGTTTTGCTTTGTTAGCTGAAATTGCTGCTCTGAACAGGGCCAACTGAGGATAAAGATTGGGTCACTAGGGTTAGATTGTTCTTTTTCTACTAATTCTTAGTTCTTCTGTAGACTGAGTGCTTTCAAAGCATGGCACAAGCTGTAATGAATTAATCCTCACAGCATCCTTTAGAGAAGTTGTACTGTAGGGAAAAATGCTGTACTGCCAGGGCAATTGTGAGCCTAATGGATTTCTTTCTCTGTTGCGTGATTCTATTGCAATTCTGTGAAGCTATGAAGGGGACTATAAGCCAGCAGTAATAAGCATATTCCAGGCCTCTTTTAACATTGCAAGATTTTTATGCATGCTTAAAACTGATTATTTAAAGACACTTCAGTATTCTTTTAAGACTCTCCCTTCTGTTCAAGGGCGGAAATTATGCTCTGATTACGAGGCTAGAGAATATCTTTTTTTTGAGAGAGAGAATATATATATATATATATATATATATTTATGTATATATATATATGTATATATATTTTTTTTGGACTGGATTCTTTCATGGTGTTTGGACTGACAGGGGTTGAGGATGGAGTCCTGGGATCATGAATCTGATTCAGTTTGATTGCAAAATGGAAGAAATGTGTCAAATGAGAGAATTTACTATTTAGCTCTGACTGGTAGACAGACCATAGAAGATATGAGTATTTGTACCGATAAAGTCTGTCCATCGCTACCCTAGTCACTTCATCGGTGCTCTTGCTGAGAGGAGTGATGACTTTTGATGAAACAGCAGGTACCTTACTACTGTGTATGCTGCTTGGGCTCGTTGTTTTCCTCCCTACAAAAGACTCTGTGTGCAGTAAACTCTCTGAGGGCGTCTTTCAAGTCAATATACATTTTATGTGTCTATAAACCACCTTAAAGGTTCCCTTAGTAGGTCTGCAGGCTTTATAACCTTGCGTCTGGTTCCAGAAGATTTATTTTGTTCCTATCCTTATTTTTATTTTTCGTAAACAGATATAAATGAATGGTTGTGGGCAGATAATGCTCCCTGCATGAAGCAGCAGAACAGATAGCTGTTGGCAAAGTAACGTCATTTAAAGTGACACAAAGTGTCTGCCCTGGGAATTATCTGTATATCTAGGTAGAGCTGGATAGAGGAGAACTGGAAAGATAGTGGCAACTGGTCACCAAGGGTTTGTACTTACCTCTGATTTACAAAAGTGAGGTTTTGCTTTCCCTTATTGGCTTAACAGCTGTTTTTATAAAGATCAGTATGCAACTGAGATGAGATAAACCAAACAACTGGCACCAAGATACTGTTCCCAGGACTGGCTGCATCAGACGTGTTCACTGCATAGTACTATCTGGAACCGGTGAAAACTCAGCATGTTTCTGTTCTAGACTTCTGATAGTTTTTGCCTTCTCTACCTAGCTGCTCGTGGATATTGAACTTCCATCTGGTCTTTCACTAGGCTTAGCAATTTTCATGAATGACTGCTTTTTACTCAGTGAAATTAAAGAAGGTGTAAATTAGAGATGATTCAAGGCCTGGAGAGAGATTAAAGTTTAGAGAACTTGGTCTATTTGACTTATTCCTCATCTCTGAAGAGGAGAGGGAATATTTCATCTCCTTGTTTATTTTCTTATTGTGATGAAAATATTACATCTGAAGGGTTCTTCAGTCCAGTAGAATTCAGAGCAGCCAGTTTGTAGGATGGCCAGATTCAAAGGTACTGTACTTCTGCTAATGATGAAAGTGATTGAAGCATCATACTATAGTGCTAATTAGGGCTAGATGCTTTTTCGGGAGGATATGCTTTCAAAAGATGAAATCATTGGTCTCAGAACAGGAAATTGGATGAAGTCAGGGGCCTGTGATGATATAATAGTACTTTCTTGCCTTAAGACTTTGAATTTAGACATTTGGAAGTTTCAGATCATGCAGCAGAAAATGAGAAGAGATGATTCCTCCAGAAATGTTCCCAGCCTTCTCAGGCTTTCTGCAGTCTGTTAGGAAAGACCCTTTTGTCCTGTTCTGTTGGCTGTCGCATTTCTGCAATGACTGTAGGAAGGGTTGATGCTAAGGTGACACATTACCTTCTGGGCTTGGACTAGTAACGTAAAATGGAGCTGTGCACACGTATTTGTTGCTCTCTGGTGTTTTGTAGCACCTACATGATTCTGTGTAAGCGCAAATCCCCCAAGAGAAATGGGGAGAGGATAAATCTTTTAGGACTGTCAGGCTGATGGCTTCATTAGAGACACAAAATAAGTCTTACGATGTCATGCATTGACATATTTGCTGTATGTGTTGGTAAGGACATCAACATGAACCTGTCTAAGCTCCCCACTGCCTGGGTTGCCTGTTGATTGTGCCTTTTTTCCCCCCACAGAGTTGTCTTAGCATACTGTTTCTTACTTGAATGTCTCTGCCATGAGGGGAGTGAGATCAGAGAAATCGTGTTACGTTGGGTTATTCCCTCAGCTTCAACATTCTTGAAACACTTTTCTCAGGAAGGATTATCTCTTTTGCTGTATTGGTGTCAATCACACTTTTGTTTATATTTCCATCTCATAGCAGCTATTTAAAAAAAAATTGTCACTTTCTTATCAAAGGGCAATAGTGGCAACTATTACAAATGTAAGGCACCTATATCTGTGTGTGTATATCTGGTGGGGTTTAACAAGCTTTTCAACAAGCTTTTTAAATCCTAAGGTACAATCTTATGTGTATTTCTGCTAGAAGAGGTGAGTTGTTTGCAGCTTCTCAAGGGTGCATTGCCTTTGTGTTAAAGGAGTAGCCATTGAGGAGACTCAAAACTGAGGCCTGTTTGACTCTGCAGTGCTGGGTTTGAGAGCTCATCTAATTTATTATTAGGAGAAGGACCTGGGAGTCCTGGTGGACAAGAAGTTAACTATGAGCCAGCAACGTGCCCTTGTAGCCGAGAAGGCCAGCAGTATTCGGGGGTGCATTAGAAAGAGTGCTTCCAGCAGGTCAAGGGAGGTTGTGCTCCCCCTCTGCTCAGCCGCAGCGAGGCCACGTCTGGAGTACTGTGTCCAGTTCTGGCCTCCCCACTGCAAGAGAGACATGGCACTATTGGAGGGAGTCCAGCATAGGCAACAAGGAAGATTAGGGGACTAGAGCATCTGTGCTCTGAGGAAAGGCTGTGAGAGCTGGGCCCTCCAGCCTGGAGAAGAGAAGGCTGAAGGGGGATTTGATCAACGTGTGTACGCATCTGAAGGGAGGGTTTAAGAGAGGATGGGGCCAGACTCTTTTCAGTGGTGCCAAGCGACAGGACAGGGAATGGGCAAAAACAAACACAAGAAGTTCTGACTGAACACGAGGAAAAGCTTCTTTCCTGTGAGGGTGATGAGAGCACTGGAACAGGTTGCCCAGAGCGGTTGTGGAGTCTCCTCTGGAGATATTCAAAAGCTGCCTGGCTACGATCCTGTGCAATGTGCTCTAGGTGACCCTGCTTGAGCAGAGGTATTGGACTAGAAGCTCTCCAGAGATCCCTTCCAATCTCAACTACTCTGGAAAGGGAGATTCCATTTCCATTGTGTATCTTACTGTGATATTATCTGTCCTCTTTACTGCAACAATATTCCCCGGCATGTAGTCTAATAGATTTATGTTGGTACTGCAGCTTAACTGAATTTTCTAGTCTTTACTCCAGGGAAAAGAAGGACAACCATGAATATTCTTTCCATTAAAAAAAAAATACTTAAGTATTGAGAGATATTTGTATTCCTACTCACCCTCCACACCTCTCCTTCTTAGAGACAATTCACAAATTCTTTACAACTTAAAATGGAAACTTGAAGAAGGCAGAATAGTAATAGTCTTACCCAGCTGAAATCCTTCACTCCCTGCTGGAATTTGTGATTCCCTACTACTATCCTATCCCATAATGATGATTGCAGTGCTGATGCATGGATTTGTCTGTACACTATGCATAAATAATTGAGGTATGAGGGATACCAGATCTGATTGCAGCACTGATTGGTTGATATAAGATCTAGCAGTTCGTGGTTTGAAAATTCACCTTCTCGCATATGAGGAAATAAGCAACTTTTGAGACTAGTAATTTTTTGAAGCTAATGAACCTCTTTAAAATAACATTGTCCAGGTTTGCATTTAATGAGAGTTTTATTAACACAGAGTTAAAAGGGGCATCTTCTGATTGCTTACTTAGTGAGGAAGGTGGCAGCTGAATCATTGTATTCTCTTAACAACGTTTCCCGTGATCAGTAATTTTTTTTTCAAGGTGAATAAATAGATTAACCCAAAGATTAATAGACTGAATTTCTCCATTATCCGAAATTCAGTCACATCATCATTTTTGAAGTAATTTTATTTTTCTCATTGAAACATTTTTAAAAAACAAATAGTAAGTTTGTAGTATGAAACTAGGTAATGGATTTTTCTGAAGCGTGTTTTATGTGCTGTTGTGGCACACACTGCAGTCCTCGTTTGAATGCTTTCATTCACTCTTCCATCTTGCAGCTACTTTTGTTCTGCATGAGCCACCCTCTACGATATTCTTTCTTTGTGTAGGAGGCGCTACTTCTCCCAAGGCTGCTTTTGGGGTTGTAAAGTAGAGATTGGGGATTTGGGAGGAGCACTTAAAGCATCACGTGGATGTATATAAAATGGTTATGTTTGCTGCCAGTCTAGGTGGGAGGACTCTGAAGGAACATTTACAATTTTACTCTAGGTGAAAGAAAGCCAGATTGGACTGTGCTCAGTTGTAGGATATGTAGCATCACTGTTCTGAAGCTATAATGCATGTTAAATTCCCAACACTCTGTAAAACTATATTTATTGAAAGCCTGATAGAGGAGGAGGCTCCATGCAGAGATTTTTTTTTTTTTTTTTTTTTTTTTTAAGAAAGCAGCTGCAAGCAGTCCACATAGTACTTTAGTACTTTCAGCATGATTCTACTTTATAGTCAGGAGTTTGGCATTCTCTCTTGGGGAGAGAAGACCTAAATGCTGCTGACCGAGCCGTGTTGTAATGGATGACTGTAGTATTTGTTTAAGATATATAAAAGCAGGCCATTTTTTATGTATGTGCTTCCATATAGAGTAAATACCTATGGAATACATTCGGTGAGAGTGGTTAAAATATATCCTCCTTACATGAGTAAGAGAGTGAAAAAGCAGGGGCAAGCCAGTCTATTACAAAAGTAAACAGCCAAGGAAGTGTGTGTGTGTGTATTTTTTATATATAAAATATAAAATCTCTGTATATACAGATATAGTGATGTATGGAGGTATGTTTTAGAAATATACACATACACGCATATGCATACCTGTAGGCACCACACACAAATACGCACCAACAAATGGCTTTTGACAATGGGCTAATCTAAAGTGGTAGCTTCCCAGTTGAAAAAAATCAAGCAGCTTGCTTGTTTGCAACTTCATGGGATTAACCACAACTGTTGTTTAAGGCTACTTGGTTATTCCTGCTTTTCGTAATAGTTGTCTGTGGCACAGTTGTGCTGCATGAATGTGTAAAAGCCAAGATTAATAGATGGTGCAAAATTGCTTGACTTGGGCTCTTCAGTACTGACCGGCAGAGGGTGCTCAGACATTCAGGTTAGCCTGGTTTAATCCTGAGTTTGTTTGCTATTGATTCTTAAACCCAATTGTGAAAGCTGTTAGTGGTAGAATAACAACTCCATGAAGTTGTTCACTTAGGTATGTTTAATGGTAATGACCTCTGGCATGCTGTCACTGCTAATCAGCCTGACTGAACTCAGATCACAGCCTAGTACCAGCCACTCAACAAATTAAAATACATTTATGACTTTCTTTTGGGTTTTGTTGCATTTTTTTTAAAAATTGGTACATTAAAATTCCAACCTAATATTGCCAAGATTGAGGATCAAGTTGTCTCTGAAATGCTGTCTTGTAAGAAAACATTAAAGCTTTATTCATTCAGATTATCTGCAGAATTATTTCACCTCACTTTTCAATTGTTGCCTGAACAAAAAAATTATGAAGCTTAAAAGCTATCTGAAAGATAAGGATTGTGATTTAGTTTCAGATCTTTTTTTAGTGATCATTGAAGGAGCAAAGTTAATAGACTGTTTTTCTTTTCATATTTTTTTTTTCTGTGCTTTTTGGTTACATAGGGACCTTGGCATGACGAAACAGTTCCTTAAATACCACAGTGGTGGAGTGGAGCTGGTTACTCAGAGTTCTTTTGCTGCTACTACTTGTTTCTCATTTGACCTTGCAATATTTTGGTAGGAAAACTTTGGAGTGGCCAGCCGCAACAAATTTTTGACACAAACAGGTTCTGGCATTAGCTGGCATCTGAACTAAGCAAGCAGGTGGGTTCAATGAGCAGGACCTCACTTATAGGCTCTTGTGACCCACAACTACTTAGAAGGAAAAAAAAAGAAAAAGAATTAAGCATCACAATCTCAAGATGGATTGTTTCACTTTTTCATGGGACCCCATCTGTGCTTGAAGTATTTTTATTAGTTTTTAACATTTCTTTTCCTACTTATGTAACTTAACATTTAATTTCTTTTAGATTATCTAATTTTTTTTTAGGAAACAGCCTTTTAAGCTTTCTGTTACTGCTCTTTGTTTACTAGCTGATTCATCTTGGTATGTTTCTCCTACAGAGCACTAGCCAGTTTCATTCTGCAATAATTTTTTTCATTCTTTCTCATTCATGTAGTGGCATAATTAAATGTTATCTCTGCGACTGGCCCAAATCCAGAAAGCAAATTTGTTGGTTGAGTGACATTTATACAGACCAGTTCCACTAACCACAGCAGCATGGTTCAGCTGGTCAGGTACATCCCAGGTCACTTCTCTCTTTTTGCCAATAACTGTCATTTCAGTCACTGCTGCCTGGGAGCTGACCCGGCAGTGTCAAGCCTGTTTTCTCTTTGTGTGTTGGCTTAATGCACTTTTTTTTCCTTTCTTTTTTTGGCTTTTTAGGAGGATTAATTCTTCTATATTTTAGTGGTGGCTTAGGGTTTATAGAGCTGAGGATGGTTGTGAGCAAACATGTTTGTAAGGCAAAGGAATGTGTCTGTCTGAGATGAGGTAGGCATGGCTACTCTTCATACCCTCTTCATATTCTTTGGCCATGTCCCTCTTCAATATACTTGAAAGCCATGCTGCAGCAGTCTGTTTCTCTCCAAAATCTCATCCACAAAGTAGGCAGAGCCTGTTGGATTGGGGCAGAGATGAACTCAAAGTGGAAGTGATCTGTTCCCAGGATGGCAGTCTGGCTTAACTGTCTTTCTTAGCTTCCTTCCAATGCCTGGGACTGTATCAGCTGCTTTCATCTCCTCTCATGTGAACAAGTTGACAGGTTGGCCTGATAGGGAACTTGCAGAAAGATCCACTTCAGTATTTTAAATGCTCTGTAAGAATTGGCTATAGAGATGAGCTATCTGTTCAGGAGAGGATTATTTACTGGGCAGAAGGAAAAGCCTCTTTTGCAGCATAGGACTGCTGCTTGGCAGTGTCTTCCTGAATTCAGCAAATATCTTGGTTTGTGTGATTCTCTGAGGATGAGCATCTATCTGCAAAGTTTACCCACTTGTGAACAGTTGTCTGTCTTGCTTTTGTGAGAAACATTTCTTCTTTGAGATCTGAAGATCTTGAGAAGCTAGCTAGGATCCCCCAGGCTGCTTATCAAAGTTTACTGAGAAATGTTGCTTCTATTACTGAGGAATTGCTACCCGGATTTCATCTAGTCTGTACCATGTGGGGCTACTCTGTGAATGGGGGAATTCATGGCTGCAGATCTCTTGTTTACTGGATTCATGGGTGCAGGCTCTGGGCCTAAAAGACAGAGTTAGTTAAGCTGCTAGTTAATTTTTCTTTGTGTTCAGCTTTGGAAATTAATATTTGGCACAACATTTCAGCTTTGCTCATGAATTCAGGGTCTGGAGCTTTGCGAGAAAAGCTGATAGAGGAGGAAAAGAAAGGGTGTTCCCTAGGGTGATGATTGTGGTCTCCTGTTTGATAAATGGAGGTGAATTTGAACTGTCTAGTCTGAAGTGTGGCACCAGGCAAGGAACTCCTGTTTTACTTGCCAAATAACCTATCTCTGCAGAAACATAAAAATAGTGGAGAAGTATGTGTTAACATTGGCAGGGGTTTTGATTTAAATAGGAGGTGGATGTAGTCTATATTTATCAGTCAAAGTTGTTTCTTTCCTGACTGGTTTGCAGATGTTTTAGTCTTGAATTCCCTTGCCAGGCACAGGCAAGATATGTATGAGCTCAATAATACATTAAAACATGCTGCAAAGCTAGGATGCATTTTTGTAAACATCTCATGATTGTTGCAGCACAAAACCCTAAAAGGGCTGCTTGTTTCTTTTCTTGAATGGCTATATTATTTCCTTCTGTTTTCCAAAACAATCTTAATTCTCTCTCTGATACGGCCTGAATTTAATTCCTAATTGATAGATTTCAATCTTATATAGATGTTTTTCGTAGTCCTAACACATCGAAGAAGCAAGAAATGAAAGGCCTCTGAAACCAGCCTCTTTTGGCCCAAGATCTGGCCCTACTGGAACAAGACTGAAGCACAGTTTGAAACAGCTGTTTATAACTTGTCAAAATTTTGCCCATGCTGTTCTTGTTCTTTGAGTAAACAGAAGGGATTCTGATTTCCAGTGGTCTCAAAACCTAGTTTTCAAGATTCTTTAATAGATAGAGAACATTAAGCTGCTTTCTTCATAACCTAAACAATGTAAGAATCATTGTGATCTTAAATAACACTTTTATGCCTTGAAAAATGATGTAGAGTAATGCTGCTCTGCTCTTTCTTTTTAAATGAAATCTGTTGCTCGCAGCAGCAGCTAGAATTATTATTCCCTCTGAAGGTCTGGGCAGTGGGATACGTACTTATAAGAAAAGCCTTTCAAAATCCAGTAACACATATTTTGTATTTTCTTATACTGGTGTGGGGGCCTAAAATTTGATTTTGCTCTAGAAATGTAAATGTCCTATTGTCCTAATTCTTCCTCTAGGACTAAATCGACAAAAGTACTAGCTCATTAAGTACATCTGCTCATTAAGGTAATGAAGTACCTACCTTATCATGAACTGAAAGCAAGGATAATAGATGGTTAGCATGACTGCAGAACTGCAATTCACTTGAAGATTACAGCAAAATCTGGAGCTTAGTTCCCAGCGAACTGTGAGAGCACAGTATCTTGTTTATAAGACTGTTCATTAGGAGAAAACATGTCCCAGCTTTCAAATCTAAAATGCTTGTTTCTTAGGTGTTCTTCCCAGTCAAGACAGAGAAGGTGGTCTCATCTTATCAGCACAGGGGCTGGCTCTACAACAGTCAGTAAATATAAGGTGGTGTAGCCAAGACTGAGGTGAAACTGAAATGCTGCCTGGAGAAAAAAGGGATCTCTCATGAGTCATGATTTTCTTCCAAAATGTGAAAATACTTTGGATTTGGGTGTCTTCGTGTCTAACTAGAGACTGTAAGAAACATCAGAGGTTCAACTGGACTGAATTAGAATGACTGAAATTCCAGTATATTTGGGAGAAAGCCCCTATTTGGGAATCCAAGAATGTGAGCTTTGGTTATTATTTTTTATTCTTTAATTTTTATAACTCTTGTAGCTAGAAGGAAAATCTAGAATATGATGGGGGTAATGCCTCTTGGGTAGCAACATTTGCCTTGGCTCTGAGGCCAGATTTTCTTTGCTTCCCTTCAAGGGAAGCTAACTGTGAAGGTTCAGTAGTCAAAAGTGCCCATGTGACTGGCTGTTTCTCAGCTATCCAAGTCAACCAGAAAGAAGGTAAGAGTGATGTCATGAGGAATTCTTCTGGGAGGGGTATCATATTAAAATATCTCATGCTAATAAGGATTTTTTTGAAGAATGTTACTCTGGGTGGAGAGACTGTTCCAGTGTGCTTCTTCAGACTGTACTTCTATGATCCCTTGAAGCCAGTGTAAACTGACACAGTTGTTGAACAGGAGATTTTACCTGCCATTCATTGCTGCATCTTTCCCTTAGGTGAGCAACAGCCTGCATGTACAGAGCTGCATTTAATGAAGGGGAAATTGTGAACCTGACCTAGGATACAACAAGGAAGAAGCAAGAAAAAAAGTTTGTTTTAGCCTGTGTCAGTTCGCTAACCTGGTGCATTGCATGCAGAAGGGGTAGATGCAAGCACTTGGGCAATAGGGACGAGAAGATTCTCTCTTAGCACTGTTGATAGTTTACACCAGTTTTAGCCTAATATGCTACAGAGCTTTTTAAAAATTATTTATACATTTTATACATTATGTATTATATATTGCCGTCAGTTAACTTATGTAACTCCACAGGACTCTAAACAGTTGTCCTCCTGTTTGTGCTAGTATACTATAGGATGATTTTTGTAAGCTCTTCTTACTGTTAAGAGAAGTACCAACATAACCATTGCCTAAAGCTTCAGTTTGGGAACTGGACTTGAGACAATACTGCCATGAGTCCAGGAAATGAGAACTTGGGCACTATTTAGCAGGTCTCCTGAGAGAAAGATTACTGATGCATTGAAGAGACCTCAGTACACTGGACTCCTGTTTGATAGGATAGAAAAACATTCTTTCAAATGTGTTAGGATAGAAAAACATTCTTTCAAATGTGTTTTATTTTCGGACTGGCCAAAAGTGGAATGACCTGAAAAGCTCCTTTGGCAATTTTGTTGCCCAGCTTTGCTAGAAGACTGTGAAAACCCAAAAGCTTTGTCATGTTGTCGCTTAAGTGATTAATTAGACCATCATTTTGTGTGTTAATTACAGTGACATTTTTCTTCTCATTAGTTGGATTATGGAAAGTTTTTGAGTCTGTGTAGGATGGGAAGTAAGGCTGTGTTATTGGCTAAGAGAAAGATGATTTCAAACTTTACAGAGCACTGAATTTTGAGCATGGCTTTGGATACAGTAGAAAAAATGCTCCTATCCATTATAAAAGATGTAGCTGCTGTGCCCTTTGAGGGTGAGATAAATGCCTTTGTTCTAAATAGACAAGTACCAGTGATGTTGTCCAGACTTCGGAGGAGAAACTTTAAACTGGATCCTTCTTCCAGAAGATTGTGCATTGTATTAATTAATGTAAAGCTCTTCCTGCTGACAAAGGAATGTGAATATGATATACTTTATGTAATGTCCTTCATGGGTGTCTCAAAAGGCTTAACAGTGAACCTCTTAAGCAGGGCAGCAAATTTGTTCAAAGTCCCATTGCTTTTATTTATACTTTTAGAAATAAATATTTAATGTTCTCCTTATAACTGTGCAACACAGTTGGTATACTCTGGAATCTGGGCTCTACATTAACTTTTCATGGAGTTTTGAGATAAGCCTGTTCAGAGACCGACATTTCCTTCTAAATGCAGAATGTGATAGGTCTCCCAATTTCTTTGTTTGTTAGCATTTGAAAGCTATGATTGCTATGATGCTAGCCCATGTGTGATCTCTTGAGCCTTGTTGGTGGAGCAAAGGCAGACTGTGCAATTCTCACTGGGTAATGCCTGTTTTTCTTGTTTGCTGACTTCTCTTAGCATAAACTTGTTTCAGGAATGGAGAGCCACAAAACAAAGAACTGCTTCGAGATCTTAAGTTTGGCCAGGAATTAAAATAAGAGGGAGTAGTCACAGGTTGCAGTAAGGGAGCTACTACCCAAACCCTTCCCACAGGAGTGATCAGATGCTGGAACAGGTTGCCCAAGGAGGTTGTGCAATCTCTATCCTTGGTGGTACTCAAAACTTGCCTGGACAAATCATGGCCAACCTTCCCTAACATCGGTCCTGTGTAGTGTACATGGTTGAACTAGCTAACCTCCAAATGTCACTTTTGACCTAAAAATTCTGTGGTCCTATGATTCTGTCATTAATATGATTTTAGCTTACCCTAAGAATACATGGAAGTTTAGAGTTTTAAGAGCATTTTACGTTACAATTTTTTTTTTAAAAAAAAAGGCCTTTTTTTGAGTGCTCTGTGTTATGTTAACTCTGGGTCCAACTGCTAAAGATGCTGAGCAAAACACTTCTCATTTAAATAAATTCCCATTGTTCTTTTCCTTTTTTCCCTCCTTTCTCACTGAAAGATCAATAAGGGGTGAAAACTAGAGGACTTGCAGTATGCTTTGCTGCAGATGCCCAGTATTATCTGATGTCAGAACTTGTCAGTAAACTGGATCCTGCTGATGAGATCCAACTAGGCAACTCAGTAATTTGTGAGAAGAAACTATTCTCAGTATGATTAATACTGTGGTTGATGATGGGGACAGAAAGCGCTTCTTTGAATAATGCCTATAATGGCATATTCCCCCATGTGTATGTTTAAAGAAAGAGTCTATGGTTATATGAAATTGAGGGCATTTAAGAGGCAGTTAATGACAAGTGAAAATGATAGCTAGGGTAGATTAATTGTTAAATGAATTGTGCCTGCACTTGCTGTCATTTTAATGTGTTACTAGTCTAATAGTAAGTATGATATTATATAGCAAGAAGACAACAGGAAACAATTTTATACACTTAAGTTCAGGCCTGAGAAATTTAAAGGCTTAGCTATCAGGAGGTTTTCTCAAGTATAGCCATCTTTTACTTTTCTCCACTCAGCGCCTCCCTCCCTCTGGAGTATCAAAATCTGTATTAGTTAATTTACTTATATAAATTCTTCCTTTCTGCTCTGCCCCCAGCCTTTTGATGATGCAGCAAAGCAGGATTTAATCATAATCAGTTTAATCTGGGTTTTGTTTTAATTGACTTCTGGATGAGGCAATGATACTTGAATCTGATATGGAATACAACACTTCTTTATTTTTATTTTTTTTATCTCACTTTATCTCCAGGACTGTTTATGTAGCTTTAATTTGTCATGAGTCTACTTTGCATTCAAGCCTTCAATCTGAGCCGAGCAAGGGAAATTATCAGGATGGAAGAGGACCGAGAGCAGCCAGGCATAGGTCTCATCCTGTCGTTATTCTGTTGGAAGAACAGTTCAACAGCCAGCAAAAATCTGTCTTTTGAATTGATTCTGAGTGATGTTGGGGCAGGAAGGCACTGGTAGAAGCTGTATGTCCCTAGCACTGTTTTCTTCACATATGGCCTGAAGTCTCAGCTGAATTCAGAGAATTCAGTTTCTAGATAAAGTGAAATCTTACCACTTATCTCTGGATAAAGTTCAGCAGTCCCTGTTAGGACTTAGTTTGCAGGGAAAGGTATGGCTCTCAGAGCCTTTTTTTTCCTGACTGTGTGTTGTTTGTTTGTTTTAATTGGGTGTTTGCTGTTTTTGGAGGGGAAGCAGCCTGGGCCTAAGGACACCTAGAAGATATTAGCTTTGATTCCTCTCAGCCTACTGGTCTTCATAATCCAAATGGTTGACCCAAGCAGAACAGTGATACCCTCTACACAATGAGATGGGAAAATATCCAACAGAAAAAGCCTTTGCTAGGAAAGGAAGGGACCCTCAAATTCATGTTCTAAAAAGATGAACTTGGATGGAGACTGGTACAATGGCAAGCAACAGGAATCATTTTCACAGAAAATACACTTTGAATGTGTTTTGCTCAGTCCAGCAAAGTGAGAACTGAATGGCTGTTAAAGTAATGTAAAAGGCAGGATAGCTTCTGAAGGTAAAGGGCAATGTCATGTGAGCAAGTGGACATGGAGAGTCACAAATGGAAAAAAGTTGGAAGTAGAGAAGGAAGTTGAGAGCACTGAGGGTCTAGGACAGTCTTGTCATCAAGTAGAAAACCAAACTGATCTAGTACCATTTAAAACTAGTTAGGCAAGAATTATCTTGTACCCAAGCATATGAGAAGACTGAGAGAGCCAGGAAGTCCTAGGCTCGCACCAGGTGTGGGATGCCTGCTGAGGTGCTTGGTGAGCCAGGGAGTGTGTGTGTGTGTATGTATATATTATACATATTTTTTTTCCTCCCACAGTAGTAATGTTATCTGTTCCAGGGCAATTTCAAGAAGGGTTAAATTCTTAAATCCAGTTAATGGATTAAGACATGATTCAGTAGTCCAGTAAATACCACTGCATTTTTTTTTTTTTTAAGTATAAAGCTTGTAAAAACCTGTAGTATCTTTTTGTAAGTTATTTTCTTCCTGCATCAATGCTTTGGAGCCCATTAGCGTTAATAGAGTAGATGGTTTTAAGACTGATGCCACTCCCTCCTGTCAGTCAAGGATCACTTCTCCACCAAGGGAAGACTGTAAATGTCTTCTGTAAAATTCAGGGGCTGGCTAACAAATTGCAGTTTAGAATACATTACAAATGATGAATGTGATCTCCTTAAAGGGAAATCTATTCGTTTGACTTAGTGCTCTCACGATTAATTGCTTGCCAGATTAAATTGCTCCATAAAAAGCATACTACTTTATTCAATCTCTTCATGATGAGATTAGCTAGGCTGTGCTGGTTCTTTGTATGTTAATTACAATGGTATTTTCCTCTTCAATTTAATTATTACATTGTTTAGCACAGCCTACGTTTTCCTAGCCTCAGGAAAAATGTCTATATTTTCTTTTGACCTCTGCTTTATAATTTTATTGCCTTTTTTCCTAGGAGCATTTTGGGGCTTCCTTACAAATGTAGGAATGATACTAGCTGGGCACCGGCTTGCCATGCAGCAGTCTAGGGCAAGAAATACCTGAATTGAAGCTAGGGTGGCAAGTTTATGGAGTTATCAAACAAGAATTTGTCCAGGGTGCTGAACCCAGCTTTCTGCTTCTGTTGGAAATGTCTAGGAAAATGTAAAAATCTGAACAAAATTTCAGTATTCTCTACTTTGCCGAAGCCTCAGGGCAGACTTGGAGGCAAGCACTGTGCAGGTTTTTCCTCTTTCTTGGATACCTTTGCAGTTGCTGACCATACCGAAAAGAGACTTTTTGTCTGAAGACCTACAAGATGGAAGCTCAAGAAGCTGATCAGCATCAAAATTATGGTAACCATAAACTTGAGGGAGGCCAACAGTGAGAAATTCAAGGAAAGTTTCAGATAAAGCTATTTTAATTTCTCACTGTAAGAATTGCCCTAGGCTCTAACGGATGCTAGTTCATGCTCCCTTCATCATGAAATATGATGTTGCCAGAGTCGTCTTAAATGCCTTAAAGCTAACTGCTTGTGCAACCAACCTGCATGTACATGCACAAACTAACCCCTACCTTTTGCAACATTAAGCTTGTGAATTTACATACAGCCTAATGTTCCCACAGCAATGTTACAGTGGCTCAGGTGTAAAGTTAGTGTTTTTTTTTTTTTTAACTGCTATACCTCTATATATATTATATATCTATACTGTGCTGCTATACTTCTCAAGATGCAATATGGTCCAGTCAAAGTGTTAGCTGAGGTATTTAAAATCCCTCACTTTCTGTGTCTAAAGTGGAGTTTCTTTCTTAACTGGAATTTATCTCCAGAAGCAAGGGTGTATTGATTAACATGTATTAATTGTTATTTTATTTGCCATATATCTAGAATTTGGAAAATTTGGGAAGGTAGAGAGTGACTAAAAAAATTCAAAGGGGGAAAGGCACGATGACTGAAGGTATGGAATCAAGTGCCTTATGATGAGCATTTATGTACACTACAGGTCTTCAGTCTGGAAGATAAATGACAGTGAGAAAGAATGAAAGAGTCTGTAAAATAAGTATCACAGAAGATGAAGGGGAGCCATGAGAAGTGGACATCAAAAAATCAGATAAGCTCAAACTAGAGAGATACTGCTTCATGCAAACTGTAGTTAAGCTGTGGAATGCCTAAAAAGATATGTGAATTTAAAGCAATGATTATTACAAGTTAATGGAAGAAGAATCCATTATGGGTTAGTGGTCATGTATCTATCACCTTCATCTCAGGTATCATCTTGAACTGGTGGCTGGAAATGAGAGCTGTTTCTGAGGCAATATCACTTTATACTTGCCCTGTTTTTGTACTGTTCCCTGAGCTTCCTTTTCTAGCCACTTTCAAAGTCAGGTCACTGAGTTGGCCTTTGTTATCTGACTTAATAAGGCAATTTTTATATTTATGTAAATTGTATCTCTGTCAGCAGCTTCTCAGGAATTGGCTATTTGCTTCAAAGTCTTTACCAAGGGCAAGGCAACATGCCAACATCACCACCCTACTCCTTCCTGGTTGAAGGATTGCATCTTATAATCACAGATCTGGGTTATGCATGTAGTTTGTTGAATTTAGCATTATTTTTCAGTTGAGAAGGCTGAAATCACATGTTAGATGTCTGTAAGGTGTCATTATTATGCAAAGGAGTCACTTACAGTCATTTTGATCCACATCAGCTTTGCATTCAGAAGAGAAGACCTCCAAGCCTTCCTCTGGTCTTTTTGCTGCTTCTTGTGTATGAATAGAAAACACTGTCCTTGGTAATTTAGAATAAGAATGTCCCAAGAAAGAAGTCTACATTTCCCAGTAAGCTAGGTCTCCTGTTCTACATCCCTTTGCTCAGTTCTGGGGATGGAAGAAAGCTGTGCTGCTTGCTGGAGTACTGAACAGTGGTGGAGAGAAGAGGGAACACAGCGATTAACCATGGAAGATTTTTCTTCTCTCATAATTTGACTTTAGAGCCTCAGTCATCTTTTTTTCCTCTTCAGAAAGAGCTCATGGAGAGCTGTCAAGATCATGAACTCATAAATCTCATGAAAATAAAAACCATGCCAACTGAGCTAGGTATTATTTTTAATTAAGACTAACTATTTTTTTGTCTTTTCTTTCCTTCCTTCCTAGCCCCAATTCTACTATAATAGCTGAAGTAACAGTTCAGAAGATAGGTCTTTAAGTTCAGTGTCCTATTGCTTGTCAGCTAAAGATGGCTGAGAGTTGTTGGGATCTTCTGAGAGTTCTCTAATTAAAAAAAAATGACATTTTAAGAGGACAAACCCTTTTACTTAGTCTTTGCAAAGCAGAGAATTGAACAGATATATAATTCAGTTTTTCTGTTGGGGATTATTCTGAAGGAACCTCCAGTTCCAGTTATCACTCATTCTTTTTGCATTTTGGCAACTGCAGGTCCTCAGGCACTGCTCTATAAATAAACATTCAAAATGTTGTTTTTGAGCAACTTTCTGAAGACAAACCTTCACTAAATCTGAAATGAACTGTCATCAGTTCTCATCGAGTGCACAAGTTAGGAAAACAAATGTATCAGAGTGAGAGATCTCAGCTTTAAATGCATCAAATAATGATTTGTTCTTTGTGAGGCACATCCATCTGAGGACTGTCCAGTGTGAATTGAAGTTGTGTTATCTGAAGCGATATATCCCGTTGTCATCTGCCATCCCATGCTGGCCTAGCTGTGGAGACTGACTTCCATCTGTCTGGAAGTGAGGAGCTCCCTCACGGAGGAACTAAGTCTGTGGCTCCAGCTGATTTTCCTGCCCAGTGCTGGTCTCAGGCACTACTTCTGCCCTCTTGGTGCTGCCTACAGCAAGCACCAACACAGTGGAGACTGAGAAGTGTCTTCTCTGGGGTGTACTGCTTACCGGACTGTAAGCGCCAGACTGAGTATGCCTCCCATCCGTTTCTTCCCCAGTGCATGGTGCCCCTGACAGGGAAAGCCATCTGTGTTGCAGCTTTTTATCTTAGCTTGGGGAGGGAAATGAAACAGAGCTATTGTATTGTTTGCAGTCTGTTTTTTGTGAAGCAATGATATGGTCTGTAAAATCACTTTGCATATGACATTTCACTTAATAGAAAACTTAGCCTTGATTGTTTGGCCTCTATACAAGGCAGGTACAGTATTCATTGAAGTGCTAGGTGTTGTGGGTGCATCTAATCCTGACTTTCTAAGCCAATCTTTCCTTCTGTATTGTCAGCAGTTCAGCTGAAAGGGTTTGCTCAGTGTGAAACAATGCTGCTGTGGAACCCTACTAAGACCCCATCTGCTAAGAGCTCGTATTGATTTGTGTCTTAGTTTATAAAAGCCTTCAATTCTTCTCCTGTAAATGCCATAAATAATGCAGATGTACTAGATGAAATGTGCTGTATGAACATCCCAGAAATCATTTTGATCTCAGTGGAACTAAGCTAATCTAATCATGGTTAGGAGTTTCTCAATAGCTGTGAAGCAAGACGTATATTGTCTTATTCTAGTTTAGTGTCATAATCAATCTACAGGAGTAGGAAGATATGTGTTTGAAAGGGGTAATCAGCTTTCTAAGAAAAGCATTTAATGTTAAAATATTATAGGTATGTATTTATATATATGCATGATTTATGAAACTTCATCTGAAGCTATGCTTCCCCTCCCCCCCCCCCAACACACTGTGGAAGTACAGTAAGATCCAGTCTTGTGCCTGTGGTCTGTCTACATAATCCTTGTATTTGCATGTCTCTGTCAAAAGGATTTCAGTGCTTCAGAGGTTATGTATGTGTATATATACACTAAATAAATCATTTTGCCCACTCATAGCAAAAAGGCATTTTGTGCTTGCAACATTGAAGAACACATCTTTGTAGGGGACATTGATGAATAATTTGCTCTTTTGAAATTCCAAGGGCTTTAGAGCACCAGAAAGTACTTCAGATTGGACTAGGTCCAGATCTGTTTGAGAACTCCTTGGCAGTCTTTTAGAAAGTATATGGGAGTTGGAGGTGACCTGTTTGTAGGAACTTAATTGGATTTTTGCTCTATTTTATGTCTGTTATGTGTAAAGCAAGCAAAAAAGGTAGAGGAACATGGTATTTGTTAGACTGGGCATTTTTTTCCTCCTCCTTTAGAAATATGCAGCACATCAAGGCTATGGAAAGAGGATTTTTCCTCCAAATGTTCTGTGGTTGTGGGAGCTTGGGCTCTTTTCTGCATTGGAGAGATCAACTAGTGGATGGTGGATCTTGCAGAGGAGAAAGAATATACTTGCATGCTCATAAATTCCTTCTAATCAGTGTTTCTCTGGCAGTTATCTGATGTTAGTTACCACGGTTGCAAAATGAAGAATGTGTTTACACGCTATTAGCATTGTTAATTGAGAGCAAACATGGATATATCCTATTTTCAGAGCTGAGCCTTGTTTTCCTGTCACTTTTCTGCACTTCATTGCCCCAAAATTGCTGATGTGATCAAATAGCACATTGCAGGCTACACTTACAAGCCAATTTCAGAACTTGCTATTCCTGCTTCAGATTGTTTAGCATCAAGTACTCTGTCTTAGCTAAAGCAAGCAAACTGCATGAACTAGGTTACTCTTTAGCAGAGGCATTTTAGGAACTGAGGGCATTGCCAAAGGCGTTCCCATTGCCAAGAAGAACTTTGAGAGCCCTTTGAACATTAGCACGGTATGAGACTTCAGAAGTCTTTCAGATTGCTGACTTGGCTTGAGATCTTCCCCATGGGTTCTCCAAGTATTGTTCCTTGATATTCATGTGTTACAGCTTGCCTGTACACCTGGAATACTTTTCAGAGTGCGGGAAAAGCTATTTAACAACCTTTGCATGTTAGTTTTGTGTGACAATGGTCATTAAAGTTCTATAGGTACATATTAATATTTCTTTTGGAGCTTCAATGAGCATCAATAATAATGCTGCTGATACCAAGAATAAATGATGCGACAAAGCACTTACCATGGAGCATGACCAGGAAGCAAGATGTCTAGAGTTTGCTTCATTAGGGGATGACTATGAAGCACAGTTCTGCAGGGTGCATTTGTCAGTGATCTGGAAGGGCATATGAATTTCTGGTAAATTTTGCAGGTTACTGGAAGACAGATGGAGGGGTAAATCTTGAAGTAGATGAGGCAATGTGATCTGAATTGCTTTTTAACCTGTCAGGCAATGCAATTCATGAGAAAGCAGGTGCTGGCCTGCAAAAGGGGCGGGGGGAGGGTCGTGTCTTGGAAAGTCATGACTCAACAAGCATTGACTGGCAGCTTTATGCTAGGTTTCTTCAGCTAAAAAGGTTTATTTGGCCCTTGAAATATTAGCAGATGGAGAAGGTGATTCTGTGATCATATACTCTGCTGTCTTGGCTTGTGTCTGTTTCAGATAGGATATTGAAATAACAGAGAGAGGACAAAAGAACCTCAGTTATGAGAGGCTGGTGAAAATGGTATTGAGATCTCAGCATCTTTAATTCTTTAAAATGAAAACCTAGGTACATTTCTTAGTGTTTGAGCATGCTTGAGAAGATAAAATGACAAAGCAATAAAAAAGAAACAAAACCCTGATAACTAGACACTGAAACCAAATTTAAACTGCAAATTATTTACCCTATTTCATCAGAGGATTAACCATTATAGTAAACTATGGAAGAGATTTGTTCTCCCCTACACAGCTTTGCTCTTCTCTCTCTCTCTCTCTCTCTCTCTCTCTCTCTCTAGTCTTTATATCTGAACAGGGTACTTCTGTGAAAGATGCTGTAGCATGAGACTACTTTGTGTAGAGATAAAGTGGTAAAATATAACAGTTTTTACTATACAGAAGTTCAGCTTATCTGTCTAACGTTGTAGGTGACCCTGCTGAGCGGGGAGGTTGGACTAGATGATTTCCAGAGGTCCCTTCCAACCTTACTGATTCTGTGATTCTAGTGACCTGGAGCTTCAAGAATCATCTAAAGACTGGGTCAAAGGTCTCATTTTGTATTTAAAACTTGACAAATTCTGTCTTGATTCCTACCCTTGAGACTTCATTTTCTGCATGAGGAAACTCTCCTCCTCTTAGACCTACAGAAGTTTATCAGTGCAACAATTAAACAAAAGGACTGGCCTGGGATTAATATTGAGGAGTTGTTGCTCTTAAGAGCAGAGGCCAGACAGGAGATCCAACAAGAAGTTAATGGACTGCGAACTTTTAGTTTCTCTGCAGTTGGTAATCATAGTGATGGCAGTGCTTAGTGGGTGTGGGCCAGGGTGGTGGTGGAGTTGTGCAGTAAGGAAGGCTGGAGAAATTGCGCACTAGTCAGGCCTTCCAGTCAAAATACTGCATTTGTTGCTTCTGTTTTAAGCCATACATGTGTCAGTCTTGCTGTGGGAGTGGGGATTTTGCTCACTGTGTTTCAGAATAGTAAGATGTTTGTAGTAAGTTGTAATGGTAAAAGAAAGGTAAAGTGCAAAAGCCTCAGTCTATTTTTTGTTACTGCTTAAAAAACAGAAGTTTTTCTTGAGTGAGAGTTGTTTAACCTTGCATGTGTGGTTGTGGAATTAATGGACAGGAGCAGTAAATCCATGCTGGGACATGGCCTCATACTAGCCCTAGAAGGGCTAAAAATGCTGATTATTTCAGCAAAGGCTCTTTAGCTTTTTTCAAAAGTGCATACTGTGTAAGTAAGTGTTATTATAGTGTTGATGTTCTTAGCAATTGTGATCTTGAGGGTGCTTGAGTCTGTAGGTTAAAATGTCAAGACATCCTTTGACATATGAAGACCTGCTTATCAGCTTTGTGTCTGGCAGCCTGACACTCCTAAGAGGCCTGTCTCCATGCTTGCCCACGTTCTGCAATTTGAAGACGGCAGCGCTTACTGTAACAGCACCCTATATGTAAAGGTAGGGCAGGAGTTGGATCTTAATGATGCCCACAATCAGAAAAATAAACTGTTTTGTTAAAATCTTCTGCCAGTTCACATAATTAATACTCAGCTGAATTCTATGGTGGGCTGACGTGTGTGTGTGTGTGCTTGGTGTGCAAACTGTGCTTCAGTAGACTGGACTGTACTGAACCATAACCCCTGCTAAAGCTGGGAGACAACGTGACTGTAATAGTTATTCATCTGATTTTTGGATTCCTGTTAAATGGCTAAAACCACTTAAAAGTGATGGTGTGATTGATGGTGTGTTAAAATCCTTTTAAATGAAACTGAGAAGGCAGTACTTAATATGGCTCTGTTACTGGGTCATGAACACCTGGATTGAAGGAGGATGTAAAAAGCCCAGCTCAGCCTGCTTTGGAGCTTTTATTACTGCCCTGCATATGTAAGTAGAGAGAGGCTTTAGGGGCTCCAGGTCTGTCTTTGTTCTTTCCATGCTGCCTCTCAATGCATTGTGTTAAATAATAGCAGAGGTGATATGACACAGTAAGTCCCTAAGGTTTGTTGATGCTCTTTGGTTGGCCATTACTATGCAGGAGGCTGAGTGCTCTGTTTACTCCTGCTCTCCTGCGCTGCTTGTGTTGGGGCCAGAGGTTCCTTGTTTCTCTGCTGGCTCTTCCCGCTCATCGTTATGCAGAACGAAGGCTTGAAGTTGCCTGAATATTAATTTTTCAGACTCTTTGAGGACTGTGAAAAGTAAAGGTCAGGGACAACGTATTGGCTCACAGTAAAGCAGAATGGCCAACAGGCTGAGCAATGAGAAGGCATGAAAAACTAGGATATCAGGGCCCAAAACTTGTCCTGCTGTCAGTAAATTTGGTCTTCTGCCAGGGGCTTATGGTCACAATTATTTTGCAGCGTCCTGTATGGGGCAGTTGTATCTCTCCTCTGAACACAGAGATGCAGCCTCTGAGGAGTACAAGTGTACAAGTTCATGGATCTTCAGCTGACCTTCTTGCTACATAGCCTTCTTCTAGGAAGGAGAGGTGAACTGTTAGTTCTGAGGACTTAAGGAATGTGCTGCATGTTAGATGCATTGTGCAATTAAATGCTTTGCCCAGGAGGCAGTGAGTTTACTCTAAACATACCTTAGAAAAAACATGGATGTAAATATTTTCCATCTTCTACTTGGTTCTAATTTTGATAGTTTTTGATCATCTTTTATCACTTCTTTCCTGTGAGGGTGACGAGAGCGCTGGAACAGGTTGCCCAGAGCGGTTGTGGAGTCTCCTTCTCTGGAGATATTCAAAAGCCGCCTGGCTACAATCCTGTGCAAGGTGCTCTAGGTGACCCTGCTTGAGCAGAGGTATTGGACTAGAAGCTCTCCAGAGATCCCTTCCAACCTTAACCACTCTGTGATTCTGTGATCTTTCTTCAGTAGCCCAATGTTGACTTGTCTGTAAAGTCAAATATAGATCTACTCTTCAGAAAGAATTCAAAAATTTTTGTTGCCAAGCCTTGGCTCTTTAAAACCAATACGTGTCATTGCTCATTAGCATCAGATATTGTAGCCCATATAACTTTTGCTGTGGTACTCAGCTAGCCAATGTTGGCTGTTAAAGCAGCAGTTAATCCCTTTGATATTGGATGGGTTCTGTGATCATCTGACCTGGTATTTAAAATAATAATCAAAGTTCTCTAATGACTTGGATGGTTTAATTCCTCTAGGGATCTTGCTGCTGACAAGGAAATTTTGTCATGCAAGGTAACTTCCTTCATTTACATAGCACTGGAGAACTGGTGGCTGTTATTTTTTTAAAAAATAGTCAGGAAAATGTTGATTTAGGCAAATAAAGTCTAGGTGATGGGAAAATGGGTTTCGATCAAAAATCAGGAGTCAGCCTGATTTGTTTTATGTTGCACTAATGGGTTTTCTGCTGCAACTTGGACTAGTATTTTCAGAGCTAGACTTCTACAGTGCCTTACCTGTCAATAAATGCTGTATTAGCTAAGTTAGAGCAGTGTTTGACCTGGGTTAAACTGTCTTTCTGAGTGTGTGCCTATCCATAATAAATGATTATGCACGTGCTCAGAATGACTGCTAGTCAGGGTAATAAAGGCTGTGTAACAGGATTTTTGAGTGTAGGGGAAACTGCAGTGTCTTTCAAAGAAATGTACAGTAGTTACTGGTAGTCTTTATAACAGTGATCTGTACATGTGTTGAACACCTTTTCTGTAAGATAGTCCTGCTCTTCCGTATTTCCCCCAAAGCTTACTTTGAGCAACTCTTTCTTCTTAATGGATAGCAGCACTGTTATCACAAACATTTTCTTTAATGCTGAGATGATACTACTAAGGCTGGGTTATAAGCAACACAAGGAGAAAGGTCCTGGCACTTTGCACGAAGATGCAAGCCTGGTGAGGTGGAGTAGGAGGAATAGGAATCAGCTTGCTAAAGTAAATGGACTAGGAGAGAAATGTTGCTTTCACTCTTGAGGGAGGAGCTAAAAGGAATTGAGAGCAAAATTAAATATCTTAATATGAGTAGTTGCCGCTGTATTTTTGCCAGTGCAGTTGTAAAATGTCAGTTCAAGATTTCAAAAGCCTTTTAATGCTCAGGACATTTTGGTGCTTGTTAGAGTAATTCTGAATGAAACTGAGCCTATAGAAGTAAGTGCAGCCAAGTGGCATAGCTTCCCTTTTTGGCCTTCATTATGTTATACGTAGGAAGAGAACACTTGGCTTTTTACAGTTTTACTTTTTTCCTATATTTTGATTAGGGATAATGCTTTTTATTGTGGCTTCAGTTTTGGTTGTCAAATTTAGAAATTGTGTTATCTCATCCATCTACTGAGTGTCTACAAGCTTTGTCAGCTACAACTGAACAAGTGGATGCTTCTATGTTTTAAAAAAAGTAATAATAATAAAAGGAGGAGAGGAATGAATACATTTGAGATTGCATATCTCAGAGCCAAGCTCGGGAAGGTTTACTAGGAGATGCCAGGTTAATAATTTGCCAGCTCAAGCTTCATGAAGTTGTAACTAGCTTGAACTATCTTGTGCTACTACCCTGTAAGAACTGATGCACCTCTCCAGTGGGCAGTTGTGTATTAGCTCAATTCTGTATCTAACATGGACATAATCTGTCTAAATAGAGTTCTACTATAAAGAAAAATCAAAAATAAACAGTTAGCTCTCTTTTCACAGAAGTCCAGGAGTCATTAGTGCTTGTAGTTTTTTTTTTTTTTTTTTTAAAAAAGTTACCCGTTTTTTGTCACATGTAACTGATTAAAACCATTGTGACTTTTTTTAATTACATTTTCTTAAGAGCCTTTAAGAACACTTTAAAACTTTTAAAGAGTAAAAATACTTTGCAGTACTGTACATCAGTAACATAACATTGTAGGAGAGTGACTCTTTCTTTTGACTTGCAAGATAGGAAAAAATCAGCAGTTAACTTTGAAACGTGGTTTTCTGTTGTTTCTTGGATTGGAGAACCATGTCAAACGCTTCACTTTCTAAATAGAAAGTGCACTTCACTGGCCTCGCCTTAGGTAGCAGAGCAGAAAAAATAAGTATAGGAATCAAATACAATACCAAAACTCCTTAGGGAGAAGTGAATACAGGTGTGTGTATGTGTATATCTATATATCTCAGGTATGATGGTGGGTGAGAGGAGACTGAGTACTTGAAAATAATTTTCTCGTCCATTATGTAGCGTGAGAAAGTCTGCTACCAAGGCATGCTACCTTTGTCCTTCAGCTGCTAATGCAATTGAATATTTTTGTCAACATCTGATTGAAGCTAGAGGCAACATAAGGATGTGCAATATAGGAAAAGAATGATTGAAGTGATTCTGAAAACTCTTGGTGTAAGCAGGTGACTTAACAAGCTCCCCTTGTCGGTTGGGCTCTGATGAATTGCCTGCGTGCTCTCTTTTTGCTCTCACTGTTGCCAAGTGAACAATGAGTGTGTTACCAAGCTAGCTTAAGGCACCGCATTTTACTTTGCGGTTGGGATAGATTTAATGTCCCTCTGTGGTCAGTAACTCAGCTGATAACTTGTTCAAGTGCAGTAAATCACTTGCTTCTGATCATTACCCCTTAGATACTGAAAGTAGATTTATGAGATCAACAGAGATCAGGATGGAGGGAGCTTGTCTTCCAGGGAAGCACATCTGGTTAGAGGAGCTAAATACAAAAGAAGCTATGTGCATGTGCACATCTGTGATGAGGTGAAACTCTCCAGCTGTCTATAAACCAGATATTTTGTCTCAGGAAACCAGAATCCTAATCAATTATAGATCCTCCAGGCTTTTCAGACATGAAATAAATATCATAACAAAAGAGTAATATTCATTTAACTATATTTGGCTCTACATTTTTTGTTGGTGCTGAAAATCAACTTCTCACTGTCCCAAGTGATGTGTGATGACATCTTTATTGTGTACTTTGTATTCATTCTGTGGGTTTGTCATCAGGATCCAATCTAGTCGCGATCCTGGATTTTGTCCAGGCAAGGCATGTCTTAGTTGGAGCCATGAGACATTTCTCAGTGTACATGATTTCTGTTTGCACCTGTCTGACGAGAAAATACTGCAAGGTTTGCAGCATCTTGTATTTTCAGAGTACTGCTCTGTAAATAACAGATTTCGGTCTGTATGGTAGCAAGTAGTGTCTGAAAGGTTAATACTGTGAACCCCTCTTAGATGTATGTGGCTGTGCAGATACAGCCATAGCTGACACTCAGCATAATTATTAAGTTAATGAAATTTCATTGTGGGACTCAGCTTCATTTCCCTGGTGAAGTAGGTTTGACTGTAGTTGGTTCTTGCTTAGGCAAGGTTCCTTCCCCCCTGCCCCAAGTGTGATTTGATGCCCTAGCTATTTTATGACTAGATTGTGTTGTTCTAACCTTTTATTCACTCAATCCAGACAAACACGTATGCTTCAGTGCCTTCCTTTCCCCCTGGGACTTTTGTCACAGGCACAGGTTTTATGGTGAGGCAGTAGAATAGGGCTGTGTTATGTGACCTAAAGAGAGGTTTCTGTCTTGCTGCCACAGTCTGCAAGCAGGGTGCTCAGGGCCATGTGCAGTATCTGCAGGCCTGCACTTGACAGAATGGGGTAACACGATTCATTTCCGCTCTCTTGAGATGATACGTGGTTGATGGCAAGTGCTCACTCAGTTAATTAGGCTAGCAGCTGTACTAGCTGCCTGTCTCGGAACTTTAAAAAGGCCCAGTGGGAGGGAGTATAAACTTTTAAAATTTTACTGTTTGCTTTTGCGTGTTTGGAAGCCGGCGTGTGCAGTCTATATGGTATACTGCACTAAGTGCAGCATCCAATAAGCTTCTTTAAAGTTAAGTGTTCTATGATAAAATGACTAATTAAAGTATTAACAGATAAAAAGATAATTCAGGTTCTCATCCTGTTTGTGGTTTTGCAATGTCTTTTATTTCAGGAGGCTTGGCTGTAAGTCTGTGAAGTGATGGGTAGATGCTGACCCATTTACAGCAGTTGCTGAGAATAAATACTGGCTACTTCTGGTTCTGAATCAGAAAAAAGTGGCTCTGGAAACCTTTCTGGGGAACCACTGGCAATACTCTTTTTGTCTTTTCTTGATTTTTTTTTTTTTTTTTTTTTTTTGTGTTCCCACCACCAACATCTGCAGAGAAGCTATTTCTTTTTACCTGATTCTTTGTCTTTGAGAACAGGCTGGCTTGTACGTGAGAGACTTAATGGTATTCATAGCTGAAGGACTCACTCTGTTTGGTGTTCAGACATTATTTTTGACACATTTCATTGCTCTAAAACACCTGACTGCTGGTGTCGAGAGTATCATACTGTTGGCACTGAAGGCTGCTTAGGTATCAAAAGAATCATGGCCTGTTGGGTCCATGGACTGTATTTTCTGCTTGTTTGGTACATCTGAAGAATTCTGTCCAGATAAATGAAAATATCTGAATTAAGAGGACTTTGAAACATGTATAGATTGGTCAGACTCTGGAAAAAGATACATTTGTATTAATATTAAATGTTACGGGTCTGTGCAGATATTAAGGTAGACAGGGTCCTAGGACAGTAGTTTGTTTTAAAAGTTGCTTGAAGTGTCAAAGCTGGTAAAACAACTGTGGAAAATTAGACATTGCCCTTAGTGGTTAGACATCCTGCATGTTGGCCTATGAATCTACCCTGGCATGTTCAGCTCTCATGTCTTGTATGTGCTAGAACTGAGCCATATGCTTTAGCACCAAGCACTCGAGACTGAAGGACAGGCTTTGTATTTGATGTTTTTGTATTCTGTCAAACAGCATCAATCCTGTTTGTAGTTAGAGTTGAGCAGATAAATGTATTTCTTTTTTCTTGTTTTGTTTTAAACAGTTGATGTCTGGAGTTGAGGTGTAATAAGGGTCTTTTCTTTTGTGGCCCTTATTTTGGTGCTCTCTCTATAAATTATATGATCAAGGCAAGAAAATTATTCCTCATCAAGTCATAGCTTTGTTGTAGAAAAACAGTCGATGGCAGATCAACAGGAAAGCAGGAACACTGATCAAGTTAGTGTCTTGTACTTCGATTAAAATTTTCACTCCCAACGTGTGGACAGTGTTTTCCATTTTATCATTCATAGTGTTTAATCTGGTAGTGGCATTGATTAAATGTAGTTAAGAATTTTGATGCCTACTTATTGAGAAAAGGGAACACAAATGTGTCTAGACTATGCCTGAGCTTTGGAGTGTGTCTGGGAGGGGCTTGCAGGAACAGTTCCAGCAGTGGATTGGCTGCATGCAGGAGTAGGCAAGTCAGTAAGTTCCATGAGTTTTGTCATGCTGTTGTACTCCCAACAGTGAGGTAGTGCAACTATCCTGAAGAAGTCATCTGTGAGGACTTCGTTAGGCCAGAAGCCAAACAGAAGTGGTTTAGATGGGAGAAAGGAGGTATTTGATTCATTTGGCTTAAAGCTATGAACACAAACTGTAGTAAAAGAAAAGCAGTTTGTCCTGCAAGCTGTGAAGATACCAGGTTAGTATCCAGCAAACAGCGAAGTGGAAAGATGCCCTGCCGGGTGCTGCCCCTTGGGTCAGAAAGCGCCTCCTCTGCATCTTCCCTTGGCAGAGTGGGGCTGGGCAGAGCGATGCAGAAAACTGCTGGAAGCTCGGTTTGGCCCATGTGCACTCTTTTGTCCCATCCTCATTAAATATACCACGTATCTCCCTGTACCGAAGTGCCAGTCCTCACAATCAGTAGGTTTCAATGTGGAATTGAACAGATGTATTTTCACAGAAGAAAAGCCTGTTACAACAGTGCTGACTCAGACATTTCTTGTAAGTTGTAAAGCAAGTGCTTTTGACTAAAATATTCTTTTGTCTTCAGTTGTCCTCAGCAGTTTATTATTGTGTCTGGAAAATGCCTCCCTCTGCGAGTTGTGGACTTTCAGTTTAATGTCAGTACTCGTTAAAGTGTAGGAGCAGAAGAAATTTAACAGATTGGAGCTAAACTGCAGTAGACAGAAGAATTTAGTGCACCGTTCCGGGGGTTTACTTGGGTTTAATTGATGCATGCAGCTTAGGTACGGATGGTATGTGTGCTTTATAGCAATGCCTCCTGGACATGTGTTAAAATAATCTAAACCCTCTCACCTCCGGCCAGGTGGGTCTGTACGTACAATGTAACTCAATCTAATTGTTGCAGGCACTGAACAGCTGGGAGTTTATTGCCTTCATGAGTGCTAGGAGTGTATAAGAGCAATGCTGGCAGGATCCTTGCCCCAAGCAGCAGCTTGTGAGCTTGCTGCGGTGCAGCTTGCTGCAGAGAGGAAAGCTGGTGGTTAGGAATTTTGCACAGGTCTCTAGCAACCATGGTTGTGACTAGATCAGAGGAGGATAGGTGGTTTGTGTTCGTGTTGGTCTCTGTTTCAAGTGTAACTTGCCTACTATCTTGAGCTTGAGGAGTGTGCAACACAGTAATAAAACCTTCTGAGCCCTTTTCACCTTATTGGTTTAAAACGCTTTGTGTAGGGGTGTGTTATAATTCCTGTTCTATAAAGGGAAAAACAGACATTCGAGGGGAAGATGAAACTGCCTGATTTGGAGCTGACAGATCCGAGACAAACTTAGTTTTCTTGGTTCCTGTTCCTGAGCAATAAGCGCTACATTTCCAGCGCTACATTTCCAGCGCTATAATAAGGCAGCTTTAGAAAGTAGTGTGTGATAAAAGGCAACTGTCCCATTTCCTGCTTCTGCCCATTCCCAGCTTCACTGTAGCACTCTGAGCTTATTGCGTACTGGAGGTATTTGTCCATCTTAGAAACAGTTTATTGTGGAGGTGAAGTGAACTGTCTTCCTTTGCCACGCGTTCCTTCCTCAGAGTATGTAGAGATGCAGTCGTTGCTACCCAGTGTGCTGTGTTGACCTGAGTGTTCAGCTCAGAAAACGAATGTGTGTAGTGGGCATAAAGTCACCCTGACCGCCTGCGAAGGCGTAAATACCAGCCTAAAGCTTTGGGGAGAAGATTTGTTTCTTTTCCAGGAAAAGAAACGAGCTTGTGGTGCAGCTTTTACTGTACAAGAAATGTTTGGATATGCTTTGTACCACACACTGTGTTGGATCTGCACAGTAGGTGCAAAGACCAGGTTTATAGAGTGAATGATAGCTCAGCATTCTCAGCTCTATAATAAGCTTTGCAACCTTTCTGTTCTTCTATTAGCCTACTTTGAGCACTTCCACAGTGCTTAATTTTGCTCAGGACGAGGACGGCGTTGTCTTATGGGACTCCAGGAAGGTACCTGCCATCCAGCAGGAGTGGGTATTTGACAGCTCATCTGTGATGGTATGATGGGGAGAGTTTGGAGGTCAAAGCAAACATGCTAAAGTGCTGCCTTCCTGAGCACAGTGATTTTTGCTTTCCCTTCACACTGGACCCAGACCAGCTTCTTGCCTGGTTAAGGTAGGTAGGGTTGTGCTTTTTGCCACTTGGAGTGAATACCCGTGGAGTGGAAGATGCTTGGAGTTAAACACCAGTAGCTTGGTGGTGTTGGTACGATTCACTTCTCACATGTGTTGCTGCACCTAGTGACAGATCACACTGAGGAATCAATTAGATCATTTCTCTCCATGCATGCCATACCTGTTTTTTGCAAGAGGCCTTTCCTGCCAGCAGACTCTGCATCTACAGAAACTGATTTTTGATGTTTTTATCCTGAACCTCTCTGAAGAACAGCACTCATTGCTTCTGTTTGTCGAAGGAGCAGCACCGGGCAGTTCTGAATGAAAATATGGAAACAGTTTTTAAAGTGTTTCCTACTAGCTGGAGGCTTATTGCAGTCATGCGTAGAATCACATCCTGTTGGGAGTGAAGATGGTGAGGGGTGGTAATGCTGCTTGGCTAGAGATATACCTTCTCTCACCATATCTCTAGCTGAGAGCTGCAGCAGAGTATGTCCCTGTTTTGGAAGAAACAGGACCAATGTGGTGATTCTACCAGTTCTCACCTTCCAGCCCATACAGTTTTGAGGGAGAAATTACTAGTGGGAGCTGGTCTGAGACTGGACTGTTGTAGCAGCCTCGAGCAGCTAAAGTTAAGAACCTTCTGCCAGTCAGAGCTTTCCAGTTTGCAGAGATCAGACTGCCTTGTGACTGATTGCTGTTGCTCTGATCATCTCTGTCCTGCAGTCTTTTCACCTCCATTTTCTCAATCCTGTCTGCCCATCTGTCCCTCTTTTTTTCTGTCTCTGTGCCCCTTCCATCAGTATTCTTTTTCTGTTATTTTTACCGTCAGTTTATCTCTAACTGAAGTCTCTGTCATGCCCCTCAGTAAAAACACAGCACCATTATATTTTCTGTTGCGACCACACTGTTTGCATTTTCTTCGCTTCTCTTGTGTTGAGATCCTTAACTCTGTGCGACAGGTACTACCTGCCAGTCTACAGCTAATTGCAGCGGGCATGCTTTTATTGGTCTAATAACATGATTAATATTGCTAGTACAAATATATGATTTGTTGGTGCTTAGACTCCTCCTAAATCGGGGAGGAACATTCTATACTTTTCTTGCAATCGTTCCCTTCTGCCCCAAAGAAATAAAAACTTTAATGCTAGGTATCTTAAGCTGCTCGTTCTGAAGGAAATACAGGCTTATATGAATTTCTACATGCCCTGTAGCAGCATGACACCTAGGCAGTTTGCTCTCTGAAGAGTTGCATGAAGTAGTTAGGAGTGAATGTCTGCTTTTCTGGGAGCACTAATGTGTTCAGAAAATCTACCAGTGTGCAAATGATTCTCTCTGGGAGATCGAAGAATAAAGAATGTGGAGATCACTCGTGGTCTACCTTGGAGCATTAAATATCAGCCACAAGACAAACCACTGGGAATAGTAGGTTTTTCTTGTGTGTTTTTTTTTGTTTGTTTGTTTTTAATACCTGGACCACTGTTTCACCTTTTTCTGCTGCTAAACTTCCTTCCCTTGTCCAGTGACAGCCTCCTTTTTCGCCAATTGGCAGATAAACTGTAAATCTGTCAGAGGACGCAGTGTAGTTAAAGAGGAGACATCTCTCCAGCACGGCTGTGTTTTCTGGTCCCTAGAGAATTGTATCCCAAGAATACTCTGAAGTTTGTATGATAAATAGCAGCCAGTTCCACCAGGAGACTATGCAGTGTGGAAATAATATAAGTGTGCACACTGTCAAAGGCTGCGGAACTGGAATGTTTCAGTTGATACTTTATCATTTCTTTGCTGTTCAAATATGCTGAAGAAGATGCCAGTGCTTCATGAATACCAAACACAAGGTAGTTCTTTTATTTTTTATGATACAGAGATCTCAGAGCACAGCAGTTCAGAAATTTTATAAGAGCTTTAACCATTCCTTCCCTCCTCCCCAAATGTACTGAGTACTGGCAGATATCCCACTAATAAAGGCAGGCACAGTGTAAAAATAAGACATTGCCAAGGTTCAGCTGTGGCATGCTGGTGTCCTGAACTAATGATGGCAAAGTTGCTGTTCTATTGCCCATAAGGGAGAGACTGTGCTTAAAAGCTACTGTCCCCTGTTGTCTCTAGGAACAGCTGCCTGTGGAGTGGCAGCTTTGCAAAGTGAAATTCCAGCTGTTACTCAATAGCTCAGGAGACCAGTTGCCTATAAGTTTGCCCCAGAGACGGCATGGGCTTCCAAAGATGGAGCAATAGAAAAGCCACAACAGAGTAGTTTGCAGCGAAAGGCTCTGTTATTGCTCAACAGCTTAGGCTGGATAATGATGAGTTTTCTTGTTGCAGATGTATGGGAAGGAGCTGTACCATGTACAACTCTAGCCTTGATAGTGTGTGTGCTGGACAGTAAGAGTCTGGCTGTGCAGAACCAGGATTGAATCCAGACTTTTCAAGCTCCTCTTCCTCAGGCTACCTGCAGGTTCAGGAAAGCAGCTCTCCAAAAAAAAAAAAAAAAAAAAAAAAAATCAGGTTGGAAAAGAATTTTTCATAGCAGAGGTTTTTTTTTTTAAACAAATTGAACTGTTGAACTTCCTCCTCTAGCCAACTGAGGAGTTGTCCATTTGCCTTTAGGGGAATGAAGAAGGAGATGTGAAATCTTTCTTCTCTTAAATGTCCTTTGCTTCTTACCGCAGTGGCAGCTGGTTGCTGGTTTGCTTTCCCTGGGTGAATCCCAGCTGTGATTGCAGGTGCCGCTCCACTGGCTCAGATCTGAGCAGGGACTTCTGAGCAGGCGGCCCATGTGAAGTGCTTCACAGCAGTGGATACAAATGAATGCTAAATCTGTTCCCTGGTAAATGTTGGAAGCATGTGAGTGCACTGAACCCCACTGAGCTGCCAAACCTTCTGTCAAGCCGGAAGTTAAGTTGTTGTAAGTCTGTATTCCCACTTTTTTCCCCAATAGCTTGTAGTGTGTCCTGTAGGAGTGTAAATATGACTGCAGTCAGGCATGAAACATGCAACTTGAAAGCCAGAGTGCTGGAGAGGCTGGGTAATGGAGAGTGAGATAGTGACTCACAGGAGCTGCTTCCTGTGTCAAATCGATATGGGAAAAGTCTGGGCATGTCTCTGCCTTCCACTTTGCTCTTTGCCAGGAGGAGGAGAGTTATGAAATGCTGACAGGGGCCCTGCTGAATTTGCATTGCTGTCAAGGCAAGCCAGACTGCAGAGTGCCCCTGCACCCCAGCCTAAGTACATACTGCTGCTCTAAGTAACCACCGGAGTGACTGTCCCTGTGTATGGATTGGGTCCGTTATGTTGACAAAGTGTAGCTGGAAATGTTGCAATGAATCTGCAGATTCTGGCTGGTCTCACTTTTTTTTTTCTTTTTTACTTTCTTCCCTGTCTTGTTTATGCCCCCCTTCTTCCCCTTTCTTTACCTACATTTACAGAATTAAGCATGCTTCTAGGTGGGTTCGCTTTCCACCAGCTCTGTCTGGCAGTGTTGAATATCACTTGCTTCTGAACTCAGTTAACTTCTCTTAGCTGTGATGAGGTCTTGAGAAAGTAGCGGCAAACCCTCCTGGCAGTGAGAGGTATGGGAGGAAGGAACCCATTAGAGTGCATCTGAGGGAGCTGGAGTGAATTTTCCTGCTGATGAATATGAGAGTGAAAGCTCTAGCTGCTGCTGCAGTGTAATTTGGCCAGGCAAGTGTTCTCCAGGCATCTGTCAGTGCACATCTTCGTGCCGAGCACTGACACGGGCTCTTCTTATCATGAGCCCTTGCCTCCACACTGGGTCTCATGAGTACCGCCCCAAGTAGGCTAGCAGCAAAATCTAGCCTGAGGAGACTTTGCTGTCTTGCCATTTGTCTTCTCAACTGCACCTGAAAAGTAGAGTAGAGGCTGAGGAAATACTTCAGCAGAAGTTTGTTGTATTTATTTATTTTAATTTTTTATTTTAGTTTGCATTGTGGATTTCCCAGACATGTCTTGATCCTGCTAGAAGGGAAGGGAAGTGTGCTGGTGCAGTCAGTGAGAGAAATGCAGCAGTGAGGTAGGGCTGATCAGTGTTCCTACTACTGTGCTTGGGACACGAAGTAAGTGCGTGCATTATCTCTAATGACCTAAAGGGAGCTGAGGGCTAAAGCCATTATGGAAGAAGTTAAAGTAGTGGCTGAAATGATTGATCACTACAGGTAACAGCTGACTACAGAATTTCAAACCAGACTGGAGATCAACATGAATAAACTGTCAGCTTCTATACAACAGGCAACAAAGTCACCTAGGGCAAAGTATCATCAGTACTGGTTTTAGAACGAATCAAGAGCTGCTCTTTTTGAGTAGGATATGGCTGGGATTTCCAAGTTCACTGTGTCTCTGCTACAACACTGAGCAATTTGCAGCCTGTTCCCAACCTGACAGTAATTCCCTTTGGCACAGCCTGGAGCCCAGCCCCACATCTGCTGTGCAAATGCACCCACGCTTAGGGCAGTGCCTGTGTTTGCAGTTTCCAATAAGCATGTGACTGAATCAACACAGGCCTCTCAGCAGGGAGGTAGCCTTTGGCAGAGCAAGCAATATAATACACAGAGGGAGGAAGTATTGCTTGGAGTACTGTGGCTCCATGTGCACTGGCTCAGGTGGGTGAGGAATTTCTGCTGCATCCATAGGCTGTTCCTGAGATCTGTGAAAATGTCTTTGTTTCAGGGCCATCATCAATCACTTCAACCCGAAGATAGAGTCTTATGCTGCAGTGAATCACATATCACAGCTCTCCGAAGATCAGGTAAGCCAGATGTATGGTGTTTTTTTTTTTTCTTCATTGTGACCTGTGAGTATAGGCATATTAGAGCACTTTGCTTACTGGGGGTGGTGATGTTGCAGAAGTTTGAGGGATGAAGATGGGACTAGCTTACTCCTTGCTTGAGTGTGGGGTGTAGGTGAGGAGAGAAAGAAGGCTGGCCTTAGCCAGTCTTACCACCACATGCAGGCAACTTGGTCCAGCGAATATAGAGGGAACAGTGAGGATGATGGGGGTGGGGAGAAGATGTAGCACTGTCAGCAAGTGTGGTTAAGGACCCTGAGAATACTAGTGTTTAGGCAGGGGTAGGAAGTTCTTGGCAGTAAGCTTAATTGTCAGAGAAATGTTAAACTTAGCTTGATTTGCTGTGATATTAGGCAAATGGTTAGTAGAAATTTTCTAGGGTAATTGAATTCAGTGTCCTGAACAGCTGTTTTAAACAGATTTTGAAAAGAGAAGGCTCTAATAAAGAGGGTAGTAGGGTTAGGTTTTTCTTCCTTAATTTAGCTTGATTTCCTCTCTTTATGTCCTGCTTGTATTGCATAAATGTGTAAATGTGGCTTCTTGAAAAGAGGCTCCCATGCATGGTCTCAGGAAGAGAACAGATGACCTGCTTCCCAAAATACAATATTGAAGTTGCATGTTAATCACTCTCGGAGAGGTGAATGATTGCAGGCGCCTGTGGTGGACAAAGTACAGAGCTGCAATGCAGATTGAGTTGAACCTCCCAGACAAAGCTGAGTCAGCATCTATGGACCTTCCAGGACAGAAATTGGGTACGCTGTTTGGGACAGACGCCTAAGTTGCCTTGCTCAAGGGTAGAACTCATGCTTCTATCTATTAAAAAGTCCTGACCACATTTTTCTCTATAGTTTGTTTCGGTCATTACTTGATGCCCTCCCTTGCTTCCCGCTAACCTTTCCATGTGTTATTGTACTTGATCTGTAATCAAGTGTTTAGGTAACACCCCAAAGCCTTGGTTTGAATGCTGCACTAATGCAGAGAAGAAATGTGACTCCTACTGCTTTTTATTCTCTTCTTGGTAGAGCCAGCTGGAAGAACACTGGTTTAATTTGCTCAATTTTTATGAGAGTCACTGTACCCACAGTTATGCTCTATAATGGTTTGTGTTATAAATCCTCATTGATGATATACTGATTGCATCAACTCAGGCCCCTGAAAAAGAAAAGCCCTTGATAGTGCAGTTTAAAATGGGAACTTGGATAGGGGAGACTTTTGCATAGCATTTAAGTAGTCTGAAAAAGGAAAGGAGTTTTTTCTACTGTCAGCTCTGTGTAGTATTCGTCCCTCAGCAGCAGTTCGGTGAGGTCAGATTTAATCCTTTCTTCTTGTGTGCTATTCTTTAAATAAAATCTCAAGCAGCAGGCAGATAATAAAATCGGTGCTGATGCATGGAGCATTTTGAGGAAGATGATTAGGAAGTTGAAAGACAGATTTCTTTTTTTTCCCCCCTCTTCTTCATACTTTCTCCCAATGTAGGGAGGACATCAAATACAGCAAAACAATAACAAGCCCTGTTGAACTGTGGAGGATGATGGAGATGTTGCTGTTGTGAGAGACTGTGTGGCGTCATTGAGGATGTTTAGCTGACTTTCTGCAATTTACTGCATAAGCAGGAAAGAGATGGAGAGAATTTGCTTCTACTTCTAATGAGCCAGTAAGCTCAGGTCTGTGTTTGGACCACATTTTCTCCTCCATTGGTGGCCATACCACGTGGTAGGTAGGTGATAGATAGCGAGCGGTAGATGGCTGAGATCAAGTAGAGTAATTGAATATGTTGTTTCATTCTGTTAGTTATCCAGTATGTGGGGGTCAAGCTTGCCTTTTGGCCTGGTCTCTGTCCTTTCTTTCCTTCCGTTTCTACCTTTTGTCTCTGCATGCATGGTCACTATGCTCACTTAAATCCCTTTCCCTCTTCTCTCCACAAATGCTATTTGCTACACAAATTCATCCTCCTTTTCTGTCCTGTCTCCTGTCCTGTTTTCTGAAGTGTACCTCACTGAAGCTTTTTATGCTGACACTTAAAATTGAACTTTTGTATCAACACACAGATGTTACGCTTGGGACTGGTCATTCCCTCCTTTGAGCTGTTATTTCAGCAGTTTCAGGAGACTGGTACTTCTTTCTTTGGGAGGATTTGTTTTTATAATAATGAGAACCAAACTGTTTTTCTTTTTTTCTTTTTTTTTATTTCTTTTTTTTTTATTTTTATTTATGAAGCATTCTTTCCCAGAAACTAGTCAGTGACGAGATTCTCATATGGCTGTTCATACTCCTCTGTGGTACCTGAGCATCCCCCATTAATCAAGCATGGCTTTGACATAGTCCTGTCTAAGGGGGATTTTCCAACTGCTCTGAGTTTGTTCTGCTTCACTTGAACTTACTTAGTTTGTGGACTCTTACTTCACCCTGTGTGAACTGTTCCAGCACCTGCTCATGTATTGGATTTTTTTTTATTTTTGTATTTATTTTTAATATCCTTAAAATATATCAACTGAGAGAAGTTTTGTTCTGTCTTGTTCTTTCCTAATCCTATTGAAAGCTTTATTTCCTTGTTAATCACTAATGTCCATTTGTTACTATTTTTATCTGTCATTTAAGTATTTTCTCTTTTCTTACTTATAAGCATTAATGTTAACATTATTACATGCTGAAGGGCTTCATAGGCCCGTGAAAATGGTGAACATGGGACTGATTTTAGTGGAGGAAGGTTGTTAATGAGCTACTGCTGTTGCAATCTTCAATCCTAAAGGTCTTCAGGAATGGTAGTTTTAATATACAGACCTGTGCTCTAGGGGGGGTATATTCACAAGGCTTTATGGTACTGCTTTGTTAACTATTGTGTGTTTTATCCAGTGTTCTCCCCAGAACTTCTGATATGAAGGCCTTTCTTTCTATACTCTCTTGAATTAGGAGTGTGCCTGGGTTATGCTGTATAGGTCCAACACTACTTTTTTTTCCCATCAGACGTTCTTCATGAGATGGCAACAGTATGCAAGTGCTCCATTTTGAAAGCTTCCTGGAAGTGAATGGGAGATCCCCAGAGTCAGACAAATGCCAGGGTATTGACTAAGGACTATGAGCCTTCTCAGTCTATAAATGCTATGTGATCCTTGTCAGTGCTACTCTGTAGAGTCTATTTGCCAAAGTAAACTCATAATCCTTCCCAGTTTTTAGTTATTTTAAGCTTGCTGTAGGTCCTTCACCACAAAGCAGAGAAGGTGTCTTTTAGTGAAAGGTATTTTATTGGTCTCTCCCCTTCATTTGCTAATTGGCTAAATCTGGCTTCAGAGTTAATTTATGTTTATATAGTATTCTCCCTCTCAAGACTTGCAGCTTCTTGGCAGGACATGTGAGCAGAATTGAAAGATGCTGGACTGTCAAAGACATGCCATTAACTGTCATGTAGTTTTAGCTCTCCCATGCAAGTGATCATTCCCAAGTCTTCAAAAGATGTTTGGGTCCCTTCCCAAGTCAAAAGGCAGAATAACCTTCTGTAAAATGGCTTATCTGTGCTCTCCAGATGACTGGATTGCCTTATACTTAATACATAAAAGCAGTAGACTTTGTCTGTGCTGTCAGACATGAGATGCTCACAACATCAGAAGCAGTTAGCGAAAATGGGGGTCAAGGTGGTGAGAAAGCCACACAGGAGTTGCTCAAAAAGAGCAGATACAGACAGATAGAAGAGCTGATGATGCAGGGCAGGAGTGATCTGGATGGGGTCTCACATTTGCCTTTTCTTCTGGATGTGAAAGAAGAGCTGTATGCAAGAAGGCAGCTCTCTGCCTGGTAGTGATGTTGTGCAACTATTTTAGAGAGGCTAAAGCGAGGGGAATGCAATACTGCTTTGGTGAAATCTCCTCAGAGCAGGAATGTCCTGCAGTGCCTTGTATGCCAAGCAAGTCTTGTGCCAGTTTGCTGGAGAATTACACAGGTAAATTGCTCACTAAGGTCTCATTTTCTCCTTGGCACTTGTTCTCCATATGATCTCCTCTACAAGGCTCTTAAAATGTGCATAACTGAAATGGCAGACATGTAAGACTTATGATGCTTGCTAGTTGGAAATATTTATGTGCTTTTCTGATGGAAGTCTCTTTCTTCACAGCTGCAGCAGAGACTAGGTAGCTCAGGTTTGGGCGTGGTATAATGTTCAGTGTGAAAGACTTGTGAACACCTGTGCTGTGTGTATTAGTCTGGTAACTGCAGATAAAAAGTGCTGAGACAGAACAGATTGTAGTGGAAGAGTGGAACAACTGTATTGCTTTTGAAGTTATGACAAATATATGTACCACGTGGCTTGTTCCACACTTTAAAACCCTTAGAACTCAGGTAGCTGCAATCCAGTTTTGATCAGGCAATCTCAGAAGGCTGTCTTGCTTTGGTTGAGCTCATATCATACTCCAGTTGTTGAATCTACTTTTCTTCAGTGCTGCATGGCCTTCTGTTACCAGGTGGGGCTTTGAGGGACTAATCCAAAGTGCAGCACAGGGAGCTTCCGTCAGTGACTTGTACAGAAAGTCACAAAACTATGCAATAGTTTTTAGATACTCTGAAGTATTCTGTGAACCACAGCTGTCATGGTTTATTCAACTTAACCCAGTTTCCATAACTATCGGCAAATCCACTACTGGTTACAAAATGCTTTGTCCATTTTTAGCACTGCTCGCAGTAGTGTTAAGAGTTAAAAGCCTGTTGGAATGTATGTGATTGACTGTTGCTTTTAAAATGCTGAGTACCATCAGTGCTAAGTACTACTATAATAATTCCTCCTAATCTCTTACATCAGTATAGCATGTTCTGAGGGCTGCAGGAATAATTTTAAATGGTTTGGATGTAATGCTACTTCACTTCTGAAATGCAATGGGCTTTGGAGTAGAAAGTATCAAGCTTGCTAGTGCAATATTACATGCAGCAGTAGGTATGTGAAACTCCAGTTAAGGGGACACCAAAGCAAAACCCTAATTTTAATTCTTTATATCTTTGTCAATTAGGTGAGAATGTTGAGTTTCATGGTCTCATTACAGACACCTACTCATGATAAATAGCTTGAAACAGAATGTATTGCTTAAACAGGAAGAGCTGAGCTGCCCTAGTTGAGATTTGAATCGTTGGTTTATAGGAGTCTATGTATTTAGGCGCTCTCCTGAAGACATCCTGCTAGTTACCTAGCTAATGGGGGTTTTCTGGTTTAAACCTTCCTCTTTTGGTTTACCAGAGAAATGTCTCTGCATCTGACTAATATCTTAGACTGCTTTATGCAGTGTGGCAGGATGAATGGGTCTGAAGAGGTTTCAAGGACTGTGAGCTTTACAAGGAGCCTTGAAGCTGGAAGTGAGCTGTGGAGCTCACTTTTTGGTGACTTTCTGTGAAGCACCCTTTATTAATATGCAGAATGCACTGAAGTACGTGTCATTAGAGTGGGGAGGCAACGTGTAGTAGGCCCTTAGAGTGTCCTAATTCAGTCCCAGAAATCTCAGCTAAGAAATGTGAGAAACTCTACAGTTCTCTTGGGCTCGGCACAAATGTGTCCTAGCACCCTGCCGACTGGTTAGTGACAGTAGCTGCTGTGTGCCTCTATATGATGGGCAGTGTGACCCTGGATCGCCTCAACTGTTCCTGGAGTAGAGGAGTCTTTCTGCCCTTTGCACATTGTAAGTGCTTAGGCATATCTCATTTCTTAAGACTTTTTTGAGCTGTCTTTCTGAGTAGATTAAAGACTGTCTCAAAGATACAAACTGGTAACAGTAAGTCTGTTAAACTTCAAAGCAAGGCTTACCTTCATTCAATTCTCATGGCTTGTTTTCATCTACTTCCCTGACTCTCACAAGCAGAGTACCACAGGGATTGATAAAGGCCTGAAAACTGTTGCAGTCCAGGTGTCCACTGGGCTGGGGACTTGTTTTAGAACAACTGTCTTCCTGAGCTGTTGTTCACTATTAATTGCAATAGGGTAAAGTCTTCTGGGACTAGTTAGTTTTTTGTGCTGGGACTACTGAGGCAAGACTAGAGAATATGAATTATGAGCTTAACTTGGATCAAAACAGGGCATGTGCTGAGCAAGAGCTAGTGGTGTAACTTGGTAATAAGCTCCCATTCCATACTGTGGAGAAAAGCTGTTGCTCTAATTCCAGTGCTCATCCTGTACTCCAGGTGAGTGTATTTCAGAAAACAGTTGCTGCAAGAAAGAAAGCAGCTGCCTCGTAGATTTGTTTTATATTTGTTACTGATTATATTGGAAAATTAGAGGAATTATAATAATTAGAGGAAGGGGCTGCGGGCTAGGGTAATGAATTCTTCCCTAGCTGTCACGGTGCTGCCTTGAGCAAATCTTGAGCCCTGTGTCCTCCTGTGCGAGAGAGCTGCTGAGATGGAGCCCTTGGGGAGGTAGGCAGTGTCTGAAAAGCACTGTGTGATCTGCTGAGGAAGGCTGCAGTGTAAGCGCAAAGCAGTGTTATAGATTGCCATCACCGCTAAGCGCCTGCATAGGACAGAGAGAGCTCCGCAGAGGATTGCAACAGCGTGATCAAAACAGGCTGTATTTATAAAGATTAAATTACAACTTTCCACATCTGTGATTAAAGGAAGAGTTGTCAACAGCTGGCTTGTGCAAATGCATGATTCAATTTGCATTTTATAAAATTTCAGATTGGGTTTTTTTTATTAAATCCCTTGTGAAATTTTGGGAACAATAGGCAGCAACTGCTGCCAGGTGCCTAGTGCATACAGATACCATGCAAACTTCTTTTTTATCATTTTTGTAAAGCTGAATTTTTAGCACTGTACTTTGTAACAATAGTCCTAAACTCTAGCCTAAGCTTTCTAATACTCAGTCACCTCGGCTCTACTTGGGATTCTTAAAAGGAGGCAGGCTATAAAGTACTGTGCTAATTACAAATGGTTATGTGGCTTTGACTAACCTTTCCTGGAGCCAACTTCTCATGCAAATGGGAACAGGCAACCAAACTTAATCTGGAGCTTCTTTTGGAGAAACCTTTTGCCTTCAGAGATTGCCAGTGTCCCTCCTCGCTGGTAGTATCTTGCTGTAACAGACTGATTGTTTTCTACCTTCCTCCTCCTAGCTGGAGCTGCAGCTGTTTCCCAAAAGTAGCAACGACCCAATTTGTCATGATTTCAAAGTGGGAAGCAAATTGTGCTCTGCAGTCTCCATGTCTCCCAGAGCAGGAGAGTAAATGCTGCTGAGCTAAAGGTGCTTCATCTGCTCAGCAGGAAGAGATGTGGATTTTTTTTTTTTGACTCACTAATAGTTGATGCTTGAGTGTTAAGAGAACAAGTTCAAATTTCTTGTCCACACCAGGAAGCTCAGAGGCAAATATTTAAAAGGAGAAAAAGGCATCTATGTGTGTCACTCTTCCTATCTTCATGGGAGATCTGAGGCAGGCAGCAGGAATGGTCAGGAGCTAATAGGTGTCATTCAAAGAGAGCAAGCAGGAGGATGTCCGGAGGTGGAACTGGCGAAGGAGCTGCAATGGCTAAATGCCACAGGCTGTAAGTCAATTCCTCTGCTTTAGTCAGAGCCTCTTGGATTTTCTCGTAGCTTAGTTAAGGCACTAATAAGCTCCCCAGGAGGTAAGAACTGCTAGCACACATGCTGGTTCAGCAGCAGCATCAGTTCAGCTGACATGAGAGCAGTCCTGTGCAAGGATATTAATTCTTAGCCTTGATTTTGCATTTACCTAAGTACCTGTTTGTAAGAACTTTTCTTTCACAAACCACAGATTTAAGTTTGCCATTAGTACTTCTTCAGAGCAGGAGTTGCTAACAGGGAAAGCGTATTCCAGAGTCTCAGATGAGAAGCTGATGAAGCAGGCTAGCTCATTGTTTCAAAGTATCTAGGGTTTCTAAAATAAGCTAATGCAGCCCAGCAACCACCGCTTGCGAAAATCCTTGCAATTGTGTCACAGTTACATCAGTGGTAGTTGTAAACTAGAAAGCTTTTCTCTTCCATGAAAGCACAAATTACTCTAGAATGACCTCTGGAAGGGGGACAATAAGTATGGGAAATCTGCTAATATGTCATTAAAATCTGGAGAATAAGAGGCAGTTTGTAGGAGACTGGCTGAGTCTTGTAATTGGAAAGCTTGCCACTAAATGTTACTGTGTACAGAACCCCACTAATTAAATATTATGCTTAAGGTTTATTTATGGACAAAACCTGCCTAGTTTCCCAAGTGGCTTTTCCTCAATAGTTGTAATTCAGCAGATTATATTTGAGTTGGATGGGATGGGAAAAAAAAACCCAACAATCATACAATCTTACTCTTGGACTTCGACTTCTCAGGTGATGCAGGGTTGGGGCTGTGCTATACAATGCAGACCCCGTAAAGGTGGAAAGCTTCTTGCTAGTGCTTTCCCTCCTACTTGTGATGGCATGGGCCTGCTCATATCCCACTAACGACCAATCAGATCTGAGACATGGCCCGCAATTAAATGTGACTCTGAGAAGGACATAGCATCTTTCTGGCAATGACATCTAGCATCATGGAGCTACTGGAGAGAGTCCAGCATAGGGCTACGAAGATGATCTGAGGGCTGGAGCACCTGCCCTATAAGGAACGGCTGCAAGAGCTGGGCCTCTTCAGCCTGGGGAAGAGAAGGCTGACGGAGGGGGGATCTTATCAATGTGTACAAGTACAAGGTGTCAAAGGGACAGGACAAACTCTTTTCAGTTGCCCTGTGTGACAGGACAAGAGGCAATGGGCAGAAATTGAAGCACAGGAAGTTCCACCTGAATGTGAGGGGGAATTTCTTCCCTGTGAGGGTGACAGCACTGGCACAGGTTGCCCAGAGAGGTTGTGGAGTCTCCTTCTCTGGAGATCTTCAAGGCCGGCCTGGATGTAACCCTGTCTAACATGCTCTAGATGACCCTGCTGAGCAGGGAGGTTGGACTAGATGATCTCCAGAGGTCCCTTCCAACCTTACTGATTCTGTGATCTGGGAGCAGAGAGGATTACTGGCATCACAAGCCCAGCTAACTTTTTTTTCTTTTTTTTTTTTTTTTTTTTTGGCTGGCAGGTGCTATACTGGCTCTGAAAGGGTCTGTGCAGTCTGTGCAGACAGAAGTGAGCCAGCTCTGCCCGTAGTCCGAGCTGCCTCTGAGCCATGTGAACATGTTTAGTACAGTGCCAAGCCAGGATCAGTGATATCATGGTAATTCTGCATGGTTTCTCTGGAAACTGCTGTCAGCTCCCTACTGGTTATGTATCTTTAACATCTGTGAAGCAAGTACCCTAGATATCAAACCATTGCTTCTCCTGCAAGATGCCAATCTTTTCACTTTAAATATTGGGTTGTCCTTTGCTGACTTCTCCTATTTCTGTCAAAATTAGTGTTCTAAACCCAGCACAAAGCAATCATTATGTGAATATGGAGGTCACACAGAGCCTACCTTCAGATTTCTGTCATTCTGACAGCAGTTTTCTTTCTGAGTGTTTAAAGGAAGGTTGTGTTCAGTTAGCTAGAGACCAAGTCTCCCTTTCCATTCATCTACACTGGAAAACACATACTTCTCCCCAAACCTAGATACCTGCCTTTGCTCAGCTGTATCATACTGGTGGTTTTCTGGAGTCAGACATCTGTCTGACTTGCACAAAATGTTAGTTGTCGTTCTCCCACTAAGGTCTATCAGTGAAGTAGTAATGGTGACAAGATGCAACACAGAATGTGGATCTGGACGGAGCTTTGCATGACCATATCTGTAGTTTCTGTCCGTCTTACTTAAAGTAAGTAGTCATGAGTTACACTGTAGACTTTTTTTAGGCCTCATTTTGTTTGCAGTGAGTGCTCTTTTTGTTTAATGTCTTGAAGCAGCAGGACGGGAGAAAAATCCCAGCTAAAAGAAGCAGAAATACAGATTTGTGAAGGAGCCAAGGCAATCATGATGGAACTTTGACTTCCTTTCTATATTTTGTTTTCTGAATCCAGCCTGCTTGGTAACTACTTTCTTTGCTGGAAAATTTCTACCAAGTAGCTGATGTTCCTGAAAACTAATTATTTGATGGAAGCATCTCACTACAGACTCTTAATTCTCACCTCAGCTATAAGGATGTGCTTTTCTATTTCAAGTGATGGACTTATTTAATTACAGTACCACCTACCAGTCACTTTTTAGGCAAAGAAATGAAACTTAAGTCTGTTGCTGGGCTAGACTCCTCTTCTCAGAAGAATAAAAAGAAAGCTACAGTAATGCCTCATCTCAGCCTTCTTTGCAGACACCTAAGCCTATGACACACTTTGCAGAAGATAATATTAACATGATGTAGACTTAATATCTTCAGCTGATGACAGTTCCCCATGTCATCCAGTTTTGCTGAGCTTTCCTTTCTCAGTAGTGCTCAGAGGGATAATATTCCAGCACTGCTTGAGTCTAAAAAGGGTCTGTCATGATTTGGTATGTTGATGTTTCAGGAGCAGGAATGAGTAATGCTATACTAGTAAGTAATAGGGCTAGGCAGTTAATGTCACAGCAGATGTCTCAGCATAAAGAAATCGGTCACTGTCCTGGGACTGCTGACCACTCTTATCCTAACCACTCGCTAGGAAGTTGGCTGTCTGAACAAGAAATTTGTAGCCTAGTCTATGTACAGTGTCCATTTGAGGGGTAGCCTTGTCCCTCATCCTTATTCAGAAATCCTTCAACTGAGTGGAACAGTTTTAAGATGGAGGCAAGAGGATCCCCTGGTCTGTTGTGAGACCTAGATTGAAGCTGCAGTGCTTTTCATACAAGAGCTCATAACTCGGTGTGATCTGAGCTTATGTACGTTAGGGAGAGCTTTTCTCTGTGATGTGTTCAGAAAAAGTCAGGTTAGGGTAGTTGAAGAAAAATGTTCAGCTGGTTTGATCCTGGCATCTGTTTAGAAAACAAATGATGCAAACCCAAACAATTTCAGAATTTTGAGAGAGAGTGAGAGCTTTTATTTTGATAGCTTTCTCCTTTTAAAATGAAAAGAATGAAAACAAAAAAGCACTTCTGTGCACTCTCACAAAAAGCTTTGTTTGTTCAGCTCTGAACAGATCATGAAAAAGTGAATGAAGACTCTGGAGTGCCACCCCAGTAATCTTATGTAGTGTACCCACGTGTTCTCACAGACCACTGCAGGTTCTTCTGCCCTGTCTCTTTTTACGTAGTACAGAAAAGATGCTGCAGAAAATATCCACAAAATATTTAAGATCATACCCCTCCCTTCTCTGTTACTTGAAAATGTGATTAGATCATTCTGGTGCTATGTGCCACCTCCTGACAGATCTTAATGTCTTTTAGGGTAATGGTGAGTGACATTTCAGATTTCAGACTTCTCTTACTATATAGAGCGCCTGATGTTTCCTTCTGCCTGGGTCTGGAGTTGTTGTCCTGGCATGTTATTGAGCCTAGGTTTTCCTCTGCCCTTGCTGCTTCTGTGTGGTGGCCACATGCCATCATGCTGCTGACAGCACACACGTTTGGGAGTTTTCCTTTACTGGAGGCATATGCCTCTTCTGGCATTTTGTGTTCTTCTGTTTTTCAACATATGATGGTAGAATATAAAGTAGGTCACTATTTCTTTTCTAGTTGTCTGAGTTCTGCAGCTCTTGTGATTTTTGAATTCTTCCTGAACATCAGATAGTTTTTGGGGACTCGTGTGACTGGGGTGGTTCAGCAGGCTCTTAAAGCCTCAGTAGTCGTCTTTGGATCGGACCTTAACAGAGCACTAGAGACATCCTCTTTCTTCTTAGCTTTTGTTTGCCTTGGATACCCTGTTAATTAGTGCCCTCGACATGTTTTAGAGAGAAAAAGGAAGAGTGGCAACTTTCCTGATATACGGCCCTCGCTTGCTGTTCTGATGTATCCTGTGGCTGCTGCCAGTCCTGCCCTCCTGATCCCTCTGAGCTGATTGTAGCTGGCAGGTGTCGCCTAGAAGCAGTAAATCAAGTGAACAGCTCTACTTATTACCATTTATAAAAATGCACCAAACAAAAGGCACAGTCACAAGTCAGTCCCTAAACAAGCATATGGAGGGAATAATCTTACCTGGGTCAGACCAGTTCAGGCCACTGTTGATTTGCAACAAAACTCAAAACCTTAATATACCAACACTGAAACTTTCAACCTAAAAAATTGAGTTTTGTTTGTGCATCCCAAGATGGGGGAAGTGTTTGGGCTAAATTACAGCACCCCAGCCTTCTGCTGTAAACTCTCCTGCGTGAATGGTTCTCAGAACTATAAGGTCAAGAGCCCGTTAAACGTGGAGAAGAATCAGGAAGATTTCCTCTTGTTTTAGATGCACTACCCTTCCTCTTCTGTCGCCTATTTTATCAGCAGGATGAGTGTGGTATGAAAATGTATTTTGTTAACATAGGCTGAGAAGGGACCGCTATGGTTTACCCCACCTTATGAGTGTAACCACAGGGCCAAACCCCTTAGACTTCAAATTTTCTAGAGCTTCTTTGAAATGAGACTAAGTTAGAGATGCAGAAAAAAGTGGTCTGAAGCTTCCACCCAGGCTGATGCTGAATTCCTCAGTGGGCTGCTCGACTCGTACACAATGGATTGGAAAAGTCAAGTACAACTTGAACTTGTGTGCATGACTATAAGGTGCAGTTTAAGAAGTTTGCTAAGTAAGCATGAAATACACTTTTAATAGAGGCAACAATTCAGATATAGGAATAGTATCAAGAGAGCAATGCATCAGCATTTTTGGCAGAGCAGCATTTAAGATTCCTATTAAAACAAAAATAGTTATGCAAATAAAATTACCAGTTGATGCAGTACAAATTAGTGGTTTAAAAATCTGGAGGAAAAGCAGCTGAGTTATTAATCCCTGAACTGAAGCCCTTAACTCCTTTTAGTGAGTGACTTCTGCTTTTCATCTAATCCCTTTGAAACACAGAAAACACACTCAGAGTTGTTCTCTCTGCCGTGTAATAAGAGGAAATTAACTAGTGAGCAAAATAAATAAATTGATTAATTGGCAGCAATAAGGAGCTGTGTATGCACTGTATCTAATTGCTTTTTTATATTGTCTTCCTCTGACTTCTTGGAAGACACACATTTGTGGGCTGCATATGCAAAAATATGCTAAAAATACCTCACCGAGGCTTTGAACCTGCGGCTTCAAAAATTGTGTGCATCACCTTCTATTGCTTTGGACAGTCTCTAATGGGGACACTGCTCAGCCAAGCTGAATTTATGCGGTAGAAATTCAGGCTGAAATTGAACACACCTCAGAATCACAGCGTAAATCAAATCTCATTTCCCTGCTTGCAGAGAATGTGGGCTGTGTGAGCTTTCTTCCTCCTCCTTCTTCTAAGCAATTTTTATTCTGCCAGGTCAGAGATACCTTTTTCTTATGAGAAATACTAAGCGAGTGGCTTCCCTGAGCCTTATTCAAAAACCCATCAGAGCTAATAGCTTTGCAAACGTTTGATGTCCTAGAGGCACTTGGGAGCACTAAATCCTCACACAGGGATTTTTAGGCTGTTGAGCAATGGTGTCTTCCAAGCACTGCAGAAATTAGCATGGAGATATTTCCATTATGGATCCAGCAGATATTTACGCAGAAATACAACAAAAGAGAAAATTAGAGAGAAAGGGGAAGCCATAGTGAACAACTTCGTGACCCCAAGAGAGTGTGGCATCATTGTTGCCTAAATCTTCAGTAGCACTGTGCAGATATATCCTATCTGTATAGCCAGCAGGCTCAGTCTAGAGCTGTCAGGAAAGGGTACGTACCATTTGATTCAGAGGGCAGGCATAGTGGACAAGTAGTTCTCCAGCTTGCTGTTCTGCATACTGTGATTAGTTCAACTAGAGGATCCAAAGCAACAGGTGCTTTGGAAAAGAAGCATAAGGGTTTTTTTTTTTTTTTTTTTTTTTTTTCCCTCATCCTTTGGAGAGAATGGGTGCAATGCCAGCACAGGTCACCTCTTTCATGAGTGTCAATGGCAGGCATGCAGCCAGCATAATGCTCTTATCTGGCCATCAGCAATAAGCCTCCCCTTTGTGTCTTGTCTTTTCTGCCACTCCAGCATCTGAATGTTTGTGGAGATAACAGGGTCACTCTCACAGAGATGCCTCTTCTCAGTCTCTTCCCAGCTATACTTTCTGAAGGGATTTGTCCTCTGTGGTGTTAGGAGGCTATTGCTGTGAGTGTCTGGACTGTGGGAAAGCTGGTGCTGAAGAGGTGGTAGGTCTGATTATTTAAGGATATAAGCAGGCAAAAAGTTGCAGGGGAAAGCATTATGTTCCCAGGCACACAAGACCTTTTTACATCCGCTGAATGTCTTTGGATTGCAAGATACCACTGCACAGTGGCAGGAATCCTTTCTCAGAGACATAGCTATTATCTTGGGCCCTGATTGTTTCTGTTAGTTATGAGGAAAAATGGCTAGAGATAGCTAAGAGTCAGCAATTTTGGTCCCTTTGTGTTTATTTCAAAGAATGCACATGGATTTCTTTCTCTGAGAAGAGCAATAACAAGCAGCAGACCTTTCCATTTTTCAGAAATCTCTGACCTGTTTTCCTTGTACAGTGCATGCCTAAGTCTGCTCCCTCTCAGATTTGTTTTACTGATTGCCTGCTGGCCAGCTAACCTGCACATCTCAATTTTGGTCAGGAAGCATCTGATGCCCACGAGGTTAGGTATCTCGTCTTGTTAACGATTACCCTGGATAGTAGCCTCTGCATTTCTAGCTGTCTCACCAGCTGTTCAGGTGCCTTTTAAATTGGCTCAACCATTAGCTTTAAGCAGCTCAGAGATTCTTCCCCCCAGCTAAACATCTTTTCTGTAGTGGCCATAACCATTTCATCTTGTTTTACCTCTGGTCATTGCCCAGATTCAGTTTTAAAGGAATGATGCATTCTAACAGTATCAAAGGGGGATAATTTAACAAATTAAAATACTTGAGTATTTCAGCATGTCATATCAGAAATCATGTGATTCTCTTATTTTTGATCTCATCTTAGAGTCTTCCCCCCCCCTTTTCCAAGAGCTCTGCCATACAGATAAGAACAGGATTCCAAACAGTGCCTGAGGTCTCTGTTGAGCTGTTTGGTAGGACAGACATGATCCTTACTTTGTAGGAATTGCATTGCTGTCACATTTCTTCTAAAATTAACTTACACAGCTGCATTCTCAGTTTCTAGGGGACAGTCAAACTGTCTGTTCCCTTCTGCCTTCTGAGATACTTCTGATGTCTGTACTGCACCTGGACATTCAGCATCCTGAATGCTTATGTCCCAAATGAAAGGACTTCTGAGTTTCACGTTAGATTGTGCCAATTCTGAAATAGATGCCTTTAAAGGAGAAGCTCTAGACTTTGTATTGCAGTTTGGGGAACCTATACTTAGACTATCTTGAAACCAGTTTTGAAACTCCAGCCTTAGAGCCACTGTCTCATGTTTTGCAGCTGAAGTTCCCTTTTTACTACAGGATTTTCTGTTTATAAGGATCATCCAGCAGCTTGTAGTTGTGTGTTCCAACTTCAGATTTGCAGAAGCCTCAAGAGCTAAAGCTCCTACGTGAGTTGAGTCTCTCAGAAACTTCCAAGCACGACCCATCTTTCCTTGATAGCTAGCTACCCTAGCATGCAGCTACTACTACGCTTTTTGTCCCTGGAGGCAAACCAATTGCCTATAGTTCTTCTATTTCTTTTGGTCACATCTTTAGAGGAAACTTTTGCAGATTTAATTTATATAGCTCTCAAAGTATAGCAATTGTGCTAGATATTGCCATACTGGAAAGGATTCTTGGAATCACTATGATAGTTCTCTGAAAATATTAGTTCAAGGCTCAGCAAGTCAAAATGGCAAACAGAGAATTAGCAATTATTAGAAAAAGAACAGGAAAATAAAGCAGAAATGCTAGGTTGCCACTATATAAGTCTGTGATGACCCGTGTTTTGAATACTGTATATCAGTTCTATTGCCTTTATTTCAGAAGAGAATTATAAAACAGTACAGATCATCAGACCATTATTTGCTCATCTTTTTTTCTGGACCTCTTGCTCATATCTAAAAGTTCTGGTTTTCCCTCTTTTAGAATAGGCTTGACCTTCTTTTTTTCATCTGTGGTCATTTATGTAGGTGAGTTCTGGATTTCCTATTTGTTGGCCTTTTCCTTGCATCTGCTCACACCCCTGAATTATTGCCTCATTTGTTTGCAATGCGCCACCTCTGTTGTGCAATTAGTAACTAGATTTCCGTTGTCACAGTTTAGTTACCTAAATCGTAGTAGAAGTCATGAGACTCATCTTTTTACCTTCTAAGATTTGCCCCTCCAAATGCATAGCTTTGTCCCACACTTCTAGCAGGGCTTTCCTCTGGTGTGTCTTACATTATTTTGACTTACTTTAAATATTTAGCACCCTCTTATTTTGTGGCCAGCTTTTTAGTGTTCTGCCATTTAGCTTTGCTGCTCCTTTAGTTTGAAATTGTCTTTGTTTTACAAAACAACTTTAACAAGATCGTTTAAAAAAAAAAAAAAAAAAAAAAAAAAAAAAACTTCATGAGCTAGGTTAACCTTGTCCTTTTTTCCAGCAAGTGTCAGACCCTGGGCTATACTAGCAACATTCATCTTGGCCTGTCTATTTCTAATGATTGATTTGTCTAGCTAGTTGCTGTAAGGAGGAAGAAGATATTCATGGCAAGCTCCTAGTTTCTTGGAGTATCTGTGCTCTCCTTTACTTCATCTGCCTGTAAGGCAGGATGAGTTTTTCTAAGACAGTCTGTAATCAGTATATCCTGTAGAAGCCCTCGGTGGCTGTGTGAGGAGCACAAGCTCTCATAGATCCTCTAACTGGTTCGCATGAATCTGACTAGTGAAGGTAGTTCTATAAACCTCCCATAACTACCTATGTTTGATTAGGCCATGACCAGAAAAAGCCTCCCGATTATTTTTCCCTTGGGCGGAAATAGCTTAGGTTTCCTTTGAACTGGAACAGTCCGCTTGCTTCTGTCTCTGAAGTTGGAGTGAAAAGAAGGCTTTTTACATGTCCTATCTTAATCTGTTTGCTAGAGAGTCTTATTCCTTAGCTAACTATCTTCTAGGCAAACTTGAACTTCTTGTCTAGGAATAAGTTTCTTCCTCTTACTGCTTCCTTCAGATCTATGTTGGGTATACTATTATCATCAGTTAAGGCAATCTAGACTAAAAGTTGCATGTTTAAGAATCTATCACAATGCTTTCTTACTGCTTTTCTTACTGCTGTCCCTACAAAGATTTTATTTCTGACCTTTCTTACAGAGTTTTCAGCTTTGGGTTTTTTTTTTTAGGTTTTTAAGACCATCTTTGGTTTCTATAACAGCTTTGTTTGTCCTTGCTGTTCAGTTCAGTAGGAGCAGCAGCTCATAACCTATATCTTTACAACTGTTTTACCTCATTCTGGGCACCAAGGTTGTGTATCTGATTTTGATCACTTAATTGGTGCTAAGTAAGCTGCAGCTCGTGGTTTTTCTCTGTGTTCAGGAAGAGAAGATCTCCTCTAAATAAAGAGCACTGCATCAAGACTATACCCAAATCATAGCATCTGTTTACTGAACACTGACTGGCCACTTGGGCCATACGCCCAGTGACCAACAGGCAATACACACAGTGAGCATAAGGATGCTCTTCCTCTTGTCTGCTGTTTTGGTGACAGCAGTTGATGTACTGCTGTGGTAAAATGCAGCTGGTAGATAAAAGCTTCTCCTGGAACAACCCATCACATTTCAGCACTTAAGTTAATTGTAAGCACGATGGGGAAATAAAAAAATTAACGGTCCAGTCCATAACTATCTGCAGTGTGTTTCAAGCCTTGGCAGAATTGCAAGTACTCTTACATACCTAGCAGTGAGAAATGTTTTCATAAATGCCACCAGCTGGGGATAAGGGTTCACAGCTCCAAAATGGGCTGTAACTCCAGCATAGCAAATCTATCTCTCTCAGGGTTTTATGCTCCTGCCATTATCCTGGCTGCTGCTTGCCTTCATCAAAAAATTGCTAACAACAGGCAAGCCTAGTGGACCTCATTCAGCTTCTGGCACATCTCTCCATCCGGGTCTAAAAGTCTGCTTTAGGAAGGTTTTTATTTTAATACCTGGTAATTTTTAAGCTAATTTGTTTCAGGATCCTTGACTTTTATTCCAAGAATGGATTTTGGAAGTGCCAGCATTGTGCAGTGCATAAATGTTCGTTTTCCTGACAGAAATATTGACTGAACCCATCTTCTTCCCTTGAATGACATAGAATTGCCTCCTGTATATCTTCTCAAGGGCCTTTCCCTGCAGTATGAGAAAGAGTTACCAGGATCCCATAGAGACAGGTTCTTTGTGCCAAGTGCTGTACACAGATTAGCACAGGACCGCTGACTATTCTTGAAATTGAGAAGAACAGATTGGTCTTAAGAGAAAACAGTGTGAGGCTAGTGCATTTTTCTTCTTGCGCTCTTGACACATTTTGCTGCATGGGAGCAGTGGTGAAGCATGCCTGTTGGTGTGCCCTAAAAGGATCGAGTGAACTGCTTTTGCATAATCTGTATGGGAGCTGGCATGCTGAAATTGCACTATAATATATTTGTAAAACTCATTTAGGGATTTTTTGGTGGCTGTATTGTTGACTTAGCTGTCTGATAGATTAGAGGCAGTTACAGGAGAGAGCAGGGAGTTTGTGTGAAATTAAAAGGAAGCATGTTGTCAATGTGCCACTTGGCACCCTGGCTGGAGTGGTCCTTTCCCATTGCCTCTTTTGTAGCCCTGATACAGCTATCACTTTTCACTTGCTTAGTTCTGTTCACGTGAATATACATGCTTTAAGCCAGGAGAATGAAGGACTGAAAAAGAAAAATGAAGCCTGTTAAAGTGCTTGCAGGGCCAAGGGTTGAAGAACAGTGGGGTTTTTGTTTGTTTTTGTTTGTTTGTTTGTTTTGAGATGTGTGTTTAAAAAGCATCTGCAATGATGTAAAGTCCCTGGGTTGGCAGGAGTGTCTGTGTGGGCTGTAACATAGACCTTCCAGTGAGGTGTGCATGCTTCTAGCTATGTGAGTTTAGGAGGTCAGAGAGTGTCATACTCCTAGCACAGTATGTCTAGCCCTGGGGTTGGCTAGGGCGGGATGTCAAAGGCTATCAACCACATTAGTATCTTTTATTTGTCTGCAGCTTTTCAAAGAAAGTCCCCAGCAAGCTTTACTGGTCTGTGTGACTATTGATGGTATGCCTCAGTTGCTACTTGCCTTCATCCTCCTTTGCAGCCTTTTTGCTTCTTAAAGTAACTGTTGAATCTTGCCTTAGCCTGTCCCGTAAGAGCTTGAAATGGGGGCCTCTGTGCATTTACAGCTCCTTCTTGGAGTCAGATAACAGCTTTGGCTTTGGGTATCTGCAGTGATGCAGATAATTGTGGAATCCCTGTCAACAGGCCATGCGAAGTCCTTGAGAGGCTGGCAATCCATCTCTCTGCCTCCAGAAGGATCAGCTGTACCTAAAACACTCCTGACAGATGTGTGACTGACTGGTTCTTACCAGCTGGGGAAATGCTCTTTCCAGGGCAATGCATTCCAGTACTGCTGTAACTAAAGGTTTTTCTTAATATCCTGGTAACTATGTATTTCTAGCAAAGGTCTTTCATGGTCTTCACTGTATCTTTTTTTTTCCTTTCTTACAACTGAAAATACGTGATCCTACTGGATCCAGACAGCTAGGTATATGTGGTGCAGCTGTGCCCATCTCTAGTTACAAGGTTGTTTGCTTCCTTTCTTATCACTACTTCTGTATTTGAGCTTGTTCCGTCTGGTGTGATCTGAGTCTGTCCTCACTTCGGAGGCCAGGGCCACCAATTCAGCATGTCCTGAAAAGTCCTAACATGCAGCAGTTGCTTTGAATTCAGGGCTGGCTATATGACTGTTGCATAAATCTTGCATGTCTTTGTTCTTCTCAGATAGTAAGAATCTGGTTTATATCGTTTAGTATCTTCATCTCTGCACATCATTTAGCTGCTCCCAGGAACAGGTAGTGGTAACGATACTCACTTCTGGTTTCTACAGGAGGGGAAGAAATTTCTGCTACTCTGTTTCTTCATGCCCCCATCTTCATTGGAGGTATCAGGGTATTTGTCTGAGTTCAGTTTCTTCACAGATTTAGTCTAACACTACTGGAATATTTCTAAAAGCTGTGTGATTTCCAGGTTGATTTGGTCAGTGAGTCTTTTCCCATCACTAAATAGAGTGGAGCACCATGTACTTCTAATAGATCTTGACTTTTAAACATTTCTGGAAGAGAGAACTGCTGTCCCAGAACAGGATGCCATTTCTGTTAGCAAAGTTCGTAGAATGGCAGTCTTTTTTTTTTTTTGAGTGAGCTTTCAACTTGCTTATCCTTAGAGGAGGCACCTGTGGACAGGGGCGAAAGAATGAACCCTCCCACTCCATGGACAGAAGCTGTCAGCTTTGTAGGTATGCTCCTTTAAAGATCATAGATCTCTGTGAAATCAATGAACAAACATCTGAGCTACTGTAAATCATCTGAGCCCAGCAGAGTGGCTCTATACTGAAACAAGGAAGAAAGGGTGTGAAACGTCCCTCCTTGATGTTGCTACGTAAATAATAATAAGAATCTTTTACCTACCATTTAAATGTTTTGCCTTGCAAAGAGAAGTAGTAAGGACTAGATTTCAATACTATTTGGATGCAAGTAAGTAAAAGCAGCCCTCAGGAAGTATGTGGGATACAGAGAGTTAATGTTCCCTTGTGTCTGTCTGGGCACCGAGAGCAGTGTAGTGTACACAGCAGAGCTACCAGCAGCTGCCAAGAGTGACTGCCAGGGATAAAGGGCAGAAACTGGTGGGCAAAGACTGTTTGCTCCCAGGCTCATGTATGCAGGGTGTCCTTGTGGCTAATGTCTGGTGGGCTGAGTGCTGGAGGATTAGCAGACCCAAAATAAACACTTAAATAACCAGAAGGGGCGTAGATGTGAGGGGTCTTTTAGTGTAAACCTGGATGAGGTGCCTTCTCTCCTTATCTCCTGTTTACCCTTGTAAATGTGTCTAGCCTTAGGCATAGAACGGGAGACTGAGATTCCCATCGGCTTCGCTACAGCCAGAACTGGAACATGTATTTTTGGCGCAGTGCCGTTTTGAGATGCCTGGACAGCTGCTCTGTGATCTACCATGGATTCAAGGAGCAGGAAGGAGGCCCCAGCATCGCACTGCAGACTACAGGGCCCTGCCCTCAAACACTCCCCAGTTTCAGCCAACCTCTGCAGACCTTCCTTCCTCCTATGACCCAAGACATACCCTCTCTTGTCCTACCTCTCAGTGTTGCTGGCACAACCCAGATCAGTGCAGTACTATTTCATGCCTGAGGAGATGTTTGCCCTTTACTGCTGTCACTTAATCTTTTGGGCTAGCTGAGGTTTTTTTACTGTTGGAAAAATTTTCCTTCCAGGAAATTTTCCTGCTCTTAGGGCAGATAAGTTACTTCTCCCTGCTCTGAGAGTGACACGTACATGCGCTGGTGGGGACTGCATTAGAGGTTTAGTCTGAGCAGCCTCATGTTCTCTGCCAGCAGCAGGAGAGGGTCACAGATTGCATGTTGCACATACAGCTGCTTGAGTGCAGCAGATCTGGGGTACTGGAGCAGGAGTAACAACACACTGCATGATTTGCTCATGTGGGGAGTGATAAGGCTTGCATCTCATGCTCAGATCTTTGTCTTTCCCACTCTGTGCACTAGACCTACTCAGTGTCCTCTGGATTTGTAGATGTGTGCTGTAAGCTGTATCTGGGAATCTGAATTATTAGACTCTCCAGCAACATCCTCCTCCTTTTCTGCTTAGCATTCAATAGATTTAAGACCCTTAGCTTGATCAGCTTTGGAGGTGGTGGTGGTAGTAAAGCATTAGCATTGCACTTAGCTCCAGGGTAGTGGCAAAGATAGGGTAGTGTTGGCTCAGGCAAAAGCTCTGTACTGCTGCTTGGCTCAGGATGGGTCCTTTCCTGGAAGCCGCTGTGAATGGGAGCTGCTTCCCGCACTCGTGTGTAGCACTGACAGCTTTAGTGGATTCTTTCTCTGAACTCAGCTCCTGCAGACAGTGAGCGAGGAAAGGGAGAAGGAGCTTGGCATGGCTAATGGGCTTCAGAGACAAGTACAGCAGGGGTCTGGGCAGAATCTATTGGGAAATATGGCAGCTGAGTGTGTGTGTGTGTGTGTGTGTTTTTATTTAACTTCTAATTATTTAGTTATGTGTTTTGTCTTTGGCACTTCTGGGGAATAATTCCAGGAGAGACTCCAGCCTGCATCAGCAGTTTTTATGTTGCTCTGTGAGACATGTAATGCTATTTGAGGGGGGAGGAAAAAAAAAACTTTCCATATTAATTAGAAGACACTGTTGTAAAATTTATGTCAATTATCTGTCACTTTATTATGGAGAGGCAACAGCCTCTTTGTAGTAAAGGTGGCAGCAGCCTGTTCATTACGATTAGAAATGTTGCTATTCAGTTGAATTCCCTAGGAAAAGCACTTTGAAACTGAGTGGCTTGTGCAGATTGGTGGGGGAAATAAAGGGAAGATTTGTACTAAACTTGGAAGCATTTTGAGGACTCTAGTGTAAGACACACATCAGACTTTTTCTGGATTAGGAAAACCCAAAAGCCTTTTTTCCATAGCCTCCTTTAGCTGAGCTGAGAGGATGAAACTGCTGTTTGCTTAAGGTATTTTGGCCTTGCCCCTAGAGATGGGACTGCCTTAATTCCTTCTGTGATACACGGGCTGTGGCAGGAACTGCTCGACCTTTGTAGAGAGTGCAGGAAATGCACTTTTTTCCCCCTCCCCTAGCCCCTGCCCATGGCGTCTACACTGTGTCCCTGCAGTAGCACCAGTGAGCGATGGTCATTACATGCCTCTTGGGTCACGCACTGAGTGTGACATTTGCACTGTTGGCAAAGGTTCCCCAGTGCCTAGGGCTGTACCTCCTACTTTGGTAGTCCAGTCTGTGACCCACTATGCCAGATCCTGCTGATCAGGATTGAGCTATGATGTTCTGACTAGCTGTTCTGATCAGCTAGTCCCCAAAGACTTGCTGCACTGTCTTCCAGGATGGAGGGCCTGATCTGGAGAGCCTCCCTGTGTCCCATCCTTACAATCTGCGAGGCTTCACGTGTGCGTTTGGTGTGGGCACTTCAAGCAAGTGTGTTTCTTCTCTCTCTCTCTCTCTCTTTTTCCCTTCTGCTTTCTGCAAGATCACAGAATCAATTCTTTTCCAGCTGCTTTGGCACTGTGGTAGCTAATGTCTGTCTTTTGGGCATGGAGAAGCTCTAGTGAGATACCGGCTTTGCTGGCTGATTATGTTCTTGTCCTTTCCTAAACTGATTAGAAAGGCAGTGTAGAGCCTTGCTTACTACTTCTTGCTGTCTAATTATGCATGCATGCTTCCCAAAACCTGCATGGGATTTGGGATTTCAGAGATTTTCTGTTTCGTTACTAGATCTGTGGCAGAGTGGAGTGAATTGGTTCTCTAAATCTTAAGGCTTAGCAACTCAGGCTGTATTTGCAGATGACGAAAGATTCTGCAGGTTAAAGAGCTATTGATCAGTGAAGTGTGTTTTGTCTGACAGATAGATGGGTCCTAGTTTTGTGCTACCCATTAGATTTTTATTTTCAGTTTAGCTGCCTTTCTGGCTTTCCTGTTAAAGGTGAGCAGGATGGGGATCAGATACTACTGCCTACGATCCCGTAGTTTCTCCAGAACAAACTATTTCAGAAGGTTCAGTCTCTTTTGAAGGGTGCAGTAAGTCATAAGTCTGCTTCTGTTGAGGATCAGTCAGAGGGAACAGCTGTGGCGCAGTGGAGAGAAGACTCAGTGTAGATGATGATACAGCTAAGCATGGACTGTGTTGAATGTAGAAAACAAAAGATTTCAGGGTGGGAGGAATTGGTTCCAATATTTGTGGCCAAGATGTACTCACTTTTCAAGGTCATTCCTCCAACTTGAGGAGGGAATGGTGAGCTTGGGTATTGTAGGGTACAGCAAAGTAAGGTATCCAAAAACTCCATAAAGTAATCTTGTTCCTATGGGTGCAGCAGCATGAGATCGGTGGGATTTTACAGAGGGCTGGGCCCCATGTTGACTGCTCTGTTGAGTGGTATTCTCTGCCATATTACCCAAGGAGGATGCGTCTGGTCCCGAGTTTTTTGTGTTGGCAGGGAAGAGGAGTAATGGGATGTGGAGATCTGTGACTTCAGGAAGACACTGGAGTCGTCCTGACTGCTGCAAAAAGTGCATGCTGTCTGGAGCAGTTCCTGGAAGGCTGAGTTTGGAGGCATGTGCACACTGGAGTGACTTGGTAATGTTCCTCTGGAACTTCTGTAAAGCAGTCAGTGCATGAGCAGCGGGTAAATTTGATGGCAGATTGTTTTTAAACTACAGCAGTGCAACTCCATGGCCTTCTGGGATGTTGCACTGAAGTAGATGAGAGAATGCAGCTGCTGGGGCTGTACAGGGAGAGGAGTTCAGCAGCCTTCATTTTGCTTGTATGGGACCATGTCCAAGTTGTTCACTTCTGTCTTCTCGGTTTGTTGAGACTCTCATCCTCCTAAGGTAACCTGCAAAAAGAGATTGAGCTTGTGACTCCTTTTCACTTGGTCTTTTTCCTTTGTAAAGACCCAGTAAAATATACTTTTAAAAGTTTGCCCTGTATATTTATCCTTGCAATCTGAGGAATGTCACATCTTATCATCCCTATTGCTTGCTGAGAAGCTTCTTGGAAGTCATCTACAGTCCATTTTCCGCTACCCTTGCCTGATATTAAAGTGTTGTTTTCCCAGCTGGTTGAGAGATTTTAAAAATTGAATGACTTTAAAATAAGCACAGAAGAGTCCAGCTAAAAGTCCCTTCCCTTTTAAGTTATTCAGACTTCACCATCTTGGAATCAATGTTTTCTAGCTTTCCTTAAAGACTTCCTTGAAAAGCAGGTCAGACAAGACTTTAGAAGAGAAATGCTTCAATCTCAAAATTAAATTCTTCTAAGTCTTTTGTAACTGACAGATGCAGATAAAATCTCATACATTTAAGGCAAGAGGATGTTGTTCTTGCAACAGTTTCCTTGAACAAAAGTCAAAGTAGTGTGTTTAAAAAAATTTTAAAAAGCATTTCAAACCATCATACTAGACACTCTTAATATCTTCTGCTGCTCTTCACCTCTCTCTGTCTAGCAGCCGCATCTTAAAGAGCAGATGAAACCATCTCAAGAATGGCAGGTCGTAATCTCAGTAACAGTTCCCATCCATTATAGGGTATGAAGCAAAATGATCCATGAGTGGGTTTATCTCAGATCCCACATAGCGTTTTTCCTCATCAGTAGCAAGAAAGGGAAATTATCAGGCAGTGAAGAGAAGCTGTTTATTTTTAACTTTTTCTTTTTAAGTTATTTCATAATTGAAGGAGATAGGGAGCGCTAGCCAATGAAAATACATAGATAAAGGGATAAGCTGATCTCAAGCTCTTTACAGAGGATGTGATAACAAGTAGGTAACACAGCATGGGCTGTTGGGCCTTTTACTCCTTCCCCGCTGTCCTACTGGAGCGTCAGACTGATTTCAAGGGAGGGAGAGGAGGGCTGATTGAAAGGGTGCTGCTTACAAGGCTTGCTGCTCCCCTCAGTTTGCCACTGCTCACCATGCTCTGAGGGTGCCCCTATTAAGTGTCTGAAGAGACCTCTGTTCAGAAGAGGCAGGAAGGAATCCTGCTGCTTCATGGAGGAGCATGTGCATGCAGACGTGGCACTGTGCCTGGCTGCATGCTTTGGGGCACAAGTGCAGGTGGCGGAGTAAAGAGGAGCACAAGGGAGGGTTCCTGTGGAGCGGGACAGCACTGGGTAAAGTGCGTCGTCTGCTCTGTGAGTTGCTGCTGGAGAAGCCTCTTCTGCTCTTCACCTTCACTCAACAGGGTTTCTCCTCTGCATGTTATTAATCTTGACCGTTGTGCATTCGTCAAAATGGCAAGAGAATAGCCCTCTGATTCATGCAAGCTACTAGATACTTTACTGCTCAGAAGAAAGTGCATTATACTGTTACTCTCCATCCCTGCTGGATAGTTGCAACTCAGAGTAAATTATTCCCATTCCAGGCCTTTTTCATTCATCATTACTCTTGGCTCTGATGCTTTTTACAACCTTTCCTCATAAGAACAAGAGGACATGACTAAATTTGTAGATGGGTGTTATTGCAGAACTCTTCCTCTCTGCCAGCAGAGCTGACAAACGGAATTAGGAAATCGGTCTGGAGAGGACGCTGCATGTTCTTGCAGCAGCAGGATACTGACAGGCTATTCTCACATAACCTTACAAAGCACCAGTTCTTACCCCTATCTTGCCTCTGCAGTGCTAGCAGACAGCTGAACTGCACAGGGCTGTGTGACCGTCTCACTGTTGGGCCCCGTTTTGCCTCAGTCCTCATTTGGATGAGGACTTACTAAACTCTGTGGTCTCTCTCTCAGCAGGACATCAGTTCAAACCTTATTTCTAAGTGTGTCCTGCTGTCTTGTCCAGAGTTTGGGGGAAAAGCCAGGAGAAAAAGCTTTTGAAGGAATCCTAGGCAAATCAAAGAGTGAAAGATAGAAGGATACAGTTCAATCACGTAAGGGGCAGGAGCTGCCAACTGGCTAAACGGACAATTGAGGGTAGGGTTTACACTGTGAGGAGGACGAGAAGTAGAGAGAATCCCTTATTGTCCTGGTCACTGTTTGTTGTCTTCAGCCCTCTGAAATGCCTTTCTTAGGATCTCACCCATGAGTTGTGAAAGCCTGGAGGCAGGGCCCTCTTCCTTTGCTCCCCAGGAAGTCCTCCTGGCTGAGGCTTTTCCTGAGCAGGGGCTACTTAAATGCAAACCTCAGCTGTTGATATTCTGTCTGCACTTCTGTTTAGCTCTGAGATCAAATGGTAACAGCCTAAGAAAAGAAGCTCGTATGTTTAAGAGAATTGTTTTGAGCATACATTTTGCCCAGGTGTGCTGAGCTATATAGTTCCTAGTAGGAAAATTATCATTACTTACCATCTCACAAATGCTTTGAGGAATGAGTTTGTCCATGAAGTGCGTTGAAGCTAAAAAGCATTGTGGGAGACACCCTTGGTGTTCCCTAGTAAGGAAAATGAGTAGTTCAAAAGGGCAAAGAAGTTTAACTACAAATTTACAGGCATAGACCTGTGCTGGGAGCGGAGTGAGGTAGTAATATAAGCTGGAGTGCTTCAGTTGCAGGGAAGGCAGGTAATAAAATAATACCAACTGGGCAGGAAGTCCTGGATGCGGTGCTCCACCAGGTTCTAATACCAAAATTCATAACAGACTTGGTCTTGTCTTAGTGTCTGTCAAAGTTTATTCCCATCAGTAGAGAAGTGCAGTACTCTGCATGGAGGCTGACCTGAGCAGCTGTAGAAGCTGGTAGTTAAGCAGATTGTGAATGGTGATTAGCAAGGCAGGAGGGAGGTGTGCTGGCAAAACTAGCAGGAATCGAGGGATCAGACAGACCTGTGTTTGTGTAGTACCTGTTCTGTTACATTTGGGTGTACACATGGTAATTAGCTCTTTAATTTAATAAGATCATGTCTGCTTTTCCTGGTGATATGATAGTATTTGGTAAGCTGCTGCCGTCGTGGTTATAGATGGATACTCTGTTCTTATGAATGAAGAAACTCTAAATTTGAAGGCAGTTCCTTACTGGCATTAGAAAGATTTCTAGTGCCCACTTCTGTGGTGTTACTCATGTTCCAAATATTGACTGTTAAAACCATTTATGTTGAAAAATGGGTACCAGAGCTGTGATTTATCTCAGCCTCACTCCTCCTGTGCTGAGACATCTGTGGATACTGATTCCTCTGCTGTATTTGGTTGTATTTGGCAGGTTTTGGAAGTGGTGCGGTCCAACTATGACACACTGACCCTAAAGCTGCAGGACGGACTGGACCAGTACGAGCGCTACTCGGAACAGCATAAAGAGGCTGCCTTCTTCAAAGAGCTGGTAAGCTGCCTTGATTCTGAAAGGGGAAACAAGTCCTTTCCAAATATTTTGGTTGTGACCTGTGCAGTGGCATTTGGGATACTGAGCAGCCCTGTACCTTCACAGAGCTGTCTCTGGAGATGGGACAGCAATAGGATCTGAACAGACACTGTCTCAACTATCTGAAAGCTCCTGCCCTGCAGTGTCTGGCTGGGGAGGAACCATCAGACTGCGTAGGTCAGCAAATGGCCAGTCAATCTCTGTCCCTTCTTTTTGCTGTGGCGATCTAGCATGCTTTGTAGCGGTAAGTTTGCGTGGTGGAAAAGCTGACTGCTCCTACTTTGGGTTCATCAGGCAGACCAACTTAAAGTCTTTTTACAGTTGTTCATGGGCCACAAAGCATGAGGCTGAGCAAAATACGTGATGCTGGCCAAATACTTACCTGCTTGCTGCTTTCCTCCAGCCCTCACAGAATGGATTCCCCAGCGAAGAAAGCAAAATTGTTCCCTAGAAATAGCTCCTCCTGCTAGACAAGTCTAATGGTACAAAGCTCCACAGAAATAACAAAACTATGACAGAACTGAATCCAAGTTGCCAATTTGGATTGGCAGTTGTATTCTTCAGCAAGCCAGCTTGCTCACTCAGCTCCAGAGGGCTGGGTCACAGTGATTTTGGTCAAGCTATTTTCTTGCCCCACGTCTGCCTTACCAGGGAGCCAGTGTTTTTGTAGTGGCTGGTATCCCTGAGGGGAGTCTGTTTTACTCACTTTTGAGTCATTACTGCTTCAGAGAGGGGAGAGATCTCTTAACTCTGGCAGCTTTCTCCACCAGTTTGAGACCTGATTCTGTTTTCCAGCTCTGTCCTTGCTGATTGATGAGTAATTGATGCCTGCCCACTCCATCACGAGTCTGCATGAGTTTGGGAACGTTATGCTTCTCTCTGTCTCCTCTGCTCCAGAACAAGCATGCCTGAATTGCTTTTGCTTTCTTCTATAGGGTGTTTTTTAACGTTTTTATATGATTTTTTTAGGTCATCACAGTACTGCTACTGGGCAGAATAAGGGCAACTATCGCTTGTGATGACTGTAATACCATTTTTGGTACTCTCCTGTGCCTTAGGAATTCCTGTCTCTCTGGTTTGCTCTTTGATATATCTGGAATATATGCAAAGGCTTTAGCTATAGTCTCCATATGACATAAGTTCCTCTCTGGAAAAAAGTCATATTTTGCACCCTGAAAAAAGGCATATTCATATTTCTGTCATCATCTGTTCTGTCCCAAGGGCTCCTGCTCCCCTAGCCGGCTTCTCCTTTCCCAGCCTCTTGGCCATGTGATTGTCTTGCTTCCTGCGTGCCCCGCTTTCCACCTGGCCTGGCAGAAACACAGGCTGATCATGCCAGTTGATTAAAATGACACTCTCAGGCCTGAGATCCTCACAGCTACAAAACACTTGAGCTAAGATTTTCTTCCTAGCCTGATGTTTTTTGCAATCCTTGTGATTCTTCCCAATTTTATATCATTTAAGAATCTGCTTAGCGTAATCCAGTCAATTCCTCCACTCCCTTCTGAAAATTACAAGTCCAGGTGCCCCTGGGACCCTCTCCTCAAGAGCAGATGAAAGCCTGAATAATTACTGTCTAAATGTGCCAATTGACCCAGTTGTGAATCTGTTTAATCCACATTTCTCTAGATGCCCTGAGAATTGGGACCCTATTAAATGTTCTTTACTCATAGCTACAGAAAACCCCCTGCATTCCATTAAGCTGTTCCCTTCACAAAGTGAAATCAACATGATATGATATGATTTGTCTTCAGCAAACCCAGCTTGGCCTCCTGTCCTCCGTGCTGTTTTTCCTCTAGGTGCACAGAAACTGATGGCTTTATTAATTATTCTAACAACTCATCAAGGACAGCCATAAAAATGTTCTAGTCTGCACTGCCCTCCCTATATACTTTCAAAATAGGTGGTTGGCTTGCTCTTTCCAGGCCTCTGTATCTTTATTTCAGCCTTTGTTGCTGGTCTGACGTTGGATAACGTCCCCCTGCCCAGTGCATTGTGTTTTGCTGGTTAGAGTTGCAGGATTTGACATAAGGGGCAGTGTGAAGCTGCTGCAATTTTCCTGTGCCCTGTAAGAGGAGCAAGGCTGGGGGTGACATACAGGTTTCCAGGATGGTATCCAAACTCGCGCTCGTTCCATCAGGCCTCTTGAACAGGAGCTTTTTGCAAATACTCCTTCCAGTTCCTGCCTGGTTTACTTATCCCTCTCTCTATCTGTGTGACTGCATTAAAGCAAATTCTTCTCAATGGGGAATGACATGCAGGAGCCATTTTCCTTTTTAGCTTCCTTTTCATCTCTCTGTGCTCCCATTAAGGGGGTGAGCTGAAATTTCCCCAAGCCATTCTCTTTGGCTCCTTTATGTGTAGAAATCTTGTTCTTACTCCATTGACATGCTTTGCTAATGCACTGCTTTGCTTCTCTTGCTTTGCCTCTGTGCTGCTCTTTCTTGCAAATCCCAGAGAAAAATCTCCTTTCTTCTCCCATTCCCTTTTCAAAGAAGTTTTCAAAGGCCTGCAATACTGCAGCCACAATGTGGTTGAAGGTGATGTGCTGAGTTTTATCAATTGGGTTTTCTGGCCTGTTGTGCTACCTTTGAGGGGAATAAAGGAAGGAAGTTTGGAAGTTTCCTAACAGTTTTTCTTTGAAACCTTGGGTATGTCATTTCAGGTCTGTGCTACTTTTTCTAGAGGGAGTATTATGGATGTGGGCTTTTGGAGCCTCACATTGCAGCTGAAGTAATGTGTAGAAAGATTCAGCATCTTTCCAAAACATTCACTGTTTTCACAGTTGGATAGGTTTCAATAGAGTCTCAAAATAGTCTCATTACGGATTGATTTCTGTAGAGGAAATTACACTCATTTGACTTTTAATTAGATATAGTAGTCAGTGTAAACCTTCATCCAATTGTACACGTTCCTTAAGAGCATCTTGTTGATTGGAAACAGGTTTAACTGATGTGACTTACTCCAAAATAGGAGTGTCCTTACAGTGTTGCACAAGTCCAGCTATAACAATACAAACCCACTATTAAATCATGTTTTCCTCACATAGCCAATGCCCCCTGATTAATTCTTTCTTTCATTTGCTCATTGTTTGCTCTGCAGGCGATGTCAACATTGCTCAAATTTCCCATTTCTTCAAAGTTGGCAGGTTAAATGTCATCTGAGTTGCTAATAGGGAAAAAAGAAAGATTTTAGACTCTTTCAGTTCCAGCGTGCTTCATACAGAAGCAAGAGGGGAGACAGCCTCTGCTTTTATTTCCTTGCAAAGTAAATGTTAAAGCTGTGAGCTTATTTTTTAAGGCTGTTTTTGGCCCCTTGTATAAGCCACTCCAAAGAGTTGTGGTAGCTTTCATATTGGCAGCCAGACCTGGACTCTGGCATGATGAGTTAGGAACGCTCCTCATGAATGGAGTAGCTCAGCCAGGTTGCAGGAAGTATCTGAAGTTTCTCCTTGTTGCAGGCTGACATCCTCCTGTGTCACTGTCTGCTCTTCCAACTCCAAAAAAGACATGAGCCCCAGCTCCCTGTGCTGACCTTTAGTGCTGGAGATAAATTGATTCAACTCTAATTTGAGCTGTTCTTATCTTTTTGAGACTGTTGGTTTAGAACAGGAGAAACACTGGAAAGTGATTTATGGAAATGACAGGACCACCTTGTGTGTTGTTGTCATGTCCTCTCTTCTCCCAAAATTGTGTTAAAGCAGATCCAACTCGATCTAGACCGCTCTTGACCAAAATATGTGGTGCAGTTCATATTAAAACCTAGAATTGCCATGAAGGTGGTGATACCACCACCTCAGCCACAGGTAATCTATACCATTCCTTCACAACTCTTAGAGTTGGAAATATTTCCTCTTTTCCAACATAAATCTTCTTGGTCTTGAATTAAACTGAATATTTCTTGCCCCATCCCTGGGGAGCCAGAGAAATATTACTCACTGTTCTCTTTCTGACCTCATTTTACATATGTGAAGGTGTTTGCTCTGTTCCTCCTAACCCTTCTTTTTGCACACTAAACCAGTTGAATTTCTTGGGCTGTGCAGATATGATTTCTGCTGAGTCCTCTTCTCTCATGGTGTGTTACTCCAGCCTCCCCTTCTGGGCTTGTAGGGGCTGACACCTCATCCTTCCTAAAGACTTTGGATCTTCTACCACTAATGCCTTGGCCCTGGCAGCAGTTTCTGAGACTGGGACCCAATTTCTGATTGATTTTCCCCCCCCACCCCCACCCCCAACACACACACACACACACGCGCGCGCACACACACACACACACACACACACTCTGCTGGGACCCACGGGAGTGCTGCTGGTCAGAATAGAGGTACGAACTTGCACTCTGCCTGGGGCATCAGTCCGTTTTCTGCAGGCAGTCGTGCTCTTCAGGGCAGAGGCCTCTCCATGCTTGTTTAGACTTGTTTTCTCCCCTTGTTAGAGTGGGCTTGATCACTGAGGTGGGGAGTCATCGGTAGGACTAGGCCCAAATCTTATCAGCAGGGCTTCTGTCTCCTGGAAAGGAGACAAAGCCCAATGCAAACCACTTAAATACTCAGAGTTTAAGCACAAACAGCCTGAGCTTGCTCAGGTTGTTAGGGTCTGTGTTAGCAACAGGGCTCACAACTTTCCCTTTTAACTGTCCATGTTTTGATTTGTTTCTCACTGTCTTTTACCCATTTTGCCCTTTGGGAGCTTTCTGCCCTTCCTCTCCTTTTTACCAGCACAGCAAGTAGAACCCTCGACTGTACAAACACTGCTAACTTACTCTTTCAGCCCTAACTATTCGGTTCCTCATTCTGCTTCTGTTTAATTCATCCTCCAATGCTTTTAAAAGACACAAAACACTAACCAGGTCAGCAACAACCTTATTATCACAGGCTCCAAGTCTCAGGGAACTGTAATCCCGTTGTTTGGATGAGCTTGTGTCAGTTTTGCTTTCTGTCACTGCTGCACAGTCGCTGACACAGATGATGTTTGACTCTGTTTTTTCGTTGCTGAGCGTTGCTGAGACAGCCCAGTCTGGGGCCTGCATATTTGGCCAATGCGTCTGCACGCATGAAGGGGGAAGGGAAGCTGCTATGCAATGAGGCTGTCCAGCTCCTGCTTGCAGGCTGTGCAGGTGACCATGTCTGGGCATCATTAAAGGGATAAGGACACTTCTTCAGAAATAGCTGGTGATCCAGCTTCTAGTGTAAGGCACTCGGCACAAAATGGATGCAGCTGGCTCCAAACCCATGGAGCCAGCTGCATGCGTTTTCCACCAGCTTGGGGTATAACTCATGTTTACAGCACAGTAGCATGGCTGCACTCCTTTCCTTGACTCCAGATTCTTGGCTCTGCAGTGTAGCTATGCCTGATGTGTCAGACTTTGGAGCAGGATAGAGACTGTGCCCCTGCATTCAGCCAGAACACCAGCTAGCACTTCAATGGGCACTGGCAGAAAATGCAGCGTAGAAGTACTGTCTTTCCCCATCTCTTTGCTCCAGTACAGGAAACTCATCAGGTCATGCAACTCGTGCATTGAGGCAGAGAATCCTCTCTGATCTCTGCCTCCCTGGGAATTTACTCTCCTCAGTAGGACATCACTGCAGACACTCATGTTATTCCAGCAAGCAGCTAATCCTCAGGGATTTCTTGCTAAGCTACAGTCTCGATGAGAATTGGCTGCAGCAAGTTCTGTGGGGCTATTACGGCATGCAAAACAGTTCCACGCTGAACAAGGAATTCGGCAGTGTCAAAGCTGCTGTGCTCACTGGGAGCAAAGAGAAGTCCCTTGGCTAAAATATCTTGTTTTGTCTTTGTCAGGTTCGGTCCATCAGCATTAACGTGAGGAAGAACCTTGCTTTCAACACACTGAGCCAGGAACTCCTGCTGAAGGAATTCTCCACAATCTCTTGAAGCTGGGGCACAGCTACTGCTCAGGGCTGACCAGAGAAGGGCCTGTATGGGCAGGGACACTACAGATCTGCAGCCAGTTATGCCTTGCCTTCCGCCTGCATAATGGGACTGCATTTGTTCTGGGGGGGGGAAAGCCTTTCTGATGTGTGTTTGATCCCAAAGGCGTGTGTTTCAACAGGACTAGGGAGAGGTGATTGCCATGTTGAGGAGGAGGAGGGAGCAATTTTGCAAAGTGCCATGGGGGTGGGCAACTGTTCCTGTTGAGTAGCAATGGGAGAATCCCTCTGCAGCCTCAGGGAAGGTGCCCTGAAAATCTCTGTAGCAGAGCTGAGGAAAGCTCACAATCAAAACAATAAAACCAGTCCAGTTGTGTGAGGCAGTTCTAGGTTGAGACTGCTCGCCTGCTTTGTGGGAAAGCTCTCTGTCCTCAGATAAAGGCCATTGTTTTTTACGGTCAGCCTGGGTCAATACTTCCTGCAACACTGTAGGTCAAATTCACTGCTATCCTGTAATGGGTTACAATATCCTTGGGAATGGTTTTGGGATATGAAACAGATTCCTTAAGAAGGCCCTGCTCACTGTTGGATCCTTATGTCAGAAGATATAAAATGAACCAAGGCCTCAAGTTACTGGAGGAGAAATTTTGCCTCCAAGATTGTTGGCTCGTCTGATTCAGTATACAAGGATATGGGTCATCAAACAAAGCACTTTGTAACTGAGACCAGCTTTGGTTGGAGTCACTGTTGTTGCCGGTATCCCAGCTCATCTCTGCTGTTTCTAAGGTTCTTGGTTTTTTTTGTTTTGTTTTGTTTTGTGTTTTTAATGTTCCACTTCTATGGGGCAGGGGAGAGGCGGACTCCTTCCTCCTACTCCCTTTATTGCCCATCAGAGACTGTATTGTGACAATCCTCCTCTTCCTCACAGGAATGCCTGCTTTTGCACATGTTGAGTGAACATGTTCACTTCATGAGCTAAGAAGTTCCTGTTTTCTCCCTAGTGTGTAGCTTGCAGCTACTACAGTTAAAATGCAGCTGGAGAAGTAGTTACTTCATGTTCTAGCTTGACCACCAGTCTTTGCAAAGTGACTTACAGCAACAGTCTGCTGACACCTGATGAAGAGCTTCCTAAGGGAGAGCTCCAGGCTGATGCTGTAAGGGCAGGGGCATGAACTGGCCTTTCTGCTCAAGAGCCAGTGTGTGAGAGGGGTGCTCAGGTCAGACGGAGCCTGCTCTTCGAGTGCTGTGTCAGGCAGCCAGCTCAGGAATATGCACCTGCTCTCTGTTCATATGTTCTCAGCTCCCAGCAGTGACATTAAGACCTGGCCTGGCTTGGTAGATTGAACTGGAGAAGTTACTTACTTCCCAGATCCACCTTTTTTTAGAAAATAGTAAAAAGTGCCTAGTCCTGCTCTTAGCTTTGTAGGTTGGAGTAGTGTGAGTGATGTGACTGTTGTGCTCATTTTCTACCATTTTTTCGCAAAGCTTATTCATACTAACATGTGCTAATTACATTAATGTTTCAACTTTACCTGCCATAAGCACGGGAAATTGAAAACTATCCTTGGCCACCCATGGGCCATAAAGACAGATGAAGAGCATGGGTTTCCCTTGGGAGCACCAGCTTCTCCCAGCAGAGGATGCTTTTCCTCAGCATTGAATTGTCTGTCTTCTGTCAGCTGAAGTCAGACACTCATATTTGCTTTCCTGCCAGTTGGGTGTGGAAGTGTGTGTGTGTCAGAGGGTAGGTGTTTGAGAGGACAAGCAGGCTCTATAAAAATCACTGTGCTTGAGAACAGACCAGGGCATATAGGAGTCCACTTCTCCAGTGGCCAAAGGACATGATTAATGGGCTGGAGCATCTCTAAAACAAGGAGAAGCTGAGAGCACTGTGAGTGTTTAGCCTGGAGAAGAGAAGGCTTGGGAGGATCTTATCAGTGTTTATAAATAACTGATGGGAGAGAGAAAAGAGGATGAAGCCAGGCTGTTCTGCATGGTGCCCGGTGACTGGACTAGAGGCAAGGGGCGCAAGCTGAAACACATGAAACTCCACTTGAACATAAGAAAACACTTCTATACTGTGAGGATGACTGAACACTGGAACAGGTTGCAAAGAGGTGGTAGAGTCTCAATCCTTGGAGATACTCAAAACCTGACTAGACCTGGTCCTGGGCAGCCTGGTCTAGCTGACCCTGCTTGAGCAAGAGGGCTGGACCAGATGATCTCCAGAGGTCCCTTCCACTCCCAGCTGGTCTATGATTCTGATCTGTAAATGAGTGAGAATGGTTTGCAAAACGTGGCAAAACTTGGAATTTCCTTCCCAAAGGTGGCTTAAGGTGCTCCCTTTGGTCCAGTGCCAGCATCGCTGCTGTCAGAGCATCAAGTCAACTAACTGTCTACATGCCTCCTTTTCTTTAATTCTGTTTAGGCTGTGACTAGACAAATAGGTAAAGAGTGGGGAGAGGTCTGCTTCTGCAGCCTCTGGGATTTTCAGCTTTCCAGTGTGGGCTCAGCTCTCAAAGGTCTTGTTGCTCCTTTGCTGGGATGGAATGGCAAACCCAGGCTGTGAGGAGGAGCAGGTCCTGAGGTTGGCCCTCATCAAGGGCTGAGCTGGGCCCTCGTGACACACATCCTCTTGTCGCATTGTCACCGAACCTAGCGTTGTAAGTGGATGTATATACAAACCTAGAGCTCAATAAATAGCAGAGCCCTGCCTGTTTCGAGTGTGCTGCGTTTGCTCTTTAAGGGATGGGCAATTTGGGGAGGTGCTGCAGCTTCTCAGCTGTGCACTAGCCATGTGTCTAGGACCTTCTTGTGGCACAAAGCTTGTGTGACCAGTGCTCTGCTGGGAGCACGAGTACTGACAGGGGTGCAAGCAGATGAGCACGTCTGGCCTCGTGCACAAGCAGAAAGGGCCTCCCATGTGTCTCAGGCAGGTTCTTCTGTGCCCTTGAGTGTCCTTGCTACTGAATCAGCACCCAACCTGCTGCCAGGATGCCGAGCACGTGGGTGAGGACATGTACTTGGGTTGGCCCTGTCACCCATTTGGTAGCATGTTAACTACAGCAAGGGAGTCACCAGCCCTTGGCCTGTTGCCTGCCTGTTCGCAGAGTGGTGCCACTCAGCCGTGCCTGCTCCTTGGTCTGAGCCACAGGCATTAGTCAGCAGCCCGCAGCCTCTCCCAAGCCCCTGGGGCTGCCAGGGCCCTAGTGAGGAAGATGAGCAAGGCTGAGAGTGTGCGGATATGATCAAGGGATGCAGAACTCCACCTGTGCGCAGTCTCTGCTGCCAGTTGCCCAGCTCCTCCTCGCCGATTCTGCTGCAGATTGGCGTGTTTTGTTAATCACTATGATACTTGTCCTTGGGTTTTGAGGCCAGCTGAACAGAAAATCATTTAACGTTCAGCTTCAGAATGTGGCTTGTGACTCCAAACTTTCCTGCATCCAATCTGAACAGTTGAGTAAATTTTATTATGCCTAATTCATAATCCAGTCTATTATTGGAAGAGCTGTTTTTAAGGCTTGCAGAGTGTGGGGAGAAATCAGATTGCTGCCTTTAAATTAGGCAGCTGCTGCAGGGAGACAAATACTTTACAAAATAATGACCAAATTCTGTAGGAGAAAAATTGAGTTTGAGGTAAACTTTGGAGGGAGTTATTAAAAATTGATTTGTAAGTGCTACTGTGGTTTTTGGTATGAGCTCTCCTTCCCTAGCTCTTACAGGTCCTATTTTTCACGCGCCATTGGGAGAGAGGCAGCTCTTCAGGAGGCAGCCAGTCACTCCTGCAGTAACCTCCTTGAGCCTCCTCGGCCCACGCTCGGGCTGCGGGTTGCCGGAGGAGATGGACACTTGCCCTGGACACCGGGTGCTGAGGGAGCCCGGTGCAGGGTGTCAGCAGCACGTCCAGCTCTGAGCCCTGCCAGGCCATTGCACAGCAGGCTGTCGGGAGGAGAAGCTGCTCTTGTGGCTTGTTCCTGAGCAAAGCATGGTCTTGACTTACTCCCAGGCAGCGTTCGCATGAGGGATCAGCTCACCGTGTGCCCCGTCTGCCTCCCGCCGCTTCCCTCCAGGATGCGGCCAAGGAGCAGGAGAGCAGGGGGAGCCCACGTCCTGCCCTGCTGCCACCCCGACGCAGAGTGGGCACCGTTGCCCCTGCAGCATCACGGCTGCCGTCCTGAGCCTCGGGGCCAGTGTGGGGCCAGCAGTCCCCACTGCTGACTAAGGTGGGATTTACAGCTGGCTCTTGGCATTTGCAAGCAGCGCTCAGTCCAGGTGTCAGCACTAACGCCTCTGGGATATTTATTCTGATCTCCTCTCTTCTGCGCTCTGTTTTCTTGTCCAGTGCTCGTTGGGATGAGCAAGTGCTGCCTCTGGTCTGAGCTGGACCGGGTCATATGGGCAGAGGTCTGTCCCCGTGGATGTAATGGGGTTTTGGACAGGCTCCAACCATTGTAGTAACCTAAAAGAAATGGGGCAAAACCCAGCTTTGGGAGTTGCAGACACAAAGGCACCAGGGAAAAATCAGCTTTTTCCCCACACCTTGCAGTGGAAGCCGATGAGTGCCTTTTCTGACCATGTTTTTGAGGAGGGAGGGCAGGAATGACACAAAAATAAACCATTAATCGAGGTCTGGGCAGGAGGTAGGAGAAGGGCTGTTGCAAGGCCTGCGGGAACCAGCCCAGCTGCACTGGGCCATGTTTTCCTCCACCCCTGTGATGCACGGGGTGGAGGGAAGGCAGCCTCTGCCAGGGCAGTTTTGCTGGCAAGAGGTGGAAGGGGACCCGGGGGATGGCAGTGCATCCCAGCAGTGCAGGCAGCATGCGGTGTGCTCCCGCGCCATCTGGCATGCCAGGCTGCTCAGGGCCCATCACCACGGGAGCCTGCACTCATTGGGGCCCGAGGGTTTCACGTGAGCCTCGTGAGCCCTGGGAAGGTGGCTCAGATTTGGGGCCGCTGGGAGTCCTTCCTCTCCCCGCTGCAGCACAGCGTGGACGAGCTCAGGGGGATGCAGGTCAGGCGTTTGGGCGACCACAAACAGCTGGGATGGGAGCAGCCCTGGGGAGCATCGCTGCAGGCCTGCCTCGCTTTTTGTCCTCTCTGGGCATCTTCAGGCCCTTGGCAGGCAGGACGCGGACTCTGGATCTGACCCAGAGCAACAGTCACCTTGCGACTGACTGCAGACGGAGATGCTCAGGACAGGGCTTCCCCCGGCCTCTGCCCTATGGTTGCCCACATGGGGCTACAGCAAAAAGGTGCCCCGTGTGCCTGGTCTGGACGTAGGAGCGACCCAGCAGCTTCTGCGTGGATGAGCCCCCACTTTAACTTCCTGGAGCTGCAGCAGCCCCTGCCGTCACAGGGTGCCCGAGGCGCCGCGGCAGGCGGTGGGTCCTGGCTCCGGTGGGAGCCGCTGCCGCGGCTCTGAGCACTGCTCTGCTCTCGCGGCTCGGCGGCTGCCGGCGCGCGGGCCGAGCTGCGCTCTGCGGCCTCTGCTCTCCCGCGCTGTCCCTCCAGGGCTAATTGAATCATGTGGCTGGAAATTGAATCCAATTGAATAGATTAAATGAGCCGGGCTTGCTGCTCGCTGCAGCGCAGCTCCGAGCCTCGCCAGCTCGCTGCCAGAGGCTGGGAGCTCCCAGGAGTCCCGAGGGGGGGGCTGAGGGCGATGGGGAGGCTGTGGCAAGATGGACAGGGACCCTCGCACCCCCCGCAGGGCTTGGCTGGGCTCCTCTCCAGCCCTGCTTTGCCAGCCGAGCCTTCGACCCTTTCTCTGCGACAAGCCAGGTCCCAGGGCCCACAGGTCGCTCTGCTACAGCCAGGCACGGGTTGGGTTTTGCTTGTTCTTTCTCTGAAGCAATTAGCGACTAATTAGCTGGAGCCCCCCTGCCCCAGGGCTCAGCCAGGGCCCTCCCGGAGGTGCTCGGTGTGCGGGGCGGAGGATGCTCTGATGACCCGTGGCCGCACGCTCGTGCTTGCCTTTGCCCTGCTCAGCAGCTCCGAGCCGGTTGGTGCCCCAGCCTACGGCAAGCGCCGTTGCAGCTGCACCGGTCTGCATCACTACGGCCCCTTTGCTACAGCTGTTTTCAGGCCAACTTGATGGGACGGGCATGTGGGGAGCTGTGCCCTCCTGCTGCAAAGCTCCCGAGAAACTGGAGAGGGAACCAAGCTGCAGACACAGTCCCAGGGCAACAGAGAGCGGCGCTCCAAGGCTGCCGTCACAGCAGGGACGTCCTCTCCGAGCTCAGATACAAGGGGCTGCTCTTGCGGAGCAGGAGACCACACATCTGCAGCACGGATTTGCTCATGGCAGAAATCACACTGGGTTTTGCGGGAAGGCCTCCCAGAGCAGCACCCAGCCTGCTGGTGAGCGCTGGTCTGACGGACTTCCCATCTTCTCAGCGCCTGATCTCCTTGAACACAATGTCACCCCCACATGCTAAACCAGATAATCTGTATGCCCAGACCCACCTGGGCAGGCTGGACCCCTTGACCCAGTCCTGCAACCAATGCCGGCAGGTGGCTGCTATTTTCACCCTGATCCCTGGGTGTTAGTTTGACACCAGCTCTCACGAGATGCGCTGTAATGCTGGGAGGGCTGGTGTGAGCCAGGGCAGCTCCTGACTCCATCCCAACCTTTGCTCTTTAGACCAGTTGTGCTTCTTTGCCCAAATTTTGCCCTGGTTTTGCAGCAGGAGTGGAGAAGTGATGAGGGCTGGGAGCAGAGCTCCCCGCAGCCTGCCCAGCAGTGGGGCCGGCCGCTCGTTGGGGAATCCCTCCCTGCTGGCATGAGCCGAGGCAGGTGACCAGCTTTTGAGGATATGAAGTGTGGTGGTAAGTCCTTTCTCCCTCCCGCACATGCAGATTTCTCACACCTGCTGTTTTGCATTTTGCAAATGAGGTTTCCTTTCCCGTGCAGCATCCCCCTTTGCAAGGCTCACCCAGCAGCTTGCAGGCATCTGTTCCTCCTCTACATCTGCAAGATTTTTAGCAGCTGAAATTCTCCCAAGATCTGAACCTCACAGCAGCTCCCACCTCCCCATGTGTCTCCTCTGGGTGATGCCCACAGGAGCCAGGTGGATTTGCAGAGGTGGGAGCTGCTGGATCAAAGAGTTCACATCTTCCCTCTGCTCCCTTCCCAGCTGCTGGTCCCTGCCCTGTGGGGCTGTCAGCGGGCTCAGGCCAGGAGCCAGCTGCCCAGGCTGAGCATTTCAGCAAGGCAGACAGTTGCCAGTCGGGCTCACACGTGGCTTTCCAGCCTGCTGTGGTGCAGGTGTGCTGGCTCACCCAGCCTGGGAAGCACCAGGAGCTGTGGGACCTGCTGCAACAGTGGCAAGCTCTGCTTTGCCCTCCCCTCGTCTTCCCAAGCTCCAGGGGAAGGGGAGCTGGCACCCAGCCCCTCCGTCCCAGCCCGACGCCTGCTCACGAGGCCTCTCTCTGCCGGGGAGCAGAGCTGCCCCTACATCGCCCTGTGCAAGCCTGAGCCCAGAGGCAGTGGGTGACCACAGCCAAAATAAGATTCATGGTGTGTGCTGAGAGCACATCCTGAGGATGGCTATCCATGACTGTGGCTTTAAAATACTGTTAACAGTGGATAAAGCACCATGATTTAAAGCACTCAGCAATTACATCTCTGTTTGAAATTTCCTGAAGATAGGATCAGACTTCTGAGCCCTGCTTTCTGCTTTTCCAGTAGAATTAATAAGACTGGAGATATGCAATTAGACAACGCGAAGGCTGCTAGGGCAGATCAATGCCTTGTGGTTACCTAATGAAGTGTCAAATTGCATCTTTTTCTCTCCCCATTCCCCCCCAGGAGAGCAAGCTGTTTCTGGAGGGCTTGCAGGCTCGGGCTTTGCCGGGGCCGGGAGCCGCCCCGTACCCCAGCCCGGCTCCGCGATGCCAATGCCTCGGACGCCACGCGCTCCTGCCTCCTTTCCAGGCTGCTCCTGCTCGTGCGGATGGAAGCAGTTTGGGGTTGTCCCGGGCTTTGCGCCGAGCCTGGGAGTCTCTGCAGGGCCCCGTGGGAACTGGGAGCGGGCATCCCGGAGCTGTGCCCACTGCGCGTCCCGGAGAACCGCTGCCCCCGGAGCGGGGGGTCCCGGCGGGCCCCGGGCGAAGGGGGCGGCAGGAGGAGCTGAAGGGCGTCCTGCAGTGGGGATGTGGGGACGGAGCAGGGCATGGCAGGCCCAGGGCGGGCAGGGAGGAGCCCGCAGCTCCTCCGGGATGAGGAGGCAGCAAAGGGCTGTGACTCTCTGGCACCCTGGGCTCAGCGTTGCCTGCAACAGGGCTCAGCATCCAGCCCTGAGAGGGCTCTGGACAGTGACGAAGCCTCCCGAAACTTTTCCCTTTTCTACCTCCTGGTTTCTCCAAGCAACGCAGTAAACCAGTAAGACCAGTAAACCTGCTGGCCTCTGCCATGACCCTCCCCTGCCATGCTGGGGGAGGCAGTGCCTGTGCATGCTGTGCAGCTCCTGGGCTCACAGGAGCCAGCCGAGCTCTTCCAGCCCTCTGGAAACAGTTAATTCGGCTCTATCTGCGAGAGCTTTGATTAAAGCCTCAGATGCCGCCGCAAGGTGATTTTTCCTGGCGTTTCGGCATGGGCCTTGCGGCCCGCTGAGCCGAGCTGAGCCGAGCCACTGGGGAAGTGCTCCGCAGCCCCTGGCTGACTTTGCTGCTGCACCCGGCCCCGAGCAGCCGCGTTTAGCGCTGCATTTCCATCCAGGCTGCCTTTGCCCGGTGGGTCCGCAGGGGATGGGCTGCTCTCCGCAGCAGCAGGTCCCGGCAGCGGGATACAGCCCTGGCCGTGTCCTGCAGCTGCCCGGCTCCCCTTGCCGGGAGGAACGCTGCAGGGAGGAGATGGCGCTGGCAAGGCGTCTCACGCTTGCCTGCACGAACAGGAGCACTTAGCCGGGATAAAAATAGCCGCGTTTGCCTCCCGACGGACCAGGGATGATGGAAAAAAAAAACTTGCCCCGGGCACCTCTGCCGTTGCACCGGCCCCGCTGGCGGCGGGGCTGCTCCCGTGCCCGGCGCTGCCCTGCGGCTGCCGCGCTGCCCGCAGCCGGCCAGGCTCGGCGGCAGGGGCCACGGCTGCCCCGGGAGCTGCTTGACCCCGCACTTCGCCTGCGGGCTCGGCGGCCGCGACGAGGGCTGGGGGGGATGCGTTTCCCCAGCAGGTCCTCCAAGCATTTCTCTGCCGCGTTTTCCTCACTAAATGGCTCTTATTTTTAGATCCAGGCAGTTGCTAAGCATCGCTGCTTCGCTAAGGCGGCTTCTTTCATGGCTTGACACCAAAGCACGCTGACAACACGCTGCCGCGTGAGCCCTCCCTCCTCGCTGCTCCCCGCCGTCCCCGCGCCGCCCTGCGGCTCCCGGGCCCGGGCGGTGGGAGCGGGCCGGGGCGCTGGGGCTCCTCGCCCAGCTGCAGCTCTCTGCAGAGGGCCAGACTCAGCCTGCAAGCGGGGGGCGAAGCAGGGGCTGCGGGAAGCCGTGGCAGCTGGGCACGTGCTGGTGGCAGCCCGGGCCCCGTGGCAAGATGCAACCGGGTGATGCGGGGGCGGCGGCGTGGCCGAAGCCACCGGGGCCGGGATGCTCCAGCGCGGGCTGCGTCCGCCCAGCCAGCGCCGTAACGGGGGGAGCAGCGGGACGTACGGCCCAGCGCCGGAGGTGCCCGCGGGGCTACCGGCTCCACCTGCAAGCTGCTTCTGCTGCTTCACCTCCCCTTCCCCGGGGTTGCGCGAGCCTGGGGGCAACCGAACGGCCGGGCGCGTGGGAGAGCCACGCTACGGGGGCAGCGCGGGAGCCAGCGCGGCGTGGCCTGCTCCTGCGGGGAGCTCTGGGGCCGCGCGAGCGGGGCCGAGCAGCACCAGCCCTCGGCTGTGTGGGGCGGCCGCCCCACGTCCCCTCCGCCTCGGCAGTTTCCAGTCCGAAGGTGACTTCTCCCCGCAGCCCCCAGGAGCGTCCAGGCTTGGGTGCTGACACCCGGGGCTCGCTGCCCCACATCTTCTCCACCCCCTTCTCCGCGAGGTCTGTGCGCCCCGGTGGGGGCTGGCTGCCCCCAGGGCTCGGCGGGCCGCTCTCAGGCTCACCCAGATCGCCGGAGGCACCCCCGATCTGAGACCACCGGGTCCCAGTGGCTCCGCTCGGGGGCTCTTGCCCGGATCCCCCCCCCTCAGGGCACGGGCAGCCTCGGGGGCCCTGCAGCCGCCGCCGCCCCCGCCCCGGCCGTGCCTCAGTTTCCCCGCGGGGGCCGGGCGCCCCGAGCCGCAGCACAGGGCGGCGGGGGCCGGGCGGCGGCTCCGGGAGGAGGCGGGGAAGGGAAGGGAAGGGAAAGGAAAGGAAGGGAAAGGAAAGGAAAGGAAGGGAGGGGGCGGCCGTGCCCAGCCCCGGCGGCGGCGGCGAGCGGGGCGGCTGCGCGCTCCTGCGAGCCGAGCGGCGCGGCGCTCCCGGCGCCCGCGGGCCCCTTCCCGGCCGCGGGGAGCCCCGGGGGCGGCGGGGCGGGGGCGGGCCGCGGTCCCCCCCCCGCCCCGCAGCGGGAAGATGCGGAGCAAAGGCAGGAAGGAGAGCCTGTCCGACTCCCGGGACCTGGACGGCTCCTACGACCAGCTCACGGGTGAGTGCCGCCCGCCGGGGGAAGGTGCAGCAGCCGCTCCGGAGCACGGCGCGGGGGCGGCCCCGGGGCCCCCCCCCGGCCCGGCCCGGCCCGCTTCCAGACCCGCCTGAGCCCCAGCCCCCTGCCCGCCCTGCTTCGCCGCACGCCTCGCCTTCGGGGGGGAGGGAGGGTGTCGCGACCCGGGGGCTGCAGCAGGGCGACGGTCCTGGGCGGGGGTGGTGCATGTTGGGGGGTCCCAGCGGCGCCAGGTGGAAGTTGCCTCCAGGCAGGTTTGCAAAAAGCTTTTGCAAAAAGCCTCTTGTCTTATCCCCCCAGCCCCCAGGGCAGCAGCAGCAGGGCATAGGGACCCCTTCTCCCCCCCCCCACCTGCCCTCCCTCATCCCCCCTCCCAAGGCTGTCCGGACACAGGGGTGTTGCGGTGGGTTCTCTCTGCCAGGCCGTGGACCCTCTGCCACAGCCCGGGGCGCGGTGGCACCCCGGCAGCCGGGTCGCCCAGGGTGGCTCTCGCCACTCAGCAGCTCCCTGGCGCAAGGTGTCCCCTGTGCCGGGTCTTGGTGTCCCCCGGGATGAGCGCAGCCTCCCGCATGGGCAGCGATGCTCTGCCCTGGGGCTGGCGGAGGGTGGCCGAGGGGTGGGTGCCTGCGGGACAAGGAGACTGCGTGTGGCCCAGGTGGGACCCCGCTGGGACCTCAGCAGGGAAAAGCCCGGCTTTCCAGGTCACACCGCCAACGCCCGTCCGTCACACCTTGTCCCCTGCTGTGCCGTGGCAAAGCGGCTGGGCTGGAGCTGTGAACACCCCGGTCTCCCCACGTGCTCTCCGTGGATCGGCCCAAACCTCACCCCCTTTCAAGGCCTTGGTCCCAGCAGCTGTGAGATGGGGCAGCAGTTCCCACCTGCCTCCCGGGGCCCATACTGGAGCCAAATCTGTCCGTGCTTGGTGAGGCTGGGTGCCCTGGCACCAGAGGCACAGGGTTATGCACACAGATGGCTCCTCCGAGTCCCGGTGATGCTTTTCCTGCTGCAGTCTGTGGTAGGCTTCAGGTTTTGCTTTGGAGTTGCGAGGAGGCAGTGGTGGCAAACAGGACCCCCGTCTGCTATCCTGAGCAAGCTCCGTGCATGGGAAAGGCTGCTTTGCTGCCTGCACAAACGTGCTGCAGGGAAGATATTTTTGAGCTGTGTAGGAACTTGAAACCCACACACAACTTTTGGTTTCTCCGGTAACTTTAAAATGCCCATATGGATTTGAATCAAACCAAGGTTAAAAATAAACTTCAGTCTCTCCAAGGCTGAGACCTTTTATGCCTGGGCTTGCATCTGAGCAAGCCAAGCAGCAAAAGTCCGGGCAGAGGGGAGCCGTGCCGCTCTGCCAGCCCCTGCCCACTGCGATGGGGCTGCTGAGCAGCCTCCAGGGCAGCAGGGCTGGGAACATGGGCCCCGTTTCACAGCACGGGAAACCGAGGCCCAGGGCCTGCTTTCTGGCCGCTACGCTGCGAGGGCAGAGCCCGCTGTCACACCAGGTGCCCAGGGCGGGAGCTGGTCCCAGCTGCGTCCCTGTGATTTCCACCTGGGCTGGCTTTCTGGTGCCGGCTGCCTACTCCGAAGCTGTCCCCTCACACAGCCCTTGCTGAGGAAAAGTTGTTTTTCTCCCAGGAAGAGTGTGGAAGTGCGGCAGGCAGGAGGAGAGTGGGGGGCAGCCGTAGCCTTGGGGAGGGCTGCAACAGCTCAAGCTCACGGCTCATAACCTGGCCTGGGCTCCTGCGCTTCACCCGGGGGACGTGGCGAGGACCGGGGACCAGGCAGGGGCCGTAGCAAAGCCCCAAGGTGGGGCAAGCAGCGGAGGTGGGTGCTTCGCCCCTCCGCGTGGGCGCCCTGCTCCTCGGGGTCTGGAGGACCCAGCAACGCCGGAGACGGTAACCGAGAGACCGTGCGGCGGCGGGAGGGACGGCCCCATGGCGCGTCCAGCGACTGCCGGGGCGGACTGGGACAGCAGTGGGTCCTGCTGCCCCCCCGGCACTCCCCAAAGGCAGAGGTGGGGGGTGAGACCCCTGTCTATGCGTGCGTGGAGAAGGGCTAGAAACGCCCCCTTTGAAAGGAGAGGGGTGCAGAGAAGAAGGGCTCCGGCTAGGCACGGAGCAGAAACCCTCCGCACCTTCCCCGCGGGGGTCGCTGATTTTTAGATTTAAAAGAACCGGCGGCACGGCTGTGGGCGCGCGGGCGCCCGGCGAGGGCGGCCCCGGGCTGCGCGAGCGCTGCACGCGGACGTGTGTGCGAGCCCGGAGAGCGCCCGAGCGAGCGAGAGCTGGGGAAGCCGACCGGCCGGGCTCCGCCACTAGGAAATTAAAACAGTCCTTTCCTGGGATATTTAGATGACGCTAGCGAGAAATAAAAGCCACCCGTAAATCACATTATTCCTCCAGCCCTTTAATGACAGGGGAGATTACCGGGCGAGCCGAGCCCGGAGCCGGCGTCTGGGCAGCGCTCCGGACGCGGCCCGCGGCGCGGGAGCGATGGGATCGGAGCGGCGCTCTGCCCCGGGGAGCAGAGGTACCGCGTGCCCGGTCCTCCCCGGGGGGGGAGCTGGCTCTGCCGCCCAAGCCTTGCTGGGGCGGAGGGAAGACCTTTGCTAGCTTTGCGTAGCGTAGGACTTGCACCTGCAGGGGCTGATTTGTTTTCCAGGGAGGTGGAGGTGTTGTTGGCGCTAGGCTCCCCCAAAATAATCGCGTGGGCGCAGGGGGGTTTGCAGCTGGAGGCTGGAGCGGCGGGACGGGCAGGGGGGAGCGCGCAGGCGAGCCGGGTGTGGGTGGGCGCGTGGGCGTGCGTGGTGCCTGGGTGCCTCCCGGGGAGGCGTCTGGGGCGCTCAGCGCGGGGAGAGAGTCCGAGAGCGCGGCAGCGCCTCGGCGGTGCCCACGGAAAGCCTCCTTTTCCTTTTCCTTTTCCTTTTCCTTTTCCTTTTCCTTTTCCTTTTCCTTTTCCTTTTCCTTTTCCTTTTCCTTTTCCTTTTCCTTTTCCTTTTCCTTTTCCTTTTCCTTTTCCTTTTCCTTTTCCTTTTCCTTTTCCTTTTCCTTTTCCTTTTCCTTTTCCTTTTCCTTTTCCTTTTCCTTTTCCTTTTCCTTTTCCCTTCCCTGCTGCTGTGAATTTCACCCCACTCTGCCTTGCTCCCGAGCGTGCGCCGGGGCCTGGCAGGGCCCCGTGCCCACAGCCCTGGTGGCCGGCAGTGTTGGTGGATTGTTCTCTCCTCCTAGAAGAAGCACCCAAAAGGGGCAACACCCGCTTTGGGGGAGGGGAGGGTCTCTCCAGGTCTCAGCTCGAAGCCCGCTGCAAACCCGAGGTTGCTCCAGGTCCCCAGGGTGCTGAGCCCGCTGCCCGTCTCCCTGCTGCCCCTCCTGCCTTGGCCATGCTGCTGCCGCCCCCTCCGCTTGCTGCTGCTGCTGCCGTGGCCAGGCTGGGCTGGAAGCCGGGCCGGCCACCGGAGCCAGGTCCTCCCCTGCCCGGGAGGCCCGTCACCAGGGTGGGGAGGGCGAGGGGAGCGCGCCCGGGCCCCTCGGGTGCCCCTTTGCGCCGCAGCGCCTCGCCCTGAACGGATGCTGCACCTTCCCGGGGCGCGACGGGAGCGATGCCTGCCTCTGCCTCGTCTCTGTCTGCCGCCTCCCTCCCTCCGGCCTCTGCACTTCTCTGCCCTCTTTGCTGTCCTGGCTTCTCCGCAGCCCTTCCCGGGGTCGGGTTTTGCAGGCTTCGGCGGCGAATCCATGCAGCCGGGGGCCGCGGCAAATCCGTGGCACGGGATGAATAGAGGGGAAGTTAGTCGCTCGGGCCGGCGCAGTCGAACGCCGGATTGCTGCAGACGCTGCTGCCCAGCGCCGGGGCTGTCGCGGCTTCGGCCCCTGCTGCGGCCGGCCGGCCGGTGGCGTCCGGGCAGGGAGGGGATTCGCTCTCGACCGCCTGCGCCGGGGCTCGGAGGCACGTTCGGAGCGGGGCCGGCCGTGGCGCGGCCGGGTGAGGGGTCCGCTCCCCCGCTGCGCGGCCGGCGGGCTCCGAGGCCTTGGGCGGCGGCGCAGCGGGAGGTTTCGGTGGGGGGGTTCTCTGGGGGACCGGACTGGGGGGGAGCGTGATGACAGCTAGACCCTGCTGCGTGGAGAGAAGGGGGAAACCGGAGCGCGGCATGGGTTCCTTCCCGCGGCGCCGGGCGATGCCAAAACCGAGCCCGGGCTTGCACGGCACCTCGTCCGCGTCTCCGGGCGGGCTCCGGTGCCCGGACGGGCCGCGGCCGGCCACGCGTCGGGCGGCCGCACCAGCCCCCCAGGGCAGCGGGGCCCCCCTCGCCCTCCGTCGGCTGGCTCCGCTCATTAGTGGTGTTTTCATTAGGAGAAGCGGTTTGGTTTCGTTTAAGCCAAATCGCTGTGCTTGGGAGATGATAAATCCATCTGCTGGCAAATCGCTCTCCTGCTGCCGGGATGGATGCTGGCCCCGGGCTTTAATCGCGCTGCAGATGAACGAGCCTCGGGTGAAACGAATCTCTCTGCTGCCGCCGCTCCGAGGGGGGCTGAGCCGGGCGGGCTGCTCCCTGACGCCACGGTGAGGGGCTGTGGCCTGGGGGGATCCGAGGCCTCCGCTAAGGGACCGTTGGGCGCCGTGGCGGGTTGCTGCCGAGCGGGCGAAGGGCCGGGAGCTGCTGGGGGCAGGCGGAGGCTGTTCAACCCGCCGATGGAGCCGGCCGCCCTGCGCGGCGTGGGGTGGGGGGGACGTGCCTGGGGCCGGGGCGGCCGCGCTCCCCGGCTCCGCAGGGCTCCGTGCCCGGGTGCCCGCCGGAGCGGCGTGGCGCCGGCCGGGCTGGGCTCCGCCGGAGGCTCTGCCGAGGCCCCTCGAGGCCTCCCATCTCCGGGCTGCTGCAGCTCTGTTTGATTCTGGCTTTTAAGTAAATTTGCCTTTCGCTTCAAATTAAAGCGGGCTGGCGCGGCCCCCGAGGGACCGGTTTAAGTAATTAGCTTGTTTGGAAACGGAGCCCGGCAGGGCGAGAGATGGGGCCGGGATGGCTGCGGCATCCCACGTGAGCTGCCGGAGGGGCCCCGGGGGTTCGGCGCCTTCGCTGCCGCTGGGTTTTGCTCTCCCCGAAGGTTTCTCCTCTGACTGCCACCCCCAGCCCCACGGCGAATGCGCAGGGGGTCGCACCACGCTCCGGCTCTGGTCCCGTCCACGTACGAGCTCCGTGAACCCCGGGACTGCGCCTGGGACGAGCCAGTTGCTTTGCCCCGGACGGGTGGCTGCGGCGTGCGTGGCAGGTCGGGCGCTGCCGAGCCGCGTCCCCGGGCCCGGTTAACCCATGCGGGACGTGGTGGTGCCTGCGAGAGGGCAGGGGATGCTCAGACCTTGCCAGCCCGGCGGGACCCACGGCTGGTGCCAGGCTGGCAGTGGGGACCGATGGATGTGCCCGTGGCCTCTCGCCAGGGAGCGGGTCGGAGGCAGCGATGGAGCGAGCACCTGGCAGACGGTGACAGGCGACGTCCCTGCCGCACGGAGGGGCAGCCAGGGAAGGGAAGGAAGTGGGACGGGCTACCCCGCGCCGTGTCCCCACAAGCCACCCATGCCGGCGTAAGGGTCCAGCAAGGACCTGCAGCCCGGGGCTCCCTGGCGGCGGGTTGCCCGCTCCGCCGAGCCTCGTGTCCCGGCAGCACGCTCCCGCCCGGGCGCGACGGGGAGGGCGAGCGCAGGCTGCACCCCGGCACGGGCTCCCGCGGGAGCCTGGTGGCTCCTCTCCAAAAAGCGCCTTTTGGGGACGGGGCGGGGGGATCCGCCCTTAAGCGCCTCTTGCTTTCGCCCCTCGGCTCTCCTTCAAGGAGCAGCCTGCGCCCTGCTCCGCTGCGCTGACCTGAGCAGATTTCCCGCGTCCTCGCGCGCCGCCGCCCCTCCGCCGCGCACGGTGAGTCACCCGCGGGCGCGGGGAATCGCTCACGTCGCTCCCCCCTTTGCCGCAAAGTCATTAACGCGAGTGGAATAATTTGTTGCGTAACCCGGAGGAGAAGGACGGGCGCTCGCCGCGACCCGGCTGCAGCGCCTCCGGAGCAGCCGGAGCCCGACCCGCTCGCGCCGCCGCCGCGCCGCCGCCGCTCTCCTCCCGCACGCGGGACCCGCTTCTGCTCCCCCGGGGCTTTTCTCCTCCAAGGGGGAAAACACCAGGAGCCGTGGGGCGACGCGGGGGCTTCGCCCTCGCGGAGGAACCGTTTCGCCTTGCAGACCTGCCCCTGGCTGGGCCTGGGGCCCGGCACGGGCCCGCGCGCGGGGTCCCCGTGCCAGGGGGACCTGAGGGGTCTCCCCAGCCCGGGGACACCCAGCAGCTCCCGCCACCGTCCGTTTTCTCAGCCCGTCCTGCTGTAATTACAGCCGCCTGTTGCTCTCTGCATAACACGGCTTTGCTTTTATCACCGCTTAATTAAATAACGGTGGGGAAGCAAGGGGTGTTAACCCCTCGCTCGCTGACGCTGAGGGTCGCCGCCAGCGCGGCCGCGGTGCAGGGGGCTCCCGGGCAGCCTGGGCGCTGGGCGCAGGGGTGCGTGGTCGAGCCTGCCCCGAAGCGCCGGTGCCCGTTGCTCACGGGCGCAGCGGGGTGGATGGCCGGGGCACGCGCCGGTGCCGGGGCTCTGGCCGTCCTGGATCGTGTGATACAGGAGGGGGCACAGGTCGGTGCTCCATCCCTGGGGAGGTGCCCCGGGCATGACGCTCGGGAGCGAGCTCCGGCCCCGCTGAGAAATGCAGGGCTGGCCCGTCCCTGGCTTGGGAGCGATAAGCCTGGGGATGGGGAGATTTTGGGGGCACTTTGTGCCTCGGTGGCAGGATGCCGGGGGTGGGTGCGGGCGGGAGAGCTCGGGCAGGGGGTGACCTGCAGGCTGGGGGCCGCCTCCTTTCTTGCCAGCGTGTCCTGGATTTGCAGAAAGGGTCTCGCTTCGCCCAAAAGAAAGCCTGGGGGCAGCTTTCATCTTGGCTTACCCGTGTCCCTCCTGCCCTCTCCCCTGGGGCGCAGGCGTGGGGATGGGGGGATTTGGAGGTAATCCTTGCAGATGGGATGCTGCTGGCTAATTATAGCCAAGTCTCTCACTCCGTGGGAGCCCCAGCGAGTTGTCCCTCGAGCCCAGGCAGCGATGGTACAAATCTGCTACTAATTAGACTTGAAAGTCCTCCCGTGAGCTCAGGCGCAGGATGGATATTTGATTATTAACATATTTATTTATGAGCCTCTCAGCAGGTCTTGCACCGGGAGGCCATGCTCCCCCCTCTGAGCAACTGCCAGGCACTTATAATCCTATCAAGGGCATTTGGGGTGATGGTGCTGGAGCAGAGGGGTTTGCTCCGGCCTTGCTGGTCTCTTGGCTGGTGTCGGGGAGGTTCCCGGGGGGGCTGGTGCCAAGCGCCGGGGCACGCACGTCCCTGGGACGGCGGCTGCCTGGGTGGCACGGGGATGCCCCAGTGGTGCTGAGCTGCTGCCAAGCACCCTGGCCCAGCACGAAGCCGCCTGCCGCGGCACCCCCGGGAGAGCATCCCTCCCTCCGGCGGCGAGACAAGCAGGGTTGGGAACGCTGCCTCTGGAACAGCCAAAAATAGCTTTCCTGTCCCCAAAACATCAGTTTAGAAAGCCAGCATTTCGGGGTTGAGGCTGGAGAAAGCCGCAGGTGGGTTGGGTGGCTGCCGGCGCGAGCGGGCACAGGCTGGGGCGAGGGGCCGTGGGGCGGCAGGACCCCCTCCCTGCCCCGCGGGCCGGCCGCCGCTCCAGCGCTGCTTCTCCCCGCCTCGCTGCCCCACTCCCCCCGTGCCGGGGGACGGCAGAGCCGGGCAGCGGGGAGCAGGCACCCCGGCATCGACAGCAGCAAATGCCCTCGGTGCCTCCGAAGCCAGCGGCCCCTGGGTCCATCTTGGGGGAGATTCCTGATGTTTTAAGTGCATTTCCGCTGCCTGGGATCCCGCGGGTGCCTGATGTTGCTCTCACAGCCGGAGCGTGCCGGACCCCCCGGCCCCGCAGCGCTTCCTCGGCGGCTGCGCAGGGCGATGAATTATGCAGCCACGGCGGACCCCGTGCGGTGCCGTTGGGCCCTTGAGCGCAGAGAGCTTTTCCGTGTAAATCCCTGAAATATTCAGCGGAGCTGGCTTAAAGTGCAGCCCTGGAGGAGCTGGTGCCTTGGCACAACGTGGGGGGGCTGGGAGAGGGAGCAGGGACGGAGAGGGGGAGCGCGCGGGTCCCGCGGGGTGCAGTGGGGCGCAGCGGGGCGCAGCGGGGTGACGGGCTGCTCCCCCGGCAGTCCAGCAGCGCGTCCGCGGGGCTTTGCAGGGGCGCGAGGGCGCCCGCGGAGAGGCCTCGGTCCGGTCGCCCCGCGGGCTTGTCTGCGCCGTGCCGAGCCGCCTGCAAGCGGTGCGCCCGCTCCCCCCGCGTCTGTTTATCCTTTTATTTTCTTTCCCCCCTTCTCTTTGCGGCACTGCTGATGAATATTTCATGGCCAGGAAGCAGCGCGAACTCCCCCGGCAGCGCTCCCTGCCCCCAGCGCTCCCGCCGCAGGTAGCAGCCCAGCTGTTTGCGGCTCAGGAAGGACGGGTCTGCCGAGCAGCCCCCCGAGCCCCCCAGGAGGGGCGGCAGGGACCAGGGCGCTGTCTCCGGCCCGCGGAGCTGCGTTGTCCCCCGTCCCCTCCCCGCCACCGCTGTCGCTGCAGCCTGCGAGGGCCCGTCGCGGCTGCACGCGCGTGCACGCACATCCTCCGCGCTCCCCGCGCATCCCCACGTGCATGGCTCCCCGCGCATCCCCGGGCGGCAACCTGCGGGCGCCCCTCGGCGCGCTGAGGGAGCCGTGTCCCCGTGTCACCTCCCCGCGGCCTCGGCGCTGTGCCGGGGCTCCTCTTAGCGTCGGGCAGCAGGAACGGCTGCACCGGCCTCCCGGGGCACCCTGCGCACCGCAGGCTGCCGGCCGGTCTTGGGCTAGGGGAGCGCGAGACCATTTTGCTCTCCGCTCTGCAGCGGGGGCTGGACCTGTCCCCAGCACAGGCTCAGCTCTGGGAGGGCCAGGCCACCCCTCTGCCCCCCACCCAGAGCTGGGGCCAGCGGCCCCTCGCATGCCCCGCTGTCCTCCTGCGAGGATGCACTCTGCCCCGCGATGCACCAGTTTGCAACCGTGGGGAGCGCCGGACCCTCTGCGATAGCTGGGGAAAGCGAGGCGCAGAGCAAGCTTGGGCTGGTCCCCGTGCAGGGCTGGGGACCGAGCCAGAGCTGGAGCCGTGCCCTTCCTCCACCCTCCGCTTTAGCAGTGCTGTCGCCCCTTTTGAAGATCCAGTGGATGTGTGGGGTTTTTTTTTTTTGGGGGGGGGTGCTTTGGGGGCACAGGATGGCTCAGGCTATTTGGGGCACCGAGTCCTTTGCCTTGTGAGGTGTCGTGGGGATGGTCGTTCCTGGCGGATGCGGGTGGCTCGGGCCACGGCAGGGGGTGCCGGGGAAGGGACAGGGGGTAAATAGGTTTCTCCCAGGTGAGAGCAGTTTCGGCTTTGCAGCACTTCTGCAAGGGCAGATGTAAGAGATGTTGCCCTTGTGCCAGCCTGGGGACCGCGGGCCTGGAGGGGGCTCTCAGCTGGGAGCCAGCCAGGGTCACATCCGTGCGTGACACCACCATCGTCGCAAAATACCTGCCGCGGGCTGCTGGCTGCAGGACGCAGGTGGAGGGGAAGGTCTTCACCTGGCTCAGCCCGCGTGGTCCCTGGGAGCTTCTGTCTCCATGTCAGTGCACAAGGGCTCTTTGGAGAGCCAAGGGCCAAACGGGAGGTGCAACGCTCCTCTGAAAGTTGCTCCTCAGTCACGGACTGCTCGTACTGCACATCAGGCTGGCACCGGCTGCAGGGGCTCGGGGCTCTTGGCTGTGCGTGTGAGCACACCTGACCCGCGTGGACACTGTGTCCTGAGTGCACAGGATGGTGCTGTTCACATTTCCCTGCTGTCCTGGACGTGCTGGGATGGAGTAACTTTCCCAGCCAGAGGGAATCTTGCTCCCAAGGACGGCAGTTAGGTGCTGCATCTGCAAACTTTCTTTGCTGTCCTGTACTGTGGGCTCTGGCACCCTCCTGTGGCTGTTCTGCCACCTCTGCTGTATCCCTCCGACTTTGGGTGCTGTGGCCACCCTGGGCTGGCTGGTCTCTGGAGCGAGGCAGTGGCATGTCTCTCCCCTCTGTGGCATGGTGGGAGGTCCAGGATTTGTCACCCAGCCTGTGGGATGTGAGCATGGCAAGAAACACTGTCCTGGCGTGTTTGTGCTGCGGGCCTGAGCTGGGAGCACAGCTCCTGGATGCCCCAGGGAAGGTGTCTGCTGTGCCCTGCTCCTTCCTTGCCGCCCGCAGGGATGCTTTGGAGGCAAAGGGAAGATGCAGGGAAGGGATGCACTGGTACATCCGGCCTTGCAGTCTGAGTGTCTTGCCCTCTTGGTGTTGCTGGGTCTCCCAACCTCTTCCCCTTTCTGGCTGATCCCACTCCTCCCATCCCCGCGTCCTCCTGGCTGGGTCTCCTGCTCTGCCCATGCATCTGAGTCCCCAAGCCTTGAGCCTGTACACGGCTTCCTCCTGGGGTCACTGACACCAGGTGTGCGCTGAGCTGTGGCGCCTGTGCATGAGTGGGCTGGTGCTGGCTCTGCTGGGCAGGAGATGTGGCCTGTCTTGGGACAAGCAACATGAATCCTACTTGAGATGCCCTGCCAGGAACAAATTTGAGTCTTGCTTTGCCTGGTCCAGGTGGATGAGAGGGGATCGTCCCGCAGGGGCTGGAAGCAGAGGGCCCAGGGCGCCCGTCTGCTCCCCAGGAGCCTCAGCTGCACTGGGATGGAGAACTAAGTGCCCCTGCTCCTAAGGACCATATGATGCCTGTTGGGCTCCTCCTGGCTGCTTTGAGATCATCCGGGGACAGACAAGGCTCCTAACCCCCCGTCCCCCCGGGAGGTGAGAGGAGGGCACTGGGCACCGCTTGCAGCCCGTTTCCGAGCTCTTGGCTGGGGCAGTCCGTGTGTTGCGTTTATATGCGCTGTATTTACGGAGACCCTGTGCCTCCCGAGCTACCTGCTCCCTCTCAGCCGCCCTGGACGGCCCCTTCCTCTTGCGGGGTTGATACCCCTGCAGCCATTTCCCAGCACAGGGCTTTGCAGGTGTGTTATTTTAAGGTCGCTCCGGCATTGCAACGCGCTGCTGTGCTGCGTGTTGCGCCTTGCTGGAGGGTCTCCGCGAGCCCCTGCCCAACCCTGCCGTCACCAGTGCAGCGTCCCCCGATGCTGCAGTGCTGCACCGCCAGCGCCGGTTAGTGCAGGGCTTTCTCTGCAAGCCAAGCTCGCTCCTGCTTGCCTGCCGGCATTAAAGGGTGTCGCAGCCTGCGCTGTCGCTGCAAGCCCTGGTTTGCCTGGGGAGGACTGGGCCCGAGGGGGGAGGGTGGAAGGAGCTGTGCCAGGGTGTGGGTCTGCTTTGCGTGATGCCCCGTCACTGGGCTTCTCCGGCCCGTGGTGTGTAGCCTAATGCCAAATGATGCCTGCCGAAGGGAAGGGTGTAAAACTAAGGGAATGCCCTCCCGCAGCCGCCTTGGGCCGCACGGACCCACGGCGAGGGCTGTGGGGCCGGCAGAGAACGTGCACCGACGCAGTACCTGCAGTGTGGCTCCTGCAGAGGCATAGCTAGTCTAATAGGGAGGGAGGGCTTGGTTTGGAGGGGATGGCCTTTATTTTGGGGGGAGCAGGTGAAGTCACCCCCTTCTAACCCCTGAGGGGGCTTTTCTCCCTTCCCTTGGGGCACCTTGCCGGAGTCAGGACTGGGCAGTCTGGCTGTTCCTGGCAGCATCCTCCCTGCACCCTCTTTCCCTCTCCAACAGAGCAGAAGCTGTAATTTCCATCAGGCCCCTTTTTCTTTGCCTCCTCCCCCATTAATAAAAGATGAAGCTTCTGAGCTAATAGAGCCTAGACGGAGGCAGAGCTGAGATCCTGCTGGTGTGAGGCATGGATGCGGTGTGGAGAGGGAACTGCAGATGGGAAAATAGGGCTTGGGGAAGGGACAGGATGGATGCTTGTGGTGGTTGGTCTGCACAGAGCATCTCAGGGCAGCTCTGGGAACTGGGAAATCCCACCACTGCCACGCACCAGACTTCTAGCTCTGACATACTGTGCGAACTAGCAGTTCGCTGCTAGGCTGAGCTTTGGAGCAAGCAGCTCTGAGCCCAGGCTGTTTGGGAATCTGACTCCTCTTCCTCCCATCCTTCATCTCCTCCCCTGTGTGGAGCCAGCTGCAGCAGATGGCTGGTGCCTGGGGATGCAGGATGCTCGCAGCACCGGAGGGCTGATGTTTGGAGTTGTAGGATGCTCACGGTGCGGGATGGTCGACGCTCGGGGTTGCAGGATGCTCTCAGGATGCAGCTGGCTGGAGTGGGTGATAGATGCCCGTGCATGCAGGACGCTCACAGCGCTTGAGAGTTGGAGCAGAAGGCTGATGCCCAGGGATGCAGGACATGCTCGGTGTCGGCTCCCCTCCGGAAGGAGCATCCTTGGAGAGGGGTGGCCTTGGGATGCAGCGGTGCCTCATTGGTCAGCGGGACCTGTGGAGTCTGCGGGTTGCCATACCAACCTGCCTCTGGTTCCCGGCGAGCCAGGGCGTGAAGTGCCGGGTCGAGCCGTGCCACGGGGCGGACCAGGAGCCCGGGCACCTCCGGGCTCTGCCAGCTGGGGAGGCATCCCTCCGCCTCACCCGGAGAGCTGGCTGGGACCGCTGGGCTCCCCAGCGCTGAGCATCCTGCTGCTTGCCCACCTCTGCCTGCAACTTTGCTGCCCGGAGGGGGCAGGTGAGCAGCGTGCTGGCACGAAGCGGGGGGGGCTCAGCCGGGCACCCCGCTCCCTCGCCAAGTTTCCTGCAGCTGGTGGTCAGCTTTTTCTGCACTTAATCCCTGGGAGGGGCATCGCCGCCGGCACCCCGGCCCCTCTGGCTCGCAGCCAGCCCGCACAGGATCATCCCAGCACAAAACTTCCCGGCTGGCTTCCTGCCGCCTGGGATCGGGCCCTGCCTGCCGCCGCCGTGCTGCGGGGCTCTGCCGCTGCCCGCTCGGCCGGGCTGGACCTGCCGCCGATGCCCGCAGGCTCGCCCCGGGGAAGGAAGGCTCCGTCCCCCCTGGGCACCGCCTGGCGCTCGGAGGAGCTGGGGGGCCGCTTGCCTGCCGGGAGGGGGTGCGGCTGGGTCCCTCCCCAGCGCCGTGAGCTGGAGCCATGAGCCACTGCCAGCAGCGCTGCAAGAGGCAGCTGGGCCGGGTGATCCGCTTCTTCTACCAGTTTGTCACCGGGACCCTCTCCCCAGGTAGGTGCTGCTTTGGGGGCACGGGGCGCTGTTCTGCGGGAGACGCTCTCCGTGCGGTTGTCGGCGGGGGGGGGGATGCCGTTTCGGTGCCAAGTGGTGCTGAGAGACTCAGCCCTGGGCAGCAGCATTTGCTCCTTGTGGGGCAAGGCTGAAGATGCTCACGGGGGACCACAGCAGCCCCTGGAGGTCCTCCGCGGACCGGGGGTGGCAGGACCGTTTTAGCCGGGGAGGGGGCCGGTGCAGAGCGGAGCAAACAGGCGTGAGAAAACTGCTGTGCAAACGAATCACAGCTGGTCGGACCCTCCCCTGCCTGTGCGGGCGCCCCTGCCTCGGTGGCCGGGGCTGGGCCCTCCATCGTGCCCACGGGTGCGCCCGTGGGGGCCAGCGCGGCGCGGCGCTGCGGCGGCCCGGCTCCTCTCCCGGCCCTGCCCTTCGGGGACGCCGCCCGGTCCTGGGGCCAGAGCTGCGATGCTTGTGCCCCTCGGCTGCCTGCTGCTGCCGTGGCGGGAGCGGCGCTGCTCCGCGAGCCCCCCGGGCTGCTGGCAAAGACCCTCCTTCCCGCCAGGCAGCTGCACGGGACCTGCTCTCCTCCGCGGGCGGTGCTTGGGCATGCTTCAGGGAGGTCGTCGTGCGCCCGGGTGTGCTGGGACCCCGGGGGCACGCTGCCAGTCCCCCCTTTGCTGGAGGAGCCCCACGTTAGGGAGCCCCATGCTGCCTCTCCGGGCCCCGGCGGCGCTGGGGCGGGATGCGCCGTGCCGAGAGCGCGGTGAAGGGCTCGTTGGGCCAACGCGGCAACGTCACTCCTTGCGATGGGGCCGTGGTTTGCACCGCCTTCACCTGGGAAGAACCCTCCCTGGCTCGGGCCCCTCCTTGTCCGGGTGCATCTCCCCAGCTCGCGCCCGTCCCGGGGCAAGGGGAAGGTGGGAGCACCCTGGGACCCCCTTAGAGCAGCACTGGAGGCGATGGGGTGGGCTGCGGAGAGGAGCCGTCCGTACCGGGGGCCGCGGGCGCCCAGCGCGCTCCCGTCCCCACGGCGCGTGGGGCAGCCCGGCGGAGAGCTTGGCCACCGTGTCCTCGCCCGGCAGCCCCGTGGCCTGTCCCGTGCCTGTCCCTGTGGCCGTGCCTGGGCGCGCCGGGCGGCCGTGCTGCACGGGGCCGTGGCTGGCTCCGAGGGCAGGGCTGGCAGGGTGGCGCAGGCCACCACTGCTTGCCCTCTTCCTGGTGTCCTCCTGAGCAGTGGGAAATGCTGGAGGGGTGCAAAACCCAGAGCCTGGCAGATCTCTTCCCCGCTAAGGCTTGGAAATTGGGGCTGGGAGCTGGACCTGGGGTTTGCACAGCCTTCCCTCCGCGGCATCCTCTCCTCCCCAGCTGCTGCTCCAGTCCGAGGGGGTGATCTGGGTGCAGCCCCCGCTCCAGCCTCGGTCCTCCTGCATCATCCCCTTTTTGGTGGGGATGAGACCCTCTGCCCTCCCTGCAGCAGGCTGGGGTGGTCCTGTGGTGCTGGCCAATGGGTCCTGGCCACAAGGCCCTGGGGTGCGGTGCCCTCCCGGCTGGGTGCCCTGGGGAGCTGGTCAAGGACAGGTCGCCGAGGGGGGAAAAGAGAAATGACTCAATCAATTAACCAGATTAAAACTGTGACTTCACCTCCCCAAAATAGCGTTTCGCCAATATTTTAATGTGCTTATTAATAATCTGCTCGCGCTCTGATTAGCAGCGTGGTAATAAGGGATCAGCTGTAACCTAAATTTAACTCTCCCTAATGGATGATGGCCCCGAGAACCAAAAAAAGAGGAGAGGCTCTTATCCATCAGACTGCCCCCTCGCTGGGGTCGGCTGCACCCGAGGGACCTGGCAGCTGCTGCCCAGCTGTGCCCAGGGACCATGACCTCTGCAGCGGCCCCGCAGGTCCCGTGGCACTTTTTTTTTTTTTTTTTTTTTTTGGGGGGGGTGCATTTGGAGGGTGTGTTTTGCATTTGCATTTACAATTTGGATTGCGCCCTGCCCTGCCTGCAGTACCGGGTTAGGAGCACCCGTCCTGCGCCTGCCAGCCACGGTCAGCTGCGTGCTGCTGGGGTGCGTGGTCCTCTCCCAAAGAGATGGGACCCTTGGAGACGGGGCAATTCGCCATTCCCTGCCCATCCGCTCCCTCCGCGCCATGGGGACGGACCCCACGTTCAGCTCCTCGAGGCGCTGGGAGGATGGGCCCCGGGACCAGCAATGCGGCTACCGAACGGCTCCGGGTTTTGCCCGCCGTGTGCCCCCCAGCCTGAGGCCTGCTGCGTGCACAGAGCTGCTTCCTGGGCGAGGAACCGTGCTCCAGGGCACGTCTATTTATACACGGCGGGTGCTTGGCGGGGTGGTTAATTTTAGCTGGGTGGCAGGGCTGGGCTTGCTGGCAGCGCCGGAGAGCCGGCGGGGATGTGGCTGGGGGCGGGGGACTCTTCGTGGAGGTTTTCGTCGCAGGCTGAAGTGGGACAGGCGGTGCGGACCCGGCACTATCCGGGGCCAGGCGTCCTGCTGCCACCGCCGTGCCCGGGGCAGGAGGCATCCGGGGGCTTGGCAGGGCCCGCGTCCCTCCTCGGCCCCGAGGCCCGGGCGCGTGCCGGGGGCGCCTTGCGCCCAGCCCCTTGGGTGTCAGCTGCAGGGACGAGGATGGGAGAGCGTCTGTGCGAAGAGGTGTCAGGGTAAAACGCCTGGTCGTGGGCGCTATGGGGCGGCTCCTGGGGCTGAGCGCAACGGGGACCAGCGGCCCCCCAGGCGCTGGCGCAGGCGGGGGTCTGCAGCAGCGAAGCCCAAACGCGCAGCGGCGTTCGCCAGGCCCTGGGCGTGCTGGTGTCCGGAGCGAGGACGGGCGCGCGCGTCCCCGCGGGAGCCTGCTCTTCGCTGATCCCGGGCTGCAGCGTCGCCGCCGGCCCCGCTCCTGCGGGCCGCCGCCAAGGCGCTGAGCCCGCGGCCCCGGAGCAGCCCTCGCCGGGCCTGTCGGAGGGCCCTTTTCCCTCCCTTTGGCCTTGCTGCAGGGAGGTGCAGCCACTCGTGCAGCGAGCTCCGTCGGTGCTCTGCTGCCTTGTTCTGGTTGACGGTGCCACCGTCCCCCCCGGGCCGGGAGGGTTATTTTTAACTGTTTGCCGTGTGCTGCCTGAGCGCAATCAAGGTAATTGGTTTGGGAGCCTGGCTCTCACATGGCGCTCCCAATTACCTGCCTGCCCGCCCGCGCAGCCCCCCGCCTCCCTGCCCGCCGTGGCCGGCTCCTCCGGCGGCGGCGGCGGCGGTGGGGGACCGCCACCGGGGCAGGGCCGTCCCAGTTAGCGCAGCGGGCGGGCGCGCGGGATGGAGCCATGGAGAGGACATCCCTGCACAACGACAGCCTGCTCTATGCCTCCCTGATCGCCATCCTCCTCCTCATCTCCTATTGGTTCACCACCCGCTGCTTCAAAATCATCAGCGGCATCGAAGGTACGGGCTGGGGGACCGGGGACGCGTCCGACCCCACCCCGGCCAGGCGGTGAGGGGCCTGCGTGCCGGCGGCAGGGACCCCCAGCTCTGCCCCTATCTGGGGTGCACCTTCTCCTCCTGAGTTACTTCAGCCGTTTCTCCCGGGCCCGATCCTGCTCCGGCATGTGCCGGTGCCAGCCGCGGCGGTGCCTGGTGCTGCTCTGGCGGAGCCGGGCTGCCGCGGCCCCGGCGCAGGGGTGCAGCCCGGCTCCCGGGTGTCTCCCGCTCTCCCGCCGCTGCAGCTGCTTGGGCTGACCCAACGTTTCCCCCCACGTTTCGGGGCTGACCCACATCTCTGCCCCTCAGCCGGCGTGTTGGGGAGCCCTGGGGTGTCGCGGGGGGTCTCGATGCCTGGCGCCAGCCCCGCGGCAAGGGCGTCTGTGCTGATCCTGGCGGGATCCCGCGCCGTGCTGGCAGCAAACGGCGGAGGGCTTTTAATAACTGCTTCCAGGGGAAATGGAAAATTCCCCCAGCGCAGTGGCCGGTGGGTCATTTGTCGCTGTCAAGGCGCCCGCCGAGGAGCCCGGCCGTGCGTGGGTCGGGCGCGCGGGAAAGCGCCGCTCCGTGGCCGAGCTGCCGTCGCGCCCTGCAGCCCGGGCCCCCCGCGGACGCGGGCCTGCCGCGGTCCCCCGGCGCGTGCTGAGCCCGTGGCCTTTGCCGAGGAGCTGGCCAAACCCTCGTTGCCAGTCCTGGCGCAAGCTAGGTTGCATAAATAGTCCCGTAGCACGTGGCACGGCCTCAGGAGCCGCCGGGGTCTTGGGGGGGCTGCAGGCCAGGCTGCGCTCCTCTCTGGGGAGGGGGTAGGTGGCACCTGGGGCTCAGCAAGAGAAGCTTTAGAAACCACAGTTTTCTTCAGTGGGAAACTTCCTCGGAGAGCACAACAGGCTGGTGCAGCCCCGAGTCGCTCGGGGTGGGGGCAAAGCCCGGAGCCAGCCTGGTTGCTGCAGCAAAAATCCCCCCGCAGCAGCCTCGGTGCTGGAAACTTTCCTCTTTCCAAGAAAAGGAAATAAACGTCAGATTCAAAAGCTTCCAGCTTGAGGGATGTTCCTCCAGGGAGGACTTTCATCTCTATCCCAAAACCACTTCTGATGCATCATCAACGCCTTCGGCTGGCATCAGGCGCCTTTCCAGCTCACCCCAGGCCCAGTGAGATGTTTGCCCTTGGCATGAAGGCAGCAGGGTGGAAAAGGGATTTTCTGCCCTGGGTCTGCATGCAGAGTGCTGCGTGGAGCAGAAGGACCTGGCCTAGACCTAGATGGAGGGTCTGCCCCACAGCCTGGTCACAGCACGGCCACCCCATCCTCACCTGGGGCGTGCATTTAACTGTGGGCCTTGAAGCTGCGGGGTGGGGGTGGGGGGGGGCAAGGGTGGCCGGGCAAGGACTGGGATGCTGTAAAAAATGCCTGGGCTCTAAATCCAGCCGTCCCAGCTGTGCTTGGAGGCATGCTCGCCGTGCTCGGACGCCTGGGCTCTCCGTCTGCTCCCGGTCGCAGTGCGACCTTGGCTGGGTCCCCTTGGTCTCAGCCTCGTGCCGGCGGCGGTGCCGCGGTCGCAGCCGGGAGCCCCCCGGCGCTGCGCCCAGGGCAGGGTCCCCGCGAGCGGGGGCAGCGGCGCGGGCTCCGCCTGCACCCATGTTTCTGCGGGCGGGTGGGACGGGCGCCGCGGCCGGTCCGTCGCAGGGACGAGGAGCCCGGTCGCGAAGCCGCTTCCCACCTGGGCTCCACTGTCCAAAGGTCCCTCCACGTCCGTCGGGGCCAGTCCGGAGCGGGGCGGCGCAAGGTGCCTCCCCGACCCAGCCCCGTTCCCTGGGGCCTCTGGGCTCTCCCAGCGAGATGGCCAAGCCTTTCCGCCCGCCTCGTCCGCCCTGCCGGGGGATGGGGGCAGCTCCTGGGGCTGAGCCAGAGCTGCTGCCCTGGACCCTCCCCTGGGGAGGGTTATGGGGGCCTGGGCCTGACCGGTGCCGTGGGGCAGGTGAGCGTGTGGGGCGCAGAGGACGAGTCTGAGTCATCCCCAGCTGGGATGTTTAGCCAGTGCCGGGTGTCCTGTGTCCCCCCCCCTCCCGCTCCGGGAACCGAGTGCCTTTTAATATCTGTGGCCCGTTTCCTTAGCAACTGCATTAAGCAAATCGATGGAGGTGGTGTCATTGGGATGGGAGAGCATGGCTCCTTCCCCCCCGCCCGTCCCCACCGCCCCCCACGCCTCCCTCCGCTCGGCCTCCCTCCGCTCCAGCTTGCGCGCGCGGCCCCGCTCTGGCTGGGCTCTCGGCCGGCGGCCCCGCGAGCTGCCCGCCACAGCCCCGCGCTGACCTCTTGCTCGCACGCCGGCCCACGGCCAAGCAGAGGGGTGACGGCCGATCCCCCCCACCCCGGGGGACACCGACGGGGCTCCCTGGGGATGCGCGGTCCGGCAACCACGGCGCTGGGGTGACGGGGCTCCAGGACGGCTTGTGGGCGGTGGGGAGGGGGCCGGGGGGGGTGCGGGGCCATGAGACACCCCCACCATGAACCTGGAAGGCCTTGAAATGATCGCGGTGCTGGTGGTCTTGGTCCTCTTCGTCAAGGTGCTGGAGCAGTTCGGCCTCTTCGAGCCCGTGTCCTTGGAAGGTAACAGGCATGGGGGGGGGGGGGGTGTGCCGGCTCCCCCTGGGGACACCCGTCCGGCAGCCTTCAGCCCTGTGCCAGGCTGAGCACCCTGGTACCACCCCAAAGGGTGCTCTTCAGGGTGCTGCATCCGAGAGGGTGCTGGGAGAGTCCTGGCACACAGCATCCGTCTGCAGCGCGCAGGGGCGAGCGCGGAGGTGCCAGCGCAGGGAGGGGGCAGCAGCCCCCGCTCCGCACTGGGGCCAGGACCCGCGGGGTCCTGCCGCGGCCCAGGGCTGGGGTGAGCGAGCGTGCATCGGGCCGGCCTTTCGGGACCCCCGCAGTGCAAGGCGCCCCCGGACTCCGCGGGCACGTCGTTGTGCGCAAGAGCTTTGCGCGCCGAGCTGCCTCCGGCGGGCGCCCTCCAGCCCTGGCAGCCGCGGGGCGGGCGAGCGGGGCCGGGGTGCCGGGGGGTGCTGCGATGCTTGGCTCCCGCACGGGCTGGGTGCGGAGGCGACCGCCCGCTCCCCTCCGTGCGCGGTGCCAGCGTCTCCGCTGGGCAGCGCCCTCGGGCTGGGCCTCCGCGTTGGCCGGGGCGGGAAGGGAGAGGGGGTCTGTGCCCCGCTGGAGGGGGGCTCCCTGGGCTGCAGAGCCACAAGGCAGGAGAGCCTGAGGGAAGCTGGTGCTGCTGCTCAACTGCTTGGTTTCTCCATGCTCCGGAGAGCGCAGACAGGTGGATCGGGCCAGGAGGGAAACTGAGGCAGGGGCCGGGCAAGTTTAAGGCAGCGGGCGTCCCGCTTGCGAGCCCCAGGAGGGGCCAGGCTGCCTGTGCTGCGAGCAGAGCCCTGCTCCCCGGTTTGGCTGGAGATCGGGGGGGGGGGGGTCAGGGGAACTTTCCACTCCCTCCTGCTCCCCGTGCTCTCGCTTGCCCACGCTGCTGCCCGCGGCTGCCGGCGGCACCGACCGCGCCGGTGGAGAGCGGGCCGGGCGCGGAGCGGTGCCCTGCTGTGGAGCTGGGAGTGGGACCCCGGCGTCCCCACTTTGGCAGCAATTGCTCCCGTCACCAAACAGGTGCAGGTAGGAGAAGGAAATGCATGTGCTAGACGAGGGCTGGTTTGAGGCAGGAGCTTAGGGCAGGATGGTGCCTTGTGGTGCTGAGCCAAGCCCTGGGCACCTTGCCTCCAGCACTGCGCCTTGTGGCGGGTGCACGGCCCTGCTCGGGAAAGGAGTGGGTCGCTGCCTGCGGCGGTGTGGGTCAGCCCCGGCGTGGGAAGGCAGGAGGCGGCAGGTGGGAGACTTTGCTCTCCCCGGAGCAGCGTCCGTGCGGCGCGAGTCCCGGCCGGGGAGGTTGCAGCCCTTCCCGGTCCCCTGGGTGCTGCAGCCGGCATCTCTAACTGGAGTCAAACAGGTCTCAGGGGGGGGGGGGGGGGGCAGCCGTTCCTGCCGCCTGCACAGCTCGCTCCTGCCCTGGCGCTGTTCGCTGGCCATGCCCGGACCCGCAGTGGCAGCCTGGGGATGCAAAGAGCCTGAAACCGTATACTAATGGCTTGGATCTGCTAATGGAGCTGGGGCCCTGCCATCTGCTCCGGAGCCATCGATACCGCCTGCCGTGCTTCCCCTGCCCGGGGGGCCGGCGCAGCCCCCCCAAGGCACCGCTGCGCCCCGGCCCCCGGGGAGCCGTCGCGCCTTCTGCGGCGAGCGGGGCACCTTCCCCTGCTGCATCCTTGCCCGCTCGGCTCTGCCTCCAGGCCGCGTCCTGCTCCCTCCTGTTCCTGTCTCCTTTTTCGCCTGCCACCGTGTCCCGGCTTGGAGGCAGCTGCCAGATGCTCTGGGTGCCGCAGGGACCTGCGGGGTTGTGGCGCTTGCCACTGCTGTTGCATGGCCCCGCCGGTCCCCCTGCCACCCCCCAGCTTTGTCCCATGTACTTATGGGTTGCTGGTACTTGGGGCAGGTTGCACAGTGCCACAGCTCTGCTGCCATCCGTCTGCTGCCCTCTGAAGGGGTCCCTGGCAGGGACGGTGGCTGGCCCTTCTGGGGATGTTGGGCACGCTGCGAGACGTGCGGGTGTCCCGCCGTGGCGCGGTGGGCATCACCCCTGAGCAAGGCGAGAGCATCCCGTCCTGTCCGCGCCGTCCCCGCGGCTGTGCCTCTGCCCGGGCGGTGCCGGTGTGTGCCCAGGGGCAGTCCGCGCTGGGAGGAGTGGTGCCTCCGCGCTGGCAGGCCGGGGACGGAGCTGCTCCGCGGGAGACCTGTGAGATGCCACCGGCTCGGGGGAGCATCTTGTGACGAGACCCCCGTCTGCCACCGTGGGGGATCTCCAGCCGCGCAGGGCTCCAAAACTCGGCTGGATGAGGCTGTGAGCAACCTGGCCCAGGGTGCCGAGCTGGCATCGTTTAGCAGCTGGTTAATCGCCGGTGGGCCGGTGCCACCCCGCCCCTGTCCTATGCTACCAGCCTTGCTCGTGCCTGTCCCCAGCCCCAAATATTCCCTGGAAGAGCCACCTGTGAGCTGCTCGGTGCCAAGGGGCTCGTGCGCCGCCCGCTCCCACCCTCTGCGCCAAGATCCCGCTTTGGCCGAGCTTTTGGGAAGGGGGAGGTGAAGGAAAACGCTATTGATTTTGGCTTCTGAAGTGCAGTATCAATAATTCAGCGAGGAGCAATTGGTCCCGGCTGGGAGGAAGGGCAGGCGGGCAGCTCGAAGGAGATGAAAGGCTGGGAGAGCCGCCCGCGTAACCGAGCCTCAGATGAATATTAGATGAAGCTGCAGACTGTAATCGACGGCGTAATTAGTGCCTGCCCGGGGCTGGCAGGGCTCCTGCAGCCGGACCGGGCCAGGACCCTCTGTGGCATGGGGATGGGGAGGGGGGTGGTCCTGGATGGCCCCTACCATGGGGCGCTCTGGCCCCTCTGCCTTCCCTGGGGCGCTGGGGGTTTGGAGCCTACGGAGGCTGCCGAACCCTTCCTGTCGTCTCGAGGCACGTCGGGTCCTCGGGGAGAAGCGGGAGGAAGCAGCAGCCGGCCCGGGCGCTGCATCGAGCAGGGGGCGCGGGGGCCTGCGCCCGGCGGCGAGGGGTTCGCGGGGGAGCCCTGCGAGGCCTCGGGCATGCCCGTCGTGCTGGCGAGAGCCGAGCCCTGGTTTCCTCCTGCTTTCAAGGAACGCCTTTGGCAGCAGCGCGGCGTCTTGGCTGCGGGAGGGACCCGTCTTTGGGGCGCGGTGCCAGGGGTCAGGCCAGCAATCCTGGCAGGATGCACAGACCGGAGAGGTCAGTGCAAGCTGGCTGCAGGTCGGGTAGTTCTTGGAGCACAGAAACCCAGTCCAGGAAAGCTGCCTATTTAAAAAGACAAGGTGAAGCCGGGAGGGAAAGGGGACTTGGCCCCGGGGTGCTGGGCCCCAGCCCCTTCCCTGCAGCCTGCTCTGGGCTGGGACCAGGCTGGGGTGGCTCTCACCAGCACCGACCTGCCCCGCGTCCCCGAGGGATGCGGTGCCGTGGTGTGCACCCCGCCGGCTCCGCCACGGCTCGGCGCCGCGTCCCGCTCAGCCCAGCCAGGCGTAATTAGCTTGTTGAATCTCTTCTCCCTCTGGCCTCGTGTTAATCACTTTTCACACCGCTTTCATCCCAGCTCCCTCTGGCCTGGTTCTGTCTCTGTTGCAGGCATGCCCAGAGCGGGGAGCAAGGGGACACGGCTGGAAAAGGAGCCAGTGGCCACGCTCTGCTGCAGCCTGCCCTGGAGAGGGGCCCTGGGCCCTCAGGGCAGAGAGATTGCTCCTCCACGAGGAGATGGGAAAATTGCAGGCTAAAAATAAAGCATTGGCTCTCCTAGAGGGTAAATGAGCCCGTGGGACAGCTCTCCTTGCAGCTCTGCTCCATCACAGCTGGCTAACACGGGGCTGGGCATGGGGCTTGCTGCCCAGGGGTCCTGGCCCAGAGATCACCATGATGCTCAGGGTCTCTGCAAAGTGCAAAGGGCCAAGACAAAACCTCTGAGTCAAATTCAAGTTTGGGAGAAGGGCAGTTTGGAAATGATCAGGGGCTCTCTAGCATGATGTCATTCTAGGCTTAGCAGTCCAGGAGCCTGGAAGGTGCTGAATGGTGTCTGCTTTTGCCTTTCTCCTGCCAGGAGCAGGGTTAGACCCTGGTCTGGGCACATATGGAGACAGAAGCACCCCCAGTGAGCCCAGTGAGGCCTCTGTGGGGTTGTGATTCCCCACTGTGCAGGCATCTAGGGGGTATCATGGTGCAGCCCTGGGGCAGCATCTCCTGCCCCAGCTGTGCTAGGCAGGCAGGGAGGGAGCTGATGTCCCCTTGGCCAGTTTGACTTCAGCATCCCCTCCCAGTGCCCCGGGAGGGTGGCAGGGAAGTGTCTCATTTCCCCAGAGCATCTGCCACTGGAACAGGAGCTCAGGGTGGTCAGACCAAAAGCAGCTCTTAGACAAGAGATGCATGGAGAAACAGGCTCAGAGAGGCTTTCCAGCAACTGCCAGCCCCAGGCTAGGGTCTCCGCTCTGCTGCCCGTGAGATGGGGCATTGGGCAGGCTTCAGGGAGCCCCCAGCCCTGGCAGTGCCCAGAGCAGAGCCGCAGACCTTGCACGTGGCTGTGACCTGCATGTCCCCCCTGCAGAGCCAGCGGGTGCCACGTGCGTGGGTGCTGGGTGCACCTTGGCGTGGTGCAGTTTCAGCCTTCATCTTAAGCCCCGGAGATCTGTTCTGTTGGCAGTGCCCGTGCCCCCAAGCCCCTGCAAACAGGGCTGCGGTTCCATGGCCGAGAGAGCATTTCTGTTTTCACCTGCTGTGCCAGCTTGCAGGCTGGGTGTGCGGGTGTCCAAGCATTGCCCTTGTCCTGGGAGGGCTCTATGAGGTGGAGGTGGGCCAGCGCAGGGGCAAGGCGGGATCCCGCCCTGCGGCCAGCTGGCCGGGCTGGGCAGCTGCTTTCCTGCTGTGCCCGTGGCTCTGGCAGGAGGAGGCCTGTGCACGCCTGGCCGCAGGGCGCAGCGCTGCCTGCTTGTGCAGAGGGACTGTAATTTCACCTGCCGCTGGGTTCGAAGCCCTGCTGCAGGGAGGTGCAGGTGTTCGTTTGCTCAGGAGGCGAGGAGGGAGCAGTTGAGGGTGGAAGATGTCCAGGGAGGGAATTAGCAGATGGAGTGGAGGGGGTGGTAGAGGAATGGGGCACAGCAGGGCAGAGACTCGCACCCTGTTTCCTTCGGCCACCTTCCTAGCGTGCGCTGTGGGTGAGCTCGTCTTTGGGGAGGGCTGCTGGCAGACCTTGCACAGCTGGTGACAAGTGCGATTTGGGGGACTGTGAGCCTCCTTCTGCCCCTGTCCCCTCGGCCTCCCAGCTGGTCTGGGGATGCTGCAAGATGACAGGACTGCAGGTCACAGCCCAAGCAGCCAGACTGAGGGGATGTGCAGAAAGCAGTGATCAGAGGAGCAATCGGTGGTTGAGGATGGAAAGAGGAGGAGAAAGCCTTGCCCAGAAGGTGCTTTCAACCAACCAAGCATGCTTGGGCTTCAGGATGTTGCTGGGCTGCCCGGGATCCAGCTGTCCCACGGCTGAGGACACAGTCCTTGTGCCTTGCTGGGGTGGGGGTGGGGGAGAAGGGTATATCTGGTGTCTGGGTAAAATGTCCTCTCCAGGGCTTTGGTCCCATGAGACAGGCCTGGGGGCTCTGCCTGCAGCATACCGAGCACCAGCTCTGTGGCCCTGTGCATGGGCTTTGAAGCAGGGCGATGCACAGACCGTCCCTGTCTTTCAGGCCTGCTCCACCAGCCTTTGGGGAGCCCCTGAGCTTCAAAGCCCTTTGGCATCTGTATTCAGTCCCCACAGACAGTCCTGTCCCCACTTCGCAGCATCTCATACATCATATGGCCAAAGAAATAATTTTTCTGCCAGTATCTCCCCTAGGCTCTGATCTCTGCGGCCAGTTCTAGCCTGTGCCCTCTGTCCCTTTTGGGGCTGCCCAGTGCAAGGGTCCTGCAGCCTCTCTTGGCTCCCTGGCACAGAAGAGCAGCCCAGCCCTGAGTCCCCGGTCTTTGCAGTCCCATGAACCTCAGGTCTCGCGTGGCTGTGCCCAGCCCTCGTTACGCTGTGCTCTCTCTCTGTCAGCCCTGCTGTGCTCCGGATGCCCCAGGCTGAGGCCGCGTCTCCCCAGGGCAGGACTCTGTCCCTCACTCTGAGAGATGCCAGCTCTGATTTCATTCCCTTGATGAACGACCGTCTGCTGCCTCCTGGCCCCAGCGGCTGCTGCAGGCACCCTGGCCCTGGTTACTCACTGCTCTGACACCTCTAATGGATGAGGGCCATTTGCAGAGCTGCAGCTGGCAGGACCCATCATGACACCTCCAGGCAGCTGGGGGACCTCACTGTCTCTTCCTTGTGCTAGTCTTCAGAGCAGAACCAGGAGTGCTGTGGGTCCTGCTGAGCTCTATCCGACCCAGGAGGTGGCTAGGCTGGGCGCTGCAGTGGGGGAGCAGAGCGGGCTGCAGGCAGGTCATTAGCACTGGAACTGGTCATTAGCACTGGACCAGGTTGCCCAGAGAGGTTGTGGAGTCTCCTTCTCTGGAGATATTCAAAGCCTGCCTGGATGCAACCCTGTCTAACATGCTCTAGGTGACCCTGCTTGAGCAGGGTGGTGGACTAGATGATCTCCAGAGGTCTCTTCCAACCTTACCGATCCTGTGATTCATCCCTGGGATACCAGTTCCTCCTGCCAGGTCCCACAGTCTGAATCTCCGTGGGGCAACCCTAGGCAGTTGAACATGGGCTTTGGGAGCTGCAGGTGCAGGACCTGCAGGGAACTGGGAGAAACTGCGGGGTCTCACCACTGTGGGATGCAGCAGGGCTTGCTGAGGGCTGGGGTCCTGGCACTGGGGTGGTCCAGCAGGCAGGATGAAATGCTGCTGGGTCCATGTTCAGGGGCCTTAAAGCCACTCATTTGCACCTCTCCCACTCATCGTGTTAAGGATGAGTTACTGTGAGCGAAGGGGGGCTTTTGGCATTGCCTAGTGGGTGGTTTTGGTGGAGTCTTTTCCAGCAGAAGGGTGCTGTGGAATGGGGGCTGGGGGGGGGGTTGTTTCTGTGGCCATAGAGCTTCTGTCTCTGCGTTGGGCTTTCTGCTTCCTGGTGGCTCTGCAGACTGTGCCACTGGAGAAAGCCCTGATGAGCGTGGCCCTGCAGGGAGGGCAGGGACACGGCTGTGATCGGGGCTGACCCCAGGTCCTGCTCTCTCTCTCTGGGCAGACCACAGAGCTGCCTTGCTGCAGGAGGGGGGTGTCCCGAGCTTCCCATGCGACCCTGGTCCTGGGTTCAAGTCCTCCCCCCGCGGCATTTGGAGAGGCAGTCAGCCCCACAGCATGTAACTCCCTGCCCTGGCGGTGTGGCGCTGGCTGGATCCAGCCACCGAGGACGCATCAGCTGCTGGTGGCTGAATCCAAAGCGGCCCCGGCTACCCTGATGGGGATCACCTGGGGTGCACTGGCAAGATGCTGTTGGTCCCTCTGCTGAGCACTGGGTCCCTTTGCAGAGCAGGTACTAATGACTGCATGGATTCATTTCAACAGCGTGTGGAGGTGGTAATGGGAGATCCCGTTTTCTTCTGGTGTTGCCTAAGGATGGAGGCTTGCTGTGTGTGCGTGCGTGCCTGAAGTCACTGGGCTGTGGAGTGATGCATGGGAAGCGACAAACCACTTAACCTGGCAGACCTCCCGCAGCAGATAAAACACTGTCAGCACTTTCTGTTTGCTTGTTTTGTACCAGCGACTTGATAGCTTTGGCGGGTGGGTGGAGGACATTTAGGAAAGGAGCTGTTTCTGCTGTGGGCTGGTAGTGCCAGGAACTGGGGGCCCTTCTCGTGCTGCAGATGAGCCCCAGTGGAGCAGATCGTGTCCAGGCAATGAGCCCCTCATTTGGGCAGAGCCATTTCCCAGCGAGGTGGAGCCCAGCTGGCCTTGGGGACTTGCTCATGGTCTGGGTGCTGGCGACGGAGAGGGGACAGTGTGTCCTCCCCAGCAGAGCCCTCCCCTGGAGATGGGCACACCAAAGCCAGGACAGCAAAACCCCAGCCCTGGTCACCCCCTCTCCCGTTGTTAAGCTGCATGTGCCTAACTTGCTCCCTTCCCCTGCCCTGGGTCCCCTGGTATTGGGCTCCATTCAGTTTCCTCCTTAAGAAAATGCCCATGTTCTTTATTTTTTTTTCTTTTTCCTTCTTTATAACAAACTAAAGTGTAACTTGCACCTGACCTGACCTACTGCACGTGCCTATACCTGCTGCCCCTGTGAGTCCAACCACAGTTTACTCTCTGTTGCATCTCTCTCTCTCTCGCTGTGTGGTTTTCCTCCCACCCTGCTCCCTCTCTTGGTTCATCACACTTGCGTTGAGTGTTGCTTTGCCTGTCCTGTCTTTTCCTGTTGGGCTAGAGGACTGCTCCTGCCTCTGAGGTCTATTCCCACAGCTCTGCTCTGCTGGGAGGAGACTTGGGCCCAGAACGTCTCTGGAAGTTTGAAAGGTGCAATTTTCCTTTCCCTTTGTAAACTAAAGCCCCAGAAAAATAGCTGGGGTAAAATCATATTTTATGCACAACTGAGATGCCCCCTTCTAGTAAATTGAAACCCCTTTCTTCCCATGTCCACAAACCCCAGAGTGGATGGGGCCACGTCATGCTGTCCTGTTAGTGTCAAGATCCTGGTCTTCACCCCTGCCTGTGTTGCCCCATCACAAATGCCAGGGTGAGCATTTGTGCAACCCTAACATTTGCACATTGCTGGCATTTGCAGCATCCCTGCTGTGGATGCCACTTCCCCGGGGACAAGTTTTCCCTATCTATCTGAGTGGGTTTATATGATGCTGGAGTGGACAATGACCTCTTGGAGCTGTTCTCCATCTGCCAAGGGTACCTGGGCTAGCTGCCCCTGCACCAGCCAGCTGCTTTGATGCGAGTGTGAAGGGCCTGTGGTCCTGCCCAGGGGCACTGGCCCCTCTGACCAAGGCTGGCAGCTGCTGGATGCAGACCGATATCCCCTCAGATACTGGAGATGGATCTTGCACAGCACCATTTCCCCAGCGCGCAGGGCACAGCTCAGCCCACAGGGCTGAGAAAGCCGGTGGAGAAGTCCCATCTCCTGCTAGCCCCATAGAGAAACAACCCCAAAACTGGGGTCCAGGATAGCAGATATCATGGCCTTGGGGCGGGCTGCTTGCAGATGTCCAGGACCTTCAGAGCAAACATGGTGCCAGAGGGACTTTGCACCTTTCGTGCCATCAGTGCCCCACATAGCTGTCTGCATCCCTTCCTCCCCTCCCTGCCTGTGGCGTTAGTCCTGTGCTGAGATCGCTGGCTTGAGGCAGTCTGTGGGGCCCTGCATGAAGGGAGGTTGTGGGTCTGTGGCCATGGGGCAGCACCAACGGGTAAGAGATGGGTCTGAGCAAAGTCCCAGGATTGGGATTGGGGACAGAGGGCAGCAAGGGGTCTGGGCAGTGAAGGGACCTGCTGCCCACACAGGAACCACTTGGAAGGAATGCTCCTGAGGCAGGCTGATGTGGGGAGCCCCACAACCCTGCCCCATAGCCTGGCCAAAGCTGAAGCCCTGCGCCCCATCCCTTTCTGGCAGTCTCAAACCTGGGCCCCGGGCTTGGATCCCTGGTGCCACGCTGGGATGGGGGTGCATGTCGCAGTCTGGGGTGCATGGCTGGGCTCGGTGCATGGTTCGCGTGCAGCCGTCACGTGCCAGCAGGATCAAACCCGGCACCAAGCCACGGCGTTCCCCTCCAGTCCTGACTCGGGGGAGTCCAGATGCAAGCTATTTCTCAACACGTCTCGTTCTGGGCTCTGTCCTGCCCCAGCCCTGCCTCCGTGCACAGCCCTGGGCGTGCACAGCCCTGGGCGGTGAGGAAGCTCCCTATGGAGCAGGCCTTCGGCCTTGGGGCTAACAGGCAGCGTGTGGTCCTGCCCTTTCCCTGATCTCTGGGCTGGGGGGTGTCTCTAGTGCACCCCGGCATGCTCCAATGAGATGCATGGAGGACCTGCATCTCGGTAGCCCAGGACAGTTACCCTTTTGTTGTCACCTTTTTTGGAGCCTTGGGAGCTTCTCAAGGATGGAAACGCCAGAGCCGGGTTTGTCCTGGGACGAAGCAGAAAGGCCAAGTGGATCCTGGGTGGGCTTCGCCTTCCTGCTCTGTCCCCTGCTGCATGAGCTGCCTCCGGCCCTGCTCGCCCCGCGCTGGATGCCCTGGCCCTGCTACCGGCTGGGCCCGGGGGCCGCTGCTCTGTTAACTCTTCTTCTGCTTGGTGACTCCTTCTTTCTTCCAGGCAACCCGCCGGGCCAAACTAAAAAAGCGCTGAAGCAGCGATTCCTCAAACTGCTGCCCTGCTGCCGGCCCAAATCCATCCCCTCGCTCAGCGAAAGCAAGTGCTTCTTCTTGCCTTTGTGTGTGTGTGTCCCCGGCTGCCCTCTGCCGCGGCCCTGCCACGACAGGCTGTGCCGCCCCCCCTGCCCCAGAGCCGGGGGTGTCAGGACCAGTCCTGTCCCAGAGTGGTCCGATCCGATGGGCTTTGCACCCACTCCATCCTTGCCCGCTCCCAGGCTGTTTCCAGCTTGCTGGAGGAGCTCTCATGGGACGCTGAGCTGCCCGCCAGCGGCTAGAGCCGCTCTGGAGTGGAGCTGGCTCTGGGCTATGCTGCAGGACCCTCCCAGTGCCGGTTTAGGAGCCAGAGCGCGGTCTGCTCCAAGCTCAGCCTTGGCTTGGAGATGGAGGTGTGACAGGGAGGGAGCGAGCTGAGCAAGGAGCGAGGGCAGAGCTGCCCGTGAGCCCGGCCCCTGTGCCGGGTGCTCCTGGCTCCTCTGTGAGCCCGAGTGCCTGGACGGCGACCGGGACCCTGCCCCGCTGTGCAAGCTGGTCCCTCTCCTGGGGGAAAAGGTGAGTATGGAGGGGTCAGGGCCTGAGCACCCCCCACCCCCCCACCCCCATGGCTGGGGGCTAGGCGAGGTGGGGCGCTATCTTGCGGAGCAGCGGGGCTGGGAGCCCTGCAGCCGTTCCCGGGGGCGGGATGGGGATCCCCCGGTCGCGGCTCCGGAGCACTGGCTGCAGCGAGCATAGGCTGTGGGAGGCTGCTGGCCGATGTCAGCCACTGCCCATGCCCAGGGCGTCTCCGAGTGTCCTGGCGGACACCCAGCTCTGGGTGTGCAGGGCACCCCAAATCCGTGCCACCCTGGGGCAGGGGTGAGGGGACCAGCAGTGATGTGCAAAAGGCTTCTCCTGGCCCCCAGCACAGGGGCAAGCGGCAGGGCAGGGCAGGATGGTGCTGGCCTCAGCTGCCCTCTCTTCCCCTGGTTCTCTTGCAGACAGTGTTGAAGATGAGTTTGAGCTCTCCACCGTCTGCCACCGCCCTGAGGGGCTGGAGCAGCTCCAGGAGCAGACCAAATTCACCCGCAAAGAGTTGCAGGTCCTGTACCGAGGCTTCAAGAATGTAAGTAACCCTGGCTTGGCTTTGCTAGTCTTCTCCTCCAATGCACCTCAGAGGGTGCTTTGCACCTGGCAGTACCCAGGGTTTGAAAACAGTTTCAGCATCCTGGGGATGAAAATAATGTCAAGCCTTGGGAGGTCTAAGCTAGATGCCACTCTTAACCCTGCTTTGGCTTTTATTTTATTATTTATTTTTAAGCACAACACAGTGCACTGAATCTTTCAGGGACTCTAGACACCAGATTATCAGACTGGTGACACAGGCTGGAGAGGCACCAGGTCCCTGTGTTAGCCCCCCGGCTCTGTGAGAGATCTCAGGTCCATCTGAAGGTTCATTGTGCTGGAAGGAGTCGGTCACCCTCTCCCAGCATTGGTCTGCCAGACCCCAGCTCTGGCATTGGTCGGTCTCCACCAAAAGGCAAACAGTGAGATTAGAAGCAAACTGGGAAAATGCCCTGAACATCAGAGCTCCCAACTGCTCCAGGACCACAGGACATCTGCTTTACTAGCACCAGATCACCCTATTTCCGAGTTCTCCTGCAGACAAGAACAGTGAAGCTGTCTGCAATTGCTGGGCACCAAATGTCTGGTGAATGGGGGAGAGAGCCATCCCTATCCGTGCAGCAGTGGAGAGCTTTGGATGGCAGATGCTGGGCATGCAACTTCTCCCAGGTGTGAGCCCACCTCCAGGGAGGTTCCTGAGCTCAGTAGGGAGGCCTGATCCACTGCTCTGCAGAGAGACATTCCCATTTCCTTGGGTGCACCCCAGGCACCCACTTCCCTGGGTACCTGGAGTGCAGAGCCCTCCCTGGTTGCAGAGAGCTGTCTTCTGAGTAATCATGGAAATCCCTCCATAGTGCTGGGGCAGACCTTCTGGCAGGGGGTGCTGCTGCCAGCCCACAAAATCAGGAGCACATTTCAACTAGCCTCATCAGCCACATCTACCTGGCAGTGCAGGGTTTGGGGAGGAAAAGGGGCAGGATGCAAGGACATCTGCAAGACTTTAGGGGATGGAAGCCCTTGGCAAGCCCAGCTCCAAGGGTGCGCTCAGACTGTCTCCAAGGCTTGGCCATGCAGATGGGATGACGCTGTGACTTGCCCTGGCAGGAGTGCCCAAGTGGCATCGTTAATGAAGAAAACTTCAAGCAGATCTACTCACAGTTCTTCCCCCAGGGAGGTGAGTGCTGTGCCCTGTCCCCATCCCTGTGTCCCTCCCCATGCTGAAGCGCTCACATGGGGGAGTTTGACAGGGCTGTGAGTATCTGAGCGCCGCCCCACCACTGTCTGCCTCTCCCCAGACTCCAGCACATACGCCACCTTCCTCTTCAACGCCTTCGACACTGACCACGATGGCTCCGTCAGCTTCGAGGTGAGCCACAGAGGGGGATGGTAGCGTGGTAGGGAGGGCATGTCTGTTCAGGTATCACAAACCAGGATGAAGATATAAGAGGTGTTGCTCACGGCTGAAGACTTATGGGGAACTTCACTCAAGGTCAGGAGGTCTAGGGGATCTTTGCTTCCTCTTATAATGAAAAACAGACAATAAAAAAAGAATATTTCTGTTGCTTCTGGCTGGAGGAAGAGAGACCAGCAAGTGTTTTGTAGCTATCTGATAGACAGCCAGAACCGTGGCTGGGTCTTGTGGCAGGTCTTGGCTGAGTGCTAAGCCCTGGCATGTATTGCTGCCTTGGGTGCTGCAACCCAAGTGATCCATGTGGGACATGTCAGCAAACAATCAATTGCCACCAGCCTCCTTTCACCTCTGAACATTTCCCATGTCAGCCCAGACCCAACCACAGGACAGGCTGACTCTGGGAATGAATTTACCGTTTGTAGACAAGTGGGGCTCTGCCTTCCATGGCTGCAAAGCCCTTTGTGGCTGTAGCTCTCACTTGTTTGCCTTCTCCATCCTTGCAGGACTTTGTGTCTGGGCTGTCCATCATCCTGCGGGGCACCATTGATGACCGCCTGAACTGGGCCTTCAATTTGTATGACCTGAACAAAGATGGCTGCATCACCAAAGAGGTGGGACTGGGTGGCCAGGCTGGACCCCCAGGGCCAGCACAGGCCTGCGGGAATGAGGGCAGGACCCAGGGGAATTGGCTGAGCTCTGTAGGAGAGAGGGAAATCAATATTCACTTAGCTCAGCTTTACAAACTGGTCCATGTATGGGATCAGCCCTCCTGATCAGCACTGATGTCTGAAGGTGTCTCTGTGGTGGGGGGGTGGATTGAGCACATGGAAGGGTAGATGAGGGGATGTGCTGCTTTGTGGATTCATCAACCATGTGGATACATACATGAACTTGCACTGTGCACTGAGGTGGCAGGAACACACGTGAGCACCCCACAGGTCCTTTGAGGGCATCACAGAAGTGGTGCAAGCTGGGGACCAAGCAGGGTTCAAAACCCCAGATCGATACTGCAGCTCTCCTCCCCTTCCCTTCAGGAAATGCTGGACATCATGAAGTCCATCTACGACATGATGGGCAAATACACCTACCCAGCCATGCGGGAGGAAGCACCCCGGGAGCATGTGGAGAACTTCTTCCAGGTGAGCTGAGCATCCCATGGGGAAGAGCAAGCTCTGGCTTGGAGCCAGCATGGAGAGCAGGCTTTGGCACGGAGCAAGAGAAAATAGCACATGCTGGGGATGAAGCAGGGCACACAGCAAGCAGCTTACTTGTGTCGAGGGGGTTTGAACCATGGAATGGCCCCCACTGGGCATTTAGGGTAGGAAGCTCTGCTTCCTCCCCTCTTCAGTTCTATGCCCCTGCATGGTGTGTGAGCCAGCTGCAGGCAGGGATGCACGGGGTCCAAACCCCTGCACGACCTGCAGAGCGGGGTGCTCGGCTCTTCCTGGGAGCAGTGAGCAGAGTCGCGGCTGTCCCCGCCATTTCCTCTGTGCTGTGTTTATCTGCAGAAAATGGACCGAAACAAAGACGGAGTGGTGACAATCGAGGAGTTCCTGGAGTCCTGCCAGAAGGTAAAGCCACCACCTGCTCTGCTCTGGGGCTGGGACACCATCCCTGTGCGGGTGAGGAGTGCTGGGCATCCTGCTAGGGCTGCAAAGCTGCCTATAACCCCTGGGGCTCCTGTCCTCCTCGGGAGTCATCCCAGTCTGTGGGTTGGGGCTGCCAGAGCACAGCAATGTGGTGCGACAAGATTTGGGAAGAACCGCTGAAACAGCAGCTCCGTGCCCAGCCCCACCATCTCCCACCTCTTCCCCGCAGGACGAGAACATCATGCGGTCCATGCAGCTCTTCGACAACGTGATTTAGCTCCCGGACCTGCCTCCAGCCGAGCTCTCCTGCTGCCGGGCCCAGAACCTGCTTCTCTCTTGACTTTTCCTTTGAGCCTCCCGCCGCCGGCTGCACAGGCACCCGAAGGGAAGGGGCCTCCGCTGCCGGAGACGCAGGCGGTGACGGGACGTTCCCTTCCCCGGGGCCGGCTCTGCTTTCATGGGGGATCCCAAGCAGGCGCTCCCAGACATCGGAGCGTGGGCACAACCGGCACAGGGCAAGCATTTGGCCCGGACGGACCTCCCCGCACCCTGTCCCCGGAGGGGAAGCTGCAGCCTGGGGCTGCGGCAGAGGAGGCTTCTCGCGCGCGCAGCGTCCCGCGCAGCCACGGCTCCCGCGTCCCGCGACCCTCCCCAGCCCCGGAGCCCCAGCACGGGCCCCAGCCGAGACCCTCCAGCGACACCGTCTAGGAACCAAGAGAGTCTTGCCGGCGCCATCGGCGCCTCCGCTCCCCGTCCCGCCACCCCAGCCGTGCCCTGACGCCCGGCCCGTTCTCCCGCCGTGGCTGTGCCCCCCGGGCGAGCGCCCGCCCGGGGGAGGGCGCGGGAGCTCCCCGCGTGGGGCCCGTCCTGCCTGCACGACCCGCCGTGTCCTTCACTGCGGCAGTGACGTCCACAGGCCAAGGAGCCCACGCCGACCCCAGAGAGCCCTCCAAGCACGGAGGATGTAGCCGGAGCCCAGCAGCCCCCAGCCCGGCTCGGCTGCCCCACAGCAGATGTGGGGCTGGCATCGCGCCGCCAAGGGCCGGCGACGCCTGGCATCGGTGGGAAAGGGCTGAGCAAGGCCAGAGGGTCCATGCTGGGCCAAGCCCCCAGACCCAGGTTGAGCCCCTGGTGTCAGAGCCGCTAGAAACGCCCCCCCCTCAACGGGGCCCTGAGCCAAAGCTATGGGGCTGCCCCCCAGCAGGACAATTCCTGGCCCAGCCCTTGCAGACCTGGTATGGGTTTTTTTATTATTATTTTTGTCTTGGGTTCAGTCCGTCCATCTCAGAGTCCTGTTCCTGGGTTCGCCGTGGGGCTGAGCACCCAGCCACAGCCTCCCGACGGCGGCAGCGCAGGCGTCCCACGCCTTACCTCTCCTGCCTCCCTCGCCCCCCCCCGCCACTCGCCCCCCTTCCTTCCTCCCAGGGCTCCCAGCCATCCCCCCCCCCACCGTCCTCCCCACCACCACCACGCGGAGCAGATGCCGCCTCCCCCCTCACGCTGCAGGTCGCATGGTGTGTGACCCCCCCCCCACCCCCCCCCCACCCCAGGGCATGGTGACCCACAACCCGCTTGGTATCTCCAGTCTGTATATTTTGTATTATAACAATAATATGGGTTAAAAAAAAAAAGACAATAAAATCTAACCACAATCGCTATGCACACCGCTGCCATCTCCTTGCCTCTGTGAGCTGGCGCTTGGGGGAAACAGGGGCTCTGCTGGGGGCTGGGGACCAGCGCTTGTAGGGTGCTGCAGCTCCACGCGTGGGTGCTCTGGGAGGCTGCAGGGCGCAAGCTGGGCTGGCTGCAGTCTCCAAGAGCCTGCCCTTGCCACCCATGGCGCTGTAAACACCGCACTGGCACTGCCTATCCAGGCTAACGTGGCCTTACGCTAAACGCGTCGGTGCTCGGGGTCGGGGGGCTGCTAGGTTTGTTATCAGGTTGGCACGAGAAGCTGATGCGGGAACCGGGGCTTGGGAGCAAGTGCCCCATGTTACGCTGGGGCGTTGAAGGCTCAGCAAGCGTTCAGGTAACACCTTGAAGACCTGAGTCTGGGCTAAGAACAGGTGTTTCAGGGCTGTAAACTGAGGCGCTGTTGCTGGTCTTTGGAAAAGTACAACCCAAAGAGCTGGGGAAAATGGCTTAAACCAAACCAAAGAGGAAGAACAAGCAGCTAAGAAAGCTGAGCAACATGGCAAAGGACCTGCATGGCTTGGGACAGTGCCACCTGCCAGCATCATGCACGCTGCAGCCCAGGAGGCAAAAGCCAACTCTGAAGAGCTGCCTGGAGACTGAAACAGCTTATAAAAGGATGGGATCTGGATATTGTGGGACTGTCAAAGCTGTGAGTTTATTCCAAGGCCTCTGACACCCCAAAGACCCTTCTGACCCTCTGGCCAACTGCCCAGGCTTGTGCACAGTGTTACTGTATGCGTGTGTCTGAGTGTTTTCCCTCTCTACCCTCCTTCCCCCAGTAACACCCTACTGAGTAGTAGTTCGGTTTGGTTGGTTGCTGCTTTGGGGAAACACCATCCGTGGGCTCGACATGCCCTCTTGTGGCACGGGGATGCTACAAGCCACCCACTGGAGTCCCTCTCTCCAGGGCAAGGTGCAGGAGAAGGATTGGGATGGCTATGTGAACCAGAGCTTGGGACCAGGTGTCCCTTGTTAGGATACAGCATTTAAGGGTGAGATGGGCCTAGGCTGGGAAGGTGGGTTTTTTTTTTTTGGGGGGGGGGGGGGGGGGGGGTGTGCATGAGTGGCTAGTTGCTGCTCTGTAAAAAAAGTGCAGCCTTGTCTTGCTCAAAGGAAAATAAGTAGTAACTAAGCCAGAAAACAGCTGAGCAACAGGGTAACAGGCTTACGCAGCCTGGGGTACTGACTCACTCCAGCATCATGCTGTCCAAAGCCTGAACACTGCCTAGAAACAAAACATTGTACAGAAGGAGAAGATCCCACTGCAAGATTATTGTGGGATCAGCAAAGCTGTGAGTGCAATACCTGCTTCAAGGACCCTGCTGACCTATGGCCAGCCAACTGTGCAGGTCTGCGTATGGTGGCATGAGAGTATGTGTGTGCTTTTCACCCAAATTCTTCTGTGTTTCTCCTCTCTAACCCTTCAATAAAACCTTGTTGGATAACAATACAATCTAGGGTGACAGTAAAATCACTTTTTTTTTTTTTTTTTTTTTCTGTTTGAAAGCTTTAGATTATACCTAACGGTAACTAGAAATGCTCTGTGGTCAGGGTCTTTGCTGCACTTTCCTGAGTTTGGAAACAGATGGATCCACAAATGCAGTCCTCTGGTTTGTCCCACAGCGTTGAAATGCTGTTAGTGGAAACAAGCCATGCAGGGGAGGATTTGGGAAGAGTAGAGAGCAAAGTGGGCAGGAGTGAATGGGATTTAGATAGCAGGGACGTGCTGTTAACCGGAGTTTTCATTCATTTTGTTCAGTTTGGGTCAAAATGTGACTAGGCTGCCATGATGTCCACAGCCCTCTCTAGTTCCTCCTTGCAGGCTGGGGTTTCCAGCAGTGTTTTGCCTGTTGCTCGCTAGTGTCTTACTGGGTAGTATCTGAGTTGGCCTCCCCAGCGCTGCCCTGGGCGGGAGGATGACCTTGTTTGCACCTCCAGATAAATGTTTACACAGCCTCAAAGGATGTCTTCTTTGCAGCCCTGTGGTCTCTGACTCATGCTCAGTTTGAGACCCATTGCCTCAGCCCCTCTCTGCAGCTGTGCGTGGTCGCATCTGGCTCTCAGCAGAAGCTCCTGGCCTGTTCCTGGAGAGATGCAGTCTGATTTCAAGCCCCTTCTCTGATTTACTGAGATGATCTCAGCTTTGCAGCCCCTTCCAGGTCTGCAAACATTCAGCCTCAAGAAGTGCCTGCTCAGCCCAGCCTTGTTTCGACAGCAACTGATAGCATTGCATGTACGCTGCAGCTCCTCAAAAGAGCGGCAGATGAGATGAGGCCAGAGATTTGCCAGCGTCTGCTCTGCTTGCCTCTCTGAGAGCCCATCATGCTGACAAAGAAGGAAGTCTGGCTGCTTCGGCATGATTTATTCCCGGCTGTTCCTCCCTTTATCTCAACTGTCTGACAAGTGCTTGTTCTGCTGCCTCCAGGAATGAAGGAAACATGCTGTGAAAGTGCCTGCTGCCCAACAGGTATTTCACAGCCTCAACCCACCCTCTCCTCCTTGCACTGGAGGGGGACAGTGCAATATTGAACCCGCAGCTGTGTTTGCTGAGCTCAGTGGGGCCAGCTAGACTAAAAGGGAGGGAGCAGCTGAAAGGGCTTTTTTTCTCTGAGCTCTCTGTTCTGCTTGCATGGTCAGGGTCAGGTTTCCAGTTGAGCCCGTGTGCAAGTGTGATAGGACAAGCAAGGATGGCACCTTGGCTCAGGCAGCAGCCAGAAGACATCTGAATGCCCGAGGTGCTGGATGGGCTGCTCCACACCACAGCTCAGGGACCTGTGGTCTGCACCCAACAGCTTTATCATCGTGCTTTAGGAGGGAGCCACAGCTGCTTGGAAAGGGAGGGGATGGGCAGCCCTGCAGCACCATGACTGCTCTGCCTTCTCTTCCCATCTGCACGTGTAGGGAATAGCTGATGTCCCCCCTGGATTACAGGGTAAGTGGACCTGACCATATTAGCATGTGAGAGGACATGTTTCTGGGCATTATGGGACAGAGCACAGCTTTGACAGCTGGCCTGTCCCCTTCCCCCGAACACACCAGACCCTGCTCATGTAGGGCTACCAACAGCTGCATCTCCTGGGACATGTCTTGGATGTGTCACGGTGGATGGTGGGTATGTCGGCACTGTGTGTGCAGGGAGGAGTTGCAGAAGCTGCCTGGCAGCTTCCCCATGGCAGTGCAGAAACAAAAGCTGGGACTTGAAATCCCTGTGTTGTCTTGATTCCTCATCCCTTTGAAATGCTGTGCCACCCCCTATGTCCTCTTCCCTAGGTCACTTTCCAGGTGCACACTGCTGCTGCTGCTTCTTTCCTGCCGCTCCCCAGCCTGAAAAGCAGCCTGCCAAGCAGCGTGGCCAGTCTGAAGCCAGGGATATTCCTGGTGCCTCTCTGACCTCGGAAGAGTTGTATCCCTTTCAGTGCTAGGGCTTTGCTGCCTGCCTCTATTGGCTGCAAACCCTCCCCAGACCGTGCTTGTCCTGCTACCTTCACACACCTGCTCAGCAGAAGGAGGCCCCGGAGGTAGCGAAACCTCACCCCACAGCAGGATACCTTCTGGGAAGCTGCTGGCTGGGCCTGCCCTATCCCCAGATAGGGTGGTGTGTGTTCACCCGTCAAGTAGCACAAAAGCCACTGCAGCAACACTTGCGAGGAGCTGCAGGCAGCTTGTCACAGGGGAGCTCAACGAGCAGGCAGCTGGGGCAAGGTCCCCACCACCCCCCAGGAAGTGTGTACCACAGCCCTGCGAGCAACCGGGCCCCTGTTTCCCACCTGCCAGGCCGCGGTGCTAAACCGCATCCTGCCGCAGCGCCCTTCCGGGCCTGCTGCGCTGCGGTCCCCCATCCGCGCGGCAGCCCCGGCGGGCCCTGCTTAGCTTGGGGGGCGGGAAGGGCCACGCGCGAACCCCAGGCGGCGCTGTGCAAAGTAGGTCACGGCTCGGGGGAGGTAGCACTGCCTCTCCGCCAGCGGCGGAAGCGCGCATGCGCGCCCGTGGTGCCGCGGCCTCCGCGCCTCACGCCCCCCCCCCCCCCCGTGCGCATGCGCAGGGCTGAAGTAAACACTTCATTTCCCCACCCTTTCGCCCTCCCCCCCTCGGCGCCGCTTCCCTACACAAAGCGCACGGCGCTTGCGCCCTACCCCACCCCGCACCTGCGTGTTGTTGAACTGCCGCCTCTCCCCGTCCCCGCGTCCTATCACGCATGCGCAGTAGGCACGGCTCGGCATTGTGCGCAGCCGCTCTGAAGCGTCGCGGCCTCGCCCCTCCCCCCGCGGGCCTTCCGCGCACGCGCAGCAGGCGCCTTCCCGCGTTTCGCGCATGCGCCCTGGTCGCCCCCCCCCCGCCTCCTGCCCGTTGCCTGAGGTAACTCCCTCGCCTCAGTCCGTTGTTCCTGCTCGAGCCGCGCGGTCCCGGCAGCGCGGGCGGCGGGCTCCAGGCCGCGGCGGCCCGCGTCGTCCCTCCGCGCAGCGGCGGCGGCAGCAGCGCGGCCCCGCCGCGGTGCCTCTGCGTGTCCGCGGGCGGAGCGGCGCCGACCGGTTGGGGCCGGTTCGCCGCGCAGGCGCAGGGCCCCGTAAACAGGAAGCGGCGGCGGCGGCCCGGAGCGGCGGAGACAAAGGGGCGGCGGGGGGAAGGGGCGCTCGGTGCGGCCCGGCCCGGCGCGGCGAGCGGGGGCCCTGGCGGCGGGCGGCAGGATGGTGCAGAAGGAGGGGCAGGCGGCCCTGGAGGAGCCCCAGGGCAGCCCCAACCCGGCCGCAGTGCCCGGCGCTCCCCTAGAGCCGCCGGGCGCCGCCGCGGCGCCGCTCCCGGGGGGCGAGGAGACGGACACGGAGACGGAGACGGCGCTGGGCTCGCGCCGCTTCCTCTGCGGCGTCGTGGAAGGTAAGAGCGGGGGGCGGGGGCGGCCTGGCAGCGGTCTCCCCGGGAGACGCGGGAGGGGGGCGGGCGCGGCGGCTGCCTCCGCCGTGCCGGGAGCCGCGGGGCCCTGCGCAGCCCGCTCCGCCAGGCGGGCGGCGCGCGGCTTCGGCCGGGGCTGCCCCCGCGGGAGCGGGCGGGCGGCGGGGAGGGAGGGCGGCGAGGCGAGGCGGCTCTCGAGCCGGGAGCGCTCTTTGGCGCCCGCTGCCTGGCGGGGTGCGCGCAGGCCCGCCACCCCCGCGGGCCCACCAGCCCTCACGGGGGCCGAGGCCGTGCGGTGGCTCGCTTGCTCGTACGTGTCTGAAGGGGGAGGAGAAGAGCAGAGCTACTGTGCGATTATCCCAGCTGTACATGCTCTTCCTGCGTGCCGGAGGCTCAGTTTCCTGGGTAGGGAATAGGTGACTCCGCAGACATCTGTTCTGGCATTAAGTACTCCCTTGTTCTCTCTACGATGGCGTTGTAGCTTGCCCTTTTAATTGCAGTATAGAACAGGCCTCTTCTGTCTGTTGGCATATTTGTGGCATTAAAACGTTCCAATTGTTGCAGAAGCTGCAAAATAAATGCACTCTTTTTGCGTTTCTCAGTTACTACAGAGTGTATTTGTGTTTTTGACAGTTTGGTTAAAGTTAGGTGCTTGAAAGCCAGAGAGAAGAAATGGTTTATTTCCTGCATAATAGTTGGTTTAGAATTATCCTAAATTCCTGTGGCCAAATTACTATTATTTTTAAACCTATGATAAATGTCCAGGAGGAGAACAAAACGGTTAGCAGATGCAGATGGAATGGTGAAACAGACAGTTTGTCAAAGTCAGTATATGCTCTGCTTGCAGAATGCCTTTTCTTATATCGTAACAAGAAAAGACCATTAGGCTGCCACAAGTATCACTGTGTTGGGTGCACTAGCCCCAGCTAATGATCTAATTTTTGTCTTAGTCTTTAGTTTTTTAGCACTTACTCAGGCTTACATACAGTCAGTGTGGAGAGAGATGTCTGGGCTTTGTTGTTAAAGTTTCTAAAGGAAGATTTCAGATTGAAAGCTCTGGAGACTAGGATCAGTGAACAGATGTATGCATGGACAATAACAATGCAGTTTCTCATACTCCTGCAAGTATATCCTGACTGTGTGATCAGCTATTCATTCAAGGATAAATAATACCAAAATCACTGGCTTAAAATAATCATTTTTCCAGTCATTTAATTTAAATTATTGATAATCTTTGTTTTATATTTTGGTGCAACTGCTATAAAGATGAATGTTCTTGACCATTCTGCAAGTAATGCAAAGCAAGAAAATGGCCCCCACTTGAAGAAGCTTTCAATCTAATATTAATATATGTGTACATAAAAAAAGGATTAGAGAAGTATAAGGAAAGAAGCAGTTGCGATGGATGAGATAAACAGTACTGGACAAAAAATGTCAGTCTTAGTGACACAGAGAAGCTATGGGGGTGAGTGGAATAACTGAGATTAACTTCAGAAATGAAGGTATGTGGGGCAGGATTTAAGACAGTAGTGGTATGATGTGATTAAAGCAATGAGTTGGAGAATCTAGATTTGTTGGCAGAAAAGGAGGGAAAGTGGGCAAGCATGGCAATAAGTGGTGTTTCAGACTTTCGTTAAGAGTGCTGAAGAGCTGGGCAGAAATACAGAGTGTGCGCTCCACGAGCGTAAAAAGCATGACACATTGGATGCACCATTTTGGGAGTAATAAAGACAAGAGCCCTGAATATGAAGTTCTGGTGCTCTGGCTTCAGGATAACCTGGTGTGTAGTGATGGAGTGTGTGTTAACTGGTATGAAGTATTTGCAGTGATATATTGACTTTGTATTAACCTGACACATGGTCATGAGATGATGGTATAAAAACAAGTCGATTTTAGTTGGACAGAAAGATTGAAGTGCTGTCATCTGCTGATAACATCAGAAGTCTAAGAAATGTTAGATGAAAATATAGCTATTGTATCACTTCAGATTAGCGTGTTCTCTTCAGTTTTCTGTTTAGCTGCTTTCTGTTCTCGTCACTAGCTCTGAAACAGTGCTGTGGTAATGGTAAAGCCTTCTGAATGTGTTATGAGGCATAGGGGATATCGATAAGGTGCCACAGTAATTCATTCCCTTTTTGGGTTGTTGAGCTGCCTTACGCTGGCACTGAACAGAATTGGGTGACTCTAATGAAAATGACGAATTTGTTCTGGGTGAAGTAATCCTGATGGGTTTTCATGCCTGGCAACTGCTCTCTTTTGTTTGCTCTTCTGTTGAATCGTCCTCCGTTTGTCACTTAGCAGTTCTAGTGGGAAGTAGTAGTTACTCAGCTTTGCCACGTCGTGGCGCCAGTTAGTCTAAGATCACTCTTTAGGAGACTAATCTTTTAAAACTTGAGCCTGCTTTGAGCTAATGAAAACAAGTATTGTTCACTTAAACAGGTAACTGAATGGCTTGTTAATATATAGAAAATGCTTCACTTGCAGCAGCTTTGAGTTTTGAAAGGCTGCTGGAAGGTTTTTTGGCCTCCTTAAAACCAAATGTTCACAGATTTAAAGTGGTGGATAGCTCTGGAAATCAAATTGTCTGCCTTTGAACTGATGTTGTGTTCTTGTGAGCTTTGTATATTAGTAGCATCATTCATCATTTAGAGCGGCCGTGCTATTTGAAAACAAGAGCTTGTTAAATTTCACTGTTATTTTAGTCTTGGATCTTTGCACAGACTGCCAAGCTGAAGCTTTGTTTTGAATTGGCCACTTGTGGTTGAGCTGTTTGCACTTAAGTCTAAGTGAATTTACATGAATAAAGGTGAATTGAGAGTGCTTTTTAAAGTATTATGTTTCTAGAATGGAAGGATTAGATTTGAAATGAGAGGTAGTTAAAAGTTAAAATTGAATTTCCAAAGTACATGACTTTGAGTATCTAAAATTACCTGTGTAGATGCTTTTGTATGATTATTCCAAGATGCACTTTTAACTTGCGGAGATGTGGGCATTGGGAAATAAAAATTAGGGAACCTTTTAATGTGAATCTACCTTAATATGTATTTACATGCTATATAGGTATTTAGAACTATGATCTATATCATCAGTTAAGCGTTTCTGAACTGGTAAGTATTTTCAGAGTTCTTCAGCACTGCTGTTACCTACAAAATAGCTCTGATTTTATCTGGCATGATAGTTTAATTAGGTTATGACTGCTCAGTTTGCCCTTACAATATTGCTGACTTGTGAAGGGCATCTGCTCAAGAATTCTTTTTGGATTCTGGAAAATTAATTGCTTCAGTGGCAAAAAATATCAGACTTTACATCCTAACAAATTAAATAAGTTATAATTTCATTTTAAATTTAGATCAGTTGAGGTTATTACACTTTCGTGATGTTTTCTAGACATTTTTTTCTTCCTGCTTTTGGAAGCTTTCTGATGAATGTAGCAGAAATAGCTTATTGGAGGAGAGGAAGAAAATGGTGGGCTATAATATAATGTTTCATAGAACAGGCATGATCTGACATCTAACTGGACAATTTTAATCTTGTTTCCCATAGGATTTTATGGAAGACCTTGGGTTATGGAGCAGAGGAAAGAACTTTTTAGAAGGCAAGTCATGCTTCCTCTCACTGCAGCGCATTCCATCACAATATAATCATAATCTTCCACTTAGGTCTGAACAGACTTATTGTTCTAACCTAGAGCAGCTTTTTGCATATCATCTGTATTCTGGGGGTTCATATTCACCTTTCCATCTTGTCTGACTGCTTTGAATTTTTCCAGTATCAGATATACATGAAGTTATAGTGATTTAGTAGTATAACATAATGCTGAATGAAGCACTCCCTCTACCCCTACCCCCCCCCCCCCCAAAAAAAAACCCACCTATGGATTAGATCAAATAAAACACCTGGTTTCTGGATTGTAGATTGCTCTATCAATGAAGCCTTTTTTCTGTGCTTATAGACTTCAGAAATGGGGACTAAATACATACCTGTATGCTCCAAAGGATGACTACAAGCACAGGATGTTCTGGCGAGAAATGTATTCTGTGGAAGAAGCAGGTAATTGCCTTTATTTCCCCTCTGCATTTTCAGTAAGCAGCTTTTAAATGAGTTAGTTGCTGCTATGTATGCTTGTCTGTTTAATTACAATAGCCAGTTCTAAAGGTGAATCGTGAGACCTGTTCTGAGTACCCTGCAGCTATATTTAATGGAGCTTTTGGTACAAGCATGGATTTACTGCTTTTAAGTACAGCTCTACAGATGATTTCTACGACTGCTTTTAAGACTGTCTTCTGGGATTTACTTCTTTCTATGAAAGAGTTGCTTGGAATTATCCCTCTAGCTCTTGATCATCTGGGCCATATTGTAAAGTAGAAATTACTTCTTCAAGTAAGAAAGAAAAAGAAAAAAAAAAAAGATTGAGAGTAGCATGCCCTTTATGTGATTCATTAAGTGCTTGTCTCAATGAAGAGAGTACCAGTTGAGAATGCCAGCTTCTGGCTATTTAGTCAGAACATAAAGATCTGTGTAAGCTGCTGTGAGGCTTTTTATTCACCTCAGGCTTTTACAGGATATATGGTGTTTTATTAGCCTATGGGATTATCATTTTTCCTTGAGTTGAGGGGAAACATGATACCTGCTTGAAATTCAAAGTGGCCTCCAAGAGGGGTTATTTAAACACTGTAGAAGTATAATCTGAAGGATGCTGGAAGCTTATTGCCAATGGCAACAAAGGTGGCTAAATATTCTAAAAATAGTCTTCATTAATTGTGTGGAGAATTAAATTTCAAGTTTGTTTCTTAAAGCAAGTACTTCTACCAAGTGACGTTAAAAACATCCTTTTCCTTGTGTCCTGAGCTTTAGCCCTACAAAAAGTGTATGAACCAGTCATGCAGGATGATGTTACTACATTGGATTGTTCCTTAGTGTGAGACAGAAATGGAAAAAAATATTAATAGTTTTAAAGCAGTTGGTGTGCATGCTGCAAAAGCAGAGTGCATTCATATTTATCACACAGCACTGAAATCAAGAGAATGTTCAAGTATCTTTAAAATTTGAAAAATAGAAAATAATAGTACCAGGACAGTTAACACATTCTTTCTGGCATCATTTCTGAGAACTCTTGAAAATATTTTGGTGTTCTTTGCTATACTAGTTTCTAGGAGTTGCAGCAGATACCTTCATCTTTATTTTGCTTGCTTGTATGTTTATACTTTTTGTTGTGTGTGGTAGAACAGACATCTCCTTTTTATAACCTATGTATAATGACACCATAATTATTTTATTGTTGAACCCTTCTGAAATATTTGAATTCGATTTCTAGAGCAGCTAATGACACTAATATCAGCTGCACGAGAACATGAAATAGAGTTCATCTATGCAATCTCACCTGGACTTGACATCACTTTCTCCAATCCTAAAGAAGTATCCACACTGAAACGCAAACTGGACCAAGTGAGTGTTAAATGAACTTACTAGAGTTACGGTGCTACTTAGGTTGAAAATGCCAGTATCTGGCTCACACTGAGATTTTTGCTATTTTTACTAGCAGCTTTAATATGTTTAGTGTCAGCATTATTTTGGACACCTCTGAGAACAATACAAATGGGCATATTCTGAGGAAACAAGCGTTCAGGTTGTATTGTACAAATGGTCAGTGATCATCTAGATAAGTAGGAGATCTGACCCTCTACCATTTTCTGGAAGCCTTTTTTGTGAGTTTGTCTCCAAAGTATGTTATGGCCCTGGAGCTAAGATGCATTTCTAGAGCAAGAAATGCACAGTAAATGCCTTTAGAGGCAGACTTGACATGTGTGTACTGCTTTGGTTCTCATAATTAACTCCTGTTTTTGTCCAAAAGCTGCTAGTGAGTGAGCTCTTTCCCAGCTGTGTCTGTGGTGAGATCAGGTTTGGATTGCAAAAACTGAAACTGATTGCCAGTCTTTAGAGGCATCTTTGAGAAGAGCAGAGTGGTGGATCAGAGACAGGCATTCATTGTGAATAGATGCCAAAACCTGTCTTGCTTCTCATACTCTCCCTCCCCAGTTCCTGTAGTTTTTTCTTTCTTGGAGAGGATCTCGAATTTGCAGTCTACACTGTGGAAATGGAAATACTCAAACATGCAACATGCAGCTCTCATGCTCTGGCACTGTACAGTTAATAAGATAGCGTGGATTTGCTTAGACTTTTGTATAGATATGATACACTTTGGGGAGAATATTTTAGGCTACAAATTTATAAACTGAATAATGATTCATCAAATGAAATGGTTCTGATTTTTGAGATGTTCAATCCTTTTCTAAAGGCAAAGTAGCTTTAGAATTTTCTATGGTTCACTTATTTTTTTTTCCTCATCTCTTACATTAGGTTTCCCAGTTTGGCTGCAGATCTTTTGCACTGCTGTTTGATGATATTGATCACAACATGTGTGCAGCAGACAAAGAAGTTTTTAGTTCCTTTGCTCATGCACAGGTCTCGATCACAAATGAAATTTACCAGTATCTAGGAGAACCAGACACATTCCTGTTCTGTCCTACAGGTAAAAACAATATGAATAGTTCAGTTAAATCTTAACATGAACCAAGGAGGCCATTGTTGGTTGAAAGGTTGATTTGGTATATTATCACTCTTTAAAGAATGTTTTGGCTAGTTTGGAGGGAACTGACTTATTAAAATTTAAGTAATTAAACCTAGAGGATATGCCAGAGATATACACATCTCTGAAAGGCTTAATGCCTGCTTAGGAAAGCAGCACTATAGAATGATGCTGGAAGTCTGAGCTAGAAACAAGGTTAAACAGAGACTTCTATTTTTTGTTTGTACCAAAGTCTGTTTACTCCTTGATTTCTTACCTGGATAGCTATTAGTTACTTAGAATTTTCTTAACATAGTTACAGCACTTACTATGATCACTTTTTTCAGTAGTACTTATTTTTAATAAGAATTTTCTTTTTAGTAAGATTTTCTTTTAATAAGATTTTTCAGTAGTCAGTTACTTTTTTGAGTGTCTTGGAAAATCACATGACTCTCACTTAGGTGTGGTCTTTTTTTTTTTTTTTGTGAGCTTCCCCCTGTATCTCAGAATGCTTCATCGTAAGGAAGAATATTGGTCTCTTCAGTGATGTTGACTGATGAAAGGAAAATTTAGTTGAAGAGCAATGTTGTCGTCATTCTTACTCCTTCATCCCCTTATATTGTGTTAGTTTAGTTCTGTTGCAGTGTTCATCTTTAACTTCAAAGAACCTTATCTTCTGTTTTAACTATTTGCACTCTAATCAGTCTCAGCGTTTCTAGTTGTCTTGCACAGTCTGTTGGAGCCTGCACTTCTATTTAGGGGATTTATTTTGCTTTTTTCCAGATTTTGGTATTTGTCTGATTTTAAATAAATTCCTTTCTTTTTCTTTAGTCTTTATTCTAAGAAGCACTAATATAAATAGTCTTTTTAATTGTACTTTAGCCTTTTGGTGCTTTTTTAACAATATTGAGGTTTCTCTCTAGAAGGGTAGTATTTTCTCAATGCTATAGAGTTGCCTTACTTTCTCCCCTGTCATGCCAACTTTTAGTTGTATTGTGACTTCTTAATGCCACAGCCTACTTGATATTGCAGTTGTAACTGTATAAAACTGATTCAATTAACTGAATGTTAAAACAGACTCTCCTCTCTTGTACTTCTGATGAATAAGCAATTACCAAGTGTTTTCCCTGTCTTTTTAAGAAGTAAATTTAACCCTTCTGAGCATAGAATAGAAAGGTGACTGGAGAATGGAGGTGGAGATCTGGGATAAGACTTAAAAAAAAAAAAAAAAAAAAAAAAGGGGGGGGGAGGAGCAAGTGTTTACTCACAGTAACAGAATTAAATATGTTGAACTAAGAGATGGCAGGTTGAAAATGAAAGATACTTACCGTGAAATATATTTATACAGAAATATCTTTGCCACGTGATGATGTTCAAGATAGATAAATGTGTTCATTGAACAGTTGGGTATGTTTTCACACGTATGCATCCTTCTGCTAGTAGTAACTTTCTTTTTTGCCCGATGCAGAGTACTGTGGAACTTTCTGCTATCCAAATGTTGCTCAGTCTCCTTATTTACGGACTGTAGGAGAAAAGCTGCTTCCTGGCATTGATGTCTTATGGACAGGTAAAAACAGTATTCTTTGAATTCAGTTACAGTGTCAATATTATTTATCATACATATTTAGTAAATAAACAGTCCTACTACTATTTGTGTGTGGGAATGAATCTTCAAATATATGCAAAGCCTTCTGATTATCCTGTTTCACTCTTAGGTCCGAAGGTTGTATCCAAAGACATTCCAGTAGAGTCCATTGAAGAAGTTTCAAAGATCATCAGGAGAGCACCAGTTATCTGGGATAATATTCATGCTAATGATTATGATCAAAAGAGGCTTTTTCTTGGGCCTTATAAAGGTCGGTCAACTGAGCTCATTCCTCGACTAAAGGGAGTTCTGACCAATCCAAACTGTGAATTTGAAGCCAATTATGTTGCTATTCACACACTTGCAACTTGGTACAAATCTAACATGAATGGAGTGAGAAAAGATGTGGTGATGAGTAAGTATGCATAACTGCTGGAACACTTGTTTAACCATATATGTTTTAGTGCTTTCTAATCATTCTAAGCTTTCCTGTAGCAATGATTTTTAAGACCACTTAGCATTTTCTATCCTGTTGGTGTGGGACAATTAGCCTGAGAGATAACAAGCATCCAGGTTGTTCTGTTGACTTCCTGAGTAGTATCTGTAGTACTTACTCTTGAGGTATATCTACAGCCATGTAAAAAGTGTTCTCAGCAAACAATTTTGAATGGCATAACTTCAGCATAAGTGTCTGTGAGTATCACTTGCTTGGTTAGAAGCAATTCAGATCAAAAGAGAAAATGAATGCGAGAATATCAAGTGTCTGTATAGTGTTTCTGTGCTTACATTGGTGGTGACCATAGTTTCCTATTATACATAATTAGGATATAATGCCTTGCCCTTTGCAAAGTAAGGCTGTTAGTTTCTGGGTGTTTTGTCTAATGTGTCATTTCTGTTAAATGAAACTTATGTGATAACTTTTTTCAACTTGTCTCTATAGCTGATACTGAAGACAGTACAGTTTCTATCCAGATTAAACTGGAAAACGAGGGCAGTGATGAAGACATTGAAACAGATGTTCTTTACAGTCCGCAAATGGCTCTGAAGTTGGCCTTAACAGAATGGCTGCAGGAGTTTGGAGTACCCCAGCAATACAGCAGTGAGTTGGATTTGGTTTTATTCTGGTGTTGGTGGAAAAATGTGACTAAATGTTCGAGACTTGCATTCAGATTAAAACTGTTTTACGGATCTCAATTTGTATGCTTATATGCTTTTGAGAGGAAGTATTTTCTATTTCTCTTATTGGGGAAACCTTAAAAAGTGACATTCATATTGTACAATATGAGTGTAGTGCAGAAACAGCTTTGAAGTGTGACCCTTTGGCACTTCTGATCCACAGGCTCTTTTCTTGTATCTTGCTCATCCCAGTTATTACTAAGCTTTCATGGATCTTGAGAAAGTAGGAAGGATTTTTTTTTATTATTAGTTAGTTAGTTAGTAATCCAACATCCACTTCACAAAAATAACTATGAACATTAGTGGTGCCCCAGAGGATGTCCATGTTCCTCCAGTTGTTCTCAACTAGGTTTATTTTTCTGAGTTTCTGTCTATAGAAACCAGCTCTTTTCAGCATTAGTACACCTTTGTTTTGGTAGCACTGGGTGCTGGGGATCTGAAGTAAAGTTCTGTCAGTTGTGTGTTTGGACCTGTCAGTTTGCCCTTCTTTGATAAGTACCGATGAAATGGAAGAACCTCTTCCTGCCTCCCAACTCTGTTTGTGTGTAGTAAAGGCAATAGCCTTTAAATATCTGCAGAGTTTGAAACCTTTCTAAAGCTCAACCGCAGTAAAAAAGTTGGGTGAGGAGCACTGGTTAAGCGGTCACCATCTTTCGTTTCCTTACCTCCCCCAGACTAAAAACACTTTTGCAATGGAAGTAATGAAGCATGTATCCTTTTGTTTTGAAGTGCACCCTGTATCCAAATAAAGCTTTACCAAGTCAGCTGATTGAGAGGAAAGTTAGCTTTGAAAGCTTTTTATTCTGGTGTCATAGTTGGAAATGCTACTGGAAGTGTGTAAATGCTAAGAAATTTAGCTTTTTTTCCTCCTCTTATCATTGCTTATCACTTATATGGAGGAGGAGCTTGCCGAAATAAAAGGTCTGTAGTTAAAACTACAATGACAGAAGTGAAATGGCAATATGTCAAAAAGGAGATACACTGATCAGATGCCTTGGCAGCAGATTCAGATCAGCGACTTCTGCAAATCATGGATGAATGTTAGCCGATATTGAAAACTTTAAACTTGTTTCTTCTTCTTCTCAGGTAGGCAAGTGGCCCACAGTGGTGCTAAAACTACAGTAGGAGATGTAGGGCCTCTGGTGGCACCATCCTCTTTAAATGCAGCAACTGTGGTTACCACAGTTTACCAAGAACCCATCATGAGTCAGGGGGCAGCACTGAGCAGCGAATCCCCAGCACTGGTAAAGGAGGAAGAGAAGAAACAGTCTGATGAGGAACCGATGGACATGGTAGTGGAAAAACAAGATGACGCAGACAAGAATGCTAATCAGATACTGACAGATATCGCTGAAGCGAAGATGGCAGAGGAATTGAAACCGATGGATACTGATAAGGAGAGCATAGCTGAATCTAAGTCCCCAGAGATGTCTATGCAGGAAGACTCCAGTAGTGACGTAGCTCCTATGCAGACTGATGAGCAAATAAATAAAGACCAGTTTGTGCCTGGGCCGAATGAAAAGCCTCTCTACACAGTAGAACCAGTGACTTTAGAGGATTTGCAGCTTCTTGCTGACTTATTTTACCTTCCCTATGAACACGGGCCCAAAGGTGCACAGATGCTGAGAGAATTCCAGTGGCTCAGAGCAAATAGCAGTGTTGTCAGTGTTAATTGCAAAGGAAAGGATGCTGAAAAAGTGAGTGTGATGTAATCTTGTTTTTTTTTCCTTTTAAATCGTTAAATTGTGAGCAATGTTCATCTGTTGTCTGTAAATGAAGAATGGTATTTCATTTTCTAGAAGCTGATGGCTGGTGTGTAATTGACTACGGGTCGCAATAATTTCCATTCCTCCCATAGAATCCAGTGCTGAGCTCTGTAGTGCCATGTAGCTATAAAGACTATGCTATGTAGACTGCTATAAAGGCAGTCTAGCGTCCGCATTTGACAAGTGATCTACACACTGGCCTCACATGTTATAACAGCAGTAGAGAATACAAATGCGTGTAGTATGGTAGTCCATGCTGGTAAAATGAAATACAGAATTGTGTAGTCCTCCTCTTACTAGAGTTTCTCTTCTCTCTAGAAGGTTGTGTTTGACCTTGTGGATCTTTTGCCTCCATCTGTAGATAGAAGAATGGCGTAACCGAGCAGCCAAATTTGAAGAGATGTGCAGCTTGGTGATGGGAATGTTCACTCGCCTCTCCAATTGTGCCAACAGGACAATCCTTTATGATATGTACTCCTACGTCTGGGATATCAAGAGTATTATGTCAATGGTGAAATCTTTTGTGCAGTGGTTAGGTAGGTGCATCGGGAGCCACTACAATGCCAGATAGTATATTTTTTGTTTTCTAATTAGCCCACGAGGAAAACAAAATACTAGGCAAATATTTTTCCTTGGATGTAGGGTCTGGTTTGACCTTCTTTTAAAGGTTTTCCTGTCTCTCTATTTGAAACAATACTACTTGTGAATTTGCTTGGGTATTAAGTGATATCTGCTGGATGCTTAAGATTGGAGACCTCGATTTTTCTTCTTGGGCTAATGAAACTTGAATCTCATCTGACACGTAAGTGTTTACTTTAACTTACTCTGACTGAATGCACACTGGACTATACCGTGTAGCTCCTTGGATATCCTGATACATGATTGGAAATGACAGTACGAAATGTGACCACATCAGCCATCTGCTGCTTGCTCTGTCTTGATAATGTTATTGCTGTCTTTAACAGAACAATTGCAGAAGTGACCTTTCAATGGGCCTGGCCAAGAGGAAGCCGATCCTCCCAGCCCTGTGCGCATGCGAGCTTTAGCATAAGGCTATTCTGGTGCAAAATTGTTTCCTTTAAGCACTTCCAAATGGCTTTCTTTTTTTATGTATTTTTTTGGAGTGGGTGGAAATTACGGAGCTCTCTAGACAGATTTAGTCTGAGACTTAATCAGATCTTGAAACACTTTTTTTTTTTTTTTTTGCCTTTTTTTTTTTTTTAAGTGAAAGATTTTTGGGGGGGTTCTAAGTTGGCAGATAGCACCAGCATGGCCCTGGTAATTCTAGTGACCTCGTTTCACTTTCAGGTGTCAATTCAACTATAAGGAATACGCTGTGGACTTGCTTGACATACACAGCAGGCAGCAATGCTGATGGTCACACTGTCGCACTTTTTGTAGCTGTCACAAACCTCGCAGTGGTTAACCATTACACAGCCTTGGTCTAGTTCTAGTGTTTGGATTGTCTTTAAATCATACTCTTAAAACACTGTCAGGCTTAAATAGTTGTAGAGTGTAGGGATAGAGAAGACTTGCTAAATCATGAAGTCAGTGCCTGCTCTGCAACTTCCATGTTTTGTGCTGATTAAATATTTGATCTTTATGTGTGGTTGATGAGATGAGCTTTTAAGACTGCCCTTCTGCAAAGCACAGGGAAGAAAATTAGCTTGGGAACAAAACTTAGTAGCATTTTAGTATGTTAATATATGTGCCTAGTGCTGTTTCAAAAGGTTTTATTTTCTGCATTTTTAAGACTAGTATAACACAACTTCCTCAACTTGCTGTTCATGTTGTGTGTTGACTTTTAACCAGAAAGTATGCTCTCATTTTGCTAACTTGATCTGTTTGAAAATCTAGGCTGAAACTTTTTAAAGGGAACACTAATTTTAGTAATGTCTCTAAACACAGAAGGCCCAATTTAAGACTTCATCTTGGAATTGCTGAACTACTTACTGCTTTCCCTGATATCAGCTGGAAACTGTGTTTTCAAAGTCCCCATAAAGTTGGGTCCAAGTCTTTAAATAATGCACCAAATATTTGGAGTGGTTCACAATTGAAAATTGCAGCTCTGTTAACTCTGGTACTGTTCTGTTCCACTACTCAAGCTGGCATTAGATAGTTAAAAACTAATTTTAGGAATTTTTAACATGCAGTTTAATAGCCTTATGCTAATTATGCTTTTGTGAGAGAGATTTTGATCTTTAGCTTGCATATTATAACTAGTGTAAATGCATACAGAGCAAGATATCAGATAAAAGATATATTATAAAAGAATGCTACAAATCCAAACAAATGAGTTTTCACAACAGTGTGCTGAATGGTCCACTGAAAGTTCTTTTTCTTATCCTCTCCTCCCAAGTCCAGCTAGCATTCAGTCCCTTAAATTAGTGTGGCTGTACAGTACTATGGATTACTAACGACTTCTATTGTCTTCTTCCCCATTGTGTACAGATGGGAGAATCCTCAGCACAAGTTTCTACTGCTATTGGATGGACAGCGCCAGATGTTCACAGCGCGTCGTCATTAATTAATTAAAATGGAAAGGTTTTGTCTGTGAGGCAGTTCAGATAGATTAGCTGTGCAATAGACATGAACTGAAGTCACATTTGCGCAGCGACTAAGGCATTAACTATGTTTTTCGTTTATACAGCTCTTCATTCACGCAGCTCTTTAATGATTGGAAGTGCTAGTTAAGTTGTAGTCTCAAAGGAGAGACAGATACTGTCTTCCAAGTTGCTGACTAAATTTCCTTGTGAAGGGTATCTTTTTACATGAGAATTCTAAAATGTGGGAGCAAACCAAATTAAAATCCTGATTTTTGGATCATTTCTGAAATTTACCATATTTAGGGTAGTGTTATTTTTAAGAAGTATTTCTAAACTGTCACAAATGTCAAACTTGGCACACTTTGGGACTCTCTGACTAGCACAACATACTTGTTTGTACTGATCTGAGACTGTTACTTGAACAGGAAGTAGATTGCTGTCCACAAAAGGAAAAGAGTATTTGCGCTGCTTGTCTTGTCAGAAAACTAGGCGGGTAGTTGAAATCTCCACTCCGGATACTGTCTGTCAGAGGTGTCATATATATTACTTGTTGTTAAAGACTGGGATGCCCTACTAGTGGAACAGTATTGAAAGTCAAACAACTAACGGAAGTTTCTTTTTAAAGCAAATACAAACTAAAGCTGAGTGCTTCAGTGGGCCTACTGTGGCTGGTAGATCAGTAGGAACCCCGGTGTATCTGATATACTTGAGGAGGAAAAACGAGGACACTAAAGAACAAAGCTAGTGTTATTTGTGGCCAACAGGGTATACTAGTTAAACTGAATTAATTCTAGTTAACACTACTTAGCTTTTAAATGTGCCAGCAGTATTGTAAAGGTATGGCCTGGATTATGCAAGTCTGTTCAGTCTCTTGCAAGAACACCGATTAGTACAGCTTTCCTGGCTGCCTTAACTGTTCCAGACTCTGCATTTGTTGCCATTTCTAGTTTTCTGACAAGATTTAAACAATCAGTACTAAAATGTGACTTCAGAAAGGTCCAGTCTTTTTTCAAGGGGCTGTGATAATGGAATTTGTTTGGTCTTCAGCTGCTTCAATTTACAATAGTAGCTATTAAGCCATGTGACTTCCAAGATGTGCTCTTCTTGTAGACAAAACAAATGCTTCCACCACAAATATACAACCAAAATAATGTACACTGAGAAGCTTGTGTAATTGTACATGGCACTGTTCTCATGCCTTCAAGTCTGGAACGAGGTGTGTTTATCATAATCACCTCACCTGCTCTGTAGTTTGTTACACGAACAAAAACTTGAATGCTGCAATTAGGGCATGAGCACTAAATCTTTACAAATCATACATTATTACAGCCTCCCCCAAAGCCCTGAATTATAGCTCAGTTAGAGAGCTTTTTCCACAAGTGTGTATTAGCTGTTTGGACATGTTAGACACCCAGGAAATCCCCCTTCTCGTAACGTTCTCCGCTTGGATCTGATCTCAACAGGGTGTCGTAGTCAATCTTCAGCACAGTTCTTAAGTGGAGACCAAGAACCCTGGGCCTTTAGAGGTGGTCTAGCAGGAGAGTTCCAGGTATCAATATGACTTCACAACTGAATGACATTTTCTTTGTTTTATGAGAAACCTTTTGTTGCACATCAGAGGTCTGGAAGGATTGGTCTGCCGAAGGCTTTCTGGTCCAAAGCCCATTAGCCTTACAGCTTGGTTTAAAATAATTTTCCTCCCCTTTCTACAGTAATTTCTCAAGGAGATGCTGCCTGTCCCACGCGCATGCGAAGCGCAGCGGCTTTAGTTGTACATTTCACATTGTTTCTTTGCAGGTCGCACAGCATTTTTATCTGCGCCCGCAATTGCACAATGCGCGCATGCTTGTCTGCCGATGGGAATTCCATGAGCAAAAGGGATAGCAGTGCAAATTTTGGTTCCTCTCTAAATGAAGCTATAATGCATTTTGCTCGAAAGGTTTCAATTGGGGAATAACCTTAAATCTGTTTATACCATGTTCGAATTTGTTCATGGATTTTTCAAGTGCTATACTTTTCCCCCTCACAGGTGCTCTGCGCGCAGCAAATTGAATCAGCGCATTGCTTTTGGGATAAAGCGTCTCCTCTGGCCAGTTAACCCTCTTCAGACCAAACCTTTCCTCCTGACATTCTATGTTCTTATACAGAGACAGTGTAGATATGATTGGTAAAAGTACGTTAAAGCAGATAAGATTAACAGACTCATTAATGTGCTGTTTCAATTGTATATTTTAAAACACCAATTGGATATTTTCTATTCAGATGAGGTCTTTGCATTTGTAAAGCATACCAACCCCACCTTCTTCTGGGGTGCCTGCAGTAGCAAATGTTAATGTGGGAGTCTGCAGTGCACACCCAAGAGTGATGGGCTTTTGTTGTTCATGCACTTATATTGAATATTTTGTTTTCACAGCGCTTGCTGCCTATTGATGGGGCAAATGACCTCTTTTTTCAACCACCTCCATTAACGCCCACGTCCAAAGTGTACACCATACGACCCTACTTTCCTAAAGATGAGGTAACTTCTTTTGACACTTGCCTTTGTTGTTAACGATGTATTTCATTTTGTGGCAATGAAATATGGCTGTTACCGAGTCCCTTCATTTCCTAAGAAAACAAATGTCCTGACATCTTGCACAAGCAGCAAGCTTCACTGAAAGCAGAGCTTGTGACTTGCCTAGGGTTCAACAATCTGCTGTGCAATAATATAGTTATACCCACATTTTGATTTCCAATTCTTTTTTCAGTGTGTGAGCCCTTTCCCTATTTTTGAAAGGTGAACTAAAAAATGTTCCGTGATGGTAGTAGAATTCTCGCAGTGCAATCACAAGCAGTATGCTTGTATGCTGAGCTTAGGGGCTGTGTGTGTATATCTGTTCACTCAGTGATTTTTCTGATATCTAATGGTATTCTCAGATGTTTATGGGCAGAACTTTAGCAGTTGCATGTAGCATGTGCCTTTGAATCGATATTGCATCTCAAAATGTAGTTGTAAGATGTGATAATTGTCCATTCTAATTCTGCCACACTTAATTTTTTTTACTTATATTAAAAACCATTCTAAAAATCAGACTGAGAAGTTTACATCAGATTTGTTTTGGAGAGGCTGATATCTTCAAACCATGAATTCCTTACTGATAATGAGGTGTGGGTTGTTGGAGGGGGGGGTGGTTTGTTTTTTTGAGGTTCTTTTTTCCTCCTTTTCCCCTCCCTGTCCCTGAGCAGATCTCAAGCGCAATTTCACTTGCACTATCTTAGCAAGAGGATACTTTAAAGTGATACTCAGAATTAGTAAACACCCTTCATAGGTAAAAATTTTAACAGTGTAAGGATTAATGTAGCTTAAATTTTGCTCTGCAGCTACACTGAGATGAAATGTTTCTTTTGAATGGCTGCAAACTCAACCTAGATACTTATGTTTCGAATCATTCTTAACTTTGAAGCCCACCAGAAAGACCAGCCTATCATGTGAAGACATGTCTTTTACCTAGTAGTTTTAAGCTAGCTTTGTTGTGTGCTGTCCTGTCCGTCTCTTAATGCAGGACTGTGCCTGAGCTGGTTTGTTCTTTTATAAGCAATGGAATTGGTATTTTTAAGCCACTTAAGCAGTTGGTGATGCAACTAAAATACTCAGTCATAAAGAATATCTCTTCTGAGAGGAAGTCTTCTTTTTATGTAAGGAGACTTTTATGTAAGGCCAAATGGAAAGTTGTTTTGATGAAACATGAAGTCTCTCTCATTTAAAATGTGACTTAGTTTGTTCTTTAAAGAGATTAGCTGCTATGGCTGAAGGGCAATAAAAGCCTTTTATCTTGAAGAAAGCCATCAGGATGCATCTATCCTCTGCTTTAGTTAAATAGGAAGCAGGTCCACTCAAACATTCGAAATCTGGAAAAGGAATTGTGTTGTTATGACATGTATGAAGTTGATCTCCAGCCTGTCTTTCCTGGTCATTGCACTTAAACACTGTGTTCTTGACAGGCAGCTTTTCTTTTAAGAGCTGGGTTGGGGGTGGGGAGCAGGGGGGAAGACATTCTTGTCAATGTATACTTTTGTTCCGTGTAACTTAAATGCCTGCCAGTAGTAGGTTCAAGTTGAGGTATTAGTGAAATCTGTCTAAAACAAAGTTGTTAACTTTTGGATTTGACTGTTGCCTTGTGAAAAAGACAAACATCTCTTCTCTCTTTTTAGGCTTCTGTATATAAGATTTGCAGAGAAATGTATGCTGATGGAGCTGATCAACCCTTCCACAGTTTACCAGACTTAATTGGAGACAAGTATGTATTAAGAATGAATGACAGAGGTGGTTCTGAAAGATGAAGTCTTAATATTGTATGCAGTTTGAATAAGAAATGCTGAGGGTGGAAGGTTAAAACTTTGAATTAAAAAAACCCACTGTCTTGCAGCCATTAGAAAATGAGTTTCTTTCCTTGATTTTTGAAAGATACCATTAACAGTTACAGCTCAGTTTGTGCTCCTGTCACCTGTTGTGAAGTGTTAGCAAAAAGATTCAGCTGAAATCTGTTATGAAACCTGTTCATGATGATATTCTATTTGAGATTATTTGAAGTATCGTATCATGTGAGTGTCTGTAATTGTCATCTGTAGTTGTCCTCTGATGTTCTTTTTTCCAAGTTAGCTTGTTTTCTTCAAATAACTACATTTTTGTGAGGACCTTTCTGACAGCCAGCTGCCTGAGTTTGGTCAGTAATACACGCTGTATATTACCTGTACAAACATTTAAAAAGTGACAAGTGAGATGAGATTAAAAGCAGTATAGAAACAGATTAAATTCATTGAGCTGTAGCATGAGCTTGCTGGGCATTTGTTATGTCTTGTGAATGTTTTATTAAGATAGAACTTTGTAAAGAGGCTACCCTGTCAGTGACAGGGAAGTAGTTAAGAAAAGACTAGCAACTGATAATACAAAGTAGATGGAGAAAATAGGAGAACAGGGAGGTGATGGCAGCAGAGAGATTGAGAGCAGAAGGTGAAGGAAATTTGTCTGCCTCGTGGGTCAGAAGCACTGTGTGTGTAGAATCAGATTGTGGGATCCTGAGCTGCTGAAATTGCTCAACTCTGAGTTGTGATGTCTGATCAGCCTGTTAATTACTACTTTCTAGAAACTAATTCCATCACTGGAGGACTCTGTTGCTTCTTTGGATGACCCCAGAGTTTCCTCTAGAATGTGTGAGCCTATTTGTTCAAAGTAACCTTCTTTTGACTGAATTTCAATGCTGCTTTCCACAGGTTAGTGGGAGGGCTGCTCACTCTCAGCCTGGATTACTGCTTTGTCTTAGAAGATGAGGATGGTATATGTGGCTATGCTTTAGGAACAGTTGATGTGACTCCCTTCATTAAAAAATGCAAAATGTCTTGGATCCCTTTCATGCAAGAGAAATATACTAAACCAAACAGTGACAAGGAGCTATCTGAAGCAGAGGTTAGTATACACACACAAGACCAGGATTGTATGCAGAACTACATTCCTCTTCTTTTTTCTAAAGCAAGTCTTTGGATTTTTTTTGCATATTGTGCTTCCATGTAATTCAATATTTGCATTTTTCTGAAGTGTTTGATGGGTGTAGTGTCTGACCTGTTACATAGTGATACTAAAGTTGTCCATCACAAATCAGATACAGCTGTGTGCTGTAACACACCCATGAGATGTACTTCAGTATTAATCGGTGCACTATGTATGTGATGACCTCTTGAAACTTAAGTGACAGGAGCTTTCAAACCAAAACCACCAAACATTAATCTAGAGAAGATTGCATTATGAAAATAAACTAACAGCTATTAGTTTCCCCATGTTCCAAGAAAGACTAACCCTTGACAGTCATATTTAAGTACACGAAACAAATTGAAGTGCAAGGTAGTTCTAGATGCTCAAACCTTGAGCAGTGTGATGGCTGTAAATGGTATAAAATAGCAATTGCTAAGAATCAGTATCTTGAATTATTATGGAAGACCTTACAAAAACAGAGTATTACTGAAGTGTCAGAAATACTTAAACTGTAGCTGTTGCGTTCTCATCAAGAAAAGCTTGCCTACTACTTAACAAGAGATGTTGGCAGTTGCCTATATGCTTTAGCTGCTGAAGCAGCTGTGGGCAGAGCTCTAGTAGAAGCAGACACAGAAGCAGCAGCACTTTCTTCTTCCCTCTCAGACCTTGGAAAAAAAATGGTGATCATGACAAGTCCATGTTACTCTAAGAATTAGGAGCCCTTCCTTCATTCAAGAAAAAAACACAAAATCTTTTATCTGTGGCCTGGTGGTACTATAGGCTTCAGATGCTTGCCAGATGTGTTGGTTGCGTGGAAAGAGCATCTGAATGGAATGTCACATGGGAGCCCGGGGCAATGAGCAGTTGCATCAGCTGCTTTGAGGAAAGGCAAACCGTTCCAAAAAGTATTCTCTGATAAGTTGCCCAAATACAAAGGCTGTCATCAGACTGCTGGGTTGTCGAAGTCCCCTGCCAGCAAGCCCAGGGCAAATCTCTTGGATCTGGACTGACCTCTAGGATTTGCCAATGTGTTCTTGCTTCATTTGGTTAAGATGGAGACAGTCTTAATGCAGGTTGTGGGTCTGAGAGCACAGGCTTTCCCGCAAGCAAAGCCTCCTGAAAATTGAATGAGGTGTTTGTCACTCTGTGAAAACTGGCTACTACTTTTTAGGCATGTTTAGAGAGGGAAAAGGGAAGTACATAGGAAGTGCCTTACAGCAGGTAGTGTTCTTTCAAATGTTTTATGTTCCAGTGTGGGTGGGACTAGAAGGTGTCTTAATATTTCCTCTAATACTGCTATTGAAGTGGAGCTAATTCTATAGTCTAGAGGCTTTGTGACTTCTTTCTCTTGCATTTGTATAGTAGTGTACTTTCAAATTTAAATAAGCAAATTCAGATTTTGAAGCAGAGCTAGCTAGTGTGTATGAAGCAATCAAATTAAACACAGCAAAGCTTTAGTATGTTCAGTAGAGGAGAAGTATTGATTTCCAGAAGTTTAAAGCCAAACTTCAGAGAGAGAGAGAGAAAGCAGAAGGTATTTTGTGCTGATGAACTAGCTTTGCCTTTCAGATTTCTAAGAATAAGTAATAAGTACAGAAAAGCATTTTCTGCTGTTGGTACATCACACTGGATTTTTACTGTTAGTACAATGCCCCACAAAAATGCTGTTTCTGTAGACCCTTTGTTTGAGGGATGTCCTCTGCAAAGCAGAGGACTTGTCCTGTGCTTAACAATCGAAATAGATACTTCGGAGTTTTCTCTGTTTACCCTTTTGGCATTATAAAGGAAAGCAATGAACCCTCAATAACTACTCAGAGTATCATTATTGAAGATCAGGAAAGGAGAAGTTTTCTCACAGAATAGAATTGGTTTAATTTACTTTTTATACTGTTTGCCTCTTGATAATCCCAGTCTCCACTTTGGTTTGAAAGCTGTTCCATACTTTTCAGGTCATTTGACCCAAACTGCTGACTTCTAGTACATTTCATTGTTCTCTAGTGCACTTAATACATCTTGAAGCCCAAATTCTGTAGGATAAATAAACCCTTTTGTGAAACAGAGCATAAGTAGAGTCCTCTGACTACCACGTTATACTGTTGTGAGCCTTTTTGTTTGTTGGTTGTTTTTTTTCCTCCCAGATTCCTGTCAGGTAAGTTTAATATCCACTTTTCCCAAGACTAGTTGCCGATCGCAGGAGATGAATGCATTGTCTCTGATGCTGGATTGTTCCATAGCTTCACCTTACCTTTCTTCTCCAACTTGTTTTCTCTCTCTTTGAATTCTTATGTGAACTGCTTTTTCTGATTATATATTTCCCTTAGTGCTTGAAACCAGAATGTCTAGCTTTGAACGTTTGCTGTGGGATTGGGTTTGTTACAGCTGTAATAAGGAAAGCTCAGAGGAACAGGTTTCGTTATAAATCTGAAGTGGTTGAACTAGCTTGAAACAATAACTTTGAACAAAACCTGATCTGTCATTGCGAGAGTTTGGGAGATGGCAATTTATAGATTTGAGGGGACTGAATTTGAACTTGACCTACAAAATGTGTGAGTTGCTAATGTTATGGATTCTCGGTTTTGATACCGTCATAAAGTCCAAGTTTTGACTGTTACGACCATGACTTTTGTCTATACAAGAAGCAAAGTTAGGTGGCTTGCTTACATTAGCCAGCATCACAGAAAGTTTTAAAACTCAATCAACAGGAAGAATGACTTGAGTATGTTTCACATAGGCTTTGTCCACAGCGTTGTCTCACTTGACTGTTCCATTCCTATGTGAGTTGCATGAAGTTAATGTTTGATGTTGTATTCCAAAGATCTTTTTAGGTGGTTACAATAGCTTTTAGTGACCAACAGGAGCCTTTAGCGATCAACAAGGCTTGTCTCAACCTAGAGATACAGCTGAACAATTTGCCATGACAAAGACCAAGTAATTGCGTGAACATTAGAGAGGTTTCCATGCTACTGTGAGCTAAAGAATACATGTGGAATGATAGAACACCTGTAATTAAACTATCGAAGTGAAATACAAAGATAAAGAACATGCAAGCATAAACTCTTTGTTACTAGATTAGCGTAAAGAGTAGACTACCTTGACTTTTTGGGGCTTATGGGTGTTTTCACTTGAAGGGCGGGTCACCAAGAAGCCATGCAAGGAGTTTTATGTTCCTTCTCTGACAGTTTGACAGACTTCCATAGTCTGCCTTTTATTTGAACTACAGACAGCTAGTCAGCAGGTAAGGAACAAAGTGACTACTAGAGGTGTAGTTGAAGAATGTTTTGATCGAGAGGCATACTTCCTGAGCAAAGTAGACTCTCCTAAGAAATTTGAGTGAAATTGAAAAGCTGAATAATGATTAACTATGTTTCCCATATTGTCTTCAGAAAATAATGCTAAGCTTTCACGAAGAGCAAGAAGTATTGCCAGAATCGTTCCTTGCCAACTTCCCGTCACTGATAAAGATTGATATCCACAAAAAAGTGACAGATCCAAGTGTGGCGAAAAGTATGATGGCCTGCCTGCTCTCTTCTCTAAAGGCTAATGGTAAAATTCCTGCACTTGAAATTCTTTGTTTCCTCATTGGATAATAGCTTTGTGATATTAGGGATGGTTAATACTAACATGTTTTCTATTTGCCTGAGATACTTGATTCCTGTCATACTTGACACCCTGGATTATTTTAGGTAAATGAAATGCTTTTACATAGCTAACTGTTCTGCTACTGTCTTCTGTAAAAGGAAGCTTTTTGCTTTAGTTATTCTGCAAATCAGAAAATAGGAAGAACTGTGGAAGCAATTTGGCAGTGAGAGTACACCTTTTTGCGTTTTGAACAACATGCAAGTGCTTGTTTCCCTTGCTGGCTGTGGCAGTGATGCTTCTTATGTGTGAGAGTATGTGCTGGAGAATAATTAGCAAGACCTTCAATATGGGGAAACACTTGGCTGTCTGCCTTACTGTGCACCTGAAGTTCAGTTCCCTTGCACAATTCCATGCCTTTTTGTAGTGCTGTTTTCTGAGCCAACAACGGAGTTTCAGTATGTTTTTATGGGAAATACAAGATGTCTAGCGGGAGATGGCTTGTTAAGACTGACAAGATGATGTCTGCATTATGTAGTCCCTTTAGGGGATGGTCAGCTGTATTGCCATAAATTTGGTCTCTTTTTGGCACTAACTATGCTTCACCTGGAATTGGATCAGTGATTTCATTGGGTTTAAATGTTGAAATAGATGAGGAATCTAATAATATTTGTAGCCTGTGCTTTTTTGTAATAACTCTTCTCCTACACTGTTGTTTCTCTTTTCCCTCTTCAGGCTCCCGTGGGGCTTTTTGTGAAGTGAGACCAGACGATAAAAGAATTCTGGAATTTTACAGCAAGCTGGGCTGTTTTGAAATAGCTAAAATGGAAGGATTTCCAAAGGATGTTGTTATCCTTGGAAGAAGTCTGTGAAGTGCTTGACAGCAAACTGTTCCAGTACTGTAGTCCCTTAACAGCTGGACAGGTAGTGGTGGGGATCTTCATATGGTCTAGCTACACAAAGCCAGCGATAAGTCGGCTTGGTAGAAGGGGCTATGCGAAAATCACCCATCACACATTCAGACTGTAATTTGTTGGAAGAGGATAATGCTGCTGAAAACACTGTTTTGACAAAGAGAAACCTTGTCCTCTCCTGGTCTTGTGTGAAGTGCCAAGGAATCTTGCATGGGCTATAACTTCTTGGAGGAATCCCTCTCAGTCAGCAATGTGGTTTCTGCATTCAAGTGTCGACAGAATAGTGGACTCTATCAAAAGTATCTATAAAGATGCAGTTTTGTTCCTTTGTTATATAAGAGAATGTGCAACTGGGAGTTGCAGAAATGGGAGGGATTACTTGTCAATCAGCAGATTTAAAGATAAGTAGCTACAGTTCTATTTTTGACTATCTTTATGCTTGTTGATAAAGCAATGACCTGTTGTCACTTCTAATGACCATTGGTTCAAGCTTTGTGCTTTGCTAGGGACAAATGTGCAGTGGTCTGTGGCAGAAGTCACTTAATGAAAAACTTGTAAATTTCAGTGTATATAAACTTAACTGTATGCTGACTAACTTTTTGTTTACCGGTTTTGTAACTTTTTCTTTTGAAAAGTGAAATGGTTTAGGTCCAAGATGGCACTTTTGAATAATGTAAAGCCACAGTGGAGAGCGAATCTGTCCTCAGCACTGACCTTTTTTTACTGTGCCTCATATCCAGGGCTAGAAACTGACCATCTTGAGTTAGGGTGCTGATCCCAAAGGATCGTTCCTTCAGATGGCAGTTTGTTCTCTTGCAAGGTTGCCACTGCTTGAGGCTGTCGTCATTCTCCTGGGACTGAAACAGCGATTCACGGGGTGGTCTGCTAAACCTGTTAATTTTGGTGGCATTCGCACAGAATTGTGGATGGAGGAAGGTGAGTGGGAGAGAGCTGGCCCACAGTTGGGATTTGTCCTTGGAACATTGTCTGTGTTTCAAAGCCTGTTCGTACTCGTTTGATTAAATCAGGGTCTTCAAATCCTGCACGTTTGTATCAAATAACTTTTCTAGAAGAAATGCCACAATAAGCACATTTTTACACATTATTTAAATGGTTACCTACTTTTAAATGTTCCAAGAGTTTAATGTTTTTACCCAGGTCTGACATGTTTGGCCATGTGATGGAATCAGCATGGTGTGGAATCTGGTAGCGGGGTAGTTGCATCGTTGGTGAAATTGGTATTTTGCAGAAGTCCCAGTGTCCAGAGATGTAATTGGCCAGTGATACACAACTTGCAGTACCTTGCTCCTTTCACCTGCTGCCATCAGCTGTGTTTTTCTTTCTTTTTAAGTTTCCTGGGTGATTTTTTTTGAATGGTGCACAAAGGAAGTTCAGTTTCTTATATAAGCTTCCAGCTACCTAGGCTTTGAAGAAGTTATACAACCTATAATGAATGGCATTAAGACTGCAGTAATGTTGTCTGCAACCTGTAAGGAGATGCTGCATTTGGCCTTCTGGTGCAGTCACACACAAGATATATTTTTTTTCCTTTGCAGAATGTGAACAATTTTTTAATGCGGTAGCAAAGTATTTAATTTGAAACAAGTTCATTTCATTTTTAGAGAGAGGTACGGGGTTGTGCTATTAAATTTCATGTAAGTCAGAGCTGAATGCCACTAGTTTTTATACAGCTTTGAGTGCATGTTGAGTAGCTGATACCTTGGTTTATCAGGTGGGAGAGTTTTGTTACTTCATGGATACCAGAGTCAACTTATTTTATCTGGATTCATAGCATTACAGCATAGGATGCTTGTGGCCTTATTTCTTGGCTTTTAAGGAGTTGCCACATTTTCTCTTCCTATGACTTTGTTATTATAGAAATTAATTGTATAAACCTATGGAATGTCAGGCCAATACCATCATTCTAGGATTGTAAAGTGATACGTTGACATATCTTTCATGGTTATGAATTTTCATTAAGGTTGGAATGCCACTTTCATTAATCTGTTTTAGATCAACAGTATCTGTAGCAGAAAAAATGACCTGTAAAACTGTATTTGAAGACCATGCAAGAAATAGAATAAAAATTGAGAAGTGAATGTAAATAAGAAATGTGTATTTTGTGTATGAGGTTCCTGAATCAGAAGTGGCTCCACAGTGCACATAGCATTGTGTTTGTGTGTCCTCAGAACCACATGCCAGAGAAACTTGTCTCTAGTTCTGATGGCACAGCATGCCATTACAAAGCAGACACTTCCCTGCTTTGATACTTGTCATAGGTGGGCATTCAATGACCCTTCAGAAATACTCTCCTCCCTGCCCCCAAAAGAAAATCTTGATAGGAGTTGCAGTCATTTTTCTTGTTGACCCATATGTGAGTAGTACTAGTCAAAGTGATCTTCAGTGTCTGGTAAAGCCCATGTGAAGTTTGTTGCAGCAACACCCATTTCCCCTCTCACACTCTTCCTTTCTTGCCAGCTGCTGAGTTTAAAGGGAAGTGGAACTTGGAACACCAGGTGACAGAAACGAGAAGTATTTTGAAGGTGGGCGTATAGTGTGCAAGAGGTAAACATGGTAGCTCCAGTCTGACCTCAGTTGTATGTCCACAGAAGCTGGAGAGTATTTGACTTAAAAAGTTGAACACTTGAGTAGCTAAAGCAAGTAGCCTCTTGCTTACAATAATTATAGCCAAGGAAGATGAATAAATTAGGCTCAATAAAAGCACCTTTTTCCTAAATTAGCTTTAACATCTACCTGCGATAGAAGTTTCTCATGTAATTCAGAAGCTTATGTTGGCCTTCCTAACCTGGTAAACATGCCCTATGCTAAAATAATAGCTTTTCTTCACAAAATCATAGATAAGTTGCATGTTGTAGTTTTTGTACTATTGAAACTTACTTCATAAAGCTACAACAGAAATGGCAATATGCTGTGGCCGTATCAAAGAAACATAAGCATGCAAAGGAGGCTGTTTTTGATTAAATGCAGCAGCTTCAACCCTTGAGGGAACTCGCAGTACTGAAGAAGAGAGATGTGGTGAGCCGGGGAAGTGCTTGGAAATTGAGATAAATGTTTTTCTGTTGGTTTGGTGATGAATTGAGACTTTCCTGTCTTGGTAAGTGTTGACAGACGGAAGCCTCATCAACAGAGGAAATTTTCTTACAAGTTAGTGACAGTAATTAATAATGGACTGTAATCAATTAATAGTATGTGCTCCTCATCATGAGAGCAGAGTGTTCTGCTCTATTAGGATTGAGCGTATGTGAGAAATCCATGTCTGGGGATGTCCAAGAACTCACAAGCTGATCGTTGGTGCAGTAGAGTGACTTCAGTGTCCTTCTGGAAGGAAATGTCTTTTTGTCAAAATATCAAAGATACTAAAATGCTGTTGTAGCTCTTAATTCATATTGGAAGGGCCCCCAGGTGATCATCTATTTCAGCCTCTTGTTCAAAGCAGCATCAGCACTGAATTCAAATCAGACTGCTCTGGGCTTTATCTGGTCAGCTCTTTGAAAACCTCCAAAATCAGAGATCCTACCATCTTTCTGAGCCTCTGTCTCATTGTCTTCACAGGGAAAACATTTTTCCTTGTATCCAGTTGCAGACTATTTTGGCCATCATCTTATCCTTTTGCTGAGCACTTCAGTAAAGAACCTGGCTCCATCTTTGTTGCTGCTTCTTGGGGAGAACCTAATAGCAGCCTTCCAATACCTGGGCCTTCTCCAGGCTAAACAAGCATATATCCCTCAGCTGTCCTTGCAGGCCACACTCAGGACCAACTAGCTCAATTTTATCAATGTGTTTTTGTGTACCTGTGAGGGAGGGTGTTGTCTAAAACTGGATACGGTATTCTGGATACAGGTGCCTAGTTAAAGGAAATAACTTCTCTTGATCTATTGGGTATGTTCTTCTGATGATGCTGTTGGCTTTCACCGCTGCCAAGGTGTACTGCTGGCCTGTGTTAAGTGGAGATGCTCATGGTACGGACCATGAGGATCTCCACTTCTAGCCAGGCTCCAGTTGGTGTAGTGTCTTACGGTTTCTGTTCTATGTGCCTGACAATCTAGCCTTTTTTTTCAGCCATCTGGTAGTCCACCCATCTCGACTGTAAGGTCTTAACTTGGCTATAAGAATGCTGTATCGAAAATCTTGCTAGAGGCAAGGAGGATATTCATTGCTTTCCCCCTTGTCCGTAGGCTTAGTCATTTCATCACAGAAGACAATCAGGTTGGTCAAGCACTTTTGGAAGATCTGTGCTGGCTATTACCAATCTTCATGTGCCCAGAAACGGCTTCCCAGAGGACTTGCTCCATGATTTTCTTAGGGACAAAAGGGAAGCTGACTAGCCTGCAGTGTCCTGGATTTTTGTCCTTGTTGGGCATAAAACTATCTGTTCTGTAGTCATTGGAGACCTCCCTGATCTTCGTGATCAGGATGCTTTTAAGGACTTAAGAGTGATGGTGGCCAGCTCTCCCAGCATCCTTTTATGCATCCTGTGGGATGGGTCAAGGTTTCCCAGTTTCTGACTTGATCCTCCTCCACTGGAATTTCTTTGAACCATGCTTCTAGGCCAAAGGCCTTGGAGATCTTAGCAGTGAAAATGGAGCCACAGAAATCTCCTTTAGCCTTACCTGTGCCTGTCGTGAAATCACCTATCACATTTAGTAGTCTGTCTGGTTCCCTTCCCCAGACTTTTCCCGAAAACTGCTCTAATGCTGGAAATACCGTTTGAAAATACCTGTCTTCAGACTCGATTGAGAGCTGTGAGGCTTTGCGGTACAACCAGCCGCAGACTTGAGACATTACTGCCCTCTGGCTGTTTGTTACAACCACTTTGCTGAGCTTCCTGGCTCATAGAAAGGTAGCAAGTCTCCAGCCTCTGCAGGTCAGTCCTCTCTGTCAACAGTTTAGGTGAAGACACCGGTGTGAACCAGAGCAGCTGATGCTCAGGGCTGTGTTTTGTGTTGTCTGTGTTGTTCCTGATAACCACTGTAGCACTCAGAAGTTTTCTAAACCACTGCAGTTGTCAGAGCCCTTATGTTTACTGTCCCAGCTTGGTTAAATGCAAAGGTGAAAGGAACTTTCCACTGGAAACAGGTACTGTCAAACTGATCTGACCCATGAGCTCCTTACTACAGTCTGTCATCAGTAGCCAAGGTGAGTTAGTCTGAGGAAGCAGGAAAAGATCTGCCACTGTTAGCTATGGAATAAATAGCTGTGCACAACCTGTTAGCTCCTGACATGGCCCCTGTGTGTCCCTTCAGAATATTTAGGATTCTGATTAGGATTGTCTAATTAAGTAAACTAATTGGGATTTTCCATAGGTTTATGTGAACACTTAAGTTGACTTAGAGAGTTCTTCATTTTCTGCATATAGAGTTAGCATGGACAGTTTAAATCGGTCCCCTGTGTGCATTTAGTGACTTTCACAGCCTGCCTCTGTGTCTTGAACGTTGACAAGGAACTGGCAGCTGCCAAAGGCAACAGCTCCATTCAAGTTCTTGGGTTGTGCCGGTGACACGAGATAAAGCTACGCTGGAGAAAGGCAAAGCCGCGTGCTCCAAATGCTGGGAAGCTCGTGGCTCCCTCAAGGAAATGCCTCTGTTCTGAGGTGCGTAGGGGTGGCAGGTAAGAAAGGAGTGTAGTCCTTGCAAGGAGCCTCATGACTAACTGATTATTTTGGGATGGATGGGGTAGATCTTTTCTATTTCAAGGATTATTTTAGGTGCTTCTAGCATGGAGACCTGAAGAGCTTGGATGATCCCCACCAAGTGAATTTTCCAGTAGTTGAATGGTGGGATTATCCCCACCAGTAGAGTTTTCAGTTACATTTAAGTAATGATCTCAGTACTTTCCAAAGTAATTAAATTCTGCGTATCCCCAGTCCCAGGAACAATAAATATCTAAAGCCAAAAATATCTGTAAAGAAGCTGGTCTTGTGCCTGAGTTTTAGAGCTATCTGCATTAAAAAAAAAAAAAAAATCCAAACGTATTCCCTTTCTCCCTTTCTGGAGAACAACTTGTTATGTCCTGGGCTTTTCTGAGTGGTAGTGAAGTTCTAGTTTATAGCGGCAAACAGTTAAGAATGAAAGGAAATTAAAAAAATATGGTCTTAGGTCAGAACCTGTTCTCATCCGTGCTTAAAGGAATGCATCTGGTGAGGGTTAGTGCTTGTAGTCGATGTTTGCAGACAGGATGTCTGTGGGAGGAGGTTAGAGTAGAGGCTAGGGAACAGCATTTAGATTGGAGATGAGACGACAGAGCTGCATTATGTTCCCTGTTTTGTGGAAAGTGGCATGAGAAGGAACAAGGGTGTAGCATGAACTCCTTCAGGTGACACAAGCTGTGGGGAAGGAGGTTCTCACAGAATTGAGGGGAAAATCTGGGCAGCAGAGGGAGGGAGGAGAGCTGGAAAAAAAAAAAGCCATTTTGTGCGAGTGTCAGTCCTGACTAGCGTGGGATGGTAAGAGTGAAATAATGAACTTCTTGCATTCAGATGTTGCTGAAGATGGTCATAACTGCATTTTTTAAAGTACTTGATATTAATCTGGGCATGCCAATTATTCAAATTGACCTGAAGGAAGAATGGACCATCTGTTTCAAGGCTTAAAACATGCTTTAACTGCTGAGAATTGAATTCTCTGCTTTTCTCCCCCACTGTGCACTGACAGGACACACTAGACTGCCTTTTCTTGTGCTCTTTGCCTTCTCCCATAGACCTACATTATAGAGCAGGTATAAGGGATAGCCTTTTGCTATAAGGGATGAGCCATTCAGCTGGCACTGTGGTTGCATGATGGAGAAAGTTTACTGGGGACTGGAAGGGTCCTAGTTTCACATAGTGCCTGAATGGTGATCCTGAGAGGCTGCAAATCACTGAGATTTGGGATTTGCTGTCCCAGATAGAAGTCCTGGTGCATTCCAGTTTTTCCCACAATATCTTGGTCTCCGGGGCTTAAATTGTTGCTATGTCCTTCTCTTGTTGATTGTTTTTGGTGTGAGGAGGAAAAGGGATTTTTATATATATATAAAGTTTGTAGGATTCTTACTGGGAGAATGATACTTTAGAAATGCAAATGTGTTTTGGTGGTAGCTTGAAGCATAGTGCTTGTGTTAGCAAGCTCCAGAGCTATAATCTGCAAGATTGGTAGCACAAAGTGCTCGGGGGGAGGGGGTTCAAAAAGAACAAAACTAGCTGCTCTGTGTCTGCAAGTCTGAAGTGCTTCCACTGGCCTTCTCAGCATCAGGCAATTTGGAAACTTTTATAAACGTAAGTATCTATTATCTTGTCTTTCAAATGGGGTCAGGTTTTTCCTACCCTTTGGTGTGTCCTGGGCTTAGCAGTCTGATGGTAGATGGGCTTAGGTTGCTACTAAGGGATAGAAATACCACATACACCCCTTAAAATTCTCATCTCAGCCTGGGAAGCAGTTCTGTGGACTCTGATGTTGCTCCAGTACTTTTCCTTTAAGGGAATGTAAAGTTAAAATTGGCTCTCTTGCCTCCTTTGCTCTGGGGTGCAAGGCTGCAGACAGTGCGTGTACGTAATGCATTGCAGCTAGCCAGATGGCTGCAGAGAGCAGCTACTGCAGAAGCAACTGAGTTTGCAGGCATCCTAGGTCCTCTTGGATTACCATCAGTGAGTGAACTCTAGTCCGTTTCTGGGACCAGGTTGGGCTCTTCATACCTCTTCAGTCATGTTGTTGTTGAATTGGCTCCAGCTGGAAGAAAAGGACTGGCCAGCTGGAGGAGTCCTCCTTTGCTGGGGGAGCAGAGCAGGCTTCCAGCCAGGAGCATGGTGCAAGCTCCCCTCCTCACCCCACCCCGAGAGGGCTCTGTTTCAATGCGGCTGTGCGTGCTCCCCACGGAAGCAGGGACCGGCCTGCTTCCCTCTCCTCTTTGAGAGGCAGCTCTGGCTTTGTGCTCCCTGCTGATCTGAAGCAGGATATTGCCTTCCCTTCTGCATAGACTGGAAAGACTCAGGTACCTCCGTCCCCTGGCTCTGAGATCAAGCCAAGGGGACTTGGACTCCTTCTTGTCCAAGGCTTAAAGGAGTAGAGATGAGCCACGTTGCTGTCCCCAGTGCCCCTGCTAAGCTAACGATCCCCCTCTTGATCTCCTCGGCCCTCTGCCTCCTCCCTGGTGTCAGCGAAGTGGGCGCGCTGGAGCCTGGGGGATGCCCACGAGAAGGGTGAGGAGCGCACGGTGGCCCAGCCCTGCTGCGGCGCGGTCTTTGAAGGCCTTCCTTGCTCTGCTGCGCTCGGGAGCCTGCCGAAGCTCTTGCTTGGCTGAAAGCCCAGGGCGGGAGGGAGAGCTGTGGTTACGGGATGCCGTAGTGCCTTTCATCTCCACGGTGGCTTTTGGGCTGCTCGCTGTCCTCAGCAATTTCAGCTCCTCTCCCCTTTGCGTGCTTCCCCCTCCTGCCGCCCTCCTCGGAAGAATCTTCTGGGGGAAGAGGCCAGTTACCAAGAAAAGCCATTAGGGTCCCGCTGGGGCAATAACCTTCCGGTTTTATTTCAAGGGAAAAAAAAAAAGACGATAAAAATGACATGTCACCAGCTCCTGCCGCTCTCAGCACAGCTGCTGAACCGAGCGAGACCTTCCCGAAAGGACCCGCCAACTCCGCGGAGCCGCCCGGGGGCCCCGAGGCGGCAGCGCCGTCTGCTTTCGGCATCCCCGGGGGGGCGGGAGCCGCGGCGGGGGCGGGCCCGGGGCGGAGCGGCTCGGCTCGGCTCGGCTCCCCGCCCTCCCCTCTCCTCCCCTCGCCGCGCCGCCTCATGGAGCCGCACGGGCCCGGCAGCGTCCTCTTCGGTGAGCAAGCCCCGGGGGGGCAGGGGCATGTGGGGAGCGAGGCACGTCGGGGGGAGCGGAGAGACGGGGCAGGAGAGGCACGTCGGGGGGAGCGGAGAGATGGGGCAGCAGAGACACGTCGGGGGGGGGGGGGGGCAAGAGAGAGACACGTGGAGGGGACCGAGGAGGGGGGAGGGATAAAGAGACCTGGGGAGTGACGGGGAGCCGGGATGGAGGCAGGAAAGGGGTTGGGGGGGTAGGAGAGAGACCCGTGGGGGAAGTAATAGACGGGGGGGGGAGACGCGTGGGGTGCGATAGGGACACGTTGGGGGAGGGGCGAAGGAGAGACCGGGGATAATTAAGAGCAAAAGTGTGGAGATGGGGAGAGACAGGTGGGAGGGGGTAATAGAAATGTGGGGGGGGGGGGGGCAGTGGGGATAGACACGAGCCCGGGGGGCGGCGCGGGGGCCGCGCGTGGCCGGCTGTGGGGCCGCGCGCACGTGGCGGCGCTGCTGCAGAGAGCCACGTGGGGCTCCGCGGGGACTTGTGGGGCCGGCGGGGGTGGGGTGGGGTGGGGTGGGGGGAGGCAGCCGCTGCCCCTCCGCGCTCCCCCGCCAGCCTTCGCGTGGGTGCCCGGGGCGGGCAGGGCCACCCTGTGCCCTCCCCTCGGGGCTGCTTACCGCGACGCGCCGCCCCGCGGCGCTCCTAAGCGCGTGTGCGGGCGGGTTTCAGCCCGGCTCCTCTCCGCCGGCGCGGCACGGCACGGCCTGGCACGGCCCGGCACACGTGCGCTGGGAAAGGGAAGCAGAGCAATCCCCGAGGCCTTTTCTGCACCTGGCTTTCATTCCTCGCCCTGCCGAGCTGCATGCACGCATGCATAAGCCCGGCTAAGAAGCGGTCTTGCCCTGGGCCGTGTTTGCAGAGAACCTCTCTTTCCGAGGGCTCCGGCCTGCGTTTTTCCTGTCTGCTTCACGTGGGTGATTCATCCTGCAGCGAGCAAACACGCCCAGGGCGTTTCGCCTTTCTCTTCCAGCTGCGGCTGGCTAAATCCTGATCCTAAGAGCAGAAGATGTAATTTTGCGCTGTCCTTATTCTCGAAGCAGCCCGATCCGGGGGAGCCAGGTTTTGTGCCTGTAGGGTGCTGCGCTGGGTAGATCGTACTCCGTTGCGCTTCACCCTGAGTGCCCTCGTCTGAGGCTGCTGTGCATTAAAAATAAACGTGTTTTGGGGATGCCACGTGCTTATCTGCCTGGGCTGGGACTCTCCCTGGGAACCACGTGTCTGCGGCTCTTCAGGGCCCTGCAGTTACTTCAGCTTTTCTGATCTTCGGTTCCCAGGCTGTGAGCTGACTGACAGTGCCAAATCCTACACGTTCAAGGTGGATGAGGAGGATGACTCCGACCACATTTTGGCTCTGTCTGTGGTAAGAGAGATGCGGATTAGCTGCGCTTCCCCTCTTCGCTGGCAGCCTGCAACCTCAGGCCTCCTTGCCAGGCTCACTCCTCCTTGGCTGGAGAGCTGGACGCTGCGCTGAGGCCTCTACGGTGGCTGCCCCGAGGGCAGGGTGCAGGGCTGGTGCTTTCCTGCTTCCTGTGGAGGTGCCTGAGCAAAGTCATCAGAGCCTGGAGGCAGCTTGTGGCTGCTCTGTGGGGGAATCCTCCAAACATGGGGCAAAAGAAGGTGTTTTCCCTTGCGTTGGACCTTGCTGGGGCCTTGCAGCAGAACATAGGTCCCCACCAGATGAGTCTCCGGCCTGCTGCTCTCCAAGGCCAGGTGGAGTCAGGACTTTGTTCGTTTATTTCCTGTCTCTGTCTGGGGGTCACTGTCTGTCCTGGGAATGTAGGAACTGCCAGCACAGATCAACAGAAAATGCAGCCCAGATGCTGTATCCTGAGGCAATTGCAGGAACAGCTGTCCCAGGTGGAAAAAGCACAGAGCCCCTTAGCAGGCAGTAAAGGGACAATTGCTGCAAGGAGGGATTTGTGCTCCCTCCAGGAATTAGCAGTCAGTCTGGGCCTTCATGCAAAAGAAATTCATTTCCATGTCTTGCCGTTATATGTAGCAGTGTCCTGGTATCGCAGCTAGGCTGGAAGCATTGCTGTGGTCACTCGTCCCGAGGAGAGCCCCAACTGTCCCTGCTGCGTTCCCTGGGAGGGAAGTAATCCACAACCTCTGCTCCCTCGCAGGTCTGCCTCACAGACGGTGCCAAGGACGAGTGCAATGTGGTGGAGGTTGTCGGGCGAAACCACGAGAACCAGGAGATCTCTGTGCCTGTGGCGAATCTGAGGTTGTCATGCCAGCCCTTGGTAAGAGGATGTCCAGGGGACTCGGGCAGGGGTTGCTGCAGGGGACGCACATCTCTGCATCTGCACATCTCTGTATGTTTGTAGACCTTTCCCTTAGGATCCTGACTGCGAGCTAGTCTGTAGTTCTCTGGGAAACGGCCGGAATAGCCATGGCCTGGCTGCAGGTGCCCCAAGAGCCTCCTGGGGTGCGCACATGCTGCTTCTGGGCTCAGTGGGGTTGGTCCTGACTCCAGGTCCCCCTCCCAGCCCTGCATCCTGTGGGGCAGCCTCATGGGACTGAAGCGCAGCGCCGTGCCGTCTCGGTGACAGCTGTTTGCCTTTGATGGGTGCAGAAGTGCAGCTCTGTAGAAGATTTGTCCTACTAAACATTTGCCTGGAGGACAGACATAATCATTTTTGGTAGATAGGGGTTGTGTGGTGGGGACTGGGAAAAGGAGGCACAGAGGGGTGCAGTCTGGGCTTAGTAGGGGGGGTGATGTGCTCTGTCACCTCTCCCTGGTCTCTGTGGAGACAATTCGGAGACCAGATTGTGCCCTTGCTCCCCTCCCTGCGCCTGTGGTTATTGCAGGGCACCAGCACTCTCACCACCCCACTTTCTGCCCAAGCTGAGGCTGTATTCAACTGGGGTGTGTGCCCTCTTGGGCACTGTGGGACCTTCTGCTTTTTGCCTCTGCTACTAGTAACTCCTCCTCTCTGCCTCTTTGCAGCTAAGTCTAGACAACTTCCAGCTTCAGCCTCCAGTGACCTTCCGCCTGGCAGCAGGCTCTGGCCCCGTGCACCTCGCCGGCTGGCACCAGATCAGTAAGGACCTGTGTGTGGGGAAAAGCTCAGGAGGAGTGAGGGATATTGAAGGGCTTCATCCAGTGCTAACACCCGTGGGGAAGCCCCGTTTCCCTGGGGTGCCCAGGGGAGATGCCCCTTGGTGCTGCTCAGTGCAGACGCTAAATGCCTCCTCCAGCAGCGTGACCCGTCTGCACTGTTTCCCTGGGGATCATCTTGTTGGTGTTGAGCTCTGCTCAGGAAAAGGGTCTGGATGACCCACACTGTCTCCTCTTCCCATACCTTTCTGTCACCATTCCCATCTGAGACTTTCCTCCAGCTGGGACATGGCCTGTTGCCCATGCTTGTCAAGTATCTTGGGGGCAAACTGTATTTTCAAAAGTGGGTAATAGGGTTGTCTGTCTGTCCCAGCTCACAGGGAAGATGTCTCCTTTGAGGAGGAAGATGACATGTCTGAGGAGGAAATTGCTGCTGTCATGCCAGCCAAGAAGCAGAGAGGGAAGCAGTAACTGGTCTCCTGCAAGGTGAGGGACTGGGCAGCTCTGGAAGAAGCATCCCCTGTGGGAAGTGCCGTGGGTGGAAGCTGTCCTACCGTGCAGTGGTGGTGTGGAGAGGGCACTGCTGCAGGAGGCTGCTGGTCTCAGTCTGGTTCTTCCTTCTCCAGGTACTTGCTGAGATTCCTCCTTAGATGGTTTTTACCTCGGACACCTCTTGCCAGGACCTCAACTTTTGCTGCTTTCTGCTGTAACTTTTTGGGGGCTGAGGGGCAGGAGCTGCTCCCAGCACAGGGTGGCCCCTCTCTCATGACCCTAGGAGTCTGATCCCAAAATAGGGATCTGGTTGGTGCTGCTGGTACCTCCCCTCTCCTCTGTCTCTGTCCTGGGAGTCAGGGATGGTGGAGAGTTCTTTCTTGTCCTGTGCCTTTTTGCAGTCTTGGACCTCTACTCTTTGTACCCCTGTCATCCTAGTTCTTAAATGCCCAATCCTGGCCCTTTCCCCAGGGGCTGGATGTACAGCCAGAGGTGGGAAGTAGTTTCACTGAGATTTTTGGATGTTTGCTTTTCTTTACACACAGCTTGATAGTTTTTACACAGTCAGAAGTGTTATGTGAAACCAGAGCTCAGGCTGCATCCTCATGTGCAGCATGTTGGGATGGGGGCTCAGAATCTATCCATGGTTCAGGGGAAGAGGCTGGGTCCAAATCCTTTGTAAAGAATGTTTTTTACAGTTTGAATAAAGGTCTCTCAGGCATCAGCTCTGGAGCGGGGGTCACTGCTGGCTGTCACATTCCTCCCGTGCCCGCTGCAGCGGGAGATGCTCCATAGTGTCCAGACCCCCTACACCTGTCTCCCTTGATCCCTTGAAGATGCTGCGGACCTTGCTGGAGAGGCCCCGGGTCCCCTCTGTCTCCTTTGAGGGCTTTGCATGCTTGCGTCCCGTGACCAACTGGTTGCTGCACTCTAAAGTGTGAGGGAAGGGGCAGAGCTGCAGGTGGCTCTGCGGAGCAGGGACCCAGCTCCGCACGTGCTCTGGTAACCCAGCTGTTAGCAACATCCTCCTGCCCTTGGCCGCATCCATGCTTGTGCTGTGGGTCAGCCTGTTTTGGTGTTCAGATCAGAGAGGCCAGACTCGCTCCTCACCTTGGGCACCTGCTGCAGAGCAGAGGAAACACTGGAGGCTGCAGAGGATGGAGCAGGTTTGAGCTTTGGCCTCTCCAGGGCTTCTCTCCGTGACTGAGCATGAGGAGGGGCTGAGCCTTTCCGTACTCTGGCCAGGCAGCACATCCTCAGAGGCTGATCAACCTGCTGGTCCTGTCCTCAGTGCGTCTCCAGCGGCTTTCCTGCGTTCAGGCTTTGTGTGCCTGGCCTGTGGGTCAATGTCTGTCCTGGGCCTCCTTGTGTGTGGCACTGGCTGTTGTCCCCAAGAAACACCACGTACTGTCCAGCCCCGCAGGCCTCCGGACAGCGAGTGCCTCGGGCCACGTGGTCTGCTGTGGGAAATCCTCCGGGGTGGATCCTCGGCTTTGACTGTCCTGGATTGTGAGTGAGGCTGTTTCTCTCCTATGGAGCCTGTGATGTTCCCCTCTGCATCCAGTACCCCACCATTTCCTTCTGGCCAAAGTTACCCTTGGGTCCTCTCTGCATGGAGGTGGCTCTGATGCCCCATCCTGCCCTCTTGCACCCCAAGAGAACAGGCAGCAGGAGCAGCCCTGGCTTAGCAGAGGGGAAAGGGCTGTTTGCAGCCCGACGCAATGGTGCTGTGCCGCAGGGACTGTGCCTGGTGTTGATCAGGACACATCAGAGGACAAAGCCGAGCAGACTGGAGGGGCTCAGCCCCCTGTTTGCATGCAGCATCCTGCCAGCCCCCTGCAGCGTGGGTGGAAGGTCCCTGGAGGCAGCCCTGGCCCTGCTCCAGGGGTCTGGAAAGAAGCAGCGGGGGTTACCCCTGCCACCCTGGAGGGCACCTGAGGCATGGGGGAGCTGGGGTGGGGGGGAGAGCATGAGCACCCAGCCAGGCCCTGCCCAGGCTCTGCCGGGCCGTGGCAGCGGAGCGTGGGGCCGAGGATGCTGCGGTGGCGGGCGGGCCCGTCCTTGGGGACCGCTAGATGGCAGGCGGACAGCGCGGTGGCCGTGCACACCCGTCTCCCAGCCCTTGCAGAGGGACTGCGCATTCCAGCCGACTCCGGGCTCCTCTCCGGACCGCAGGCCCACCGGGGGCTGGCAGCAACGCTTGGCCGTGCTCCCAAGTCCGGGGGGTCCCTGGGATGCCATGGGCGTCTGACGCTCCCGCCCGCTCCGTCGGTGTCTGCGAGGAGCAGCGTGCCCAGCGCTGACCCTGCAGAGCAGGAATCAGTGCTGGCTGGTTGCCAGGACCGTCCTGTGGACCACACCTCCCTATAACCCCGTTCCAGATGTACCGACGGAGCCAGGTGAGACTGGTGCCCACAGGGAACTCTGGATCCGGGGCTGTTTCGCAAAGGCACCAGGCCGTGAGGGTGCAGCACTGGGAGGGAAGGCACTGTCACAGGCTTTCTTCTTGCTCTGCTGAGCCATCCTATGGCAGGAGGTTGTGTGGGCAGTGAGATACCTGGGGCTGGCTGTCAGTGCCCATGTGGGCTTGTCCTGGGGGAGGCGGTGACAAGCACTGTGAGATCCTCAGCAGATTTTCTTGCCCAGGAGAGGTTTCTGGGGAACGTGCTGATTCAGCACCCTTGGCTGGAGGGATGCAAGAGCTTTTCTTCTCTGAGAGCTGGATATGCATGAGTGATGCTGGCAGGGGCCAGCGCACCGGTGCCTTGTGCCGATGGTGCAAGAGGGGAGTTAAGGGATGAAGAATGGAGCTGTGGCTGTGTTCGGACCAGGACTGGTTCCCAGCCCTGTAACAAGATGGCACAATCAGGATCTTACAGATCTCCTTGGCTGTGTGGCCTAGGAGGGACTATCTGCAGTGGGACAGGCTTGTCCTGACTGTGAGACCCATATCTTCGTCCCTCCATTCCCACCACCCTGTGGCAGCTTGGTGATGCCAGGGTAGCTGCTGGGCTCTGGCAGGGACCAGTGGTAATGTGGGCCAAAGAGGGTTGCAAGGACGGGAAGGAGGGATGTGGGGTCTGGGACTGGTGAGCAGAGAATGGGGGCTCGTACCAGCAGGGGCATAGCCGAGGGGAGCTCCCTGCACCTGCCCCATTTGAGGCTGCCCCAAACTGCCCAGTGTCATCTGCAGGGGCCTGGTGAGACGGATGGGCTGCACTCCCCTCTCCCCCAGCCCCAAACCCTCCTGCCATCCATGCAGCAGGGACCGTCACGAGGCAGCTGGGCGCTTGGAAGGCCTCGGGGCTGCTTGCGCTCAGCCAAGGAGTAGCTTGGTTCGGGGGGAGATATGGGGTGGTAGATCATTTTTAACCAGGCTGTCCTGGAAGGGCTGGGCTGGGGGAACGAGGGGAGGGAGCCGACACAGCTCGGCCCAGGCAGGGGTGCTACAGCCGCCGGCCAAACGGGGACGGGACAGGCAGCACAGGCTGACGAGGAGTATTTTGCCTCTTAAGGAGTAGAAGGAGACGGTTTCAGGGCCCTCCCATGGGTGCCAGCTGGTCCTCAGCTCTGCTACAGGGAGATGCGGGGCAAGAGGGGCAGCCTCGGGGTGCCCCATGCAGGCATAAGCCCCACAGATGGGGCAAAAGACAGTGTTGAGGGGTGGAAACTGGTGCTGCTGGGCCTCTTCCTTAGTGACGCTCGGGAAGGTTTTGTCCCTCCGCTTTCCCAGCAATGTCACTGCCTTGATGCGCCCGGCTCTGGGAGAAGGAGATAAATGCCGCGCTGGCAGGCGGCTGGGAGGGGGGCTGCGCTCCCGCACAGCACTTAACGGGGAAGGATGGGATTACAGGGGTCACGCTAGGTGAGCAGCTTCCTTCGCGGAGCTGATGGTATCAAAGCAGGTGCCCCTGGCTGCAAATACCTTGGGCAAACAAACAGGGCTGTCTAAGAGCAGGTGAGCTCTGGCACAGGCGGGCTGGGGGGGGACGGGGGGCTCCCCGCGCGCAGGGAGCGAAGCCTGGGGGTCCCGGCGTGGGGGCTGCCTTCTCTGGCGTTAGGTGGGAGAGGGGAAACAAAGTTGTTGCGTGTCGTGTACGTAGGTGGGCTGCCCGCAGCGGGGACCCTGAACGCTGACGGCTCCAGGGACGGATCCTCCCCTGCTCCGGCAGCACCAGGGGACCCTGGCCGAGCCGCCTAGCAGAGAAACGTGGCCGCGGCCTGGCCCGACGTGGAGGTGGGCTCTGACAGAGGACCGTGCAGCCGCCTTGCAGGGCGCTCGGCCGCCCTCCCTGCGCCAGCCTGCCGCGCTCGGCCGGGGGCTCGGGCTGCTCGCTGGCACTGAGCAGCCCCCCTAATCCGTGGCTCAGCTGCCTGCTGCCAGCAGTTCCCCGGGGATGCTCAAGCCTGAGCTGTATTTTAAGAGAGCAGGAAGGCCTCAGCAGGGTGCTGGCTCTGTGGCTGCTGCTGCTACCTGTCCCGGTGTCCCTGGAAAGCCCCTGTCTGTGTTGGCTACTGCCTGTAAGGGCTTTTGGTGTGAGGCCTCCTGGCCTCCCCCAGGCTCCGCAGGTTTGGGGAGCTGCTCTGCTGAGCATGGGCAGACAGCAGCTTTCCTGACGATGCCCCAGTCCCTCCTTCCCCAGGCGATTTTCCATCCCCGTGGCTATAAAGCCGGCGCCGGGACGGAGGGTGGCCGAAGAGGCACAGCCGTGAATCGTGCTGTAGGTGGGGCTGGTCCCCTGCGCCTTGAGCTCGGCATCTGCTTCCCACATGCGAAATGGGGCAATGCTGCTCTTCCCTGAGGATGCGAGCGGTGGCTGAATGCAGAGCCTGGCGATGGAGGGGCGTCCTCGGAGATGGCACGTCCCCGGTCATCCCAGGCTGCAGCAGCATCTCTGGGAGGTAGGAAGGTCCCTGCTGGTGAGAGGCTCCCAGAGTGCCCCTTCCCTTAGCTTTCGGGTGACAGGCTGGTTTGACGAGCTCAGCAGGAGGAGAGGGCAGTAGTGGGGCTGGCATGGACTGCTGAGCCCACCTGGGGCTGAGGACAGCCCCAGGGATGCAGCAGAGGGGTCTCCAGCCAGGGTCGGGCTCCCTTGCAGTCGTCTCCTGTGGAGGCCCTGGCCAGCCCCACGTCAGGTCAGTGGTAGCAATGTTGCACTCAACGGCCATGTCCGAGATACCCAGAGGTCACAGGTGGCCTGGCCTCCAACCCCTCCACAGTGCAAATCCAATCACAGTGGCCCGGCTGTCCCTGATGCTGGTGGTGCTGTCACTGCTGGCCACGCTTCCTGCCAGGGGCTGGGGGCATCCCAAAGCAACCAGGCTGCTGTGCAGAGCCCCACGGCAACTTAGGACCCTTCCCTGGCTGCAGGGACAACAGGGACTCTGTGCTCCCCTCTTCCCAGCCCCACTGATGGCAGAGCCTGAGGCTGGATGGGCAGGATTTGGCCTCCATGGTGTCCTCACTGGTGGTAGCTCTGCATGGTGCTGCTACGTTGGGGTGCCGCTGCGTGCCCACAATGCCGGCTTCCTGCCGCAGGCTCTTAGTGGGATGCAGAGCCCCAAGCTGCAGCGCACAAAGTTATCAGGGCTGGATGCAAACGGCTGCTGCTCTCAGTGCTGGTGCTGATGAACGGAGTGGAAGAGGAAGCGTGTGTAGGTGACAGGGATCTTGTCTCCAGCAGGTCTGTCCTGTTGGACGGTGCTGCCCAGATCAACAGTGGTGAGGCAGGATGGTCCAGCAGCAAGGTTGGGTCCTCAGGAGATGGGATTTGAGTTCCCTGGGGAAAAGCAGGAGCAGTGTCACTGGAGAGCTGTGTGCTTGTGCTGTGCACTCGCTGCCTGGTCCGGGCTGGCCCCCTCTAGGCTCACAACCCTGACCTGTCACCACACACCCTGGAAAAGGTGTCTGCACTGCGGTGGGGGCTGGGTCATCTCGTAGGTGCCATGGCCACACATCCAGGATGGACTGGAAGCTCCTGCCTGAGCCGGTGCTGTATGGCTGGGGAGAAGCTAGTTACTGGCTGCAGGGATAGCTAGTTACCGGAGCTGGAGGGATAAGGATATGACTGGGATAAGGGCTAGCAGGGAGCTCATGGCAGGACCACAGGGGCCAGCCCATGAGCTGAGGGTCTGCAGCTGCCTGGGGTGGAGGGTGGAGAGGAGGTGTTATGGGTTGTGTGCCCATCTTGCCACCACATTGGAGATTCGCGCTCTCCTGCCCTGCATCCCTCCATCCCTCCTGCATCTCGCAGGGCCATGTGGGGTGCCCCAAGGCCTGGTTCCCTGGGGCCAGGGTCAGGACGAGCTGCATCTCCGCCAGGCTGGGATGTCAAAGGGGCCATAACCCTGGTGTTTTGCAAACTCCTGGGGTCAGTAGTTCAGCTGCCACTGACACAGGGGCCCGGAGACGCACACGGGCATTTCGGGTGGATGCTGTAAGCAAACAAACCAAGGTAGAGTTACAGCCGACAGCCAGTCCCCCCATGCCCCTCCCCACCCCACCACTGTTAGCTTTAGGCTTAAACCCCCCTCCCCGGCTGGGCGCAGGGGTCCTCTTCTTGAGAGGAACCCAAGCAAAGCCACTTCACCCAGCTCTACTGACTGGGAGCAAGGCTAGAGCTGGGCAGTAGCTGGGGCTTTGTTGCTCCCTGGCTCAGCTTCCTGTGGTCCTGAAGCTCCTCTGAGTCTGTCTTATGGAGAGGACAGTGACCCCCCCAGATGCTGAATGATGGCTCCTACCTCTCTGGGTGGCCTGCGGAGCCCTCTCTCAGCCTGTCTGGCTTTGCTTACCCTTCCCAGCCCTGCCTGATGATGTTTGGCCAAAGGCCATGAGGACAGTTCTGCAGCTCAGAACGGGCAAAGGTTCTCCTGGTACCTGGGAAATGCTTTGGGATCAGGTCCAGGAGACTCCGTTTGGTCTGCGTAATGGGGTCAGGATTGAAGCTGAGCCACCTTAGCCATGTGCATGCACATCCTCATCCATGCAGGGCAACCTCCAAGTGATCCTGGTTCTCTTTCCTTGCAGATACTTGTGGCCCAGGGTTGCATCTCCCCATCAAAGCCCTCCCTAAGGCTCCGGAAGTTGCTGGGTGGTGTCAGATCTTTACCCATGCACCTGGTTCACCTCCAGACCTTCCACTGTGTCTCCTTTGTGTGCCAAGTGTGAATGCCAGAGCCAAACGCAGCAGTGACATAGACTCTATGCAGCAATAGAAAACCCCTCTGTGTGTCCATGGAGTGTGCTGGGGAGGCTCCGGCTGTGCCGGAGGGAAGTACGGTTCAGCTCATCATGCCAGGCACCGTTTCAGCCCCCTAGATCAAGGTCCTGTGAGTAATCTACTTTGTTTCTACCTGAGTGTCTCAATCCTTGGTGCCTTTCATGAGTGCCCAGACCTGCCCCCACGTCCTCCACTAGCACCTCTGGCCCCAGAGCTGGTTTGTGAGTGCAGCCCTCCACACCTCACTCCAAAAACCCACCCCAGCTCTGACTCCAAGTCAATGAGCTGCCAGCAGCATTTGTTCAGGCATGGCTTTACAAGCTATCCAGCTATGTCCGTCTTGGGAAGGGCCAGTGCAGAGCTGAGTGTCCACAGTTCAACTGCTGCTAAACTTGCCAAAGCGCAAACACTGCCTGTGGCTGTGCCTGGGGACCAGGAGCAAATCTGCCACGTGCTGAACTACACAACATGGAGACCAGCTCCCAGCTTGTCCTGCTGTGCTGACAGCCCTGCTAGTGGGGTGACATGAGCTCCTCTCATGAGAAGCAGAGACCAGCCAAACCCTTCCTCTAAACCACATGAGCATTGCTGCCTGGGAGTCGGCACATGGCCACACTAACTGTGTTGCTTGAGGCCAAGGATCACCTAGGCATTATTGAGACCAAAGAAATGCTCATCCTTGAGTCACTTTCAGAAGGTAACTAACTGGGTTATTGAATAGGCCAGAATCCCCTCTTTCAACACCATGTTCATACAACATGTTCCAGCCAACACACCACAAACCAGAGGGGACATTTAACCCTGTGCAAGATACATCTGGCTTCCTATGCCATTTACTATGCTGTGCAACACAATACCAGCCTGGTCCGGTCTCTGAATTGGGTAGTGTTTGGGAATGAAAGTGGTGGAAAGGCTGAAGGATGAGGAAAGAGCAGGAGGCATCCATGCAGGTGTCTGATGGCACCATTCTCTGGGAGGGAGAGAGTGAGAAAGTTGGTGCTGCAGCAGGTAACTGTGGCATGATGCTTTCTGAAGAGCGTGTGCACGTGTCTTTAGTTGGAACTGGCACTCAGGGAAGCTGATGGAGCCAATATTGACACCAAGACTTCCAGGAACATAGTCTAAAATTATGAAAGCAAGGACCGTGTTTCCAGGAAACCGCTGGGCAGGGAGAATGGAAGGCGATGAAATGGCCTCCAAAGGGCAGAGGAGGGAGCCTGGCTTCTTGAAGGGAAGTCATGAGAACAGACCGTCAAAGAGGAACCTAATGGGCCTCACATCCCCTGGTCGGTCCTGCGCAGTCTGTGTAGCTTCTGGGAGCTGGGATCAGAGCGCAGTGGTATTCTTCTACTCTGGCGTTCCCACCATGCATGAAACATGCCTTAAACCTGTTGCTAGTAATTGAATAGAGAGGAGAATTAATTGTGAGCAGGCTGTGTCTCCCCTCCCCGCTCCTCGTTTGCCCTGGGGGCTGCCTTGGCACTGTGGGTAGCGAAGAGAAGGTCATTCCCATGTAACACATCCCAGCAGAGCTCGTCCAAGTTCCTTCCCTTTGGGGGAGGCCAGGTTAATGGCAAGTGCTGGGATCGCCCCGGGCTGCCCAGCGCCGCTCAGCCATGCAGGAGCTGCTGTTGCCTCCGAAACGCCCCATTAATGCTGCGGTCCCTTCGTGAAGGATCAGCGGGCAGGGCTGGGGGCACCAGGCCACCAGGGCTTTGCCTGGGAAGGGCGAGGGTGGAAGGAGCTAGCATCTCCCTGGCTCTGCTGGGAAGCCTCCAAGCTTGTTTATTTTGAGGTGGCGAAGCCTGGTTTATGGCCAAGCATCCTCCAGGGGCTGGCTGTTAAACGTAGCAAGTTCTGGGTTTTTATGTGTTTTGGCTCTTCACCACTGGAGGGGAGAGAGATGCTCAGGGCAGGGCTGCCTGCTTCTCTGGCATCTGCCACCCAGGCTGCAAGGCTCTGGTGTCCTCGCTGGTCCCACAGTGCTGGCGATTTACTGGGGCCCCAGGAGTTATGATTCTTGCAATAAGCCCTTCTCCGCCAAGGGACAAAAATGTCCTGGTTGCTCCTCTGCCTAGGAGTTTCCCCCAGTAAAGGAATGTTCAAGTCAATCCTTTTATGGATGTTGTGCTGGCTGTCCCTCACCCCTAAGGTCTTCTAGTCCCCTCTCCTGATGTTAACTCCCAGATGGCTGGGAGTCCTTGCCTTCACTTGCCCTAGTCTGAACTAGTAGCCTCTTTAGTAGCAGTTGGCTTTGCAGCTCTTGGCTCTGCCTTCCTAAAATAAGTGTGTGAGCTCAGCCCTGGCTCAGATGAGACTGGTGGGGAAGTTTTAGGCTGATGCTCAGGGAGTAGTTAAGAACCCCTGTGCCTTGCTGGCCTTGATCTCCTGTGTAGATTGCTGGCATTACTCTGTGGTCTCTCATGCTGTAGTGGTGAGGGGCATCCACGGACCATTTCGGACTTGTCTTTTTCTCTCAAGTCAGGGCCAGGCAGGGGAGGTGCCGTGGAGGAAGTTGGGATGCAAAGGTGGAGCTAGGACCTGGATGGATGCTGCAGATGTGCAAAGAGTTTCAGTCCTGGGAGCGAGCAGGGACTGCGCTGGGGTGATCCTGAGTAGGGGGAGGCAGTGCCAAGGGGTGCAGGTGAGAGACCCCTTTTCACAAGTCCTGTTCTGCTCTCCAGTCTTCTCTGTATGGTGGCACAGGCAGACCCCCTCTTCTCCAGGGGGTCTCACAGCCCCTTGCCTGCTGCCCTCTCTATTTCCCCAACTCCACTACATGGCAGGGGTCAACCAGGACCATGGCTTTGAGCCTCAGCAAGAGAGGCAGCTAGGCAGAGAAGGGTCTGGCACACCCCACTCTCCTCCCAGCTCCTCATTGATCATGTCTGGCCACCTCCAGAAAGGACGAAGGGGCCAGCCATCACTTCACACAGTGCTGAGAGCTGCTAACCATTTCTGGGTACAGGACAAACTCAATTTCCCTGCGCGGGAGCCAGGGGGAGTCAACCCACTTGCAGCTGGCAGCAGATGTTCCTCTTGCTGCCCCAGGAGCTGCCCCCATGGCACCCTCCTGCCGAGGAGCTCCGTGCTGGGTGAAAAGGCAGGGGGACTGAGGTGGCAAGGGCTGGGGAGCAAGCCTGGATCCAACCTGGCTGGATCAAACATTGTCATGTCCTGATCCCTCTCTTAGCTCCTGCCTCTTAGTGTTGTAGTCCTGTGGTTCTTCAGCACAGTGGTATTTATGCATAAAACTCCACCCAGGGCTGGGCAGGCTAAGTGGATGTAGCAGAAACAGGATGGAAAAGGGAAAATGAAGCACAATTTTTGCCCCAGGGCCAGCCAGCAAGTTGGCAGTAGTTAAGGGAATAAACACTGGACCTTTGGTGTTTCAGGGTGTTCAGTGTAGTGGGTGCCACCAAGCTGAGGTGCTGGGGCTGCATCAGGGACATTGGACAGGAGAGCAAACAGGGCCATGCCTGCGATGCTGTCTCTGCCATGCTGTCCCCTGGCTCAGTCTGGCTGGAGTCTCCTTTGGGGTCACCAGCCCTACGTAGTTGTTGCCATCATGTGGACGTGAGTACCCTGGCCATGGAGGCACCTCAGGACTGAAGTATCATCTCTAGCCCTGGGCATCTGCTGTCAGCCGGGTCTGCTTTTGCAAGGTAAGCAGCACCTTTTGGAAGGGGTTGTATGGGGAGAAATCCCCTGACCTGGACACCCCAGCTCCAGGGGGGCAGGTGGGGGAAGTGGTGTTTCTACAAGAAAAGTGCCTTGTCCAAGCCCTTGCCACCTGGTGGGTGGCACGCAAATATCTGGTGTTTGATGTTTCATCCATAGCATTTAACACCTAAGCACATAAGATACATAAGCTATTCTCTGAGGAAGGCACATGTTTTTGTGACTGCCCAGCCTAAGCCCAGCCCCAGCTCTACAGATCAGGGCAATAAACCAAGCACTGAGGCACAAGGACAGGATCTGACAGGAGCACTTTGATGGCCACGGGGCAGGGTTTCTCCAATCCCAGTGACGTGTGGATGAGATCCTGAGCTTGCGAGCCAGGCTGTCCTCCAGAGGTTACAGCCTGACGGCTACCTGTGGTGGGGATTCACCAGGTCCCCAGGTAGCTGGAGTTCTTCTCCTGCCAACTCTGTAGCAGCTTGGCCCAAGGTCCAGCTGGGCTCAGGAGCACTAGGCTGGGGTTTCTCTTGCTCTGCAGGAGAGCCAGACAGGCCATTTAGCCTCAGTGTCTGGGGATGGAGAGGACCCTTGCGTCTTGGGCTGCGGCGCTTAGCTCAGATGGCCTGCAAAGGAGTGGATATGCAGATTGATTTGCTTTGGGCTTCCTTATGAAGTAGAAGGAGTTTTCAATGAGGTTTGCTTTTCACTTAAAAAAAAACAAAAGGGGGGGGGAGACAAGTTTCATTCTTCATGCAAACATAGATGACTCCTTGGTGAGCTGGAAGGCGGCTCTAAAAAGGCACCCAACTTCCCTGCTAGGAGCAAATCACAGCCATGAGCCTGGAGGCAGCAGCAGAGGTGGGACTAGCCCAGCAGCCTTCCTGCTGCCCGGTCCCCAACTGCTGGGGACCCAGTCGCTAGGCTGCTCGGATCTCTTCTGTGCCCAGAGGTGGGGCAAGCAGGAGGCCGTGGCTCTGGACAGCGCTTGCCCCGCGCCTGAGGATGGATGGCAGCAGCACCATCTGTCATCCAGTGTCAGGTGACGTGTGCCTGCCCCTGGGTGATCCCGCACCGACTTGGTTTTACAGCCATGACTGGCACTTGAGCCTATTTGTTGAGGGCAGGGGGCACCCGGAGCTGTCAGCTCACGGCTGCCTCTGACCCCGTACGGGATGCCGTAAATCTCCTGGTCGAAGCCAGCCCTGGTGTTCTGGACACGGTGCTGCTGCATACCATGAGGCGGACGCGGCCTGGCCGGCACAGACGTGCGGTTCGTGCTCCCCGGCATTTGCAGGCTAATGCACAGCCTGACCTTGCACCCGCCGGAGGTAAAGCAGGGGTGGCCACTGAAGAGCGAGAGCAGCATCTGCAAAAGGGAGGCAGTGTCTAAACCCCTTTGTATGTATATATATATATATATATGTATGTATGTATGTATGTACGTACGATTGTTTTAATTTAGAGCGTCAGGAGTAAGTGTTGCCTTGGTTTTGCTGCAGATCTCCTTAGGCAATGCAGAGAGATGGATATGGGGCACTGTCTCACCCTGGCCTTGGAAAGTCAGCTGCTACTATAGTTTAACACGGGGGAGGTTTCTCCCAAGTGTGTGCTAGGCTGGCGAGTTGAATGTGTGAGTGTTTGCTGCCCGTGGAAGCTCTCTCCTGGTGCAGCTGAGCAGATTCAGTGCCAATCCTGCCTGTACTCCTGGTGTTCCTAGTCATCCAGGTAAATGCAGGCTCAGCCAAAAGCTTCTCTGTACATTTCGGAAAACATCCTTCCAGCCTTCCGCCTCAAGAGAAAGGGAATAAAAAGGCACAAGAGGCTGAATGTGTTGGAAACTGTGGCCAGAAAGAGACGGTTGCCCCCTGGGCAGGGGAAGGGGTTTAAAGATGGGCTGTGCCAGCTCCGACTCACCGTCCTGTGTGTTTAGCAGGTGTTTTAACCCCTGGGCACTCCGGCTGTCACATTCCTCCTGGGATGCATGTTCAGGGCTGACGGCCGGCAGTGTTTCAGAGCGAAAGGCTGGTGTGCGGTGAGGCGCACGAGTGCTGTGGATTTAAGGTTTGTGGGCCAGTGGGTGCCTGAGCAAGGGGGAAAATGAGCAAGTTGGGTGTCAGTGTGTGTGTGTGTGTGAGAGAGAAATGCCCTGTCTGTGACTGCAGGTGGCTTGTGCCTGGGTGTGCAATGTGGGGGTGTATTTTGGGAGAACAAGCGTGGGGAGAGGAGTGTGTGAAGGGCTGCATGGGTCTGAGCTGGGGGCTCACTCTGCACAAAGTAGTGTGTGTGTGGGTGTTCATGTAGGGCTATGTGTGCAAAGGCTATGCGTGTGTGTGTGTAGGGGGGCAGGGTGTAGCTGCGTGTGTGAGTGGAAAGGTGTTTGTGTGTGAGGAGCTGTGTACGAAGGGCTGCAAGGGCGTGGAGCGCAGTGCAGTGTGTGAGACAGTATGAAGGGCTGTGGAGGGGGGCTGTGTGTGCGTGGATGACACTATGTGCGTTGTGTGTGTATTTTCATGCATGTGCAGGGGGCTGCAGATAGGTGTGTGCATGCACGCGTGTGTGTGTGTGAGGGCTGAGTGTGCATGAAGGGCTCTGGGTGTGTGTAGGAGAGCTGTGCACGAGTGTGCGTATAGGGCTGTAACGCACATGTGTGTGCAGGAGCGCTGTGGGCATGCGTGTGTGCAGGAGGGCTGTGCACGGGAACGCGCAGGGCTGTGCGTGCGTGTGTGCAGTGGGGCTGTGTGTGTGTGTGTGCGCGGCGGTGCGGGCCCTCCGCTCTGTCACTCAGAGGCCGGCTGACAGGAGCTGCCTTTCCAGCGGCGGCAGATAGCGCTGATTGCTGATTCGAGGAAACAAAATAGCAATTGTAATTATGGGCTCTGATAAGATAAAGGAGGGCGCGGGGAGCGCGGGGACCGGCAGCGGGGCACGGCCGGCAAATTAGCAGCTGTCACTCAGCGCCGAGCAGGCGGCGCCGGCCCCGGCCGCGGCCAGGTACCGGCCCCGGGGGCCGCCCGCTCGCCCGCCGCAGCCCCCGCCCCGGTGCGCAACAGGTGGCGGGGCCGGCAGCGCCGGCGAACAATGCAGCCCGCGCTCGCCCCGTCGGGGCTGCGGGGCTGAGCCCCAGCCCGCCGCCGCCGCCGCATGGCCCCGCGCCGCCGGCCCTGACGGCGCCCGACAGGTAAGCGCCCGCCCGGGCCCCGCTGCACGGCCGCCCGGCCGGCCAGGGGGTCCCGTCCCGTCCCGTCCCGTCGGGGGTATTTGCTCAGCGTTGCTCCCTCGCGAAACTCCTGCCCCCTCCCCAACCCCTTTCCTTAATCCGTTTAATGTCTCGCACTTCCAAGGAGCGCTTGCGGGCTCTGCCCCAATCCACACTGCCCAGCGGGAAGAGCGCGTCTCGGGCGCCCGCCCGGCCCCCAGCTCCCACCCCCCCGGCCCCCAATCCCTTCCCGCAGAGGGCCGAGCCCTTAAACCCCGTTTCGCAGATGGGGAAACTGAGGCACGGGGAGGAGAGGGGGTGCCGCCGGCGGCCGGGCGCGGAGCCCGCAGCAGCGCCTCGCCGTGCGGCCGGCCCGTAACGCCGGCGCGGAGCCTAGGGGCACCTGGCCGGGAGCCTCCCGCTCGGGCAGGTACCGCGGGGGCCGGGCCGCGGCGGAGCGGAGCGGGGCCGGGCCGGCGCTCCGGCCGCTGCTCGCCGCGGGGAAGCTGCCGTCCGCCGGGTGCCCTCCGCCTGCGGGTTGCCCCGGTGCCCGCTGCCGCCGCCGGGGCGCACGTGGGTGCCGCCCCCCGCGCCGTGCCCGCCCCCGGGGCCGCGGGCCCGGCCTCCCTGCGTGCCGGGGCTGGCACCGGGGCCGCGCTCCCCTCCCCTCCCCGGGGCCGGGGAGCGGAGCGGGGCGGGGGGCTCCCCGCGGCGGGGGGCTGCCGGCCGGGCGCCCCGGGGGCTGGGCGGGCGGGCGGGCCGGCGGGGGCCTTTCCCCTCTGTAGCCGCTTGTGCCCTCCTTTCCTCGGGGCGAGGACGCGCCGGCAGGGCGAGAGGAGCCGAGGCAGCGCCGCGCCGCGCCCCCCGGGCGCTCCCCGCCGCCGGGCCCCGGGCTGCCGGCCCCGCCGCGGCGCCGCGATGGACCCCTGCTCCTCGCTCTTCAGCTACGTGTGAGTACCGGCAGCCCCGGCCCTGCCTGCCCGGGCCCGCAGCCCCTCGGCTCACACCTCTCTCCTGCTTTCTCTCCCCCGCTCCCAGGTTAATGCACTTGTTCGTCCTCTGCCTGCAAGCCCAGGTAAGTGCCCGCCGCCCGGCTTTGTTCGCCCCTTGGGGAGGGGGCGCGGGGCGGGGGGCGCGCCCCGAAAGCTGCCTCTCGGGCGCCCGCGGCCGCCGCGGAGCCCTCGGGGCTCGGGAAGGAGGGAGGAGGAAGACTTTAAAACACAAAAGTCGCCCGGCTGCGAGAGCCGCAGGCGGAGGGAGCACCCCGGGCTGCAGGATGCGGGCTCGAGCGGCGCGGCAGGAAGTACCCGGGGTTTTGAGCAATTGCGGAGCGCTATTTTTAAGCAGTTTTAGGATTCCGCCACCCTCCCCCCGACCCCCAGATCGCCCTGTGGATCCTCCCTCTCATCTGGGGTTGTTTTCTTACCTTGTCGATAAAGCAAAGTGGAATTAAATAAAAAGGACCCCCCCACCTTCCTTACTGAAGAGTGTAGGTTTTGATCCAGCTTAAAATTGTCAGACTTCAGCATCGCTGGTTTGTATCGCCAGAGACAGAAGTGTCATGAATAGATTAAACAGCCGGGCAGAGCTTGTGCAACACCCGCATACCAGCAGGCACGCGTCGCTGGGAGCGGTGTGCTTTCAAACACGGGGTGAAGCCCCCTCATCCCCCAGAGATCACAGGTGCAGAAGCTTTGTTTAAAATGCTCCTAAGGGTTTTCTTTCCTTTTTTTTTCTTTCTTTTCTTTTTCTTTTCTTTTTTCTTTTTCTTTCTTTCTTTCTTTCTTTTTATTTTTTTTTTTTTGAAACTTGGAAAAAAAAAATCGAATTTCCAGCCCCAAAGCAAAGGGAGCAAAAAGCTGGGAGCGAGCAGTTGTATAAAAACATAGCTGTAATATTTTGGAGTATGAGATGGAGACCAAATAGCAGCATGGCTAATGACCTCTCCTCCACATGGTACCCTCATCAGAGCCGGAGAGAGAATCCTGCTGTATTATCCAAAACCCGTCTATAGGAAACACACATGCACACGCAGAAGGAGAGAGAGGGATGACATTGTCAAGGAGAGATATCTATATAAGTCAGCTTTGGGAGAGCAGCAGCTTTTGCTTTTATTGGGTTTTTCTGTTGTTGTTGCTGTTGAAGCCGGGAGGAAATCTTCCCATTTGATGTGGGGGTGGCAGGGGGTAGTCCTAGCCTCCTGATGTTGAAAGGAGCTATCTCCCAACATTTGCTCAGAATACATCTTTATAAATGTCAGGGAGAAGCGAAACTTTCCAGACTTAAAAGAGGGATTTGAGACGAGGGGGGAAAAGACTTCTGTGCAAGCTCGCGAGCCAGGGCCGAGGTTGGGGGGGGGGGGGATTGGGTTTGGCCAGTCATGAAAATCACTTAAAGCGCGTGATCCTAAGTGCAGGAGCGTCAGACTCGGTTCTGGAGTTGACGGGCTCAGCTGCTGGTCCGAGGCTAAAGGGTTTGGAGTGCCGGGGCTGGGAAAAACCCCCTACACAGGCACCTAACAGCTGGCTGCTGACGAGGGGATGTATTTGCACACACGGCATGTTAGTATCCTTAGGTTTTTCTGCCATTAAACACCCAGTCCAGGGCGTAGTTTCCTTACATCTCTTGTACCTTCCAGCTCTGCTTTATCTGTGAGTTAAAGAGAGCTCACAAAGTGGGGCATTTGGAAGGAAATGAGGGACACGGAGGAAGGGCTGTGGAATCAGCTGGAGCAGAGGCTGGGGCAGGGAGAGCGGCAGCCTGCTCCCGCAGAGGGCGGAAAGGCATGGCACGACGCCGTCCGTTCCTTGGGGGGAGAGCCTCTGCCCGCGCGGCACGTTTTCCCCTGGCTCCTCTCCAGAGCCCGGCCTCGGCTCCCGTCCCAGTTACTCCAGCGCCAACAGGGACCGCCGAGTCCCGGCGGGGCCAGGGAGCCACCTGCACCGTTCCGGTTAGGGCACGTCAGGAGCCGGCCCGGCTCGGTAAAGGGCTCCGATTCCTGCCTCCCGTTGATTAACGTGTCACCTCCTCGGGAGGATTTGCCGGTGTGGTACGGACCACCGCGGTGCCCAGCGGGGCTGGCTCCCTGCCACCTCAGCCCAGGCGCCCCAGAAAACCCGGCCAGAGGCCGGCGGTCTTTGCTCAGCCCATTCGCCCCTCTGAGGAGTAGAGATTGTAATGGTGCGTTGTATATTTTTTAATTTCCTAAAGGTAACTGTTCAGTCCCCACCTAATTTTACACAGCATGTGAGGGAGCAGAGCCTGGTGACAGATCAGCTCAGCCGGCGGCTCGTCCGTACCTACCAGCTGTACAGCCGGACCAGCGGGAAACATGTGCAGATCTTGGACAACAAGAAAATCAATGCGATGGCAGAGGATGGGGATGTGCACGGTAAGGACACGCGACGGGAGCGGGCTGGGGGACGGGGAGGTGTCGGCAGTGCGGCGATGGACGTTTTCCGTCCTGTTTGTTAGCCAGAAATCATTAAAATCGTTCGGCTTGCGGGGTTGCAAAGGGAGAGCGTAGGGGTCAGCGACAGCAGCTGTGGGATTCGAGGTGAGGGACTGGCGCTTGCGGGATGGGCTCCGGCCGTTTCCCCCTCTGCAGTCGCGTTTTGCACCTGACCTGGAGGGTTTGTGGATGCTGCTCCCTGAGCAATGCAAGGGAAAGAGAACCCCAAGTTTAAAAAACAAAACCAAGACCTCCCCAAATGGATACACTGCTGCTTTGGAAACCTTCCCTAAACTAAGAGCGCCCAAACTAGCATTTTACTGGTACTCCAACCCCCCCCTCGCCCCGCCAGTGCCTCCCTTTTCAAAACAAACCCCGGAGCGGAGGGTCGGCAGCGGGAGGCAGCGGCTGCCGGCAGCGCGGTGGCGGCGAGAGACAAAGCTGAGGGGGCTCCGGGAGCCCCCCCCCCGGCCCGCGGCACCCCCTCCGGGGCGCCCCGGGCGCTTTGATCGATCGCCCGCGTTAACAACGCGTTCGGACGGTCAAACGCCGGCCAGGGTCGGCGGTGTCAGCGCGTCCCGCGCCGCCGCGAGCCCCGGCCGCGCTGCCCCGGGGCGCCCCGATGCCGGCCCGGGCGCTCGCAGCAGGCGCCTGCGTTTGCCTGCCTCACGTGTAGGAATCACAACTGTTTTTCTTTGGTATTAGCTGCAATTTCCCTTTCTTGCTTGGGGAGATTAGTAGAAACACTTTTCTTCCTTCCTTTTTTTTTTTTTTTTTTTTTTTTTTTTTTTTTTTGTTCCCCCCCCCCTTTGGCTAAAAATTTCTTGATGAACTTTAAAAGTTCAAGTGAAGCCTAGATTCCAAGTGTACGATATTCCATATATATAACATTAATCTTTCAAATGAATTATTCTTACCCTTGAGCAGCTCTGGATTGAAAGGGCTTTAGCTAATTTCCCGAGCGAAAGCATAAAAAAAAAAAAAAAAAAAAAAGAAAGAAAAAGAAAAGAAAAGTTTGTCTCATTTTAGCCCTATAATGCCTGGATTTTAAAAGGCAGTTAGTGCATATTTAAATAACGACCTGGTTTAAATAAGGCCAGAAGGAGGGGACAAGTGGTGGCTCGAAAAACTCTATTAAAATATAATAAAAAAGGTTAAGCATTTGAAGAACTAAGGAGGAAAATGAGGACTGATCTAAAGCAGAAAGAGAACAAGCAGTTTTTCAGATGTAAAGTTTTAAGAGTTGCAAGTCTGTAAATGTTAAAATAGAGGTTCAGGATTGTTCTATATGAATCTCTAGGGAGGCCCCCATGTCTGGAAGAACTATTAAAACGCTTCTTACTTTCACCTTTTTTAACATTTCCTGAATACTTTCTCCTCTTTGCAGTCCAGTTGGGGGATCAAGTGTGTCTCGCTGCATTTTTTCAGCATTTACGTAGCCACTTTCCCTTCAAAGTTTTAGCATGAAACATAATTTTAGTGGGATAAATCTGTCACTTAAGTGAAAGAATAGAGTTGAAAATGTTAAGCTTCCCCCCTTAAAAGTGGTCTCCCCCAAAATGGCATTTAGAAATCCACTTTTGAAGGGAAAGAAAGAGCCCCCCTTCCCCAGGCCCTTCTTTCTGCTTCTTTTTTGTTGTTGTTGTTGGGTTTTTTTTTGATCTGATTTTTTGGGGGTGGGCGTGCAAAAGGGGTTGATTTATTCTTGCAGTTGACCCCTTTCGCCACGCTGACGTTTTTACAGCCGACTTAACATCGAGCCCGGCATTTTCGGTTATCTGTCTTGATTGTCAATATTTGATTGACTTTTTTTTAATTCTAAGCGGCGGCGGATGGCCTGCTGCGGCGCGAGCCGAAAGCGGCTGTAATCCGGATTAAACCTCTCCCCGGGCCTGCGCCGCCCTTCCCTGGGGCGGCCCGGAGGTGCCGCGTTTTATTTTATATTTTTATTTTATTTTTTTCCCCTCCCTCATTTGTGCGTTTCTCCCGTGCACGGGGGTTTCCTGCCGCTGGGGGCCGGCGGTGTCGGGGTTGCGCCGGCGGCAGGTTGTCCTCGCCCGGCGGCGCGGGAGCCGCGCGCCCGGCAGCCTCGAGTGGGGAGGCCAGCGCGGCCGTCGGCCGTAAATCACGGCCGCCCTTTGCAAAAAGGCCGAAAGGGGAGCGTCGGGCATCCTTTAAAGCAGGGTTTTGTGCTCGCCGGTCCCGCGGCCTCCCCTGCCCGCGCGCGTCCCTCCTTCCCTCTCCCCGCTCGCGCTAGCTCTCGGGAAGGAAAATCAATTCCCCTCAAACCTTTCACTGCCTCTGAGATTGATTTTTTTTTTCTTTTTTCCCCTTTATTTATTTATTTACACCCCCACGATAAACAGGGGCCCCTGTCTCAGCGCTTCATTTACGGGCGGCCCAAATATTCCCGCTTTTTCTCAGCCGGGAGCCCCTGCCTGGGAGCCGGGGGGGGGGGGGGGCTGACCGGGCAGATCGGCGCCGGCGGAGCTCACGGGGTGCTGGAGGCGAAGGAGGGGGGCTCCGGCGCGGCCCCTGCCCCGCGCTGGCCCTCGGGGAGGCCGGGAGCGGTGAGGGTGCAGCCGGGGCGGCCCCGCTCCGGGGAGAGGAGCCGGAAGGAGGCCGTCCCGTCCCCTGGGTTGTGGGGGGGGGGACGGGACACGCGGTGGGGCTCAGGCTCGCAGGGCGCAGGCATGGGACGGGAAGGTGACGGGCCTATTTATAGGCGGCCCCATCGACCCGCCGGTTTGCGTAGCTCCTTCGGAAGCGGATCGATCGCCTCCGTTTAAAATAAATAGATAAATAAGCGAGACCGAGTCGATGGGCCCTCGTGGAAGGCGCGAGGAGGGCGGCCGTGCCCTCCGGAGCGGAGGGGGCCGAGGCCGCTTTGGGTCTCCCTTCGGCGCCGGGCGCCCGTCGCTGCGGCCGCCGTGACCTCCCGCTCTCCCCTCCCTCCCCGCCAGCCAAGCTCATCGTGGAGACGGACACCTTCGGGAGCCGCGTGCGCATCAAGGGGGCCGCCACGGGCTTCTACATCTGCATGAACAAGAAGGGGAAGCTGATCGGCAAGGTGGGATTTTTTGGTGGGGGTGGGTGAGGGGGCTGCAGGGGCCGGGGAAAAGGCCGTGGGCAGCGCCGGGGGGCCGGGCACAGGGACGGTTGCGGGGGCTCGGCCGGCGGCGGGGAGCGAGGAGGGGCGGGCGGGCGGGCGCCGCTCCGGCCTCCGCCGACAAATAGGCGGATCGCTCCGCTATTCTCCCCGATTACACGGTACAAGCGCCGGGGACGTGAGGATGCTCCGCGGGGCCGGGCCCCCGGCGCGCGCCCGTCGTTAGTCACGCTCCCGGCGAGCCGCGGCGCTCCTCGCCCCCCACCCCCCCGAGCCCGCGCGCGGCCCCAACGCGGGCCCGCGGCTCCGCGCGGCCCCGACGCGCTGGGGGGAGCCCCGAGGACGGCGCCGGGCGGCATCCGCCCCCGCGGCCCTGCCGAGCTGCGCCGGCTCGTTTTGAAGGAAAAGTAGATCTGGGGCAGCCCTGGCCTGCAGGGGAAGAGGTGGGTGAGGTGCCCGCAAGCAGCCCCGCTCGGGGCGGCGAGAAGAAACCCCCCAGCCCGGCCGAGCCCGCCCGTGCTGAAACGTCTCTCCCTGCCCCGCTCAGAGCAACGGCAAAGGCAAGGACTGCGTCTTCACGGAGATCGTCCTGGAGAACAACTACACGGCGCTGCAGAACGCCAAGTACGAGGGCTGGTACATGGCCTTCACCCGCAAGGGCCGCCCCCGCAAGGGCTCCAAGACCCGGCAGCACCAGCGCGAGGTGCACTTCATGAAGCGCCTTCCCAAGGGCCACCAGACCACCGAGCCCCACAGACGCTTCGAGTTCCTCAACTACCCTTTCAACCGCCGGAGCAAAAGGACTAGAAACTCCAGCTCCAGGGCAGGCCCTTGACCGGCCCTGCCCTCGCCTCGCGCTGCAGGACTCGCCCGCGAGCTCGGGCTGTGTGTAGAGACTTTCCTACACGGTTATTAAAAAAAAAAAGGGGGGGGGGGGAAGGAAGAAAAAAAAAACTTGCTCTAGTTGTTGATAACTTCGCAGGGTTGTTTTGTTTTTACAAAAAAGAAAAAAGGGGGAAAAAAAGAGAAAAAAGAAGAGAGAGCCTCTATTTTTGTATTCCAGCTTTAAAAGAAATGAAATGTTCAAAGACTCGTGAAGGGGGGGGGAAAATCCCTTCACTTAGAAATGTTCTAGTCTCTTTGGGGTCACGTTTTTGTTTTGCCTTTTTTTTTATTTTATTTTTGTAGCTCTAGGGGAAAAGAGAGGGGAAAAAAGTTGCCGTTTAGAACAAACAAGCAAACAAAACACAAAAAAATCATGTCCAAATCTGAGAGCAGTGATGATACCTAAAAGACCTGAATTAATGCTTTCTGGAGAAGATGGAGAGGTCAATGAATAAATTCGGAGGAGGCTGAGGACTCCTGGGTCCTTTTCCCAGCATCCGGGGATGCGTGGGAATGGCCTGATGGGGACTGGCCACAGCGCCCATTGCGGGTTAGGACCATCAAAAGGGTTTTTTCTTCCCTCCTCCAATATACCTGTTTCTTGAGCTGCACCAGGGGTTGTTGGAAGCTCTTTGGATCCTTCAGAAAACACTATTGCCTTCCCAACTTCACTTTATTTTTTTTTTCTCTCAGGAAAGGATGGGGTGATTGACACCCTGGAGAAAGTCCTGAATTGACTTGGTACCTCTTACCCACAAGAGCATCCCTGGCTTTTTTTTTTTTTTTTTAATAGCTACTAAGGTGAGGCAGTGGGTGATGACTGCAATGGAGCAGGCTGGTTACTGGTATTTTTTTTTCCCATGTGGAAATAGTGAGCTCTTCATCAAACTTTGGTAATTTTTATTTTTCTATCAATCAGATGAAAATTTTCATCCTTTAGATTAAAAAGAAAAAAAAGTACCTTGTGGTAATCTTTTTTTTTTTTTTTTTTTTTTTTTTTTTGTCGTAATACTCAGTTTATGGTTAATACTTCAGTTTTCAGCTGTCTCTTTCAGGTTTGCTCTCTGAGAAATACTGCCTGCCTTCCTTCTAGGAAAAGGGTGGTTTTCGTTAAAAATTTCTGTGTTGACAGAAGCCTATTTTTTTTTAATAAAAAAAAAGGGAGAAGGAAAAAAATAAAGAAAGGAAACGTCAAATCTTTTGACTGAAGATCAGCCAGCCCTGCTCTGGACACACTGCCCTGGGACTGCGCCTCTCTCCGAAGGGTTAAAGCAATTATTCTTAACGGGGAGGGCAAACAAAGACACTGGATAGGAGCCAGAACCAGGGGTGACTTTTCATCCAATCTTTTTGATTGTTTTTTTTTTTTTTTGGTTGTGTACAAATTTAATATTAAATGACTGAAATATTTATTTAATATGTGCATTAAAAATTTGTATTAGCCTATGCGAGCCTGCCTGCTTTCCAAGGAGGGGCCGGGGATGGTGAGGCTGAAGGACGGAGAGGTGCCGGATGGGGCTGAGATGGGAAGCGGGAGGATGCCCCAGGACAATGGGGCCCAACTGAGTCTTTTAGAAATTATGGGTTTTTTTCCTGTGTGTATGTGGGTGTTTTGGTTTCTGTTGCTTGTTTTTTCTTGCAGCGAATTCCCCGTTTAATGGGTGGATGCCACCTCCCTGCCCTGTGGGGACAGTTTCTTTCCAGGCTGAGCTGGGACATACCATAATGGAGCCAAAGCTTTGACCTGGGCCAGCGGTTTAGGCGCCAGATGAGGCGCCTAAAGAAAGCTGATTTCCGCTCCCCTCCAGCCTAGAGGCAGCTTTCATGAAGTGCTCAGTGCTATGTAAACCAAAATAGCCTGTTGGATCCCCAGCCTGCGGGGGGATTTTCCCCCACACTCGAAGCAGGGACCCCTTGTCCCCTCCCTGGGGCTGAGCGGCCCTCGGGAACCGGGGATGGTTCCCAGAGCGGTGTTGCACAGAGCAGGTATATTATGTTTTTAGCCAGATACGGAAGGATGCAAGAGCAGAATTGTTAAATATGTTAATAAAAGTGCAGAAGCGAGCAGGCTTTTGGGGTGAGAGTCTTGCTGCCCTCAGCGCCATCCCTACTGGGACTGCCACCACCATGGAGCGTCTGCGGCCCACGATGATGTGTGGGTAGGGACTTGTCCGTGGGGTTCAAGCCATCTCCTGGCTGATGCCGCAGGCTGGGCTGGCGGGATGCAGTGTGGGCTGAGCTGCCGATACTTAGCCTTAATTGCAAGAAGGAAACCCCAGGGGCTGAGTGCTGGGCCTTGCTGTACACCTGAGCATTGCTGCTGTCTCACAGAGGCTGTGGGCGACACTTGTGCCACAGGACAGCTCTGCTAAAGGTGGAGGGCATATGCCCCCCCCTGTCCTTTGAGGGACCCACAGGCCAAAGAAGCCAGGAGCTGACAACCTGGAACAAGCGCGTGCTCCGGTCTCCAGGTAGCAGGGAATAAAAGTGAATGGCCCCTGGTCCTTTCCAGGTCAGAGATGGTGTTTGATACTCCTTAATGGGTGCTTTTCTTTCATTAGTTTGTCTAATTGCTTTTCCTAATGGCTCTGTGAACCTGGCTGAATTGGTGCTGGGCTGCTGCTCCAGGTGAGGGTGGTAGGACTGGCTCCGTGAGGGTCAGCAGACATCCCCACTGGCGAGAAGGGGATGGTGCAGGAAGGGGACACCACGGGTGCTCAGCCTCCGGCCGGGCTGGCCTCCTGTCCCAGAAACAGCAGGCAGCCAGCGCCTGGGCCACTGGTGTCCTATGGCTGGGAGGACACGAGGGCTCAAGCCTGGGGCCGGACATTGTGCGTGGTGTGTCCTTGCTCCGCACGGCATGCCATCCTCAGCTTGTGCTGTCTGCTGCAGCCCCTCTTTGGGAAAGGTGCCTGGGCCTGGCTCCTGGGAAGGCAGCTCCTGCTTTCCCAGGTAAGTTTGTCCATGGTTAATTAGCCCCTTTTCATTAAACGGCTTTTGGGTTACCATGCAGCCCAGGAGCACTGCAATTTGGGCCTTTGTTTATTGCTTGAATTTGTCTAGCCCCGGCTTCCAGCCAGCAAATGTTGTTTTGCCTTTGCTTGGAAGATTAAAGAGCCCACTACTACTTAGTTAATGAGTAAGTGAATTAATTAATGACTCCTCATACCCTGTCCTGCACTGATACTGCTTGGTCCTTGGCCTGGCTGGAGCAGCTTGCACCCTTCCCAGTAGCCTGGGCCCTGTAGGGTGCTGGGTGTGCGCGCGCTGGTGCTGGGAGCTCCCACCACCCATGCAGAGATGGGGACAGTCTCCAATACTTCCTGCTCTTCCCCCAGACACTCAGGCTGCAGAAACCCTGCCTGTCGGCCGAAAGTATGACATTGAACATCAGCCCACATGAGTGCTGGGGAATTGGAGACGCTTCCAGCCTCCTTCATCAACAGGAGATGTGTGTGTGTGTGTGTGTGTGTGTGTGTGTGGACCAAGCTTAGAACTCAGCTACCCAAAAGCCATGGGGCTGCAGGACACTGTGTGAGGGCTGCACTGGGGTCTGGAGGCCTTGGATGCGGACATTTCCTTCTCCTAGCCCATGCTTTTAGCACGGGTGTTGTGGGGAGAAACTCCTGCTACTTGAGTAGTGGGGAGCAGGAGGAACTGCCCAGCTTCCCAGGTCTCTCCTCAGGGAGGGTTTGGGAAGCTGGGATGGGGAGCTGGCAGAATGGAGAGGATGTGCTTTGAGCTAAGCAAATTCCTCATGACAGTGAAGTGCCCGTCCCTCCCGCCACTGCTCAGGGTGGTCACCCTGCAGTCCCCTCGCTGCCACTGGCTGGCCAGAGGGAGCTGGCAGATGAAGGAAGAGAGACGACTTCCCTGGCTGTTTGCCCACAGGTCGCTGCCTGCTCCTGGTGTAAACAGTGCTGCATGCTCTTTCCTAGGTGTGCAGGACTTTGCTGCATGGTCCCATCTGGACACAGGCAGGGCAAGCAGAGCAAAGAGGCCCAGTGCAGAGCGAAGGCTGGGAGAGTCTGCCTCACCAGGTGGGACCGGGAAGCCTGGCTGGTCCAGTCAGCAAGTACAGACTAGGAGAAATAAGCCTGTGTTGCCTGAACGTGCAGGGGCAACGCCAGGGAGAGAGAATAGCTAATTTCAGGTCCAACGTGGCTCTGGAAGCAAACAGGTAGGTGGGCAGAACTAAATCAAAGTGGCAAGAAGAGGGCTCCAGGCTGCCAGACTGAGGAGAGCCCTTGCCCAGCCATGTTCTCCCACGGCACTAGGGTTCACCCACTAAGCCCCAAACTTTGGGGACACTTTTTCTGCTCCCATGCCCTCCCTTAGGGAATAAACACTGTCGGTTTATTGGCCATCCCACCCACGGGAACTTTTCCACCAGGTCTGGTCAGGGAAGGGGCCCACTGAGGAGAGTGGGCTGCCCAGTGCCCCAGCGGGGATGGGGCTCACCAGGGCCCTCTTGGGCATGCCCCAGCTCGGGGAAGAAGGACAAGGGGTGTTTGTTTATTGCATGAGGCTCAGCTTTCAAACATCTCTCTGCCACCCCCATCCCCCTCCTTTAATTAATTCTGGGTAAGAAGTCCTGGCTTTATTGTGCCACCGAGCTGAGGGCTCCCTGTGGGAAAAGTCACACCTTCTGAACAGCTTCTGATACCATGCAAATGAAGGACAAGTCCAGGAAACGCTTTCATCTCGGACCTGTCCAGCCCCCTGCCCATTAATTACACACATTTCATTTGTGTGAGAGCAATTCCTCTTGGGGAGGGGGCGGGGGACAGCCACAGCTTGTGGATCATCTTGGCCACACTCTCTAAAGACCCCTCCTTGGAAGGGGGTTTATGGCCAGTAAGAGGGATGCTCAGGGGCTCAGTGGGGGATCCCATATTTCTGCTCTCACACAGTCAGTCCAGATCAAACTGGCTTGCTCCATGGGCCAGCAGGCCTTACTCTGCTGGCAGAGAGGGCTCAGCACTGCCCTGCCTTCTGCTTGGTGTCAGCAGGGCCCCGGCCATGGTCCCACGTTGGCCACAGTGACCCAAGCGCTGTGGGAGCATCCTGGAGGGAGGTGTGGAATGGACCAGAAATGAGCTCAGTGCTTTCCTCTCCCAAGGGAGTGACTCTCCAAGCTTGGGAGCTACGAGGAGGATATTTTTGGGTAGGGTGGCTACCCAGTGATCCCCATGTAGTGAAATGTCTTTCAGTGCTGCCACCAAAACTTATGTGTTGTGAAACTGCTTTGTGCTGTGGCCGAGCACCAGGCCTTCTTGGCCAGGCACAGACCAGATCTAATTCTCCTCTTGAGCCTTTCTCTCTCCCTGCTCCTCTCGTTTCCATGCAGCCCCTCTGAACCCAGGTGTCCCCAGCATGGTTGTTGTTGAAGGCACTTCCATGCTGACTACAGTTTGCCTGGGGCTGATGAAGGGAGTCTGGCCCTCAATCCTGGAGAAGGCCCAGTGTGGGGAAGTGGAGTGTGGTGGGTTTTCACAGCCTGTTTCCTGGCCATGATAATAACACTTAGCACTTCTGTAACACCTGGGTGCTCCAAGCACCTACACATCTGCTCCTCATTACCACTCTGCTTCTCATTTGCAGTGTCTCTGCCCCCTCCCCATGCACACCTACAGCAGTAATAGCATACCCCTAGAATTGGGGGATTACCCTACAACCTTCCTCTTGGAAACTGCCTTCAGGGTAGGGTCCCAAGGAGGCCATGTTCTGCTCTGGGGCTGGGGTAGGCAGCTTGGAGTGACCACAATGGCTTTGCTGCAGAAGACCTTCTATGGCCAGGTTAGCTGCATCCTTGGGTGAGGAGGCCTGGTATGTGTCCTGTGGCATGACAACCCTTACACCTGGTGGCACCTCTGGCCTTGTCCCACTGGCCAGAGGACTGACCATATATGAGCGAGTTTGTGTGTGGATGGGTAGGAATTACATTTAATACCTGAATAATGGCCTGTGTTATTCTGCAAAAAAACTTACTTTATATATGCTATACTGGGGATAGGGATGACGCTTTTTGGGTTCCTGAGTCTTGCAGCAAGTCTGCTGTTTTCATAGTGTCTGTGGTGGCAAACTCCTAAACCAGAGGCTGATGGATATGAGGCTGTGTGGGGAAGAACCACTTTAGACATGCCCAGGTACTGCTTCCTCTACTAAGCCTGTGCCGGCTGTTGCTGTGGACTGGAAACAAGATGCTGGGGGCAGAGGGAGCCTTGCCAGTTCAGTAGGGGTCAGCTCTGCATCCCCTCGGGATCCCCTGCGTTGTCTGAGCCCTCTGTTCAGCTGTGATATAACCCTTTCCAGCCATGGCTGCAGCCCAGCAAGCTCGTGCTGTTGGCAGGTCCTTTCCAGGGTCCCTGGACCTTCCTCTCCTGCCAATATGGCCAATGGCCTTTTCTCCTCTCCTACAGAGCTTTTATAACAGAAGGAGAAATCTAGCCTGGCTCTTGCTGTGATTATTTTGCCACTTCTTTACACTGCAGCAGTACGTCGTAGTGGCTGGAGTCTCTTTTCTTTAGTGGGCTGTTCACACAGGCAATAGCAACTCTTGCCCCACGGACCGGCTGTTTTGTATGGTCAGCTATAACAGGTGGCACAGCTGGATAGACGTGACCACTCTTACTTGTTTGGTTGCTGTCATGGCATAGGAAAATCCATGGGTAGGTTTTGAAGGAGGACTGGAAGGTGTCCCTGTGGATGTTCATAGCAAACATGAGCAAGGCAGCCAAGGAGAAAAATGTGCATTTATAATGGCCAGCCCCCCACTCCCCCAAATCTGCAGGAGTAGCTGAATGCACCATGACAGGGCCCGAACTGTGCATTAAAAGGAGAGGTTCTGCCCCTAAGATGTGAGACAGATCTCGAGCACCAGCTTTATTTGTGTGCTCAGGCCCCAGGACATGGCCACGCTCCCCGTCACCCCCATGAGAAGCCGCTGCCCAGCTGGGAGCCAGCCCTTTGGTAATGGCCTGCGAATTTCCCCGGGCTCCGTTAATTGCCGCCTGGCTGCCAGTTACAACTCCAAGTCAATAGCGGGGAGTGTTGGGCTCTGCAAAACAACCCCTTGAAATCAGTTGTTATCCCAATTAACAACCAGTTTGGCTTCAGTTCAGGCTGTTAACCATCAAACAGCTAACTGCTGGTAATGATTGATTTCTCAGCGGTTGTGGTTGCAGTGAAGGAGCCAACCTGCTTCCAAAAATGCTATTAAAACCAAGACTTTGTGAATGCAACTGGCTCAGGCAAACATTAGAGGCTACTGTCCCATGCAGACAAGGCAATGGCAAGGATTTCTACCCCTTCCGATTAAAGCATGGGTCAGTGAAGTGTATTAGGATGGACTGGCAGCTAATGGGCCAGCACTGCCGCTGTACCATGCTCCAGGTAAGCAGCAGCTGCTCGTGTTTTTGGAGCATGGAGGCACTCAAGGCACCCCATGGATGGAAATTGCTCCGTGTCCAACTCTCTTCCACAGTTCCTGTTCCAGCCAGCAAATTTACAAAGATTTCTTTGTCCAGTTTAGATGCTCAGGTGCTTCCACAAATCAGCCAGACTATTTCCATCTGTACAGCCCAGTGGGAACTTCCACATGGAGAGCGGTCCCCATCAGCATATTCAAGCCTAGGAATGCCTCCAGAGCAGTCTGGTATCTTGGTCCATGTCTATTCCCGAGCAACGCAGATGCATCTGCAGTAGGTGAGTATCCATATTCAAGTAACAAAATGTTCCTCAAGTCCCTGAGAAGGCAGATAATCTGGCGCTCAGGCAGCTTAACATTTAGGATACTGGTCAGACCTTAATCCATTTCCTTGCTTGCCCAGCTCCACTATTTCAGGCTCTGGTTCTCCGCAGTGCACTGGCGGCTTGGTTCTAACACATTGCTGATGCTACATCAAGGGATTTGGCGGGATGTTTTTTCTCGTGATCAAAGTGGCCGATTCAAGCTGTAGCATGTACAGGGAGGAGGGAGACAGCCACCTGTCGTGGAAATACTTTGAAAATGCAGAGGGCTCTTTGCAGAGGTGGAAGTCTGTTGACCTTGTGAAATGTACACTCAGACAGTGCTGGGTAGCAGAGCGGCACAGGGCTAGGAGTGAGGGCTGAGATGTACAACGCTATGCTTCTCATGGATCTGGAGCAGAGGGCAGTCAGGCCAGCACCTCAGCCCTGGACCCTTAGCTCTATTTTTGAAGCTGGGTCTTCATGCCTTTCAGTAGGAGGCAGGCACCCAGGTCCCACGCAGGTGCTTTGAAGATTTCCCCCCGAGGTTCTCTCAAGTGCAGATCTTGTCCCCTCTGGTGCCATGCCTTTGCAGTCCTTTCTTGGGAAACATCATTATCCTAGATTCCCAGTAGTACGTACCCAGCACACTGCACGTTTTTCGTAATTGGCAATACTAGATATTGCTCGTGCAAATAGGATAAAGATGCTTATTTCATCATGTATCTATTAAAAGTAGCATTGTCCTCTCCTGCTCATGATCACCTTTCCACCCCTATTGCCAAGTCTGGGGAAGCCAGGTTGTTGCCTGGGACTCCCCATGTGCTGGGAAGTGCATGAGCAGTGAGCTCCTGCATGCTAGGAATCAGTAAAGATTTCTCCTTCTTTCTATCCTTGGAGAACTAGATTCTCAGAGATAGGGGTGGGGAGGAGAATTAAGAACCTTTTAGATTAAAGAATCTGGATTTAGAGCCCCCTCAGGTCTATGAGCAAATGTTTTATCTGCAGCTTGTGTATTTAACTGTTTGGGCTGAATATAGCAATCCTGACCAGTGCATCTTCTGTGTTTCCCATTCCTCTTGCAGCTCTTGCTACATGTATCCTTCTAGGAGATGATGACTGGTGCCTCTCACCTGCTGGAACTGGATGAGATTTGCCTGCTCAGACTTTTTCTGTAAAACGGAGAAGGTCAGTTACAAGCAGAAAAGGTTGGCTTTGTTAGGGGTTTTTTTTTTTTTTTTTTTTTTTTTTTTAGATGCTGAAAATGCTCTATCATCAGGAGCCTGGCTTAGTTTTCAGCAGCCAGCACAACTGAGCCAAACTCTCAGCAGAGAATTTAGCTAGAGAAGCAGCAGAAACTTTCCAGGGTTGTTCTGTTGAAGTCCCACATCCTCGTTCCTCCTTATAACTTGTACCACAACAGCCAGTGTTTTTGTCGGCTCTTCTCAGACACTCAGACTCAGAATAAGCCCCAAAGAGCTTACAGCTGGAGCTGAAAAGAGGTGGTAAAACCCCATTTGACAGAGGAAGGGGGGAACCAATGTACAGAAAGATTAAGATCCAAAAGGACTCATGACAGAATTGAGAGTCAGCTGAATCAATCCTACAGGAGACCAAAGAAAGGTGTGAAAATGATCCAGTGAGGGAAGCAATGTGTATATCAATAATTGGAGCTGTAAATGAAGTACAAACCCATGAAACTGATTTCTTTCTAAACTTTGCATTTGTCCGAGCGAAGGTTGAAATCTGTCCCAGATCCCAACCAGAAGGAACCTGCTTTCGTACTTGAACAGACTTTAAGGCCAGGGGGAAGATTCTGACTGTTGGGTTCAGCCTTCTGCATAACGAGAGACTAATGCTCAGTGCCTTCTGAGTGAAAGCCACGGACCTTGTTTGAGGAAAAGGAAGGAAGCAGCAACGTCCAGCACTGCTTCAGTATTTCAGTGTTATTTACTATTTCAGGTCTGAAATTGTCTAACTTCAACTTATGGCAATTTTCTTCCAGCTTACAGAGCCATCCAACCTACCAAGCTTCTGCAGGCCCTGAAAGCAGGTTTTCCAGGCCTTGCAAGCTCCTGTAGCTATTGTTTAATCTGATACCAGTCTATCAATTGGAAGTGAAGTGAAGCCAAACAACTGGCTCTTGTGAAGTGAAGCTGAACAATTTGTCCATGGTGTCTGGCGATGGAGCCTGACATTGGCTCAGTTATGTCCAGGATCTTGGGGAGCAAATGATGCAGTGAGCACCCAAGGGAATGATCTCCCCCCGATTGGGGCTGATGTTTCCCGAGAGGTGCTCACAGGGATTTTCCGAAGTGATTGAAGCTAACTGTGGAGCTGTAATCCTCGTTCAGCTGGGGCAGTTACAACCCAGTCTATTCTGAGGGACAAAGGCAGGGATAGTCCCCCTGGCAGGTGCATAGTTACAATCTCCTGTCCATTGCCTACTGTGACTTAGGCACAGGCTGCAACGTATCTCTATAGCAAAAGTAGCATTTCTTTTACAAAGAATACTGAAATCTTGAAACTCTCAGTTGTCAAAGAGGACTCTATCTCTGGCCATTCAAATAGCAGTGGTAAAGTTTGAGCTGTGTTTTGCTCTCAGTTACAGTGGAGTAAACCCACAATTATTTCTTTGACTTCAGTAGCATCACTCTAGATTAGTTCAGATGGGAGTGGAGTTGGTTTGACCTGCTTATCCTGAATGGCCATATTTGCAAAGTTCTCCTGTACTGAACTACCGCAGGGACAGCAAAGAGCATATAGGTTTTCATATGGCCAAAGATTTTGGCAAAGTCTTTGTTTTGAGGAGCTAGTCTCCATCCTCAGATGTTGCTGTAGAGCACTTCACTAGGAGTGGCCGAAGGCTGGAGGCGAGGCATGGCTGGGTAGGAAGACAAAAGGAGAGTGTTGTGAAAACCATGAATTTGCTAGGGCACGATTGCTTCTTGTTGCAATAGGACCAGCACCTGTCAGACTCACTGACCTGATTCCCACTGCTTTCATGTCTCCATAAAAATTGTCAAAAAGAGTAAAGTCTCTTTCTTGCTAATCCCTGCTAGCTGGTGAAGGGGCATCCTCCCCCTCCCCCAAAGTACTGGGGGGGAACAGACAGGGAGAGAGGTGGTTGCTGACACACTGAGGCCTTATAGCCTCTGTTGCAGGGCCAGCGAAGTGTCTGCACTTCACTCCCACTCAGACAGATCATTGTGAGGAGCTGAGGGTTTCACCACCTCCCCCCATAGAGCCACGGGTTCACCTTGCACTTGACACCAGTGCAGGAGGATTACTTGCGCTTGATGACTGCCTCCTGCAAAGCAGCAGCCTGTCCTCCATGAACACTCCCTTCTGGTCTTTCGGAGGAAGAAGATTTACTGTTCCCAGTGCAAGGCTGAACATCAGAGTCCTGCTGGGGCCGTGGTGTGATGCTGAAGTTATCTTAGATGGGCAATGCTGCCAGCTGGTGCAGCAAGATGCAGCAGCCCAGATGCTACTGTGGGTCCAGGCACTCCAGTCACCAGTCAGAGCTTCCCCCAAATCAGGCTTGGGGCTCCCTGGGGAGCCAGCCTATCTGAGCATCAACAAAGATGAGAAATGACCCCACAGGGAGGAGAAAAGTCATAGCTGAGATTTTTTTTCACCTAGTCACCAGGCTCCATGAGCTGGGATTTAAGACAAACCCTCAGCTATGACTTGGGATCCCTTCATACATAATGAAGACATGATGCTTCTTTTGCATTTGCTACCTGTGTCATGGAATGCTCTCTTGTGATATGAGCAAAGTGACAAGGTGCAGAGTTGATTGATAAGGGAAGCAGGAACCTGGGTAAGTCCCAGGAAACTCAGAAGGAGATGGAGGATTGCTCTCTGTCAGCCAGCCATGCTCACCTGTGGCAAAGGGGAGGAGGAAGGTGTGGGTTTGACCCTAGTGCTCTCTAAAATACATTCCCTGGGAGCAAATGTCCAGGGAGAGAAGAGGAAACCTAGCACTAAACAGCCAGCGAAGCACATAGGCTTTTAATCCTCCTGTCACCTCAAGGGCAGCCAGAAGGGGCAGACACAGAAGGGGAAACACGAAGCCTCTGCTACTGAGACTCGATGAACTGCCAATGGGCCACTTCAGGGGACCCTCACATAGGAAAACAAGGGGGAGGAAAAACCCCAGTGATGTGGGCATTTATTTCATGGCTACCCTGCCATGTAGCACCTGCAGCTCGCAGATTGTCAGCTGATCTGCTCCAACCTGGGCACACTCCATGGCATGGTGAGTCTGGTTGGACCCTGCCCTGCTGCTCCGTGGTCTGGAAGGCATCAGTTACTGTGTGCTCAAAATGTTGTTACTCACAGTGCTTTTTGTTCCCGGTTGCCATCCACATGGGAAAACTCTGAGTATATGGATTTATTTCTAGGTGTTCTCCCTTTCTGTTTTTTATCAAGGAGACGCATACTTCTGCTGCAGTTACCTGAAGCGGCTGTGGAACCTGCTAGGCAGCCAGGATGCAAAAAGCCACAACAAGCCCAAAGAGCACCAGCAAGGTGAAAAGCAGAGCTGGTATCAGACAGGCATGAAGAGTGTGGAGAAGGTAAGAGGAAAGCTGCCAGCATGCTGTGGAGCGCTTGCCCCCAAAAACCTTTCTGTAGAGCCACTTGCTCTGATTTAAAACCATAGCTGATCCCTGCAGAGATGGAAACTTTGAAGCCTTTTGCTGTTATATTTTTTTGGGGGACATCCATATCCTTCCCCACTGAAGCAATGAATTTGTACCTTTGCTAATAGCCTATGCAGAGAAGTCTCAGCACTAATCTGTAAGACTGAGCATGTATATAAGCAAGGTGAATGCTAGGGCACTGCAGGACAGTGCTTTGGATTTAAATGCCATTTGAGTGCCTGAATTACTGGAGAGAGCTGTCATTGCTGTCATGGAAGGCAACAGGTCTCCCTGAGTTATTTGAACTGTACTGAGCTGCAAAGGAAGAGTCTGACCTTCCTTGAAACTAGAGCATCCAGCTCACTGTGTTTAACCTTAGAAGCGAGCTTTGCTGCAGGAAACACTGAAGTGAGCGCTGAAGGCAGCAGCTTTGCTGAGGAAATGCATTAATTCAATGTACACTGCAGTTTTTGTTTGAAAAAATGTTGATGCAGTAACATTCTCCACAGTAGCTAGGGGTGGATTAAAGGTCATACAGATAATGCAGCATACTGAATTCATAGGCAGCAGACAGGGAGAGTCCTTGACCCAGTGAGAATGCCTCCCTAAAGTGTCTTCACTGCAGCTTTATCTGGTCCACTCAAGAGCCGGGTTTGCATTTGTTTTCTAGAAGACTTCACTCTTGCTTGGAGCTTTCTCTTAAGATTTAACTTATATTTCCCTTAATTTGGTTTATCCTAATAGTCATTGTTAATGTTTTTTTTTTTTTTTTTTTTTTTTTTTTTTTTTTTTGGTCATATTAACTTCTTTGCTCAGGGATGCTACATCTCTGCAGGCTGGAAACACTTGGCTAGCAGGTCTACATGTGAATCTTTCTGTCATGCTTTGCAAGCTATGGGGCAGTAGCTTAGTACTGTGCAGGGGGAGCAGGGAAATATCTTCCACTTATGACACAGAGGTGGCTACACACATCCACCCTCCAGAAGCAGCTTTCCACGTACGCAGCTGTGCCTGGCTGCAGAGCAGGTACCTGCACAACAGGAGGAGAGAGTCTCCCCAGTCTGGTGGATATTTTTCAAACAGGTGAAGTTCATATAAAGAGTCTTGGACGGTGGAGAATAGACCTGTTACAAAAGCGTTTTAAAGGATTGTTCTCAAAAGGGGTTAAATCCAAACCCAGCACTGCAGTCTGGGTATAACATGTGTCCCAGCAAGCAGAGAAGTCCACCTAGGCTATCAGCTCGTGACATGGAAGAAATCGTCTACCACCTGAGCTCCTCCTGCTGCCTATGTAAAAGGGGGATGATGCCAAATTGCTTCACAGGTCACTGAAAGTTTAATGGAAGGTTCCCAGTAGTTCTGGAGCATGCAGCGAAGGTTGCTGTAGCACAAAGCATTACTGTTTATTCTGCCATTATCATTCAGTGGAGAAAAATGCAGAGTTCACTGTGACAGCTATTGAAACATCACCGAGGAAAGCCAAAAGTCCAGCAGTGAAATAACCTCGTCCTTCGGACAGACCCCCCGGTATTTTGTGCTCTGTCCCAGCAGAGGGAGCCCGAGTTTATTAACAAATCCCCATCCCAGAGGTAATCGCTATCAAGGTGGTACCAAACCCCAGGCATGCTGTGCACTGGTGGGGGAAGGTTGTGTGGTGGAAGAAGGCTGTATGCTGGTGGAGGAAGGCTGCATGCCAGTGGAGGCCACCTGCAGAAGGTGAAGAAGGTTCCCGGAGCAGCCCAGCTGTGATGCTGAAATCGGGCTGTGTTCCCAGTGGGGACCTCTGCGAAGAAAGCTAATGGTTTGCCAGGAGGTCCAGCAAGTAACTCTACTCCCTGTGACACTGTGAACATGTCAAGAGATGGATGGTTTGCGAGTGTAGAGGATATGCTTATTGCATGGTGGTGATGGTGGAGGGAATGCACTGACAGGTGCAGCAGAGCCATGTTAAGATGGATGCACTGAATTTAATTTGCTTCGGAGTCTTCCTCCAAGGCCCAGGCAGGGACCTGTGTAACTGTCTTTATAACAGGCCAGCTAGTTTAAATCCTGCCCATTTAGACAGTTCTCTCCAGAGGGTTCACTGATCACTGCAGTGCCAAATCCTTAGTTGTTTGCCATCTAGCTCCTGAATCCGGCCCCATTCTGGCTGCTGAGCAGTGTCCTAAAACCACCACAAGCACAAGACCGTGGCCATGATCCACAGTTCCTTAAACCTAATGGCAGCTTTTTTCACCAATTTCCCTGGGTTTTGGAGGCTCTGAGTTAGTGCATAGAGGGCTCAGTGCAAAGAAACAGGAACAGTTTTCATAAATAGCATTCTCGGAGCTCATGGGAATACCTTGAGCTTTCTCTGCAGACAACGTGAGATGAAATGTCTCCCAAGGACACAGATGTGTCTCAGCTGTGTGATCCTTCTTCCGGTAAGTAGTCGCACTGGTGCCATGGAGTCACTCACAGATGCAAAACTGCTTGGGAGAGGACAGGCTGTGGCACAGGAACTTGGGAAGATAACCGATCATTTTAGGTCAAATCCAAAGACCATTTAAACCAGCATTCATTACTCTTTAGTGCTCTAAAATGACTTGTTTTAGAAGACGAATAGTGAATGGGGACATTTCAGGGCAAAGGAATAAGAAGGCAAACGACTCAGGCTGTGCCCTGCGGAAAGCAGCAGATGGATATTTTCCAACACAACTTTTGAAAGGAAGGTTAAATTTCTCCAAGATAAGGAGAGCTCCAGCAAGCTGGAATGCATCACTAACCCCCCCCCCCCAAGCTCGTCCTATGATAACAGCTGTTGTGTTGGAAACCTAATGCTGATGAAAGAGTTAAAGGCTGGTTGATGGGCAATATCGGTGACACACCTCTGAATTGAGCATACTCCTGGAGTGAGACTGCGGACTGGTGTTACTCAATGAATAGAGGCCACTCCAAGGGAGTTTTTCCTTGAATAGAATGGGGTCAGGGAGCCGCTTTGGGGAACAATGGTTGCCACCGGCTAGCTGAATTTCTTACAATCACACACCATACCCCCTGATCAAATAGCTCCTTTGTCAGCCTGATATAAAAACATGTCATACAATGATGATCTGGAAGAATGACATGAGCTGGCCTTTCAAAGAGATCAGAAGGGCTTGTTTTGCACAAAAAGAGCCCCCATCAGAGTCAAGACAGAAAAAAAATGGAGAATAAAAGAGGGTGAATGGAAACAAACAGCAATAACAACAACAACAGAAAAGAGGGCAAGTTGGAAACTTGGGTCTGGCTTGTTTCACAGCGTCCCATGGCTGCAGCAGCACAGCACGGTCGAGTTGAATCTGTTTCGGCATGGATGTGGATGCTGGATTGTGTTGCCATTGGGTTTCCATTGTCATTCTGCACTGGGACAGAAGAAATTGCTGGATGGGAAAAGGTCACTTGGCCCAACGAACCATCTCCCCCCTCCCCGAAAGTGTCTCAACGCCATCTCTCCGCTTTCTCACTGTAGTTCTGTCCTCAGTCTTCCTAATGCAATGTTCGTCTGCTGCCTTCAGGGTCCTGCACAAAGTTCAGATTGCTCAGATGTCTATTCTTGTCTGCCTGTTCCCATGAGCTGGGAAATGTCTCTATGACGCCCAAATCACTTCTTTTTTTTTTTTTTAATCTTTTGTATTTTTTTGTTTCTTGGAGAGAGTGCCCTATTTTTGACCCTCTTTCTAGTATTTTTAGGAACATAATTGAGTTTTGCTGCAGGGAAAGAGTTTTTCTCCTAAGGAGGTTTTAAGATGCACAGGAAAGTGGATCCTTCTTGGCTGCTTTCAGGGGAACAGCATTCCTACAGTATCTGCCACAAGAGTCCCAAGAGATGGCATTTACACACAGTCATGACAACTTTTGTAAGCTAGAAAGTTCTGCAGTCCTGGAAATAGGCAACTGGGGGTGTCAGGCAGTTTCAGCACCTAGAAGTGTTTAAAACAGTTCATATTCAGGCTGAAAGCTTATATTTTATTAAAAAAAAAAAGAGTCAGACTATTCAGAAGAAATCACAGCAGATGAGAAGCTAAGCTCTTAGGAAACTGCTCCTGAAAATACATTGACAACAATGACAATATACTGAAGCTTTGCCCAGTGTTTTAGTTCTTTTTGATATTTTTCTTTGGATCACAATGTCGTTTTCCTCAAAAGGAAAAAAAGTCAGTGCAAAAGCTTCTAGAAGACTGCCGTATTTGTATAATTAAACATGGTAATTAGAAAGTAGAGATAATCTCAACTCTAGCCACTTGCACTTACGCTCTAAGACAGAAGTCTATGATCATATATTATTTCTTCTTTGTAAAGTATTTTATTTGTCCTTTTCTGCAATTTTGTGTAGAATCTCTTACACTGTTTTCTACTCAGCATATATTCATTTGCAGGAGAAGAATCTAGTAAGTTGTATTTACACAATACGCTATTTATTAAATACAGAGAATTTTTACAAGTACACATACACACATAGATGGCATGTATATAATAAATGAAATTGTTGCTGAGCTGAATGCCTCAGCTCTTCAATTCCTTCACCTAAAAGGCTACACTGCACAAAATTAGGGTCATAATAAATCACCTCCTCTACTGCAACATATCTCTGCAAAGCTATGCAGCTGGTTGAAAATAATTAGGCAATATTCTGGGTGCTGCCCAAAGATACATAGGAGACATTGGTTACAAATCTTCAACAGTTTAAGTTACAAGGCAATTACCAGATGCTACTTGTGTGTTTGAAGTGGTAGAGGAAAAAAATATCCCGCCTTGTGTTGTGCTATTTGTGAAATAATTCGGGATTGTATCATTAAAGCTCATACCACAGCAAAATAGTACAAAACACAGGTGGGTTGCAGCACATGTAATGTATTAAGAGTCTGAAGTTAGACACTGCGAAAAGTACTTAGGCACCTAAATAAAATGAGATTTCTAGTGGTGCAGAATACCCAGCAGTTTTGCTTGAATTTCACAGATTTTGAGCTGCCAGGAACAGACGGACAGCTGTCTTTTAGTTTGTCAATCTGGAAGGCAGGTTTCACTGCAAGGGCCCGTGTTTGGGATTGCTCCAGCATCCAGCTGGAAACTGCAGGCAGCATGGAAGGTGACACTCCACTTCTTAAACAGGATGTCCCTCAGGGACTGGGTGACAGATGACATGACCTAGACTGAGTACCTTCTATGTGCTGAGTGGATTTCTATAGTCCTGGTTTTGATCTATCCATCCTTAAAGTAAATCGCAGATATCTACCTGAGAGACTTCCAGTCATTTTGCAGCCGGCTGGATCTAACTGGGCATACAGGAGAAGCTGCTCTTGGCGCGCCATTGTTTGTAGGCTGGACTTTGCAAAGCACTCCCCAGTTTGACTGGGAGACTGTTGTTTTTTTAGGGCAGGTTATAAAATCCCCATTGGGGCTCAGGCCTGCTGGGTGTGGTGGCAACTCGCAAATTTGCAACACTTTTTCATTTTTCTCACTTAAACTGTTTTGTGGTGACGGTATTGTTTGGCCAGACATTCCTGTTTTGTGGTTATTCTTGGCTGCTGTTTTTCTTTATTATGGAAGTTCTGGATATGCCAGATGGCTAATTTTTCTATTGTCTTTGGACGATGATACCCTGTTTTGGGGTAAAGTAGCATGATTCCCTTAAGAGCAATGAAACTATGTTTGCAGCAACCTTGCATCCACCCTGCGATCTTGGACAATTCAAGGATAGAAAAAGTCACGTGAAGGGAACACTAACTGCACAGTTAACTATTGCAAAGGTTGGGTGTGTGCAAAAAGTCAGGTTGCACATGAACCTTAACTTTGTCCCTTTGTCAAAAGGTGGTACTATCAAAATGTGAGTGACAAAGTCAACATGGTTGTTTCTACACCACTTCTGCTTTCTTTGGCCTCCTGGCTGTGCTGTGCTGGACCTTCCCTATTCAAATTTCTAATGAATCTTCTTGTATTCTACTCTGGTTCTTACCATGCAGTTATAACCTTGGTATTGGGAGCAAGCCTGGAAAATTTCAGAATGAAAACCGAAACCTTCTAAAAGGTAGGAGCAAATAAAAAACAGTGGATTTTAATATAGCAACAGCTGGACTTCAACTTTAATAATGTATATTTTTTTAGAGCATGTAGTGTTTCAGATCAGATACAGATATTTTGTGTGTGCTTCCGCTAAATCAGGCCTCCTGTCAATAATGCAATGAGAGGGTGGCATAATATATTAAAGTATTAATTACTATTAATTACTTTTCTGATGATGGGTCTACTAAAGATACTTAAAATGGGTATGTGAGAATTGATCAGAAATTCTGTGGCTTGTTACCACTGATCATGAGCCATTTCAAACCAAAGGAAAACCCGACTCCCATGAAAAAGATACTGTGTTTTTACAAGAAATAAAAACTACTGGTCACTTGATTGCTATGGGGATGGATATAACTAAATTGAGCTTTCTTAAGGCAGAGAGCACAATCTAAGAGCAAAAAAAAAAAAAAGGGGGGGGGGGAGGGAGAGAGGGAGCGCAAGAGAGCTGAATTGATTTCAGTCTGTTCAGGTCTAGCTGGAAAACACAATACAGTGAAACGGTCCCTTAGTCGGCAAGCTTCTTTTCCTAGGTTTTTCCCATGGTTTGAAGTGGAGAGGGAGGGATGGTATTAGAAAAAGTGTGTGTGTTTGAGAGGGAGAGAGACAAGGCTGTAGGAAAGGCAGAGAGATGAGAGACATCGTTTGGAAGGGTGCAAAATAGTCCATTCCTTCTGGGGAGTGGAAAACTTTGATGTCAGTGTCTCTGATTTTAAAGCGGCAGTGTCAGGTTCAGGCTGAAAGGCCCTGGTATTTGAATCTTTGTCTGTGCTTGTGCTCCGGACTCTGCCTGTGCACACACCTGCACCTCCAAACACCTGTTGGGACATCCACTCAGCAAATGGCCCTTGCACTCCAGAGCGAATGGCAGAAAATAACCGCACGCAAGTAGATGTCTTTACTGACTCCTTGTGCAGAGGTTCATGCTGAAAAAGCACGGTTGTATGTTTGGGAGCATGAAGAGAGAAAAGCATCAGGCAGCCTCCCCTCGCCTCCCCCTTTTACAAAGATATTTTTCTTCCTGCTGTTACTAATGCAGTTACAAGATGAGGAAAATAATCTCTGAAGGGCATTGTGATTAGTCAGCCATTGTATAATAGTAAATTCAGTTTCAAGAGTCACAAATGAAGCTTGGAAGTCTGAAGCCCTTTCTCCTTTATGCAGAATTGCAGGCATCTTGCTCAGTCTGGCTGTTTTGTCTTTTGAGCTGCATTTCAAGATAATGCTACTAATAATTCAGGCATGTTAAGAATGATGAGTCTATTGCAAGCCTGGAAGAAAAGTGAAAGAATAGGACCAAATTTACCACTTACGGCACACAAATATTTCTGGTGTAGTTGATCCAGAGTGCAAGTGGCTTCTTCTCCTTTCCTCCTTTCCAAGTGCAGACTTGCACTCCAAGATTTGCATTCCAAGATTTGCACCTGCAAGTGGAGCCGTGAGAGCTCTTGCTCTGCTAGGCAGCAAGCTGCTCTTGCAGGGGTTGTCACCCAAAATTCATACCAGGCACTAAGATGCTGCAAAAGCAGAAAACATATTTGGGAATTATGTAGTGTTGAAGTCAATATAAATGTTACTGTGATGATCCTGGGACTGTGAGGTCTTGATTTCTGGCAAGAATACAGGCTCATGTGCATGGGGTGGTTGATGGGCTCTGACGAGAGACAGACAATGAATCAATTTATGTTCATCGACAGACTTCCTTTATTGGAAGAAGAGATTTTGACTTGAGTCTCTGGAATGTCAGCATTTTTCTTCCCAATACTTTGTTTTCTATTTAAATAGATAGAGTGAAAGGCCTATTTCCATGGCAGGTGGGCTGGAGAAGGGGGGTTTTAATGGCTCTTTATTCTTGTATTTATAATCTGACACGCTGTACACACGTTTGTCACAAAACTGTGTGAGGTGCCCACCTCCTATCCACACATTGTCCAGCAGATGTTAAAGCCATCAAGTGTGTTTGCTTCCAGTACCAAAGGAAAACATTCTCTATTTTGGGATGTGGGATTTTTTTTTAACTGATCTAAACAAACAAACAAAAAATAGCCTTGGAGAGGTAAGCCTTGCATGATCATAAGAAACTTGTGTAAATGAGGATCTAAGGTCTGTTCCCTGACCCATAAACTGGGTTAGTAATTAGTTGTTCCTGCAGTTTGTTGTTGTCACAGAAGCCGAGGTTAGGCTGAAGCCTATTTAAAACTCACATGCATTAGCAATACGGGATATCTAAGCATACACTTACCGCAGTGACTGATCATTAGTTACTATTTATAGTAATACCTGAGAGCGTGCAATCACAGCAGAGGTTATGTCTCATGAGGTACTGTAGCAGTGTAGAAGACGGTACTTTGTCCCAAGGAATTTACAACCAAAGGCCCCAAACCTGCAGATGAATCTGCTAGATGGACCCTTGTGCACACATGGTAGCCTGTTGCAGGACTAGAGCCCTCAGTGTATGGACAGAGGAATAACTTATTCTACACATTCTTTACTTGTTGACTATATATGTGTGCTTCACTAATAAGAGACCCCTTGAATACTCTCATTGCACTTTCAAACTGTATGTCCTGGAAAAGGCTGGTATTGAGAGCAGAACTTGCCTCACGGCTTGGCTATGCTATAAATCTTAATACAGGATTCAGCCATTTGAAGTTTCAATGATAAGGGAAGACAGAATTAACCACTGAGCAATAGAAAATGTGAGCCTCCTAATTAAAAAAAAAAAAAAATACTGTGCAAGAAAGGACGGCTAGTGAAATGTTGCCTCTACCGTAGAGGAGAGAGATGAAGTAAGCCTAGAACTCCTAAAATTCTGAACCCGTGAATTTGTATCTGGTGTTGATAATTAGGCTCCGTCTTGATTGCCTGGTCAAGGCAGATGCAAAACTGCCAGTACAACTATGCTTGCTCGCTTTCCATATTACTACCTTGTAAGTGAAGCTTCACATATGAGAACAGTGCATCCTCCAGAGCAAAGGACCTCGCTGTGCCCATGGGCACATGATGAGTTAGGACACTGTGAGACTTGTTCATAGAAGGCTAAGGACTGTTTGAAGTAGTCATGCAGGTGGAAGGCGTATGTAGGATAAAATTAGTACCATAACTACTGCTGCTCTGAAGATACTTTTACATTGCTTTCTAAACACACCAAAAAGTTTTGGAACAACTGGTGGAATTAATGAAAACTGAGCTGAAAATCGCGAGAAACAACTTCATAAGTCTTGATCATCCTCTCAGGGAAGCCAGTGGGAATTTGAATGTTTAGTTCCTCAGGCTCTGAGTATAAAAGGAAAAAGCCCCTAAAATATCTTCATAGGTAGTCCCTATAAAAGCACAAGATTCAAAAGCATTCCTTTAGGAGATCAAGGACGGTCCAGCCTTTGAAGCCTGGAGGATTGGGAAATTTAAAGATCTTTGTGGCAATCATATTGTGCCATTAGAAATCTACCATTTGGAATTGTAAAGTGTTTAAAAGGAATGATTCCAAATTCCACAGCTGTCTGGTGAGTGACAACCTGATGTGGCCTGGGGGGGAGGAAGAAGGTCATTGTTGAGAAAACAGTTAAAATGAACATTTTCTGAACAGATGCTTTAGATAATACTTTGATAAATGAGGTTAAAAACACATAAAATCATCTGGATGACTTCCAGAAAATAACAGATTAGCAAAACAAACAAACAAAACTCAAAACCCAAAGCCAAGGAATAGGTATAGGGCCAGTACTTAGCAAGTAACAGAGGACTGCTCAAAATAAAATGATCAATAAACAGAGTCTAAAACAGCAAGATGAGACAATTCTGCTGGCTATGGGAAGTGACACATTTTTATTACACTGCAGTTTTCCATAGGAGAGAGCTTCCAGAAGCTGGGCTGTTTTAGGTTTGTTATACTAAAATATTTGTCAAACCATTTTTATTGCTTTTTTTCTTAAGTCATCCAAGCAGCTCATCTGCTGATCAAAATACGAAACCATTACACGTGCCTAGCTAGTGGATAATGAGAGTGACCCCCTCAGTCTAGTAGCTTCCTCAGCTGAGTATAGTGAGAAAAGTAAGCAAACAGCATCACTGATGACAAACTGATTTATGAAATGGTTTGTTTTCAGAATCTTTGGTATAATTATGAATAAAGGTCCTGATTCTGTGACTGCTGAGAAGCTTATGGGAATGGCAGCTGGCTGGATGCCTTCAGTTCTCATTAAAAACTCTGCAGATGTGGTCTGGAAGCACACAGAATAGGGCCTGCTGGCATTATTTTTAAGGGAAGCTTTTTCCTTGCCCTTTATAGAACTCATGGCAAACGTCTTCTAATTCTGATTTCTTCTGGTATACCTTTTATAGGCAAAACCAAATCAATATGTGTAATTTGGGAAAAAGAGGGAAAATTCCGCATAACCTTTCAATTTTATCCTCTTTAATCCTTTGATAATTTTTGTGCTTCTCCTGTAGAAAAGCAATTTTGCTAATCACCTTTGTGCCAATCCCTGCATTCCTGACAATAGCGTGAACAGCCTCCATCAAAGTCTTTGATGTGGGAAAGACACACACACACACACACACATAATCTGAAAACAATTCAGCTCCTTGGTTCTCAATGGCGAGCACTCTGCTTTAATAGAGTGCAAGTTCCGTGGAGGTTTCTAATCCTTTCTGCCAAACAGAAGAGACACAGTCAGGTAGCACACCTTATTCAGAAGTTAAAATAACATGTTACTTGCTCTCAGAGAAAATCAAAACAACTCAAGATCAAAAACAGATTCCGCCAACCCTAACGGGATAGACTTTCTACTCAGATAACTCTTGATCTAAGTGTGTAACAAGTAACCTGCTTTAATCCCTCAAAGCGATGGTGTTACAGATAAGTACTGTAGTAGCAGAGGAGGTGTCTTAAGTTTCAGAAATACACAAAGCATTGGTTGGAAAGAAAAACAAAACAAAGAGCTGTCCACCTGCTTGTGTCTTTAGCTGAAAAGGTGTATTTGAGGGCAGTGTAAAGAAGAATAAGACCCTTTGGGGACAGCAAAAAAAATGACAGGCAGGTATTGAAATGGTATTTCTTCCAAGCTGCATTTCATTGACTTATTCTGTTATTTTATGGGTGTAAGCCCCCATTTTTAGCTTACAGATCCTATAAGCTATGATGCTAGAATGAACTGTGACTTTAGCACAGAATCCTACTCTATTTTCAAGAGGTTCAGGGTGGCTAAGAGCCATGAAAAGATTGGGATCTTTGACTATAAGATTTTTGAAGAAAATACTATTGATTATGTGATTATACTGCACTAAGCACCTGCACTGAATCCTTTATGAATATGGAAAACACAATAAAAATAATCATGTTACATGTACAATTTTAGTAAAGGCTCAGAACCTTCCTTGGTTTCTGCTCCTGCAGAAACCTACATGTGTACTTCCTTTTGCACTGCTGAGATGACTAGTGCCACCGGGTCCTTTCCTCCGAGGCTCTAAACATGCGCTGCTTACTGTCGTAACCGATGTGGCAGTAATAAAACTTCTGATACTTGAGGAGGGATGTGTGATAGATGTTTGATAGCCCCATAGCAGTGGCAGTAGTAGTAGTAACCATGCCTAAGAATTAATGTATGCAGTTGCAGGTCCATTAGTCTCAAAAATAAAGAAAACAATTGATGGTGATATCCGTGTTACAGATAAAGATTAATAACTGTTACTACCTTGTCAGGGAATTAGCTGCACCAGAAAACAAAGCTTATATTTAAGAGCAACGTATCTCATTGGTTTCTTCATACTACTGTTTGTGCCTCCTGTCTGGATCATATCTGGTCCTTTCCACAGCTACTGCATGCAAACAGATGTTTCATCTGATCCAAGTCTTTCATAGTTCTTTATCTTTAGGTCACAGATTGCAAGGTACCAAGGGCCCACTTCTACAGACGCGCCTGTCCATACTTCGGTCTTGGTCTCCCAGTGGGCCACACTGCACATATAACTTTGCAGCCAGGTTCCTTTTAGAGTGTACTAAGCAGTTTCCTCAGTGAAGTGTCACTGGCATAGACTGAAGGCTATTGTAGACTGGGATCTTACCCTTAATGATACAGCCAAATAAAGATATAGCCAGACTGTATCTCCAAGGGGAAAAAAACAATCTGATACTGTTTTTTTTTTTAAAAAAATCTAGTAACGGTGAACTACCACAAACCTTGATAAGCTGTTTGAACAGACGGTTTTCTTTACTACAAAAACGTGCTTCATTCATGAATACGTTTTCCATCACTTTCTGTCCACAGTTCTTATCTCTTTGTCTGGTAGATTGAAGAGCCTGGTATTACCAAATTTTTCTTCCCCGGTTTAAGTGCTCATAAGGTAAGATCAACTTGCACCTTAACCTTCCCTTTAGAAAGCTAAATAGACTGAGCACCTTGGGTCTCACTATAAAACATGTTTGACAGTCCTGTAATCATTCTTGCTACTCTTCTTTGAAACCCCTCTAGTTTTTCAACATCCTTCTTGAAATGTTGGCAGGACAAATTATTTCCAAAGCAGCCACAACACAGGCAAAACCAGAGCTAAAAGAACCTCCCAGCTCTTGTTTGTTTCCCAAGACAGCACTAGCTCTTTGGTCACAGCACTGCAGAAGAAGCTCACGTTCAACTGATTATTCATCTTAATGAATACTTTACGGAATTGCAGCTTTGCAGGATAGAGTTACATCCTTTCAGTGTGACCTACATTCTTTGTTCCTAGATGTGAGACTTTACATTTGGCTTGATTGAAATACATACAATCTGATTACACCTAAACTTAACGTAGAGTTCTGCAGCCACGAACGTCCTTTGCATGATTTACTCTTCCCTCGGGCTTTATGCCTTCTACAAAGCTTTGCTAATAACTATTACAGATTTTTTTTTTAGGTCACTAATAAAAATATTAAATCACATAAGTCACATAAAGTCAACAAACTATCTCTGTGGGTCCCACTAAGAAGGACCAACTTGATAATAAACATATACTTGCACTAACAATTTAGGACAGAGAAGTTATTTAGTGTTTAATATATTTAATATTTCAAACATTGTCAGTTGATTACAAAAAAATTAGTTACATTTACTTAAATTTAATGTCATCAAAAACATACCAATTTAATTTGATACAAAACTGCATTCATGACTGTTTTGTATAAACTCATGTTTAAGTCATGTTCATTATATTACCTCCCTTTCAACTGTCTACTTAAATCCTGTACCAGATGTGCTGTTATTTTATCTGAGCAAAAACTTAGGCTGATAAATATTTTAATTACTTGGGCTATCTGATTCACTTGTTACAAATGCTGATAAAACATTTGCCTTCTGGTCTTCTGGACCTTCCCTGAGTTCCAGGTTGTATTAAAATTCAGTGTAAATGGACCGGACAGTTCCTCAACAAGCAGCTTCCAGAGCAGGTGATTTAGTCCTATGAATACCTGAGATTATACAGACAAGATGACCTCGTGGAACAGGACATAAGTACTGTCTAAAGGCCTGTCTGCTATGGTAACCTCATTATACACTGAAATTTATTTTTCTACTTCACTGTGCAAAAGGAGATGCAGTCTGTGGTGGGTAAGTGATACCTGTACAAAGCATTCTAGGCAGATGATGAACTTCTTACAACTTATTTATCTTTTAATTTTGAGGGAGAAATCTCCTCAAACATTTCAGTCTTCCGTAGAGTGGAAAATACTACAAGAATGAATAACAACATCATACTCGCATTTTCCTGCTCCACTGTCTGTGGGAAGCAGCGCTGCCACTTTGGATCAGGATCATTCTGTGCTGTCAGTACTCCAGGCTCCTGTGGATGGCAACAATGATTCAGTTATTATGAACCCTTCCTTCGTGGCAGTGTGCATGTATGTGTGCACACACACACGTGTGAAGTGAGAGGGCTTTTCAGCCCCTGCTTTGTAGAACCCTGGATGGGGAAGTGACGGCACCAAAGTGTCCGTCGGGAAAGCCAGCCTTAAGTCCATTGCAAGCAGGGCCCACTCTTGCATGGGGGGAGAACCTTTCTTTCAAATGGCCCAGGAACCTGGGAGACTCGAAAACTGCTGCTGCAACACTGGCTGACCCCTGCTGTCTTTCCAAGGGCGCCGGGCGCTCAAGGGTAATTAATGAGCATTAATCACCTTGCTCTTCACCTTCCTTTGCAGGGGTGCTGCGCCCAGCGGGAGCTGCTCCAGGTGGTGGAGCACATGCTCTGGCTACCTGGAACCGCCATCCCTGCTGTGAATTACTATTAATGAACACACGGAGAAGGTGACGCTATCAACCCCAGCTAGGAAGGACACGGAACCGTGTGCGGGGGGGGGGGGGGAGCACTTCCGCAGCGGGCAGAGGCCAGGGGAGTCCCAGTGGCTCCCGTTAACGAATTAACTCGCTAATGAGGGTGGGCTCGGCAGGGCCTGTGTCCCCCCCCGGCCGCCGCCTCCTCCTCCCCCGGAGGGGGGCAGTGACAGGCGGCGGCTCCTGCCCCATGTGACTGGGGAGCGGCTGCCCCCGTCCATGGCTTGGCCTCCCCCGGGCAGCAGCAGCTCCGGCTCCCGGGGAGGAGGGGCAGGAGCTGCTGCTCCATGGGGAGGAAGGGCAGCCCTCGATCCCCCCAGGCGGAGGGGGGATCCCGGGCCGCCTCCCCCCCCCCCTTCCTCCTCCTCCTCCTCCTCCTCCCCGCTCTGGGCCTTGCCCGAGGAGCTGCTGCTCCTCATCTGCTCCTACCTGGACGCGCAGGCCTTGGGCCGCCTGGGCCAGGTCTGCCGCCGCCTGCGCTTCTTCACTAGCCGCGATGTCCTCTGGAGGCGCATAGCCCGCGGCTGCCTCAACTCCGGCTTCACCCAGCTCGGCACCGACCTGTAAGCGCCGCGGCGGCGGCGGAAGGGCGGCGGGGAGGCGGCGGCGGCGGCTGGGAAAGGCCGGGGATGCCGCGGCCTAGCTGGTTGCTAAGGGGCGTTCTGCGCTGCCGGCGTAGTCGCTACGGGGGGCTCCCCGCCGCCGCGCCGGGGCGGGGGGAGGGGGGCTATTCTCGAAGCGCGGCTGCGCCGTCGTCGTTGGCCCGCGCCGGCAGGGGCGGCGAGGGCAGGGGAAGGGCCCTGGGGCCGCCCCCGCCGGGGGAGGGACCGCGGGGGGCGGCCGTGGGGCAGGGCGGGGGGGCGCGCTGGTTTCGCACTCCGTCCCCGCGGGGCAGCGGGCGAGCGCGCTGGGGGCTCGCTGGGGGTGCCCCCCCCAACCCAGGGGAGGCCGAGCGGCCAAACCGCCTTCCGCAAGCGTGCGTAGGGCCGGGGGGCTTCGAGGCAGGGGCGGTGGGAGCAGGGAGCCGGCGCCGTCGCGCGGGGCGGCCCTCGTGCGCTCGCGGCCCCCGGCAGCCGCTCAGCAGCGCGGGTCGGGGCCGGCTCACCGAAGCCTTGGAGGTGTCGCGCCCCGCGAGCCAGCTTTTGGTGGCAGGAGTCTCCTTCGTAACTTAGCGTGATCTCAGCTCGCCGTAGGTTAAGGGTAGGCGCCAGCCGTGTTGGCCGCGCTGCGTGCGGCCGAGCCGCTTTCCGGGCGAAGCGCCTTGTTGGGCCCGGGCCTTGGCGCTAGGGCGAGAACGCAAACGCTGCGTTTCCTCTCTCAAACTTAGTAGCCTCCAAAACAGCCCTTGGAGGCAACTGCACAACTTGGGGCTTTCTGCTTTAGGGATCCCAAGAGGAAAATTATGTTCTTAAGATCTACTTCCTGCGTTTCCCTTTCGCCGAGGCCCAGAGTCTGGTGTGTCATTTCGGTTTGTTTCCCCTACGCGCTGTGTTGACATGAATCGTAAAAGAAGAGATGTCAGCTCTTGAGGCCTATTTTGCTGTCTCGTATTGCTGTCTCATCGATAGCACAGACTTTAGAGGCAACAGTTTCTGCAAGCAAGACCAGGACTTCTGTGGTGGTGAATATCCATGTGTTGGGTTTTCAGTCCAGCGCATCAGCTGTTCAGTCGTCGTAGAGTGGGGGTTGCAGACCGCAGATATCGCAACCAAGCACTGAATTTTGCAAGATAAGCACAGTTCCCTTCGAAGTCAGCAGGCGTAAGGGCTGCAGAATGGCTGTGCGTTGTGACTTCTGGATCCTGTCTACTGTGATATATTATTTTGTCTACCGAGGAAATGAAGTTCTGTATTTTTTCATTAAGGATAAGGTGATACTATGCCGCTTTGGTTGCAAGAGGGATCAGGTGTACAGCAGAGCAGGTGCAGCATATGCAAGGACCACCATTTCCCCCGGCAGAGGAATGCAGGTCTATAAAGAGCTTCAGAAGAGGTTTGTTAGGTCAGAGGTTTTGAGTGAAAGGAAGGGTACTTGAGTGTCAAACTCCTAGGGTTTTCTGTGCTGTTAGGTTTGCTATGAACAATTTCTTTAGTAATTCTAGGATGTGCTTTTGTGCTGAGTCTTATTTTCAAGTTTTCTTTAAACATCTGTATTTCCAAGTGCTGCTTTTAGTGTTGGTCATCACTACCCTGGTCTAGGGAGTTCAAGCATGGGTAATACACAGAGTGGCATCACAAGCTTGTTATGCAGGAGTGTTGAGGTGTAGCTGGGAGCTGAATCTTTTAATTACGTTTAACCTAGTGGAGAGCTCACAGTCTTCAGTTCTTTGAAACAGATAGTATGCCAGATATTTTAGACAATACCTGAAAGCCAACAACCTGTTTTCACTGTGTGCCAGCATCTTGGGACACTTGCAAGAGTTTTGCTCCAGTAGGGTACAGAGTTTTGGCAACAGATAAAGACAAGGGCCTATCTCAGAAGGAGGGGACTGAATATCTGTGCATCTCCAAAAGAATCGCCATGAATGTCTGTATTGGGATGCGGTACAGTTATAGATTTTGTACTTAGCTTAAAAAGAGTTAAATATTCTCTATGGCAGTTTGAGGTTTTTAAATAGCCTTGTCTTTTCTGTGCCATCTGCTCCTCATGCGTGTCTCCGAGATGAGGACTCTTACTGCAATTGAGGGAGTATAATTTATTAAGACTACCTGATGCATGGGGAGAGGGCAGAGATAAGCTTCTGGGCACATAATCTTTCTTCATGATAGTAATTCTAAATAGGAACCTGGCAGGCTGCTCAGTGAAGGTTAAACCTGAGCTGAGTAGATGTTCAAGCTAAAATATCACTGAGTGAATAGAACAGTGATGAAGATGATGGATTGATGGACTTCCTTGATAACTCTTCTTGCTTAGTGATGTAGGGCAAGTCTTGAGTCTGTCTAGCTTAGCTTTGAATCACTCGAGAGCTAAAGCTTCTGTTGCACGTTCTGGAGAACATTGCATGAGGTTAACACTTTAGTGTTTTGTTTTTAAGAGGTTTGTGTGCAATACTATCCACAACTGAGAAACAGAGAAAGTGAAAGCTGGAACCGTTTATGGTAAATGTGCTTAATGAAATAACATGCGTGATTCTAACATTAAATCTTAAACTGATGGTCCCAGGGAGGCTGGCACAAGTTAAAACCTAGTCTGGGGAATGTTTACTGTTTAGAACAAAAAGCATCTCAGTACAAGTTTGATAATTTCTACTGTTAAATGGCTTTTGATAAGCTGTCTGTTAATGCTCTGTAAATGGAGATAATTTGAGCCTAATGTGTAAGATAGCTGTGAAACTTATCCCCCTCCCCTACTTCCCCAGTTTCTTAAAGGGTGATTAACTTGAGAATGACACCATTTCTTTAAAATGTTATTTCTGTTAGGTGTAGCTGAAGATTATTGCAACAAGAAGATCAGAGCAACATGTTTTAGCTTGCATGTGAAACAACTGTTTGCATGGTCAGCTTGTCTATAAGGATCTTTTATGGCAAAATAGGGAAGAGGAAAATTGGCTGCAAAACCCTAGCTGTTTATGGCATGGAAAGGTGAAATTGCAGTACCTAGATATTTTCAAAAAACTGAATGTAATAGTTTTACTTCTCATATTGACTATGCACCTTTAAAAATTGCCTGCTTTGTTTATCTCTGGACATGTACTTAGACTTAACCAATCTTAAATTGGTTTGCTAATGTCAAAAGAAGATACAGACTTAATCCCAGAAACTAGCTGTTATGCTAAAAGGCATATTTATAACATTGTCAGTCTCTCATGTTTGCCCTTTCTGGTAAACTCAGCTAATCAGGACCTGCATGTAAGTAAAGTATTTAAGGTATTGATTCAATCATGTGCTTAAGAAGAAGAAACAAATTTGCTTTGAGCAATGTTTTCTGTATGTTTCATTCTGTAAGTGGGGGGGGGGGGGGGGGGGGGGAGAATTTTCCCTAGGTTACATCAGTGTGAATTAATGTGTATTAGGGATTATAAGGCCTGATTCAGCAAAGTCCTTAGCCCCCTTTTTAGCATTAAAAATACTCTTTCTTATTTGAATTAACAGTAAGTAAATGCTTAATAAAATAATACTGTGCTGTTTTGGAAGTATTCAGTAGTTTTAGGTTTATGTAGCTCTTGACAGCTATCTTACAAGCCTATCTGTGTCAGTGGCCTCTCTGCCACTTTTTCTGTACATTCACATTAATTTTATGTATAATCCTGTAGTGCAACAAGACTTTGTAATGGGGGTGATAAAAAAAGGCAGTTAGTCCCTATGCTGAAGACTTCTGCTTCGCTCCTTCACAAGAACTGCCCAAGCGAGAGTCAGGCCCTGTGTTCATGTTGTAAGGTTCACGGAGCTTCAAAAACATTGAACAGAAAAATAACGTCATATCACAGAAGAATGATGGCTTACTAGCTCCCTCTGTGACTAAACTTGAGCTGAGCAGTAGCACGAAGCCTTTGGGTTTTTTGGTGTGAATACAACTGTGGTGTCTGGTGGCCTGAGTCTGTTTTGCCAGCTGTTGTGCAGGCCCCGGGGAGGGGGAGCAGTCTCTGTCCTGAAGAGCTTGCTGCCTAAATAGACAGGGTAAACAAGGGCTGGGAGGGGAAGCAGAGGCAGAGCGATGTGAACCAAGCTGCCATCTGTGCAGCAGGTCAGTGTCAGAGCCAGGAATAGAAGATGGTGCTTTGAGCCCTCATCTTGTGCCTTACCCACTGGACCACCTCGGTCTGGAGAAATCGGAGAGGAAAGGAACTCGCTGCAAGGTGGTTCTTTATTTAAGCATGGAAGAAAGGAATAAAGTTGCAGCTGGGCTAAACTTATTTCCCCTTTGCTACAAAGGAATTTTAGAGGACAAGTTAGATTTGCAACCTAAATAGCTTGACAGTGTGTTCTTTGTAATATATTAATAGTTGTTGTCAAAATATAGAAATGTTCCACTGCATGTTTTCTCCCTGCCCATCTTCAGTCCCGCCTTGCCCACTAGGATCGTGGTATATTTTCCAGTTCAGAGAAGTAGGTTCGTTTGTGGGTGAATTTACCATCTTTGAGTATTTAAGAGCTTGTTGAAGCATTTCTATGAGTTAATAAAAGTAGCATTTTCTCCAGTTCTTGGAGGAAAAAAAATATATACACCTGCAGGAGCAGGAAATGGCCAATCTCTGCAAGTCAAGTCCAAATACAAACGACAGCAATTATAGGAGACCTGCCTTCATTACTGGAGGGGGAAGGGAGTGTGAATGCCTGTAAAGCTACTTCAGTATTCTCCATCTTTTAAAACTTGTTTTGCCAAAGTTTCATTACTTTAACTCAAAAATGAAACAGGCAGTGAAGTGGTGCAGATGATGCAGAGGGCAATACCCTGGGGAGGATATTGCAATAACGGCAGAAGCCTGGAAGAGGGCACACAGCTATTACTTTGTGCTGCAAAACTTAGTGGTTTTTAGAAACTCCTGTTAAACTCTTATTGCCTCTTACACTGTTCATTCTGGGCTAGATAGATCTGTCAAGATGGTTCTGCAATCTTTAAACTGTTTCTTATGCTGGGAATGTGAAATTGTTCGTAAGAGCGTTTTCTGGCCTGCCCACCCTCCCCTTAAAGTCTTTATGAGTTCAAAGTGAAGGAATAATTTTATCTAGTTCAGGGCTTGACAAATGTATGCCGTGCCTGTTGTTATTATTCCTGTAAGCTGCGTAAGTGAAGTAGCTGTGTATAATTTCATTCCATCCAAAGATGTACCCTGACAGCCTAGTCTTTCAAATCAGAATATGCATGATTACTGCTTAGCAGCTGCAGGTTTGTTTAGATCTTCCCAAGACTATTCATTTTTCTGAAGCAGCCCAGGTTTTGGCTCCAAAGGGTCTGTATAACTCCTTGAGAGATGCAAGGTGCCTGCTTGGAGTTTCTAGCCATATTCCCTTGGCAAGGTGGGGGATCATCCTGTGAAAGAGGGGCTTAGATCCGACTTAGAGCTGGTGATGATTTTTTTTTTCCATTGGGAAGTGTATGTGAGGGTGCTTGTCTTTGCGGTGTGTATAGAAGCTTGTCTGCAGCTCTCCTGATTAGTCTCTGGCTTCTTCATGCAGGTGGATTGCTCGCAAGATCTGTGAGGTGGAGCAGTAAACCTGAACTATCTGGTAATGTCTATCTGAGATACTGTAGATGCTCCAGAGGAGGCAAGGAACAGCACGAAAATAGTCTGGAGAGCGCTTCTCTGTCTCAGTTATTTGAACCCATCTCAAATAGGAGAGGGGGCGAGCATAGAAGACGGACTGTGAACCTGGTGGTAAGCTAAATAAGGGGCATGTGCTAAAGGAATTCAGGTGGAATTTTTCTACTGGAAGAGCCGTTTTGAAAGCAGGCTGACTTGTTGAGGGCAGCAACAGGAGCTCCTGACATAAATAGCTTTTCCCTCTTGGCGGTCTGTTGGTGGCCTGTGCCTTGCAACTGCGCTGAGACCCTGCCACTCAACAGGTGTGTCCTGATTACACAAATAAGTGCAGTTGGTCGCAGTGTTAGCCATCCCTGCCACAGGGCCAAGGTTGAAAGTGGGGCTTAGCCACTGTGACCTATTTGTTCCTCTGTGTGACCCTTCCTGAGGATGGCTGGTGACAGCTCTGGTGCAGACAGCAGACTCTGTCCACAGAAGAGGTTCAGTCTCAGCAGGTCTCTGCAGACTCACGTTTCCACATGAGCTCTTCAGCACTTAAAATGTAGCAAAATGTGAAGGACTTCTGTGGCTTAGGATGCTCCGTGCAGCTGGGAAAATATACAGTATGACGTGTTGGTGTTATCTTCTGTAACGTGGTATGTGTTGTTGCAGGCACCGTTGTTTTGGCACATGCTGAAATTGTAGACGTCTCGTAGGAATCTCCCTGGGATGTAGTGAAATACAAGAAAATCCTACTCTCGCAAAATTATCGTTCGTGATGGCAAGGGCATTTGGCTGGAGAGGGGACAGATTGCTGGAGGTGAAGCTTTAGGAGGAGATGTGCTTTTGTGTGTATGTGTGTGGCTGAATGATTCTTTGATTCTTTCTCTCTCTCTCTCTCTCTCTCTCTTTTTTTTTTTTTTTTTTTTTTTTTTTGCTTTCTTTTGGGGCCCAGGCCAGTAACTGCCATGGTGGCTGAGGTCAACTGGGTCAGCGGCACTGGGAGGGATGGTCCCAATCTCTCACTTCAGCAGCTGGGAAGTGTACTCCAGAAGGAATATTATATTTCTTCTGCTAACTTTGCCAAGAAAGAGAGGAAATCCATAATTTGAGCAAAATACTTTTTTTTTTTTTTTTTTCTGTAGGATGGGGTGAGGTAGGAAGGGGGAAGTGAAAAATCCTTATAGTGGGTTGGTTGACATGGCTTTTATCCTGAAACTGTCTTTCAGGCTCTAAGAAATGTTTGGCTTCTCCTTATTGTGACAAAGTCTCTTTAAAGGGGGCTTGCATCTGGCGTGCATGCAGCTGGAAGCATGTTTTAGCGCAGGTCATGTATTGTACTGCACGGTTTGCATTCCTGATAGAGTGCTTTTTGGATTAATTAGCTAATAACAAAGACAGCCTTGTGTCTTCGGAAGCATATAACTTTATACGTTGTTGGAGTTGTGACCCCCTAGTACAGGTGGTAAAATGATGGATTGTGATCTGTGTGGAGGCTTTACGGATGTTTTAGCTGATTTTTTCTTTTTTTGAATTTTCATGTATGATGTTGACGAGTTCCTTCACCTTGTGTTTCTTGCTATTCTTCTAGGGTTCTGGACCATACTTCAGTGTTGAAGAGCAGCTGTGGCATGTTGCTATAATTTCCTAGTCAGCAGCAGGGGGTAGAGCGTCAGGTGCTTTCCAATGCAGTGCTGTGTGGGTCCTAGTGAAACCAGGGTAGTCCTTTCCCAGTGAGTCAGCCTCCCACGGTCTTTAAGTATTGCTGTTGGGTGGGGTTTCTTAAAACTTGGATGCCAAGGTCTTGATTCCACAAAACATTTAAGCATATGCTGAATTTTGAGCATGTGGTTTAGTATTTTGTTGGATTCTGCTCTAAGGAAGGTCAGGTGGTTCATTGGCTGGATTATCGTGGTCTCTCTGCTGCGTATTATGTAGCATCAGGCCTCGTGAGGTAGGTTAGTCCCCTGAATTTTTGGATGTTCAATCCAGTTGCTGAAATGGGACGTACTTGGTTAAATCAGCCACTCGCTGTAGGTGTGTGACATTGGTTGACTATCTCAGATAATTATGGAGCAATTTATAAAGATTTGCATGTGCAGAAAGACTGAAGCAGAAGAGTCTTTGTAAGGGAAACAGGATCATTTTTATCAAATGATTAAATTTATATGGTGATACCCTTTTTAACTTCCTAAGTTTTGAGAATTGCTCTAGAGCATTACTGTGATGTATTTTGCATTGCTTTGTTGATGTATTTTTGGAGCTGTTTTGTGGAGTGTTGTTGAAGAAGCAAATCAAATTGTATCTCAGCACTTGATTCCATCAGTAGGTTGAATTTAACTCATCTCTTGCTATCGAGGATCAAATGTCTCTGACCAACATTTGAAAATTCTCACAGTTCAGTCTCTACTGCCCTGATCTTGGCAAACGGGAGGTGTGTATCTGTCCACGTTCTGCATCCCCTGTCTCATGTTCTCCATGTTCTCAGTTCCCTCTTTTGCTTCTGTTTTGTGTAAGTAGAAATGTCTGGGGGATAAAAGGTGGGAATTTGTAAGACATTTAAATTATCTGAGTCCAGAATTGTGTATGGAGGAAGCAGGTTGAAAATGAAATATCTATTTTATCTACTGAGCACTGAAACTGGTTGCCCAGAGAGGTTGTGGAGTCTCCTTCTCTGGAGATACTCAAAACCCGCCTGGATGCAATCCTGTCTAACATGCTCTTGGCAACCCTGTTTGAGCAGGGGTGTTGGACCAGATGATCTCCAGAGGTCCCTTCCAACCTCAACCATTCTCTGATTCTGTGATACTAGTGTGTGTCGGGGGAGGACGGATGGAGGTGAGAAGCCAGAGCCCGGCAAACAATTCTTCCCCCTTCCTCAACACACACTGCCCCTGTTGATAAGCGTGAAAGAAGAGGGTGCCTTACTACCAGGAAGTAGTGAGCTGGTACCCTGGGCCAAGCCAGTGCATGTCCTTTTCGAAATTCCTCTTTCAGCAGCAAGAGGATCAAGGCCTGCCATCTCTGAACTAGGAGAGTGACCAGCTGTATAAGGTGGAGGCTGCTTTTTTTCACCTTGAATTCACTTTTTTTTTCAAAGAATTGGGAATTATATTTAGTCTTAGTGTTTGTGCATTAAGCTCAGGATGTCTACTTGGGCCAGTACGTGTTGGGAAGGTTGGGATGTGAGTGCATTTTCCATCACTGAAAGCTACTGACTTAAATTCTCTTTATGTCCGGATTTTAACTGGGGGTTGAGGGCTGTGAATAAGTATTTTGGAGTAATGAATGGAATTGAGTGTAGGCGGAAAGCCTGAACTCTGGGAGAGTAATAAGCAGTGAGGACGCTGCTGGACCTGACCTGACTTTTCAGTGCTGTGCATTCCCCATCTCAGATGGTATCTTGCCCCACAAACTTCAGCAAGTGCTCTCTTAAAAGTGGAATTCCTCTTCTTGCAGCCTAGGCTAACTCTGGAGATTTTTATGTGTGTGTATATGTATGTATGTATATATATATATATATGTTCTTAAGGATTAAGAGAAATAGGAGTGTATTTAGGAAGCTGTAAGCTGTTTGTCTGTAGTGGCTCTACTGATCATAAACTTACAGTTGCAAAGATTTCTAGGAGATGAAAAACTTTTCTGTGTGTGCTTTCTGTTTTTGTTTAAAATGGGTCACATGCCCAGGAATGCAGTCAAATTATAATGGTGACTAAGTGCCGGAAAGTATAGAAAAGGGGAGGGAAGGGTGAGCAGAGAAAAAGGAGCCTGAGGCTATGGAGGAAAAGCTGGGAAAATGAGAATCTGGCCAGGCCCTAGGGCCAGGTTAGAGATTCCTACACGCATTAACAGCCACAAGAGATGTTTATTTACAGGGAGCTAATCTTTGTTTTAAAAATGATAGAGCACCCAGAAATGTCACTTTTGGGAAGTGGGCTGGGGGCATTATGGAAACAGGAGGAGGGAACTGGCCCTGGTGTGGACACCAGTCCCTGTTCTTCCTTTCATCCAATGTGGCTGGGAACTATTTGCCATTGAGAAATGCATTTTTAAAAAAGAAGAAATCTTGGTGTAATGTAATAAGATGGTTTGCAACCCCCAGTTACAGAAAATATGTTGGAAAGCTGCTTGTGTTCTTACTTCTCTGATCCTTTTGTTTGAACCTGTGTTGTACTCAGCGTACCTGATCAGCTCTTGGTCAGATCTGAAGCTTTTACTGTAGCAATCTTTGGGAATGGCTTGCTTTGCTGATGAGCACCCAATCTGCTCAAAGTTCTGTTTCATCAACTCTCACAAATGCATTTGCTCAAGGCTGGCTCAGGCCCCATCAGTATTTGCCAATTCATAGTTTGTGGAACCAGAGTGAGAATGTCCTTGTGACCATCTTGTTTGTGTTTGTTCTTCATGTGGCATCTGTCCTGGTTGCTCATCTCAGCTCTCTTTCTTTGCAGAGCAGCTGACGTTCCAGTGAAAGAAAGGGTGAAAGTCTCTCAGAACTGGAAGCACGGGCGCTGCCGGAGGGAGATACTGCTGAAATGGAAACACAAGCAAGTTGCTCCTTTCTTTTCTACTTTGTTCAGTGTCAGCTGCTAAGGGGCCTTGGGTTTGCATCTGTGCCCTGAAATGAGGCATTTCATGCTCACTTTGATCTGTGGTGTTTTGCAAGTGATATCGCTGGCCTGTTTCAGATATCTCATATCCAGCCAGCCAGCAATAACTGGAGATGCTGTCTTGCCCTAGGGATTCACTTACTGAGTTTCTCTCTCAATAAGAGCCCGAATTTGGCATTGTTCTGACCTGTTGGATTTAGTAATCTCTACTTCAGACTCCAAACTACTATGTGCCTTAAAAGCTAGCTTGCCCATCTATTGTTATATACCATGGGCAATTTTCTGTCCTGTTCTTGCAGTGAGCATACCTTGACCCCATATGTGGACTTCTGTTCTTTGTGTCTCCTCAAAATGCTTGTTTTCTGTTTTCTCACATTCTTTGCCCTAACCCTAGATTTGGACATAAAAATACAAAACTTTAATTGCTGTCTACTTTAGGCTTCCCTGTTCTACTAACAAAATGTACATTTGACACTAATTAGAGGAGATTGTTGCTGTCAAAATCTTGCTTGCAAAGGTGTACTCACTTTTCAAAGCAAGGAGTGAGATGGGTCTCATGTCTGAGTATATCTAAAGTTTTGGCCTTCACATCATCAGGCAGAGGGGAAAAGTGAAAGGGACTATGGTTTGTTATTTGTTGAAGATCAGAGACCTATTAGTGAGTTTACGTGCCTTTTGGTGCGATGTAGATTGAGGTGGTGGATGATGTGCCACTGCTTGTCTAAAGCCCTGGGTATAGCTGTAGTGAACAGAGTGGTTTGTAGTGCGGGTTTTATACCTGCCTGTGAAGTGCTTGAGACCATCTGTGAGAAGGGCTCTGTAGATGATGAGATCATTACTAAACCAGCTTCTCAAGTGAAAATGCGAGGATGGATTTAATGAGGTCACCATCCAAACTGTGTGCCCTAATTTTCATTTATCCTGCTTTCAAATTTGTTATTTCTCCTTATGAAAAAGCTGTAGAAAAAAGGTAAAAGCTAAACTGCAGCAGGAGGAGAGCCATAGAAACTGGCTATAATCTAAGGAAGCTGGATATTCACTTGCTTTTAGAGGGCTGCGTGGGAGTGGAGGAAGGAAAAGGAAATCAAAGCTTGCCTTAAAGCAAAGCTGCTGCTCTAAAGATGCCTCTTATTTTTCCATGCATTGATCAAATCCCAAGTGAATGCTATAACCTATGCTCAACTATTTTGTCCCTGTGACTAAAAGCCTGTTATTAGAAATAGATGCAAGCAAGCAGACATCTTATGTCTAATAAAATACCTTGTCCTCTTACTTGCTCCTGGTCCCTTGTTGTGATGATATGTGGTGTGCCTGTTTGTGATGGCTTTATTGTCACAGAAAATCATGACCTCTGAGGATGAATGAGCTGCAAAAAATAAGAAGGCTCCTGCTTTCAAAGCAGCTTGTTCCTTAATAGCCTGAAAGCTGAAAGATTGTTCTGTGGAAAGGCTCTGATTTTGCTCAGTGTTTGCGTTTATATTGGTGCAGTTGGCAACAGGTGTGAAGGATGGAGAAAATTTCATGCATCTGCGCCCTATAGACATGAGCCCAATGTTTCTTTGTAGCTTGCCTTGCCATGTCCAGAAGGTCTAGTTGTTGATTCTCTGGTGGCTACACAAAGGCAAAGAGCAAGAGCTCACAGGCTACGTGCCCGTTGTAGCCTGTTCTGTCTTCCGTATTTTGGGTTTGTTTCAAGAATAAATAAACTTCTTGTGATGATGCACTTAATTCAGATATTGCTTGAGTGTTGTCTTCTCTCTCTTTTTTTTTCCCCTCGCTTTCCCAGGAAGTTATTTTTTTCCCATACTTTCTACTTGTAACTTCCATGTTCAAAGTACTTTGCAACAGCTCTTTGAGAAGGCTGTGGCTTTTGTGCCTGGCACCTCTTTGTAGGGAGACTGCCGCTGTCCTGCAGATAGTAAGGGACAGAGGGGTGCATGATGTCTTATGAAGGATGGGCAATGGAGATCAAGAGATGTTGCTTTTCTGCTGCTTTTGGCTCAGAAGTGGAAGAGGTATGACTGTAGAAAAACACCTCCCTTGCATGAGGAGCACAAAGTTCTTGAATACCCTCCAGCCCCTGCTTCTTCTCACCCTAGTGGCTTACATGTGAGGGTACAGAGCCTGCAGGATTTCTTTTTGTCTGTAGGGAGATCTGTGCTTGATGTGACCTGCTCCTCTGTTCAGATATGTGTGAAACAGCAGCAGCTTTGTGTTCTCTGCAGGACATCAGCAAATTATGTGCAGGATCAAGACTGTTTGTGTTCACACAAAGAGCCTCATATTGAAGGCTCTGTTAGAAATGCTTGGCATAGCTCATGAATGCCTGATAGTCTAGTTTCTTAAAAAGTGCAGGGCTCATCAAGAGGGGTCAGGGAGCCTTAAGTATTTCCTATCTAAACACATTAGACTCTTCGCCATCTTCTCTTTCAGAGATTCCATGCTTGTCTTTTTCTTCAACTCTTGGTTAGAAAAATGCCAGCAATGTGATCTACTCTGGATGTTGCTAGAGAAACTCAATTTCTTAGCCATGCCACTATTTTAAGCCCTGCTTCTGCATGTGAGCAGCAACTCCAACTCCGCTTTTTTTTGAGCGAATGTCTGCTTTTGTTTGTCTGAGGGTGTATGTGATCTCTCTCTCTCTCTTTTTTTTTATTTTTATTTTGTTTTGTTTTGTTTTTATTTTTCTCTTCTCCCCCTTAATCTGTTGTGTGCCTGCAGCTTGATGCCCTGGATGGAGCTAGATGGCGAGTATTTGTACCTGTCTCAAGCTGAAAACATTGAGGCCTACCGGCTCTGTCCAAATAGTACAGGTTTGCAGCGCCACCCTCAAGCTATCTTCTCTGGCCACCAGGAGGACGTGTGTCGCTTTGTTCTTGTCAACTCCCACGTCGTCAGTGGAGGGGGGTAAGTTTAGTGCGTAAGAGATCCCAATGAGCGTGGTGATGAAGTTGGAAAGGTGACAGGTCAGTCCTGCCATGGAGCATCCTTGTACATGATTCAGTTCTGTCCTAAAAAAACACTCCGCTAAAGAGATGGAGAAGCTGAATCTCATGCTGTTGACAGTATGAACGGCTCTTTTATCTTTTAAAATTATACAGATGAGTGCCACATAATCCTGACTGATCTGCCAGGTTCATTTCTTTCCCTGTTATAGTCAGGGTAGCTAGACTGTATTCTAATATTCAGAACTGCTAGTTAACTGGGACTGCAGTTGCGTATAAAGCTTTCTAGAGACAAGTATATTTTTATTAGACCTACTGATATAATTGTGGAAAGGAGGAAAACTGCCAAGCTTTCTAGCATACAAACACTTCTCCAATTAATTTTGCATCCAGATGGGCTTTTTCAATTAAAGGAAAAGACAGAACTGTTGTTTTAGCTATTAATGTATACAGCACTTCAGCACAGAATTGGGAGAAGCAGACTGTCTTTACTGGATGTCTTGACTCTCCCCTGTTTTTTAAAACCGTAATAACTCCCCTAACCCTCCCCCCCGCCCCCAACCCACAACAGAAATCCGGGTGTCAATGAAGGCAGGCATTTTAAATTCCAGTAAATGTATTGGTTGAAAAAAGTCTAAGTTGCATTGTAGTTACTTCAAAACACCATCCTCTATGTGACTGCTTTGGAATGAATGAAAAGCTGAGGCTAAGACATGGCAGAGAGCTACCTGCTTGCTTGCCCACTTATTCCAGCTGTTTGCCATCCAGACAGGATACTGGCAAGCTCAAAGCAGTAGAAGGAAGAATGGCTGTTCTGCTGATTTGCGTGACTTAACCTAAACTCATCTTTCCCAGACAGAAAGGTGCCCTACAAAAGCTGTTCTGTGCAGCAGATCAGACTTAATGGCCAGAAATGGGGTTTTAAGAGAACGGGTGATGTGTGGGGAGTGGAGGGTTAATAATGTTGCTTGAATTTCAGCTCCTCTGGGAGATCAGTCATAGCCTTTTAGTGGCACTCCCAAACATGAATGGAAGGTGTTCCCAGCCAAGGGAGCTGTAGCTGAAACAAATTTCCCACCCCAGGGTTTGTTTTTCAGGGATGGGAATATTGTCCTTCACAAGATCCATGGCTCCTACAGTGTCAAGTTTTCTGCACATGAACAGGAAGTGAACTGTGTGGACTTTCAAGGTGGCCTCATTGTGAGCGGCTCCCGGGACAGAACAGCAAAGGTGAGCAGTGATGATCCAGCTGCTGCAGGTGCTGCCTCAGAGGTGACTGCTGAGGTCTCCTGCTGTGAGTGTCAGCAGAACTACTGTGGGCCCTGGCTTGTGTGTCTGCAGGAGGAGCACTGGGTATCTTGGCATAAGCTCATGTCTCTGAAAAGATGTTTGCTGTGCCAGGCTTTTAAGAAGGAGATTTGGCAGCACTTTTGGGTATCAGCTGCTGATTTAAGCTGGAAGCGTAGAGGAATGCTTTGCCTCTTTGACTATGCATTCATCTAACACAATAGTGTGGAGATCCATGCCAGTTAGTATGAAATTTGCCCTATGTGTCTCAAGCAAGCCCTTGCTTCCAGGAGCGAAATTAGGCTATGGACACCACCAGCTTCCATTTTTCTCTTCTAATTGGCATCACTGAACCGTATTTGTGGCTGTTTCTTTTTGAGGCAGAACCTTGTTGACTTTTGTCCTTTGGATCTGGTTAACAGCACTGTGTGGACCTGGAGAGCTGTTCTTCTGAGCTGGTCCACAGTTTCAGTAGTTTAGGAAACTCCATGCAGTTGTTTCACCCTCATCCTGCTGGCCTGATGCAGTACCCCTAGCATCTTTACAACCACTAGTTTCATTGTTGGTAAATGCTCCATATTGAAAGCTTTGGCTGTTGCTCAGGACAGGATCCTGGTATACTCTCTGTGTCTTGGTATGTGCCACAGAGCATTAGTGGAGGTAAGAAGAAAAGCTGTTATTCCTGTTCAATAAGAAGGGAAGCTGGAACAAAGAGACCTGAATATCTCTTTCAAGGTTTTATAGGAAGTGTGTATTAATGTGCATTACCCTATCTGTTCTACTTGGTCCCTCTGGATGGGTGTGCTCCTGGGTGAGATAACTCCCAAGCAGAGCTGTGTTCAGGTGGAAAGAGCACTGTTTGGGATGCTGTTTGTCTCCTGTGAGCAAGATCTGATGTTGCTTTGGCTGGCATTTAAACAGGGCTGTTCTTCTCTGTTCTGCTGAGCCTCTTTGGGAGCATGCCTTCTTGCTGCTTCCCTGGCAGCAGGAAGACAGACCTCCCCTGACCTTGAGAACAAATTGCTGAAGGCCAGAAAGGAATTAAGGCTGTTTTTTTCTGGAACTAGTGTCAGATCTCGCCCACCCAATGCTCCCTACAGCACAGGCTCTAGGGATGTTCACCTTTTATTTTCTATCATTGCTTTTGTGGGTTGCCTTGTTTGTGTGAAAGACTCTTGGAGGGTGGAAGGGAATCCCTGCCAGCCTTTTAAAGGGGCTCTAAGTGTCTAAGCTATTGAGGGCTCTGCTGAGTGTTGATTAGGGCTAAGCCCTGAAGAGCTGCTAATGTACATTCCTGTGTGATAGGCACCAGATAGTGTGCTCTGAGCAATATTTTTAACCTGTAGGAGATAGGGATGCCTTAAAAGAGTTAAGCTTTTCTGCTGCTTTTGCTGACACTAGGTGCTAAATTCCCCGCTGACAAGAATAGCCTGCAATCCTGGGCATTATCAACAAACAAACAAATAGGGCACTCCCAGCTTTGAAGTCTTGAAGTGAAACACTGGGGGTTGGTTACAGAGGACTGGGGTGCACAGGTCCTATGAGCCAAGAATGGGGCAATGCTGGATAAGTAAGGGGCACAAGCAGAGGCCACAGGGAGAAGCTTGGGGGGCTTTGTAAGGACCCAGAGTCAAAGGTAATAGGGAGGGTGAACTAGTAGAAGGGGATGTGTGTGCAGATGGGGGAGGGAAGGGAGTTTTCTCACATTGTCAGCAGGTGAGAGGGGCCTCTGAAAATAGCCTGGGGGTATGCCTAAGAATCCTGGCCCAAAGGGGATGGCTTTACACAAATCTCTTTCACAGAATATGGAACAATTAATTTTACAGGTAATGTGAATGAAAATCTTTCCAGTGATGGTGCAAAGCCTCCTAGACCTCTTTGAGAACGGCAGAGTTTTGAACAAATCCTGCTGCTTGTTCCTTTGTCTACAGAAGATGAGAAATTTCTGTGCTGAGCGCTGTCCCAGAGATGCGTGGTATATTCGGGTACTCTCTCTGTCCCTGTGATCAAGTGGGATAGAACGTCATAGTTGTAAGCTGAGTCTTTGTGCAACTTTAAGTGCTTGTTTCTACCTGCGATTGAAGGTTCTACTTCTCAAAAATAAGTAGTGGGAATTCAGTCAGAGGATCACTGGGGAGGGGAGCATGGCAGTTGTGGCAGCTCATTAGCTGTGTGCATCCTACCTTCTGCACCTTCTTGGTGATCTGGCATAACATGCATCTCTCCCTCTAGGTCTGGTCCCTGTCCACGGGCAGAGTTGGGCAGTGTCTACACACAGTGCAGACAGAGGATCGAGTGTGGTCCATTGCTATCAGCCCATTATTAAGGTAACTGAGATCTCATTATTTCGAATAGAGAGAAGTAAGAAGTTGGATGACTATCCTAGATAACTAAATATCTGCAAATCTCTGAGGCGCTACTGTGACACTTCAAGGACTTGATCTAGGTGGAGGTGCTTGTGCCTTTAGCAGGAACTCAGGAAAGAGTATGTGTTCTCCATTCCCCAGTATGGCAGAGTGGTCGCTTCATAAAAAGGCTGTGAAAATGGCCACATCGTTCCTGTTACTGCTTTAGGTGGCATCTGCATGTTTTCCCCTGCACAGCCAACTCTCTACCCTGTTCTTCCTTGCTAGTTAGGAGCCATAAGCCAGATCATCTTGAGGTTTTCTACACTGAAAAGATGCCAGCTTATACTGGACTCTCTGAGAGAAGAGGTACCAAGCAGAAAGATCCCTGATTTTTGGTTTGGGAAGCTAGCCTGGACCTGTGTGCAATGGTGAAAACTCAGTTTTCTTTGAGCATGCTGAATTGGGGAAGGTAAGAGCGGTGTTAAGGGATATGGAATATGCTACAAGTACAGCTTCAGCATGGGAGGTATGGGCGATACCTATACCAAAGTGCTGCAGTTCATGAGAAAGTAAAAATTTGAGACATTTAAATTCTCACTCTTGAAGTCTTGCGCTGGCTAGCAATGATCTGTCTCTTTGGTGCAGTTTTAACCTGGTCCTCTGCAAGAGAGGTTCCTCCTCAGCCTTCCTCAAGGGAAGAAGGAAGAAGAGCCATTTTTGCTGTCCATGTTATATCTGCAACTAGTGATTTTTAGGCTTATGTAATACTAAAATATTTCCCATAATTTTCTGCTTGTTAGATTTCTGAGCTTATTTTTAAACTTTGTTGTTTGGAGCTAATGGTATTATCATGGAAATGACCTTCTGGGTCTGCTGTATTTTTGCTGTTCCTCTGCCCCACTGCTCCCAGTGTTTGAGACAGATAGAATTTTTGAAGTAGTGCCATGTGTGTTAATGCTGCTGCAAGATGTTGGATGGAAGCCCTTTGCTGTCTTCTGCTCTGTTAGGGCCCCTTTTCCATTAGACTGGCCCTGGATCTAGTGCCATGGCTGGGAAAAAAACCAGCAGCATGCTGCTTCCTACTCCTAAGTGATGACCTACTAAGGTGGCCTCTTGTCAGGACAGCGTTCCTCTCCCTGGCGTGCACACTTGTGCACGCTCTCTGTCACAATATTTACCCACCGTCTTCCCCCTCCCCACCCCTTTCCTCCCTGCAGGGTGATAAATGGGAGGCAATGGAACAGCTACCCCATGAACAAGTGGGCTTTAATGTGCACTCTCATTTTCTTTTGAGGCTGCAGACCCTACAGCCTCCTTCACTAGCCCTACTCCCCCCCCAGCCAATATTTTTTTTTGGGGGGGGGGGGGAATTAGAGCCAATTAGCCACGTCATTAATTCTTCAATTTGATGGCTGATATAGCAGGGCCTGAAACACGCTGCTGACCTCGTATAATGGGAACCTTGCTCCTTAACATATTGACGATGGGAGAAGTTAATTAAAATTCCTCAGAGAGAAGGTGTCGGCTAACCTATAAACCTGTCGCTTCTCAGAACAAATCACAGCTATCCTGGAAGAGAGAGAGGATCAGAGCAGGAGGGCATATCGTGGGGGAGGGCCAGGGCAAGGGGCAGGGGAGATGAATTTTACACTAATAGGTTTTATTGCTTGCTGTCTAATGAGGGTGGGTATCAAAAAGATAATATCTGGTTTCTATCAAGGTCTACTTTGGGGAGCTCTGTGGCCTGTTTTACTTGCAAGAGTCCGTATTTTACCTGTATGCATTCCCTGTGCACTTGTGCGTAAAGGTTTTCCTCCCTTGCAGTCCCCATCCTTCTGGCCGGTCTTTGGTACATCTGTTCTTCAGAGAGGCTGGACGTAGCCCATTATCTCCTCTTCCTCCTAAAAATTTGATGTGCCCTCCTGATTTTTCCTTTCTCACTTGCTGGTGTAGACTGAGAGCCCTTCCCTAAGAATGGATGGTTCTGCTGATGTAGAATTGGTGCAGAATCAGGCTTCAACCACTTAAGTATTTTGGCCCATCATTGCAGAGAAGCCTCCAGCTCTCTCTAATATGGACACAGCTCTGGAACCGTTCAGAACAGTTGAGTATGGTGGGGTAGGAGCAGGGAGGAGTGCCCCAGCTCTAGCTGTTAACAGTTGCCTCAGAGTGGCTGCAGGTTCTTGACCTGGAGGTTAGCCAGGACTAAGACTCCCTAGAGTAATCAGGACTGTATTCTTACTGAACCTCAACTGTTAATGGGCAGGGCTGAACCTTTCCTCCTTGCTTTTCAATGGTACCTCCCTCTGTGTCACTGAAGCTTCCTTAAAAAATATCCCATGCGCTCCCAACTTGCACGCAATGGGGTTTTCTGTTATCTCTGCTGTAATCCTGCTCTGCTGGTCTGCTACTTTAATGGACTGTGCCCGCATCCCCCAAAACTAATGTCAGTAGGTAGGACTAATGTCATTCCTAAAAGAAATGTGTATGGAGTTACTGTAGCAATGCTCCTAGAACAGTCAGATTGTCTGCTTCAGGCTCAGGCATGGATATTTGTGCTCTTGAACTGCAGCTCTTCTGGTTTCAGGCATCTCTTCTGGCTTTTCTACTGTCAGTTGTCTGCAGTTTCCCTGCAACAGAGGTCCTTCTGCAGATGTCCTGAGATAGGGAGAAGGCTTCCTTGTTCTTCCTGCAGTGATGCTGAGCTAGCTAAGAGGGTCTAAGAGGGTCTGCAAACAGAACATTCCCTTGGGGAGATTAAGTCAGGAGAAAAGGCAGTGTAAAGGTAGCAGGAGCACTGGATCTCCTCCTGTTGCTGTGAGGATTGTGCTTGGTCCTCTGTTACCTTTTCAGCTTGTTGAGATGCCACCCAGATGTGCATTATTAGAGCTTCATTGCTTTGGGGCATCCTAACATTGTCCTACAGGGCAGTGAGGATGGAGAGGGCACTATGCTCCTCCTGCATACCTTTGGTCAATGATATTACTTGGGATATCAGGGCCCACATTACCTGCCACTTCAGGGGTTGGAGAAGAGTCTGAGAGTATCCTTAAAATAAGGTACCTCTGCTTGCTTTGGCAACTTTTGCTGGTCTCCAAAGCTGTCCTTCTGCAAAGATTAGTAAAACAATGTATTTACAGGGAGGCTGTATACCCTAAACCACGTTTCTTAGCTGTTTGTAATCCCCTTCCCCCCGAGTTCATTTGCCTTTTGAACTCTGCGTCATGCAGGTATTAAACTTTCGTTTGCTGGTGCTTACTGCAGTGACTTATGTGTGCTCAGGGACCAGGGCAAGCCTGAGTGCAGTGGACCAATTCAAATGTGCAAAGTGAGGCAAACCCAGTGTTTTCTGGTGGAATAGTGATACCTTCATGCTTTGTGACTTGTGACTCCCTGAGCTGGCAGTAGCCAGAGAAGTGACCACTGTACAGGGTTTAATTTGAGGGATAGGTTTATGGAGAAAGTGGGGTCTAATTGCTTGGCATTTATGGCTGCAGAAAAACGAGGCTTATGATACACGTTGTTCTAACGAAATGCTCCTTTATTTAGGGGGAACTTAGTTGCAATGCATTTTTTTCTGATCATAGAGAAGCTTTTAAACTGGAGGGAGAGAGAATAAAAGCAGACTTTGATACTGAGTTCATTATTTATCTTGGATTTAGAAGTTCTTTGGTGTTGGATTAAAAATGTGTTCAAACTTAAGCTCAATTCTCTTCTTGGGTCTGGCTATAGATATTTGTTGTTTAGGTTTTAAATATTTATCATGAGAGTTAGTCTTCCTGTGTCATTCTCTAAGTGTGCTGGCTTTTAACCTAAGAAAAAAGATGATGGAGGCACAAAAATGATTTTTATATGTGAACTTCTAGACAGGGAGTTAGGAAGCCTTGGGTGCAGATTTGGGGAATACCAGATAACTCTAATGTGCCCTATTGTGGCAGAGACATGATTTTGGTATGTGAGCCCAAAAGATGTCCCTTTCCAACTCGTCAGTGGGCCTGCTGGTGTGTGACTTCTGCTAGCAGATGTTACCTTGCTGAAATGCAAGTTTATTCCATAGAGGAGGAAAGTTTGTACCGAATACTTGCTGTGCTGAATGTTTTAATTTAAAGGAAAATGAGTAGTTCTGTGAGCTTTGGAATTTAAGAAGTCAGGTTTGTTCCGTCTCTTCCCTTTATGCCCAGTGTTGTGTTTGAGACCTGATTTTAGATGCTAATTTGAACCTCTGTTAATTTAGTTGCTGCCCCCATGGAAGATTATGGGGTGTAATATCTGGGAGACCTCTGCCCCTATGGACAACTTTAGGCAAACTGCAAAACATGAGCAAAACTTGCTGGGAAAAGGAAGGAGGGAGAAGAGGTATTGACAAGTACCATGACTGTATGGGTCCTTTTCTTTTTCTTTTTCTTTTTTCTTTTTTTTTCCTGCTGGGAATAATCAAAATGTCTAATTTTGAAGGCTACTTTTTAATGGCTGTTTGGAAATCTTTTTGTGAAAGTGAAACTATCTGATTTTGTAGATTGCATTAAGATAAAGCAACTCGCTTGAGTTGGAGCAACTTTTGTGGTAATTTTAACTGTACTTTCTGGAACCATAACGTGCAGCAGCTGAAGCCCAGGATAATACTCCCTCCCCTCGCACCCCCCTTCTCCGTCTTGTTGCTCCACTTCTATCAGCAGACATCCCCTAGTGCACGTGAAAATGAGCTGTTGGCTGTAGCGATGTTCTATTTTGACCTAGCTTTGTACAGTTAACCTCTGAGTCTGCTAGGATATGGGAGAAGGAATGGATTTTATTCTCGTTTGTGCATTGCCAGCAAAATAGCAGGCAGCAATAGCTCTGCTGTCCTTCGGGATCTCTGTAGAGCCTGGTTGGTTTGAATAATTGAGAGGAGAGTCTGACCTGCAGCTGTTTCTTAAGTAGAGGCAGGAAGAACCCTGCTTGACTGTGAGATCCCGAGGTGGATTTGCAGATTTGGAGGTGGTATTAGCTACCATCTCTTGCTGACTTCAGAGAGTGATCTGAATGCAGTTTTCTAGATGTGTGCAATAGTCATATCTGACTTAATGCTCTTTTTCAACCCTAAGCTGAAGAGCAGGAAACAAGTAGCAGCTTCTCCCTTCTGGAGCCAGAATGACATGTGTCTTACCCACGTGCCCTGACTCTTCTCGTGATGTTGGAAGGAAGAAGTTTGTCTTACCTTCTGAATTGTGTGATAGTGATTCTCCCACGTCACCTTCCCATGGGTGAACACAGGAACGTGTGTGTCCCTAGGAAAAAATAACCATGTGAATGCTGCTATAGGTCCACAAACTGTGCAGCTTTTCTTCAGTTTCTTTCCTTTGCCTGTCATACCTCACATGACTAATGGAGTGCTCCCTCCTTGTCACTTTGGGGCAAAACTCTGATGTTTGTATTATCTGTAGCTATGTGAATTGGGTCACTAGTGGTTGTGGGCAGGTGGGCTGAGGATTTGGTAGGCAGAAGCTAACTGAATTAGATCCCAAACATCTGTTTCTAATTCAATGGAGCCATGTTGCATATTGAAGCTCCCCCCACCTCGCCCCAGCAATTTTTTCTCATCTTTCCCCTTGCTTGAGGGAAAGTCTGCCTCAGGAAGCTTGGGGGAAGTATCTTTTTTGTGCTGCTTGATTTGCACAGAAGAAGCTGTGTCTGTTTAATCGATGTGACAGAAAAAACTTAGTCTAGGAGGGGGCTGGCAGCCTTGTGGCTTGAGGTTTCTATTTCCAGTTCATGATCGTTTTTTCTTCATTTTTTTAAACTTGCAGGGGGAGAAGGTAACTTCACCAGACCTTGGCTGCTGTTTACCTTTGCTCGGCTGTGCAGCGTGCCTTTGTTTTTCCACCTTTGATCAGTGTCCTGCCGACAGATAATTTAGCAATTGCATCCCAGGGTGGAAGTGTGGAGTTAATGTTAAAGTTAGTTTTTTTTTTTTCCCCTCTCTAACTCCTCTGGCTGATGGAGCAGAGAAGGGGAGAGGGGAGGTGAAGGGGGCCATAAATTCTAGACCTAGTGATTCTGCTTCTAGTAGAGAAACTAAAGCCTCAGATGTCTCTTCAGCACTTTCATTAACATTTAAATTAAGGGTTTGTTTTTCAGGTGGCTTCAGAGTTGTTGCCCTTTCATAGCCTGACACTTGGAGGCTGTTCATGTTCTGTCTTTTGCAGTTTGCAGATCAGTGTACAGTAGTAATCACTGCCCTATTTTTTTTCTGATCTTCTCTGGGGAGGGCAGCAACCTGACAAGCTGTACCAGAGGTTCAAAGAGAATCAGACACTGACTGTAGAGGTAGATGGGCAGGAATATGCCAGATTTCAACTCCTACAATTAGAGTGGTGTCTGTTCCCTGCTCTGCCTTTCAAAGGGCTGCTTTTGGGGGTGGGGAGGATCAGAGAGGGATAGACCTTTCTTGCAAGGTGAGAGCCCCAGGTGTGGATGCCTCTAACCAGGCTCAGCCTCTACTGTCAGACCTCTAAGATGGCTGGGGGTGTCACTCAGAGGCTGGAGCTCTTGCCCTGAGGTGGGAAGTCAAGCTGCAGTGTCCTAAGATAGCAGCCTAGCCTCTCTAAAGGAGTGTTGATTTACTCAGAGGACAGCTTGAGGCTCATCCTTAGCCTGCCATTGGCATTTGAAAAGAGGGAGATGGTGGAAGATACTGCCTTGAGGAAAGAACTTCACCTCCATCTTCTGTGCTAGAGCACTGAAGTCATGTCTGCTTTGGGCGCTGCAGCTTGCTGTAGAGAAGACAGCTGGTTGGCAGTGTCGATTTTGATCTTGGCTTATGATAACCTAAACCAGGCCATGTATTACTGTAGCTAAGTAATTTGTGGTATAGGAGCTAGTTAGTTTAACGTCTAGAAGGAGGAACTTTCACCTGCTTCAGCAATTTTATAAGAGCCAAAGAACAAGGAGACAGTTTTAGGAATCCACTAGCTAACTTCTGGGTTAGAATTTAATGGCAATGACTTATGTAAACACATGTGGAAATACAGTCTCTGCCCCATAGGTCTTCTGGAATTGGCCCCTTCCTATCTGCCAATAAGTAGGGAGCACTTAGTAGGCTGTTATCTTCTGTAGGCCCTCTGGAGAGGACTCCTACAGGAGTTGTGAGACTGAGTAAAATTTGAATTGGTGTCTTTTGTGAGCTAAAAGCAGACAAAACGTGGAGAAAAATGACCCAGCATAAGAGCAAAGTGTTTAGCATAGTGACACAGTTTTGTTGTCATGACTCCTCCACTACCCTGAGCTTTCTTGCCTTTCTCTGACAGCTTGAGCTGGATAGACTTTGAAGGATGCCAACTGGATGAGAGCAGTGGGATTGGGAAATGCTGCATGCTAGTGGATGTGGTGCATAAGAAAGAATAGCAGAAGTTCCTATTTCTTCAAGATTGGTCCTGCATGTGTTTAGTGGTGGTCGTGGTCATGCTTTGTAGTATGTGGCTCTTCTGAAGGATCTCATTCAAAATCATGTGCTTGTGGAACCTTCCTATACAGACTGAACAGTGTTTCTGTTACAGGGTGGGTTTTCTGGGGCCTTTTTGTGTGAACCGCCACAGACTGCAGTCTGTCAGCTCCTGTGTCACTGCTGTTGAGTTGAAGAGCTATGTCTAACTGATCTGTTACTGAGCATGTGTTGATGTCTCTTGGACAGTGAATGATACAGTACAGCTGTTCAGGGGCAGATGATCCTGTTGTCCACATTGCAAGTGCTCTAGAGCTCAGTAGTGGAATGGACTTCTTGGATTTCTGTCTGACTTATGCTGTTAGAACTCTTTGCTAGTCTGGTTGCTCTGCCCATTATCACTACAGGTGCATCCTAACTCCTTTCTTGGGAGAGGTTTCTTTATAGTTCCAAGAACTAGTGCTATCAATGGCATCTTTCAGTCTTCACCCTGTATAGTGCAAGGGGGGGTTCAAGAAGTCTGCTGCACACCACTAGCATTTATTCTTTCTTCCAGGTGCTTCAGCTTTAGGAACTTCATAGACTCATGTCCAACTAGCTCTTCCTCTTCAGGGCCTAGTGTCGCATGGTGCTGAACAGAGTTTGTGAAACCCAGACTATGTGAAAACTAAAGCTGTTGGGAATATGAAGAGGGTTGTTTAGTATTTGTCACCCAAGGGTCCTTAATCATGACTTCCGAGCTGCTTCTGATGTTGCTCAGTCTGTAACTTTTCATCGAGAAAAACTTTGGCATCCAGGCTCCGGAGAGCTTAAATTTAATGTGGAGTCCAGCTCAGCTGCCCCAGCGGTACCAGGGCAGATGTGCCTGGACACTAACTAGGGTAACTCCTCCTAAATTCTCTTTGGAAGCTCCGCTCTATTTATGGGTGGAGAGGCTGGGGGGATGCCTGCCCTCCCACCTTCCCCCGTGTTGTCTCAAAAGGCCCTGGTGCATCTTTGATTAGGTGTAGGTCAAAAGAATTTCCACATCGTGACCTTAATAACTGCGGTTGATTGGCAGGCGGTCTGCGGAGAGGGAGCAGCCTGTCCCTTTCATCTCCCTTGGTGCCGTGCTGGGACAATGGGCCAGCATATTTTCCTTGTTGTTCCTCATTTGAAAAGGGTCTGGTATCTCTACTAGGTACCTGTGACATGGGGGTCTTGATTGGGGTCTCATAAAGGGCCCTGTCAGTGTGTCCAAAGGCCAGGAATACAAAGGCGAGCAGTGGGTGGGGGTCTCAGCTGACCACTGAAGAAGGGAGGGGAGGGTCTTGGAAGCAGTGGAGGGAGAAGCAACCCCTGATGGGAGACCTTAAAGGGGGGTAGGGGGGGAGGAGGCGGCCCATTTTTGTCCCGAACTCATCAAGCACATCTGCAGAATTGTCCCAGCCGCTGCCTCCCAGTTTCAAAAGAAAATGATCGTTTGATAAACCGTCCTGATTCACCACTTTCTCACAAGGGAGGGAGACCCACCTTTGACCTCCATGATTTCACTTGGGCCTAGCTCTCCCCCCATCCAATTGCTAGAGAAACTTTGAAATGCATCCCTTGCGCTCCCTCTCCTTGTCCCTCTTTCCCTTTACTCTCTCTTTCTTTCCCTCTCTCTGTTTTTTTTCTCTCCCTCCTCCTCTTCCCCCTACCCCCACCTTCCTCTGTCTCCCGCTTTGTAAAAAAACAGGCGCACTGCTTTGGAGTTTAGGCAAGTAATTAGTAAAATCTTTTCTGCAGCACAATAAAACCACAGCGCTTGGCCCACATATTCCCACAATTTACATACTCGCGGGCATACGAGAAAACAGGTGGCATTCCCAGTGCATCGCTGCCTATGAAAATCATTTGGAAGGCAGGGAGGGGAGGGTGCTGGGACCCGCTCGCTCCTGCAAACTATAGGAATGTGCATGAATGTATTAAAATGTTTTCACACAATGCTTGCATTTTCCAATGGGAAGAGGCATATTCTGGATGAAAGGCGGCTGGCCCAGATGCAAGCCTCTTCTGAATGTTCTTTCCCACTCGGAGTTTGTTTGCATGGACCAGACAGAGAAGGGGCTGGGGCAGGGGGAGGAAAGGGCAAGGCTAGTATCTCCAAAGAGTAAATGCTTGTGTGCCTCCTACCCACTCCCCGTCTGTGGTCCCAGAAAGTCCAGTTGTGAGGGAGTCAAGGCTGTGGAGGGGGGCAAGAGTGAGAGTCAACAGAACTTTCTGCAAAAGCCTTTGGAGTGATTGCAAATATACAGAGGAAGTAGCTTGTAATGGAGCATGTAGCTCTCTGAGTGACGGGATTCAGTGGCTGCGGCAGGAAATGACTGAGAGGGAGCTGGCTATCTTGGACAGTATTAGTATAGCAAAGTGCCTATTAATAATAGAAAACATTCTTGCAGTACGTTTCCAGCTTCACCTTATTGTCCAGGAAAAGGCTGATCAGCCCTTAGCCAATGCCATATATTCAGCTACACCTTTCCTTTTCCCAAGAGAACAGGTTGTTGCAAGACGTGCCACAAGTGGAACTTGGGATTTCCTACTCCATCTCCTTCTGGGTTGGTTTGGTTTTGTTGCCCCTTAAGAAGGCTCTTTCAGCTTGTAGGGTGTTGACAACAAATGTGTGGTGAAATCTGTATCTAAAGAGTGTAGATCGGGACTTTCATGCTAAATGCCGCAAACTAACCAAGAGAATTGATGCAAAAAGTGCCAGAAGCTGGACAAAAGCCATGCATGAATGGCTTAGCCTAGGAGCAGTGTGGGAAGACCCTGAGTTCAGCTCCAGGGATACTGTTTTATTTGAGAGTACAGTGCCCCATTGCTTCCCAGTTACTGCTGGCTCTGGATATGTTTTGTTGCAGCTGTAGCTTAGTCTTGAGGCCTCTGAGCAAGGGAACGGGATTGAGAGACAGGATGCAAAAAAGCCTTGTTGGAGAATGTGGTGGTAGGATGAGTGCTAGAGGGTTTTCTTTGATGAAAAGGCCCTTATATTCTCTAAGGGCCTGTGGTGTGGTACCAGCATGGTGATCTGGATGTCTGTCTCAATGTATACAGCCATAGCCTTTGTAAAAAGCTCTTCTGGGCAGGAATGCAGTCCAAACTGGCTCTCCCATGAGGATGTACGTGTCTGTTCCCTGCTAGACGGAGCCAGGGCAACCCAAAGTTACGACTGCTACAAAGAGCTATCCCAAGGCCCACAATGTCCAGCCCACAATGTCCAGCTCAAGCCCCTGCTCTCCCAAAAGAACGTATCAATACACAGGCTCCCAGAATAGGTTATAACCCATCAGAGGGGAGTGGGAAATGCTGTACAGAAGCTTTCTCTTTAGTTGGGCTGGCTTGCCTTGTCCTTTTTCACCAGAGTATCTTTGTGGTGACTGGAGAGAGGATATTTCCTCAGCCCTGCAAAGAGTTCCTCAGCCCTGCAAAGAGCATAAACCTAAACAAATCTTGAAACCTTTTGCAAAAAGGTGTTCTTGCATGGCAGGTATTCTTAAAATGGATCTGCAGTAGCAAATTTGCAGTAGCAAACACATTGCAAAGCTCTGCAATGTGTTCTTTTCTTTTCTTCTCTTTCCTTTTTTTTTTTTTTTTTTTTTTTTCCTCCCAGCTGACCTGGCACTGGTCATAATGGTGTTTGTCGTAGTGCAAAGGTCTTCAACTTTTTGTTGGAAACATAACTAACAACCCTACTGGCAAGAGGGCTTAGTTTTTATTTTTAATTATTGTCTTCCCTGTTCCCTGTCCCTCCCCTTCATCTTTCTGCATTGCTTAAAGAGGCAATGGAGGGAAAAAAGCTTTGGTTTTTGTTTGGGAAGGGGGTTAGGAAGGGCTACGTGGCCCCTGCAACCTCTCATAGGGGTGTCTTGTCAGGGCGCGGCATGAAGGGCACAAACAGATCATAACCTTTAAATGAAAATGCGATGGAGGGGAGAGATGAAAGCAGTGAAACAAATTAGATACATCTAGAGGGGGTGCTCAACTGGAGAAAATTAGCATTTCTTCCTAATTGGAGTGCAGGGCATTCCATTACAGGGTTTCATTACAAGGAGGGAAGCACTGGGCCTCTTTGGGGGATTCCCTCTTGCCCCCAGCACTTCTAAAAGTAAAAAATATGTTTGGAAGAGGACTGGAAAAGGACTGAATTTATTGAAGTGAAGCTTTTGGACTGCTGCAGGGAGAAGAATGATAGCAGAACTCTAGCTCCCTGTCTCTTAAGAGTAGGAGGTGGTGACGGAGTGCACATGAAGTTGAGTGTTCATCTTGCTTTTTCTGAAGAAAACTGAAAAATCCAGAAGAAGATGGAGGTGTTGGCAACTTTCTGGTACTAGTCCTTGTCGAACCAGATTTGTAGTCTGCATCCAAAATGCACGGGTTTGTCCAAAGCATAGGGTTGTATATTTTATAACTAAGTTCAAGCCTGCCTTAAACTGCATGTCAAGTCTATGATGTGCAGAGCACTTGTTCAAGGCATGTCTTTCTCATCCTGCCTCTGATTAGAGCTGCTGTATCCAACAAGAGTTTTGTGCTGTCCCTGGGAGGGCAATAGCTGAGTTCCAGTGGAAAAGTCTGATGGCTCCACTATGGCTCCAAGTCTGAAGGCTTTGTGGTCCAGGTAACCAGGGATTCAAGAAGATTCTGTACATGTGAACATTTTTATGTATGAATGGGCAGCAGAAATAACTTACAAAGGATCTCTGGATTAGGAGTAGAAGCTAACAGTTTCTTCGTCCCAAAAAGGAATTGGATTATTTATCAGTCAGTGCTCACTGGGAAAGGAGAGGAGGCAGAGGAAGGTGAAAAAAGATGAAAACAAACAAACAACCCCCCCCCCCCCAAGATGTGCTTCAGATATGGCAAGCAATATATCCTGTTCCAGCTCAGGAAAGGGCCTATATAAGTACAGGAATGTGGGTTGTAAGAAACGTCTGGGAGTCCTGTCTGCACATAAGGTATTTTCTTGTGGAGCAGGAGGGATGTTTGCAGCAGCACTGCTGTTCATCCTGGGCAGGCTGTGTTATCTGCGTGCCAAGAACAAGGTTGCAGATGGTATGAGTGTATGGAACTGATAAAAGTAAATCTTTGACTTAACCTTGCTGCTGAATTTTGGTATCTTCTTTGATTCGTTGCTCAATGGGAACCTATGTCTGCCTAGGTACAAAATTTATAAATCTGTAGGCTTTGAGGGACCAGGTCTTGCTTACATCCATGTAAATCCCTGACAGGGTATTTTGTACTTGTGGGAGCAGACTGTATCACTGTAAATATAAGTCTGTAAGGTTAGACCATTGGTGTTTTAGGGCTAAAAGTCCTGCGGATACGCAGTGGCTGCCCGTAGTCCTGTGTGCATAAGTGTTTTCTTGATTCAGCTGTACTGCTTATGACCACTCTGGCGTACCTCCTTGCTGAAGCACCTGGTGAAATCAAGTCTGAAGCAGACAAGCTGGAAGCTACAATTACATTTATAGACCAGTCTTCTTCCTCACGTCCATTTCACACACACTCCAGCAAGTGGTTTAGCATCCCGTTTGGGGAGGTATTTAAGCCTACACACTCAAATGTGTTCAGGACCAAAACGTTCTGGCCATAGCCTGGTATATCTTAGGCCTTTAGCTAGTGCTCTATTTGTCAGCTTTGAGAGCTTTCTGATAGTGGAATATTGATGTAGAAATCTGCCTTGGACATGCTTTGAATTTCTAGAGCACAAATGTAAGGGGCCTCTGTTCCCTCTGCATGTGGCATAGAGCATTGTGCTGCCCACAGGAATATCTCCAAGCCTGAAAAAGCAAGTGAAAACATGACTCAGATGGGCTTCTCGCACATTAGTTCTGGCACAAGTCCGGATAATGTGTCCCATTCCATTCTCAGCAAGAAGAACCATTTCAGTGCCTCGCAAGAGATGCTCGTGAAGTTTTCAATATGAGCAAATGCATCAAAACCAACCTGGCTATTGATCAGGTTAGCAGACTTCTTTTGAAACAATTCCCTCCCTGCCCACATCTGCTCTCTGCTTTTGAGCGACTGGAGAGGCTGGAGTTTAGAGCAGAACAAATGACTGAAGATAGGCAGGCTTCAAGGAAGACTGGTTCCTCTGAAGAATGGGAAAGTCTCCTTCTCAACATATGTTGTTGTGAGTCCAGCTGGTGTGCTGATATTCTTTAAAATATAGCATTCCAGAGAGCCTCTCGGCTAAGCTTCAGCATTCCCTGGGTAAGTGGCGTCATGCATCTCTTTTGGGAGTGGGGTCAGACACTGGAAATGTGGACAGAAGTTTATGGCTATGACCCTTTCCTTGGCCCTATTGCCTCTGGTCTCCTTGCAGAGCTGTGTGAGACCATTCCAAAATGAAAGGCAGGTTGGGAAATACTTCTTCTCTGTGCAGGGTTGTCGCTATGTCCTGCACCATTTGTTATCTAGGATCTATAAGGCCTCTTCTACCTTCCTTCCCACCTGCACGAAGTACAACTGTTGCAATCCTCTCCCTATAAAGAGGAGGTGTGGATTCATGAGGCTGTACTTAGCATCTCTGCACGTGCCTGCATGTGGCATATACTCATGCTATGCAGGCATCCTGACACTTCACAGATGGAGTGGTAATTTGGGGCCAGGTATTAAATCCAGCCTTTAATGTGCATTGCCCTGTCTAATTAGTAAATCCTTGCCCTCTCTCCTTTGAGACTGAGGTACATGTTCCTCTAAATCTAGCCGTCTATCAAAGAGGACTTGAAATGAGGCGCTGCTATGGTTGGTAGACACAGGCAGCTAATGAAGAGAGAGAGAGAGCCCATTTCCTTTGAGGAGAGAGATCTGTACCAAGGTGATTGATAGTCCCAGAGATTTATGAATGTGGGGGCTGCATAGGGGATTGCAAACTGGAACCCAACAGCTTGTTTCCTTCAGTGGTCATTTGTGCTCCCCACCTCCCCCACCCCCCCCGGGGGGGGGGGAGGAAGAAGAAAAGGAGACGAAGAAATTAGCTGATCAGAGGAAGCAATTATAGACTAAACTGAGCTGAGCAGCAACTACTACTTTTGCTGTACTTGGTCTTTCCCTCCTGGTGCAGCTGTCTTGTGTTTTGCACCTGTGCTTCGTGTGGTGACCTGCTTTGAACATCCAGGCAGATTTAATAAGGGATGGGGATGCAGCAGGACTACTTGATGTAATGGGTTTTCTCTTGCTGTGAGGTTCTGACGGTGCTCAGAACTCTATTGCCTTTCTAGCACTAACAGAGAAGCCAGTGATATGGGTCCCTACTGGCCCAGAGGGGACTGACAGTGTTTGAAGCCTTAAAATTTGAGGAGCAACCAGCTCAGTCTTAACTTCTCTCAAGACTAAAAGAGCAATGAATTGACAAGGTTGTGTGTGTGTGTCTAAACACAAGGTATGGCAGAGGAATGCTTCTCTGTACCAAATGAATGGTTCTATAATTATTTTGTATCTTGTTTTTGTGGTCTTCCCTCATATTTAGTCCCAAGTCAAGCACTCTGCAGAGATTACTGATGTGCTGACATTTGATTGCCTCCATTAGGCCATTATTGTAAAAGTGGCCTGGAAGGAAATACAGAGAATATGACAGTGGTGGACAAGCTTGAGCACAGAGGTGCTTTTAACCAAATGCTGCAATATCAGCGCTAGGGACACCTGAAATTGCTGGGAGATTGGTTGAAGTGAACTTGCAGAACTTGCTGCCCTAGAAGGTTTTGGAGATGGATGATATCAGCAGTTTAAAAAGAGATTTGGCAGATTCATGGACACAAGGTCTGTAATGATTAGTAGAAGGACTAGGTGGGGATATGCTCTCAAAAATCCTTAATGTGACAATTGTGGGTACTGTGGTACTATAAAGAGAAAGACCAGAGAAAGTGGCCAGGCTTGTACACTCTCCCTAAAAAGCATCTGTTACTAGCATTGCTGGAGACAGAGTAGTGGGTCAGAGGGACCATGGCCTGACCAAGTTGGGCATTTCTTGTGTTCTTCTGGTCATGCTTAGTCAGTCCAGCATTTGGTCTCCAGCTGTGGTCAGTAGTGGACCTCTAGGCAAGAGGGCAAGAAACAAGACAAGCGCAGAAATGTTTCTTCCTGGCTGTTCCTTCACAGCTTATAACGCTCAGGAGGTTAGGGTTTCCCTGGCTAGAGTCTGCATTTGGGCATCCCTTGGGCATCCCTTAGACATGGTAAGCTCACCATTTCCTCTCAGCTGAGCCTGTGACTGCAGTCCACAGAGATACAGCCTAACCTGAACTCATGGTTGTGTAACTGGAGCCTTTACATGCACATGGTAAAGATCTGTGGCAGCTTTGACTGGGACACTCCAAATTGCTGCAGAATCGAATCCTGATATTTTAGTAGTGCTCTGTTGAGTCTCCACTCAATATGGATGCGTGAGTGAACTTGGTTCTGGCATTTCTTCATCTGGGTGCCCTACTGGCCAGGTGAAAATGGCTCTTTTAATACTATGTTTTTGGATGAGACTTCCTAAACTCTTAGCGTGCATGGGAATGGGGTGGGGACATGGAAGGGAAAGGAGGAAACTGTGGTTTCACAATCCTGCCCACAGAGCTGCCTGTACATCTTAAGTTTCTAGACTTACGTTCCTTGAAGTGCTGGAGAACTGGCTGATAGCAGTTGTCCTGCTTCACCTAGATGGCAACCTACTACCTACTGTAGATAGGAGGGAATGAGTGGAATACTTCATATCGCTTTTGTCAGGTATTTCCTGGCATCAAAGGACAGTGTGTTTCAGGGAATCTTCTGTTCCATTTCAGACTCGGGAGAGATATGTGCCTGAAGAGGCTTCTTCCAGTTATCTTCCAGTATGATCCTTTCCCTCCTGCTCCATTTTCTGTACCATTCTTGTCTTTCAATATGTTGATATGAATCATAATAAATTGTTCCTTGTTTTCCTACCTCATCCTTTCCCTGTCTCTGCTGCCTGTTTTGTCTAATCCTTTTCCTATCTTCATCTGCCTAAACTCAATTATCACTTGAATTCACCAGTTCTTGGCCTGCCTTGCTGCCCAGTCTGTGATGATACCGAAGTACCACCAAAGGAATATTAATGCTTATGTTGTGAACCTGTGTTTTATCATATAAGGTTGTCAGGGTGATTTGAGCTCTGGCTGCTGCAAAACTTGCTCAGTAGGTTTTGGGGTAGTTCAGGAGCTGTATGGGAAGTGGTCTCCACTAAGCATCGTTGTGCCTTAGATGTGCCTTGTCTGATCAGCTGTTTAATGAAATCTCAGCTGTCTCTCTATGCATGCAGGGCTGGGACTGTCCTTTCTGGCCTGACTGGCAGGTCTTATTTCTCCTTCTGGTGCTTGCTTGCAGCCAAACATGCCCTGATTCTGCAGATGGAGGGCAGAGGCTTCATTCAGGATCTTGTTTGCTTAGAGACAAATGGTTAACGTGTTTCAAATGCTGTTAGCATGAGAACCCCAAAGCAAATCACTTTGCAGGGAGCTTGGGAGCAAGAAGCTGCCTTGAGCTTTAAGGGTAAGTGAGCTGAGGTTGTTTCAAGTATGTCCATGTCAGGGCTAAAATGATCAGAGCAGGAAAGCTCTAGCAGTCATTTCATGGCTGAGTTAAACGCAGATGAGGCTTTGCTTGCCTCCTCCACAAGAGCACCTGTGTCTCCATGCCTCACTGTCTGGATCTCTCTGCGTGCGGTGTGTGGTATATACACACGCTTCTCCTCTTTCACCTTTCCTGGTCTTTGGTTCTTAAAACCCTCTGAGCATTATTTTCCTCCCACCCCTCTGGGTAAGAATAACTCATTTAGACTTCATTAGGAAAGTGTTTGAATATTGTAGAGCAGAGGAAGAAAGTCAAGCAATATTTTTAAGTGTTTGGAGTTTTTTTCCCCTCTTCCTGTAAACCTGAGCAAGTACAGCTCCTGCTTCTGCATCGTTATGTGGAGTAAGAACTACTGCCCTTTGTGGGAAGGTTACTGGGAAGGTGATGAAACTAGGAGTTGGGTGCAAGGTCTTCCTCACCATCGTGATCACTTTTTTTTTTTTTTCCAAAATTCTCCTGAGCTGGGAAGTTTCAATTTGGTGTGTGTGTGTGTGTGTGTAAAGGAATAACACAAAAATAGGTCATGGCTTGTTGTACTAGGAAAATTAATTCCCTCTGACCCCTACTTTTAAACTGAAACATTCTTGAGTTTTAGTTGTCCTGGCAAGCCTGACAGGATTCTCCCCTCCCCCTGACCTCAACAGTGTGCAGGGATTGCTGTCTTATTGAAAAGTCATTTTCTATCATATGTTCTAATGGAAAAGTTTAGATAAGCTCTCATTATAGATGCATTTTTTTAAAAAAAGAATACTTGTTACTGGAAACTTTGCCAGTCACCACATCTGAAAATATATTGCAATTGGTGCTGGCAATCATGAAGCTTAAAAAAAGAGAAAGGAGATTTTAAAAATAGGAGCGGTTTTCTTCTTTTGTGTTATGGTTCTTCAAGCATTTGCTACACATAGGTGTGTATTCAGACTTTTCTCCAAACTGATAAGAAGTGAAACCTTTGCTTAATTGAATTTTACATCTCCCCTTATTCCTACCCCAGGGAGTGTTTTGAGAAGAAAAAAACTCGGATACTGTAGGGTCTGTGATATGGAATGTGAGTGGGCAACACAACAGATCTTTTTGCACTAGTGTGGGGATTGTTTGCCATACTTCTTTACTTAGCCTTGAAATTGGCCTGGTCAGTTTGAGCCTGCTTATATTTATTCTTGTTTTCTGGTTCTCAGATCCTAGCATTGATTTCATGTTGAACGTATATTGTTCAAAAGCATCAATAGTTGTTCTTAAAGGAAGAAGTCTTGAGCATGGATGAGCTGAGGGCACACAGTATCTAGCTGAACTCATCCCTGTAGCAAGTACTTAAAGCGGGTTGGGTGAGACCAAAAAATACTGATTTGAAATTCAAAAATGTTGCTGTCTGTCACAGTCTTCAATAAAAGATGAAAGATTTACATGATCTGAAGAGAAACCAGAGGGGTGGAATCGTGTAACTTTGCCAGCTTCAAACAACCTGCCATGGGGTTGTGTCACAGCTTTTATATCTTTTAGGTGGTCCAAAATCTACAAATCTATGACCAAGGGGTTTGTGCTGCCTGTCTCTGTGCTTTGTATTGAGTGTCTATGAATCTCCTTTCCTTGCTGGCAGGAGTGTGGTGACTACATCACCTCCTACAGCTTGTTTAACAGTCCTGTGTAGTTGGTGCTCTGATGAAAGCAGAAGGCTCCTTTTGACTTGGATACTGCTTAGCTTGTGCTCTTCATTAAAAAAATAAATAAATAAAAAAAAAGGCAATTCTTGCTTTTCAGTAGAGTGCTTCAGTTATAAGGGACCTGAGATGAGATTTTGAAGACCATAATTCATCAGGTTTGAGCCTCCTAAAAAAATGGAGAGACTCAATGCATTGGAGTTGTGATCACCAAATCAGCTGAGCAGATTTAACATGCCCACAGCCCTGAAGCTGACCAACTAAAACAAAGCTTTCTGTCCCAAAAGGAACTGTGATAATTGAAAGAAAGAATAAATTCTAACAAGCCCTGCGTATCAACAGAGGTGTTTGCTTATCTCAGGATGCAGCTTTCTGATTTGTGAGACAACTAATGCTTCAGTCTGGGACAGTACAGGAGTGATACACTGGGACCCAAGTGGTTTGACCAACAAACGTGTGGCTAGTGCTATTCAGTAGGTTCTGCAGAACACGAAGCCTGGGATAAAAAGGGAGCTGGCATAAGTGAGGCTCCACTACGAAAAGCAATTTTGCTTTGCTAGCAGGAAATGGCTCAGCAAAGAGAAAACCTGGTACCTTTGTTGCTATCCTCCCAGCTCTGCTTGTTACCTAACTTCTGGACATATGTTGGAGGATGTGAATGAGTCATCCTTGACCTTCTTTACAGTAAGAGTTGACAGTGACCTTGGCACGGTTCTTGCTATCCTATCTGGGACCTCCCATTTCTTCTTTGCAAGCCTAACGCCTTTCCCAGTCTTGATGCAAAGATGCTGCTAGATATCCTACTCTGAGTAGAGGTTACACCAAGCTTTTTCTAGAATTTGTGCTTGCAGCTCACCTCTTCAGATGCTCCTGCTGTGCATTCCTGCATCCGTTTTCTCCTTTACCTTTTTTTTTTAATTTTATTTTTGAGGGGGGGGCATGCTCTGCTAGGGGCTAGGGAAAAGATGCATGTCACGAGCTGGCCTCCTTGGAGCATGTCCTGCTGCTGAATGTGCCCTGGCTCTGCCAGGCAGGCTGTCCCGCTCCAGCCCCCTCCTCCTACTCGCCCCAGATCGGAGCCCCTGAGAGGCCTTTGTCCGCCTGTTGAGAGCAGCCCCCATCCCGCCGTTCCCACATGGTGCACCCTCCCTGAAAGCCCCCTCCTCATTCAGCAGTTTGGGCTGAAAGAACCTTGGCTAATTACGCCAGGCTGAAAATTACCACTTTGCTTCGTTCTCCTGCTGCTGGGCCCATTTGTGTGGGGCCTGTAGTTAGAGGGAACAAAGCCCCCCCCGGTGGAGTCAGGCAGGCCCCAAGTGTGAAGCTACAGGTAGAAGCAAGAGGGGAATGAAGGGAATAATTACCAGCTTCTCCAGGTGAAAGCCCTGTTAAAACTTCAATAAGCCAATTAGGGGCCAGGGTGTGTGTGTGGGGGGAGAATCTCCCCCACCTATAAGTGATTCCCACCAGGCAATTAACAGAAATCATTTCATGGAGGGGAGGGGTAGGTAAGAAATGACTCTTAGAAATTGTCTTGGGGCTGGGGGTGGGGGGGAGCCTGAAACAACACAACTGCTGCAGTGGTCCTCATGTACTCCAACCTCCCTGCTCACTGTGTGGCCTGAAAGTGTTGGTGGGGAGAGGGAGGAGGGAAGAAAAATAGCAAAGAAAAAGGAATCGCTGGAGCTTTACACCTGGGCAGGCTTTGAGAAAGCAAAGGCTGGAGTTCAGAGCTTCTTGTAAGGCTGTGTGTGGGCCCAGAACACTGAGCTGCTGAATCTGGGGAAATGGTTGAGGGTCACGCTCAGGGTGTCCTCCCTGTCAAGGCTAGGAGGAAGGATAAAGGTGTTGAGCTCAGCTGGGCAGGGTTACGTGCTGGGGTGTGAAGGCTAGAGGTGAGTAGGCACACAGGTGAGAAATGGTACCTTCAGAGAACTGCCTGACGTACTTGAAGGTCTACAGGTGCCCTGTCTTATTCTACAGAGAGATAGTGTCTGATGTCTCATACCTTTCCATGCATCTCATCCAAGGGACTATGTTCTTGTGCTGCTCAGCCAGCAGTTTCACCTGATTCTCATGTTAAGTTGGCTAGGAAGAGCTAGTGTATTTGCTCAAAACAGAGGTTTTATGAAGTTGTCTTGCCCTGCAATTGTGCTGTATTGCTGATGGCATATGCAGTGGTCTAGGATAGAGCCTGCTGTGCCGTGCACACCTAGCAGGAGTCTCTGCGAAGTTGTAGGCAGCAAAAGTTTGAATACCTGCTCTGTAGAGGAGAGCAAGAGGTGAATGTAGGATGAAGGTGCAGCAAAGGATTGAGTTTGTCCTAGTGATGCTGGAGGGGGAAATGCATAGCATAATTAAAGCAGCATTGTCTGTGGCTATTTTCCCTGCACTTTCAAAAAAAAAAAAAAAAAAAAAAACAAAACACCCAAACTTGAACTCCTCAAAACACAAATGTAACCTTAGTAGTGTCTTTTTTGCCATTATAATGTTACAGCTTATGAAATGTCCTGTGAGGTTTTGATCCGGTGATGAGTGAAAGCTGAAAGAACTCTACTGGAATAGTGTTTAACCAACTTGTCTTCTGGACCTACTTGATAGTCAGTTCACAATATAGTTTCAAATATTCTTTAGGAGGAGCAGAGAAATGCATCTCTTACGTGGTCTTGTGTTTAGATTCAGAGGTGGTTTCTCAGCAGTGTTGCATTTTTTTACGGTTCTCCCAAGATGTAACCGCAGTGAATGCCTGTAAGGGAGCTCTGTCCACAAAAAGGCCTGGTAAGCGTGCATCGGAGAAATGGTTGTGGCACTGGCTTTCTGTCTCCGGGATGATGTTAGGTACATATTGTTCAGACCAGTGCCTGAGTTATATATTGTATGACATTTCTCCTTTGGTTAAGGAGTCTGTTTTTCCCTGTCATAATATGAGTATCAGTTGGTGATTAAATTGGGACTAGAGAGAGCTAGGGATGCAGGGAGTTCTTGCACAGATATCTCTGTGCAGAACATCCACTCCCTGCCTGGCAAGTACAGGGGTCAGGGAGGGAGAGGGAAGAGTATTATGCATATCATAGAAGGATTTTACACTGTTAAACTTGGGTTTTCAAGCCTTTGCTTTTAATAAAAGAGCAGAGGTGACATCAACCCAGTAGCAATAATTGTGCAGCCACAAAGGTCATTCTGTTTGAGGAACTGAAGAATCGCAGCAGCAGTGTAGAAAGCATCTTTTAAGTATCCTTCGTATATGGGAATATCTAAAGGGTTCACCCAGGATCCCCGATCCTCTTTTAGAGGTAATTGGAGTGTGGTCATGTCCTGGACGCTTTCTTCTTCCTCAAAGCCATGTGTGAAGTGGAATACTGAGAAAAGGAGGGTGGTGTTTAGCTGCAGAATAGTCTTGATGCTCACAGTGCTGTCTGAGTAGGCACTTTAGCGTCTAATAAAGCATATTTTCCAATTGGATGCCCCCATGTGAAAAAAAAAAAAGCTCTCTATGCATGTCTCTCTTGTGTGGATTCTCTATCTTAATATCCTTGAGCTCAGGTTTTCTTCACAGAGGAAAAAATGCAGCGAGTGTGTTATACCCTGTTGCTTGTTTTCAGAAAGGGAGCCTGCTGTTGGGCTTGTGAAGTGATGGACAGTGGACAGGGACATGACATTACTTGGGCAGACAATGTGGGGTGAAAAAAGCAATAAACGCTGGGTGGAGGTATCTAGCTGGGTGCCTGTTAATCAACTTGTTACTAAGTAGAGATGATTCCTCTAACAGGGTGGGAATTGGGCAGTTAGGGAGAAGAAAACCATTTATTCTATCTTTATTCTGTCTATTCTATCTTATCTATCTGTGGGTCTCTGAAGTTTGGAGCAGGACCTGAAGCTACAGGCCAAGTGGAAGGGTTGGACTGGTAAAGCTGATCTTCCCTCCACCCTGATACGTGCATTGAGTGAAACAGGAGATAATGACTGCTCTCAAATGCACATGTTCTGCCTCAGATGTGAGACTTCTGTTTAAACTCAGCATCTCTACAGTGTTCTTCAGTTAAAAATGCAAATGCCTCCTTCCTGGCGACCACTTTCCAGTTGTACACTGCACTGGAGGCAGCATGCAAATGAATTATTAGCCTGTCTCTCCAAGCCTATGTCACCAGTGCGCCTTGCCAGAGCATGGCATTTCTTTTTGGAGTAGCTGTGATTATAAATGGTGAGACATTCATGCAGTCATTTTTTTATGCATTTTGTTTTCTCTTCTGTGCTGAGTTCCTTATGGAGTGTCCATAAAGACTGGGAAGAATTCTTCTGTAGTTTTTCTGTGGACAATTTACGATGCATACCAGGAACGAGGTTCAACCCTGAGCTGGCTGATGCCTTGGGACAAGCTGCGGCATACACAGAAGGCTCAAGAAAGCCACAACAAATGTACCAACATTCTCCAGTCTGTTTGTAGAACAAGCCTGGTCATTTAGTTCTAGCTACAATGTTGTTTACTGCTGGACAAAGATGAGGCTGTGCTGCAATGGGTCTTTGCTTGCTCAAGTGAGCTTCGTCCTCTTACCAAATCTAAATACGGACCAATTGTATGTGCCACCGAGTGATTGGGCGTAGCTCTAAGCTCAGCTCCAGAGCACTGTGGAAGCTCTCTTTCATGCTGAATCTGGATGAATAGTACAGGGACTAGAGAATGCCCAGCCACCAGCAGGCATTTGAAACAAGGCTTTAACAAAGTACAATGTCGCTATCCTTGAGCCTAGAAGAGCAGCCAATGATGCAGATAGAAGATGCACAGGTCAGAGTTTGATGTATCCTCCTTTCCTTGCACTGAAGATGAAACTCTGAAGGTGCAGGGCTGAAGTGTTGCCTGACAAGATGTGGGAGGAGTATGGTACATGGTACATGGAGCTAGGGACTGGAAGAACAGGAGAGCCCTTGAGGACTGAAGAATATTAAAGACTTAGTGTGGAGCCAAAAGCCAGAAGGATATTGCAGGGCTGCAGTAAGTCGGATGCAACCTGCCCTTGATATTTCAGATTTTGGACAGTTGTATCATGTGCCATCAGCCTCTGCAGCTTTTCCAGTCCTATCTTCTAAACAGACTTCCATTCACCATACTTGCTGTTCTACAGAGTAGTGATTTTTGGCCCATTAACAGTGGCCAGACTTCTGATGTGATTGCCTTAAATGCTGATGGTGTGACTGCCTTACATGCTGATATTGCTTTTGGTAGGCTTAGAGGCTGTCATCTTGTTCTGTATGCTGATGGTGCTGTGGAAGTGGGACAAAGACTTTCATCAGAGAGCTGACAAGGAAGCCTGCTGAGGCAAAGGACCTTGCTGGGCTCGGGCTCAGAGTGAGAGGCAAACTGAAGCTGATTTTAGTCGCTTTGCTTGCTCTATTCCTTTTGATGTGTTTGAGGCTGTGCTGTTGGAAGCGACAACAATAAAGGAGTGATTCCCCAATGGCAAATTCTTCTCAACTTCAGGGAGGACAGAATGAGACCTCCAGTGACTTCCTTCCATAACAAAGGAAGCTGGAAATACCCTGTCTTTTTGGGGCTGTCACATCTGGCTGACTAATCTGGCCAGTCTTTAGTGTCTTTGGGGACCCTTCTTGACTTTGTGTGTCTGCCTCTCCTGCCTTCATTCTTTTAAATATATTTAATCCTGTTTCCTACTGAAAAAGGAACTCTGTGGAACTGGGAAGTTACAGTGTGGGTGAGCAGCCCCACTTCTGGTTCCGTGGGATTTTTTGGCCTTCGAGATACTGCATGTTCCACAGTGATCTAATTATTTTCTTTATTTTCTTGCAAATAGCTTCACTTTCCTTTTTTAAAGGAATACTCACTTAAGAAAATGTCTAATCAGTATTTTTGATCTTGTAGCATTGTACCATCTCTCCCACTGCATAAAAGTGCTTCCTATATTGCCTTGGCAATAGCTTTATTTTAGAGTTTAAAAGAGTTCTCTATGGTGTTAGAAGACACAGGGGAAAAGATGGGGGAAAGCTTGGCAAGGTTTTGGTTGTAGATGAAAGAACATGATAAGCACTGGGGACTGTTTATTTTCCTATGGATACTCTTCCCAGACAGATCCCAGAGACTTGCTATGTCTTCCAGTTTTGTATTCAGGTTCTAAGTGGTCTGCTGCCTGCTCATAGAGCACAGTTCCTCTTCAGTTAGGATGCTGTCTGTTAGTGGCTTTAGAAAAGAGGACTGTATCCTTAAAACAGTAGGGGTAATCTTTGAGGTTTAAAACACAGATGTTGTGCCCTCTGAACATATTCTGAACTGTAGGTGGGTTCTCTACCTGAATGGTGACCTTGCAAAAGCGGAACTGCCCGAGGTTGCTGTGGCTTACAACACTGATCAGACCTAACTGTGGTTAGTCACAGCCCTGGATCCCTGCAGGTTCAAGATTAAATGCTTGTAGCATGGTTTTCCTAAGCAGATCTGCAGAAATGTGCTTGTGCATGTAGTACATGTAGTCCAGCTGGCACATGCCTTTGTATTTGCTTAGTTTACAGTTACTGAGCTGGCATTGTATAATCCAGCTGCCTTATTTTACTTCTGAGAGACTGAAGGTGCTTGATTCAGTACTCTGGTCCTCCCCCAAAGGGAACAAAGTAGGCCTAAAGCAATCTATCTGGAGCAGTGTGTCCTCCAGGGATGTGAAGGCAAGGCACCAGTCCTGCCTGCCCACCTGACCCTGGTGTTGTCCGGCACTGCCTGAATTAAAGATGTGTGGGACTTAATTTTTTATGTCGGTCGTGCCTGCTTCTTTGTGGAAGAGGAAAAGCTGAAGTGATGTTGTTTGTCTGTCTTTTCTGTCCTCTCTCCCCGCCCCTTTTTTTTCTTCTCCCTTCACAAGTGATTTGCCACTGGGGAAGGAGCACCTGCTTCCACGTGCTATCTCTGTCTCTCTCCCTTTGTGTGTATATGGACTGCTGGAGAAGCTTCATGCTAGAGGTGCTGAAACTCACAGCAGTGAGTTTTCTACCCCGCTCCTCTTCCCTGGACAATGTTGTTACTGTTGCATCTGCTCCCCAGCCTCCCGGGCTCTTCAGCAGGGGCTCCATCAAGTTTGTGTGACCTTAGCACTGTATTCATGCCGGAGGAGTTGCCTTCCGTAATGATGTCAACTGATGAGGTTAGCAGGATGGTGGCGGCCACGATAAGACATGACATGTTCTAATGATTCGCCTTAGCGGACTGCGTGTGTGTGTTGGGGGGGCACAGAGGGGCTTAGAGAGGGGAGGTGGGGGCCCCACAGGTGCCGACAAAGACTTTGACCTTTGCTGCTATAATATCAGTGTTTCACAGGCAGGGCGGTTCGGTAACCCACTTTCAGCCCATCAAAAATTGATTTAATTGCAATTTTTTCCCCCAATTAGGAGCACTGGAGCTTAACTAATTGGAGTAATAGAGAGTAATAAGGCTCTGATAAAAAGCCTTCCTCTGCCTCCTTTGTATCTTGTGTCATTGCCTGTCAGAGGTCAGAGAGCTTGCATATTCTATTAGGCAGAGTTGCCTTCATTTGTACAAATTAGTTTACCCAACAGTAATTAAAATGCCAGTGCAGGTCGGGGAGAGCTGAATACAATTGATGGGCACATTGGTGAAGGATTTGACAGCTCCGGTGGCCTGCCTTGCCAAAGCGTGTCAGTGCTGAATCAAAGGCTACACAAACCCACAGACCCGTGTGCTTAACCCGCAGCACTGTCAGCATCAACTGCCCTCTCTCCTCTTCTTCTCTACTCTTCGTTTGAGACTTGCTGCTTCTTCTCCTTCTTTTCTTACTCTGCTTAAGACTTTTTTTTTCTTTTTTTAAGAAAAGTTTCCCATCTGTCTTCGCGCTATCCTTTCTGTTGATTTGCTTTCATAATGCTACTGCAGCTCCCCCATCCTGTCTCCCTGGGTGCTCCCCCTCCTATCTCCCTCCCTCCCCCTGCGCCTTCCACATTCCCAGCTGCAGGGCTTTCTCAAGTAATAACTTCTTTGTTTCCTGGTCTGATGAGTCTCCATATATAATAGTCTCCAAAATGGAACAACGATGTCCAATTCCAGGGGGCGGGGGAGTGTACGAGGGAGGAAGGAACAGGCTCTTGCACGTGTCAAGCAGATTCTGGACTCAAAATCCCCAAAGAGCGGAATAGGACTTGGGAAGCAATCTGTTTACAGTACAGGGGAAGGGCATAAGCCTGGGCCACGGTGAAAGTTTGGAGAGAAGAGGTTAGAAAGAACCTATTTCACCCAGATCCCTTCAATGGCTTTGTATAGCCAGAATCGCCAGCTCAGCTCAGCCAACACTTGCTCTGGAGGCTGGGTTGACAGTGAGAAAGATACGTATAGTACAGTGGGGTTTGCATCTCTGGAGTTGAGACCATTTCCAAACCTCATGACAAATAGCATCTTTTGGAAAAGACCCACATGCAGCTGTCTCTTCCCAGCAGTCATATCTAGCAGTGTTTTGTCCAGGATGGGGTGAAACAGGGGGGTCGGCATTTTGAGAGCAGGAGTGGGATCATCCCCACTGGACTGTAGCCAGCGCACTGCTGCTGTTGCCAGAAATGCCATGGGATCTGTAATGGCTGCAAGTCAGTCAGATGGAGAGAAGTTCTTGTGTTTCTTCCAACAGCACTGCCAAAATATGCATGCTCTCTCATATCCCCTGGCTCAGCTCCTGTTGAGGGGGATGATCTCTAATAGGATGCCTTTTCAGTGGCATGGAGAAGGCTTTCCCTCCCTTCCCTCCCCCCCCTCACCCAGGAGAGAGTTTCAAGTGGGAAGAAGAATGTCAGAATCTCAGATGACTAGAAGATGCTTTGCTTTGGGCAGCAAAAGCAGGCTGAGCGTGAAATATGTGTGTCCAAGTGCTCTGCAAAGTCCCGGCCTTCTTGGCACAGTAGAGATAGAAATGCTACATTGGCTTGCTTGTTGCTTTTAACCTCCCAGGGAATCCCTGTCAAGACGACATACCCAGCTGTGGTAGTCCTGCAATGGTGCTTATTTTCCACTTAGAGGAACCTCTTGGAAGGAGCTCATAGTAATGATGCCCAGCGACTTTCATAGGGCATGAGAGGGCTTAGTGGGGAAAGAAGCTCTGCGTCTCCAAGCCCATCTGAAGCTTGGACTAAATATAGCAGTTTTTATGAGAGATAAGTCATACCTGCACTAATGTTTGTAGGGCATCTTGTGCTTTTCTCTTCCCAGTCTAGTCTCTTCTCAGTCTCTTTGACTCGTGAAAGCATTGGTAGGGAAAATAAATAACACTTATTAAGCTGGTGATTGAATAAGTCTTAATGCTGTCCTGCTCATATACCTCTGGAAGATATTTTGAAGCTAAACTTTACATGCTTAGCTCCAGTGTACATGTTGTCTTACACCTACCATAGCTGATGTGTGTTGCCCTTTTGCTTGGAGTCAAATTGGCATCTCTGCAAGGTGCTCGGTCACAACAAGCCCAAGGGCTGAATTTATCTGTCTCCAGACCAGACTCAAAGTGAGGGACCCTGCGTCATCCCCTGGCAATCCAGCCTTCAAGTTCTGTTCGTTCTCAGGCTTTGGCAGTCTCTCACAGGCACTGCTTCCTTGTGTATGCCTTGTGGATCCTATTCGGTAATTCTAGCAGTGAAGGTGCCCTGCTTTTCTGGGAGAAGTCTTATCTTTGCTTGCTAATGGGCTCCAGCCTGTTAAAGATAAGGCTGGCAAACCTGATCCTCCTAAAGTATGAAACAAAATTCCTGTTGGCTGAATAGAGTCAGCTTTACCCAGAAGAGACTTGTCTGTGGCCCCAAGGCTTGTATGTGATGCCATAGAAGGATCTCTTCATTTAACACTATAGTTTTTGGAGGGGTGGGGGATTAGGACTGAGGAGGGAAATCTGAAGTCCAGAACTGTCAGCATGAGCAGAGATTAGACCTTGCTGTTCCTCCCACCTTTTTCTCCCTGCTGGTGTACCTCCATGCTAATTTAGACCTGTGGCAACCATCAAAGCCTTGCTGCATACCTTCTGCACAAAGGAGCCTGTCTCCCATATGGGGACGTTCTCTGCTGGGACAGAGTCAGCTTGTCCCCCAAAGAAAAAAATCTTAAGCACCCAATTGCCTGCTTGACTGACTCCCTGGCTGCTATTATGTTTCTAACCACAGTAATTGGCTTTAGTAGTTATTAATGGATTATGTTTGGGGAGGGAGGGATAGAACCCAACACCTAGCTTTGTAGCTGAGGGATTCACTGACCAAAGCGCTGCTTTCCAAACATGAGGTTTGACTGGCAAGCTGTATGAGCAAGTCCTTTTTATCTGTCTGCTGTTAGATGAGAGATACTGGCACACAGGCAGTGCTCACTCTTGTCTTGTGCACTGTGGTGGAGGGAAGGCAGGTATTGAGCAGAAACTCTGTATCTAAAGCAAAATGCTGCAAGCTTTCTTAATTGGCCTTTGTGGCTGTTGAACAGGGATGGGAATCAGCTTCTATAGTGACTTTTCCTTGGACTCTCAGATTTTGGCCAGGAACTTCCATGGGGAAAGGTACATATGTGCACTCTTACAGCATATGTTGTTTGGAGCCCTGTGCTGCAGGTATATTGAGCCTATTGCACATGCACTGTTTGTGAACTTAGGATTTTGCATGTGAGGGAGCCTAGTTGGAGGCTATCTGCAGTAGCTCTAGCTTGGTACTGCAGGCTCCATCCACAGAATCACAGAATGGATAAGGTTGGAAGGGACCTCTGGGGATCATCTAGTGTCCACCCTCCTGCTCCCCCCCCCATCCTCTCCCCCTCCAGCTCAGCAGGGTCACCTAGAGCATGTTAGACAGGGTTGCGTCCAGGCAGGCCTTGAATATCTCTAGAGAAGAAGACTCCACAACCTCTCTGGGCAACATGTTCCAGTGCTCCGTCACTCTCACAGTGAAGAAATTCCCCTTCACATTCAGGTGGAACTTCCTGTGGTTCAGTTTGTGCCTGGTGCCTCTTATTCTTTCGCAAGCGACAACTGAAAAGAGTTGTCCATCCCTAAATGGAGATCAATCCCTAAATGGCAGCTAAGGATCATGGTGCTTGTGTGGACACTTTCAGGTATGCATGCCTGGGGAGGAAGGATATAAGCAGGAAAAAGAGAGCTTTTGGTAGCTAAAGCTTCGTGCAGCTCTTTGGGATTGTTTGATAGTAGATGTAGATAGTGATAGCTGTCTGTCTCTTCTGCTTAGTATGCTTGGCAATGTTGCTTCAGCCTTATGATTTGGCGAAAACAGTTGCTGAGCTAAAACATGGAGCTAGGACTAGAAAGAGTCTTGAATTCTGGCCCTACTTCTACAAGGCTTTGACTTTGAAGTTGAGTGTGTGTTCACACCTTCACTACTGGAGTACTTTGTAACACCAGCAGTAGTACTTCTCACAGAAGCTGAGGAGATTACGAGAACCCATTCCCCATGCGTTAAAGCCTTGGAGACATCTTCTGACCTCCAAAAGAATGTTGTAGAGGATCAAAAGAATATTTAAAATTTGCTATTTTTATGGACATGGCAAGTTTACTTATTTTGCTTTCCTCTTTCAACTGCCAGCCCCTGTGTCATGCTGCGGAAGACGTTTAGGCAAAGCATAGAGCCAGCCTGTATTTAAAGTAGTGACTGTTTCCTGCATTCATGCTGTCCTTGTTGCAATGATTTAAACATAGTTTTGGCATTTTATTTTCAGTAGCTGCAATAAATGTTTCTTTGTGAGAGATCATTTATAGCTTACTTAGAAATCTTTGTGTGAATTGGTTCCTCTTCTTTGGATTGAGGATAAGAAGCTGGCACAAAGCAAGCAGTGTGGTATGGAGAGCCGCAGCACCAAAGTGCTCCTGCTGGCTCAATTTAAGGGTTAGTTCTTATCAACTAGTTCAAGGCCAGTGGATATCAGGTGACTTCTGCAGCCAGCATGGTATTGCCAAAGAGGATTTTGGATTTTGGAATGGACTCTGTTGGAAAGTGTGAACTGAGCCAAATATTGTTGCAACAGAGTTATGCTGAGGTATCTCTAGTAGAGGGTACTTAAACACTGAGCAGGGCAACTTGATCCAACTTTAAAATTGGCCCTGCTTTGAGCAGGCTGGGCTGGAGACCTCTAGAGGTTCCTTTCAATTCATGTCATTCTGTGATTTGTTAGACCTGTGATGCTGCAGCCAGTTCATGATGGTGCTGGGAATTTGTCAGCAGGCAGAAGCAAGACATGAAATAGAAAGTTAACAGCAGGTTTTCCGTGGGGTCTATCAGTAGCTTATGGTTTCACTGACAGTATATGAAAAGTCACGAGTACTGTGCTAGCTGTTCTGAAAGTGTCATTGCAAGTACAGCTATTCTTGTTCTAGGCTTTACCTCCACACACAGAGATATATCTATATTTCCTGCCAATTCTCGGCAGTCATCTTCTGCTGAGAAGTTTAGGCCAACTCCTGATAGAGCTTTGAAGCATCTCTCTTCAGAGCATGAGGATTTGAAGATTTGTAAATTGTTTTGTTTTGTTTACAGCTCATTTGTGACGGGGACAGCCTGCTGTGGACATACCTCTCCTCTGAGAATCTGGGACTTTGAGAGGTAAGTGAGCTTCCAGGTTATGAAGAATGACTCGATTTGAGAGAAGTGAATAACCATGAGAAAATCAATGCCAGAGAGGGCACGGGATTCTTGCTTTAGTCCGTGTAGGCAAAGGATGGTTAAGGATGAGATCTGGAGGGAAAACCCACTTGGCATGGAAAAGTATGTGTGTGTTGCGAGGGGAGGTTTTGGTACAGCAGGGAGCAACTCCACTTGAAAAAGGTAGTCTTGAACATAAAGCCCGAGAGAGGAAGCAAGGGTTCTGTAGAACAGTAGAAAGGATGATGATGACTGGAGGGTGAGAAAGTGAGTCTGGGGAAAAATTGTGAATTTGAGCCTAAACATAACTTGTAGAGTGGGGCATTTCTGTCTCTGGTGAGCCCGTCTCAGCTTGGCAGCTTTGTTGCTGGATTACTGGATAGATTACTCCAGACACAAGATGGAAGTGGTCACCTTGACTAACAACTGGCTCCTACGAGCCTGTTCCTGGCTGGCTGTTACCACAGGTTTTACTTAGGCTCACTAAGAAACATCCAGCACAGGAATGACCGTTCATGTGTCTAATTTCATAGCTATACTCATCTCCATCGTCAGGAAGCCTCCATGGACATATAGTCTCTTTTCTTCAGTGCTGTTTCTTCCCAGCTTGTCTTGTATGTATCTGGTTTCTCCTCATTAGCTATGTTCAGTCAGAAAATACCCATTACACCTTCCTTTTCCTCTCTCTCAGTCCATACTTTAACCAGAGCCATAGGACAGTAGAAGGTGACCTGCATCCTCCCATTCACCCACTGGTCCGTGGGTGACTGATGGGAAGTCGAAGGTGAACACAGTCTGTACAGTCATCTTGTCCTGGCTGGTGTTTCTGGTAGCTCAGAGAGGTGAGAGGTGGGAAGAGGTTATCTAATGAAATGATTTAGGCATGTTGTCTTCCTTCTGTCTTAATAAGCATCAGAGGTTAATTATTGTGGCCTGTGATTTGAGGCCACTGAGTAATTTCTGTTTGGTGAAGGTGCTGACCTTAGCAACTGGGGAAACGTTGGGCTCAAATCCTGACATGAGACTCAACTGCTGACAAATTTGAGACTCTCAGCCTGGGGCGTTTTGTGTGGTGATAGACGGATAACAAGTATTTGACAGGATTATTGAATAGCAGCTCAGCTTTCCAAGGCTGGTATGCTCTGGGTAGGAGTGGCACAGCACATTTTATCAAGGGAGTGCTGTCAAGGCTGGGGTGAGCTGGTGAGGTCTGGGGGGAATGTGGAGGGGGGAGTGACAGAAGGGGCTTGAGGGGTGTCAGCAGAGCTGCATTTGAAGAAAGGTAGAGGGGGACTGGTGTGGATGCAGGGCTGGTCTGAAGACAATTGTTCTCTAATGTGTAGTTTAGATTGTCCATCTGAGTCTACTGCATCAAGTACAAATATAAAGCAGTTTATTTCTGTGAAGTAATAAAATTAAAAGACTTGGCAAAGGATGCATCCTGCAAAGGACAAACTAGAGAAAGACAGCCCAGGTGTATTCAGCTGTGGTGCATGTTTCCTGGTGACCTGACGGTGCCTTTGGAGTAACCAGAGGGATGCAGGCTGTGTTGTGATACCTCTGCCCCTCATTCCCCCTGGCCTTTCTTGAATAGAGGCATCCGACAGGAGTGAGGAAGATAGACTGGGGCAGGAGGTGGGGGGGGGGGTCACCTCTCTGACAGCCTTTCCCAAGGAAGCCTGAAGAGATAATAAAGCTGTGTGGAAAATAGGATTAAGGTAATGAACAGGCACAACGGAGTTTGATCTTTCAATAACGTCAAAGCCTGAGTGACAGGCAAATAAAAAAGCCAAGGCAATCTAGTCCACTGGGCCTCTGTTGCAATAGCTGGAGTGTCAAACTTATTCTTCCCTCTTCACCTGTCACAGCTGGAATGCAATGTGCCACTGGGGCTCTTCCTCTGCGGGGACCTGTGCGTGGCCTAGGAGTTTTGTCAGCATGTGCCAGGCAGAGGTGGTGTGGGGAGCAAGGCTGGGGAAACCAGCACATAGCTTCTTGGGAAACTTGATGTGATCATTCATAGCGAGGGAGTACAGAGCTGTGCCTGCAGCAATTAACTTTCCATAAACTGTTCTTGTTCTTACACAAAATGCAAAGCTCTGGATTCATTTTTAGGGCCACCCACCAGTCGCATCGGGAAATACTGATTTCTTGCTTTGGGATTTGTGCATGTTGTCTCCATGTTGACACTGTAGAAGTGGGAGTATGGCAGGGAAACACAAAATGTTGGAACTACTCAGAATGGGAAAGCTGCTCCTGTGCCAGCTGTGTTCTGATAAAGCCTAGCAGATAGTCAGAATCTACCCAGGCCCTCCAAGTCAGCTGATTACCTTCTCCTTGTGGCCAAGAAGGACCAGTCTGATCTGCAGAGGCTGAACATAGTAAAGATGTGTCTCTAAGAGCAGAAACTGACCAATTTCTCCCTCAAAAAACGAGGCAGAGGAGAGTCTGATGCTTAAGACGTGTTCTTTAAAATACAGGTTTCGTTAGCGTCACCTTGATTTTTCAGTGTTTTCCAAGACCTAAAAGTTAGTTTAGTTAGCTGGGTTTTGTGTACATGGGTGTGAGTAAGTAATACTGCAGCAGCTCCTGTGGCATTCTCTTCCCTTGGGGTAGGTGGTCTTTTCCCCACAGCTGAGAGCTGAAACATGCTACAAAAGGATTTAAAGCTTAAATAACCTTTTGTGTACTGATCTTCTTAGTTCCAGGCCAGATAAGTCCTTGGCTGATGCTTGTAGCTGTTGGTCATGGTGTGTTTTCGTATTTACGACCTTCGCTGTTCTCTGACCCTGGGGCAGCCATCCTCATCCCTCAGAGAGGAAGGGGATAATGTCTTCACCTGGAAACATGTTCTGGGCTTTAGAAAAGGCTGGGTTTTGAGGCAAGGCAATTTTTAGTGGGGAAAGGAAACACCTCTTGCTGCATCCCACCCCCACAACTGTCTTTCATTTCTAACTCTGCTCAGATGATGGTGTTTGGATCAAAGCCGAAACAGGCAGCAACAAGCAATTGTCAAAGGGAGTCTAAAGCAGGGGAATGACCGCGTAATGCCAAGACACTGTCTCTGATGGCTGAAATTCCAGCTGCTGCCACACCTGGCCCTCTCTCCTGTAATGAAGGAGGATTTTTTCTTTTTGCTTTTGAAGCTGTCTGGCTGCTCCTCTAGAGGACACATCTCAGCTCACAGATGCTACGTTGTACCATCAGATTACTTTCAGATGTGGGGAAGTCGCTGTGCACTTCTTGCCACTCAGTACTCAGGTGAGGCATGTGTGAATAATTTTTAGGTGATTAGAGGTCTGCACAGGAAAGGAGAACGGATAGCAGTAAGGGCCACTGAATGCCAGCTGGTGTCCTTGCATCGAACATCACCTTTCTTTGCTTGGCCCTTCCTGTCTCATCTGCCAGTGCTAGTGTGTGGCTCAGCAAAACAGCTAGTTAATGGCAGGTGAGAGAGAAGGAAACTTTCCTCACAAGCTACTTCTCTTTCTTTTCCCACCTTCTATCTCTTTTGGAAGACCAGTGTGACACACCATTGGGAACAGCTCCAAAGCCAGCATATGTGCTTTGCCTGTAGACAGCTGTTGCTGCCTAGTGTATCATAGTGGTCTGCATGTCTTTGGGAGACAAATGCCTCAAGGATGCTTCTCCTCAGGGTATGATACTGCAGAGGCATCTTTTCAGCAGTCCTTGGAGCTGTTCTGCCAAGCTTGGTGTTAGAAACAGAGTGGTGATCTGTTGGATGTGGCAGTCCCCATGCTGTAAACATATCCCACGTTCTCCTTGCCCACAACAGAACGTGACCGACCCAGGGCCCGAGAGCCGTTGTGTAAATGAAGACAGTTAGCTGTGCCTGCAAACCACCCCAGCTCCTCTACCTTTTTTAATACCCAGTCTATGTCCATCTCCTCCCTGCTTTTGAAAACATTTTTGGCAGAGTGTGGTTTTTTTCTTTTTCTAAGAACCCTCTAATTTCTTTTTTGGTTTTTCTCCCTCTCTTGAGCCCTTTGAAAGTGGCTTTACGCCGTCACTGACACCAAACTGACAATTTGCGTTTCCCCACTTCTTATCCCTTTATGGCAACAGATGTTGAAATTTTGTATCCCTTTTATCTGTCCCTCTTTGCCCTCTTCCTGTAATTAGGTTTCCCTTGTTAGCAGTACAAAGTGGCCCGGTTTGCTGCCTGGCCTTTTGAGCCATTGTGTCTGAGCACATTTTTTTCTCCTCTTTCGGAAGAGTTCCTTCCCCCTTAAGTAATAGGCAGAGTGTGGGCCAAAGCTATGGCTTTTTCTTGTTTCTTTGTTCTCCATTTATCTCTGCCACCTTTTTCAAAGGGATGGGGGGGGAAGCGTGTGTGGATGGAAGGGGAAGATACAGAGTTGCATTTCTTGACGATCAGGCCCCCCCCTCCCGCCCCGCTCTTCAGGTGTTCAAGGCAGGTGCCTTTGATGTCTGCACATTTTGGGGAGGTGGGAGGAGGAGGATTCATGCAAGTGGCTTGGGAGTGGAGGAGAAGAGAGGTTCAGGTGCGTGCCTCGTGTGCACAGTAGAGGGGTGGGGAGGAGACTTGCAGGGTAGATGGGCAGCTGCTCAGCAGGTTCAGTAACCCATATTTGCTGCTAGTGCTGTCATGTTGTGGTCTGTCTTTCTGAGAGGCGGCATAAGTATTACCACCACAAGCAGATAGCCAAAGTTTGTTTAACTTACTGCTGCTTGATCTCTAGTATCTCTTTCTACTGGAGCCTCACAGGGGGCTTGCTAGGTTGTGCCTGCCTGTGCAGCAGGGTGGGTAAGAATTAGTTGCAGGCTTTCAAATCTCAGTGTATCTTGATTTGCATCCACTCTGGTGATTCTTTATACCCCCTGAATGAACATGAGCAATTGTCAGGAAGGAGAGAGGGTTTGGGGGCTTGGAAACTTCTGCTTCTTGTGCTGGTCTTGATCCGCAAGTGTAATTGGACAGTTGTGGTAGGTAGAATTGAGCACCCCGGTTGTATGTTGTACCCTGTAGTGCTAGGCTCTACTGGCATGGAGCTGAGGGAGACTCTGGTCCAGAGATTTGACTGTATACTGCCTGAATTCTTCCCCCAGCTACTGGATGTTGTTTGTAGGCCATTCTAGGGGTAACAGTATAAGCTGATCACTGCTGATGTTTTGCTGTTTTAATCCAGTCCTCCCTGGCTTTGTGTCCTGGCATGCCCATTTTTCTTTTTTTCCCCCTCTATGGAAGCAGATAAATGAAATGAGTATCTGCAGGTCTGGTTCTTGGTTATAGAACTTGTTAAATGCTTTTAACAAAAGCTTTTTTATGTAGAGGCTTGGTGTTGGATACATGAGCAAATTTCTTAGCGCTGTGCTCTAAAACAAGTTCTGTAGTGGGCTCTTCTCTCCATAGCTTTGAACTCTAAGGTTTGAACAGATTTGAGACCCTCTGATTTTATGATAAAAGTGTATTGGGTGAAGGGGAGCAAATGGGGTTCAGCACTGAAGTTGCTAAATTGAAGGAGAAGATAGCCTACCCCAAGAAGGGTAAGGAGTTTTATCTTTTTATCCCTCTGTTTTACCCAGGCTTCTGAACACAGGAAAAAATGGGTAGAGATGTCAGTGGAACAGGAGAGGAGTGATAGCAAATATTATCCTGGCACTGACAACGTTTTCACAAGATTTTGTGAGCAGAAAAATCATAATACCATGCAGCAGATCTAGAATCCCCTCTGATGCCCTGTTTTTCTGTGGATTGGTCATGCCAAATATCTGTCTTGGCTGAAAAAAAAAATCTCTCTAGGCTTCATGGAAAAGAGGCTTCACACTTCTTTGAGGTTTAGGTTTCTTTCTCAGCATCTCTGCCTTGACTGAACAATCTTTAGATTACGGTAACTATTTCAAAACTTGTGTAGGAATGAACTTCCAGGGCCCTGCTCGCCTCTTATCACTGAAAGCAAATGTGCACCTTCTACTGCCTCCACTCATGCAGCAAAATGATCCACAGATAATTCCTCTTTCTCAGATAGTTACTCACTCTTCTCTGAAGGCTCTCCTGCTTGTCTTTTGCTGTGCTGTTTTCATCATCCACCCCATTACAGATAACTTTGGTTACTATTTTTAAAGCATCAGTTCTGAGTGTTCCCATTTGTACATCCTTTGGTTATTCAGGAATGTGAATGCCATGCCTTCTCCCCAGAGCTCAAAGAATGGTTGGTGAGGTAACGCAGTAAAGTCTATTGGAGGATGAATTCTAGTCTTCAGGCAAAACCCTTCCTTGGCCTGCTTGTATTAAATCAGTTTGGCTCATTGGCTGTCTTTGCTGAGTTTCTAATTTGGTACTTGGAATCATTCCATCTGCAGTAATGTAGTTAGGATGGAGAGTTCAGATGTCAATCTAGGCAAAGGCAAAGTGGGTATTCTTCACGGAGCTACCCATTCCACCCGTGACTTGAGGAGCAAGGCTAGATGTAAACGTCTGTAGCCTTCAGGCATGAATTAATCGCCTGACAAGGTAGAAAGGAAATTCCTGCCTCAGTACTGCAACTCTTAACCACAGGGTTTGATTGCTTTGATGTGAGATGCCAAGCATTGTTGGAAGCAGGACACTGTCTTCTGGGGCCAGTGCTGGAGAAAACTGGCTGCTGCAAGGAGTCTTAAGCATCTGTCTCTTGGGTGACTGCTCATCTTAGCTGTTTTGCCGTGTTCAGAGCTTTCCCTCTTTCAGGTACAGTGGATGGCTTTAGTCTTGGCTGGACGTACAATGTATTTCCCATGACCTGCACACATTCTCAAAGAGTTTGGGGCCCTGTGGTTCTCTGTTGATTTTTATTTCTTTATCATCACCTTTTGGAATCCTAAGTTGGGCATCTTCTGCTTTCCCTTAGTTGGAAGGCTCTGATGTATTATTATTATTTTTTAAAAAAGTAAGAGCATACAGGTGTTTATCCTAACTCCTTTCCGTCTTATTGCAGTCTTGGCCTGATCTCACTGCAGATGGATGTGAGGCCAGCTTCTGCCCTTTGGATGTATGCATGTCCAGGGCAGACTGTGGCCTTTGCACTCCTGTTCAGGCGTATTTATGACAACTTTACAAGGTCCCAAACAATTGGTGAGCGTGGGTGGGGGCTGGACACTCCAAGCGCATCAATCAGTTTCATCCTCCTGAGCCAAAGCAAAAGCGATCTTTATTTTTCCCTGGGTTGAGAGAGAATCAACAGAGGCAAGAGAGAAGAATGGGAAGGAGTGAATGAGGAACCCCCTCTGCCACTGGCTAGCGGTAGCTCATTTAAACAGATGGCTTTGTTTTGATTTGGACTCTCCATTTTTTTGTCTCCCCACTAAAGGAGACCTGCAGAGCCCTGTCCAGAAAGGGAGCAATACAGACGCCTGTTCCCACACAAGTGGGGCGAAAGGCGAGAGGCTTTGAGAATTCTCTGCTTCTTTTCCTCGCCTCCTTCTTTTTCTCTTCCCCCAAGAAATCACAGTTTGAGAGAATTCCCCCCTACTCCTCCCGTTGGAAAGAAAGGCAGAGAAGACATTCTTGACATTCTTTGCAGAGAAAAGGGGTTAAATGTCTGAATTTGGGGGTCACCATGTTATACAAATTGCAATCTAATCGTTTTTACAAGAACACACGTGTGCTAAGAAAAGGAGCCGTGGACAAGAAAGAAAAGAGGACAGACAACTTTTTTTGTCCTATTTTCCCCCTCCCCCCCTAGGTTTTGGACTATTGTCATGTCCTGTCTCTCTCCCCTCCTCACCCCCGAGAGGGAGAACATTGGTTTTATAGTTAAATTGGTTCGTAAAGCAGAAGGGCTTGGTGCCATTTCTGTTTGTTTTCCCAAATAAAAGCCCCAACAGGGTCTCTTTTGCGCCGTTGTGGCTTTATTTGAAGAAACTGGCTTTTTCCCATAGCCCAGCATGTCAGTTTATCCTCTGAACTTAACCTTACGGGAACCCAAACAACAAAAACTCACAGGGTCCCAGGGCTGGAAAGGTAAAGAAATTGTATCTTTTTATTGGACCATTTAAAGCGTGTGTGGGCCAATTCAGAGAAAGTAGAAGAAAAGAAGGCAAAACTCCTTCTTCTGTGTCTGTCCCTGTGGTTCCCCCCCCCCCCCGCAACAGTCTCAAACCGTCGTTGGTGTCAATCCCCCCTACTGCCTTGAATCCCTTCAGCTGTGCTAGGGACGCTGAAGGGTATTTCTCCTGAAAACTGCTTATAACAGCATCTCGGAGCCATTTCAAATACAGGGGCTCCCCCAGACTCCCCAAGCCATTTTTGCCTTCCCTGCAGGGATTAGCAGCCTTGGAGAGGAGAAACTTTGGGGTAGGATAACCTTGAGAATAAAGAATTTATTAACGAGCTATGCTTTTCCCTAAAAATATTGTGCATGTTGTCTGACCAAGTTTTTCTTTTCTTAGCATAACCTCTGCATCCCTTAGGTGCCTCAGCCCTGGTTGTGAAGCACCTGGAAGAGACAACAGCTTAGTGCTTCCCTTTCGTTTTGGTGCTCTCCCCAGATGGGATGACAGGAGTTGTGCATACCCAGAACTCTGGATAATTGTCTTTAAGTGGGTTTTGTTTCCTTTCTCTGTTTGACTCTGATGTTCAGTTGAAATATCCAACTGTTTTGAACCGAACAGCTCTCTTTCCAGTAATTTTTTTTTTTTTTTTTTTTGGTAAATGCTTGAAAACTGGCTTGTTGCAAGTAGTTAATGGAGCTAGAAAATGCATTTAAAATACTGCTCAGTTTCTGAATAGCCACATAGTTATGTGCAACAGCTTAACAGTTTCTTCTGTCTGATGGATGATCACAGCTCACAGATGAGGTTTCCAGAGTGAATAAATGTGTTCTGAAAATCAGACATCTCTTGCTTTCAGCAGATCTGAATTCAGCAGTTTCTTTGAATGCTCTTAATACCAAATTTGTTCGCTGCATGTCTGTATAATATGAATGCTAGTGAGTCAGGGTCATGATAAAATTAAGGATGGGGAGGAACAGTGTTCATTGCTCATCCCAGTTTTTGGATTATAGTTCATGTGTACCAGAGACAGCTGGCCAAGACCTGAACAAGTGAACAGGGTGCAGGGAGGGAGGTATGGACTCCTTTAGGGTTCCAGCTCTCAGCAAGGCCCAAGGGAAATCCTGTGCTTTTTGTTCACAGAAATAATAACTGGTTTGGAAGGTGGAGATGGCTTCAATTTTGAGAGCAGCATCCTTGGATTATCTGGAAGTTATCCTTTTGGGCTACCCCATGAGAACTCTGTCTTGGAGTCTGATCGTAGTTTGAATTCATTTTGCTGGGATGAGGAGCAATAGAGTCTTAAGCTTATTTATAAACAAAAAGGCAAACTTAAACAAGGTGGTTTCTTTCTTTGTTTCTCGATAGTTCACTTTCCTGGCTAGTAGGCTTTTCTAGAGACATCAGGATAGCAGTGCTGATGACTGGATTTCCAGCATGGCAAGAAAAGAGTAAAATGTGGAAATTCCAACCAAATAGCTTATTTAAAAAGTAATGGAAATTGTTTTGTGTTCTGAAGAATGTGGAAATTGATGGAAAGGCATCAAAGGATTCTCTGCAATGCCTGAACAAAATACCTTTCATTTTTGGACTCTTCAGTTTGATGCATTTCCCAGACATAGTGACCTTGTTTAAATAACTTGTTCCATCAGCAAGGAGAGCATGGTAATAACACAGCCTTCCTGCGCTAAGAATGAAAAGAGCTCTAGGATCCTGTCCGACTCCAATACCATTTTAATCTGTTCAGGTGCTTTAGAGAAGGCAGGAGAGACTAGGAATATTTGCTGCACCATAGATGGTCTGTGGCTTTCTTGTTTGGCACTTGAAGTTTACCTTTGTCTTCAGATCCTGCGTTGGTCCAGATGGTTTGTGGTTTACGTGCTGCTGAAGCTTGAGAGCTTTGGGCCCTAGGCTGGTATTTCCTGGAAACCTGAACTACCACATCTGTAGTTCTGCTCCACAGACCTCTGCTGGCATGGTGCAGGGTTGTTTTTTGTCTGTGCCACCCAGCAAGTGGACTGAACCCTGTCATGTTCTTGGCCCAGACTGCTCAGTGTGGACAATGGAACAAAACTCCCACTATCTGCAGAGCTAACTAGCTGCCTTGCTGGAAGAGGGCCTGGGAGTGAAACAACTTGTATTTGCTATTGCTGGAGGACAAGGACATGGGGGTGAGTTGGTATGTGCTTCTGTACTTGTTCTTGCTTGGGCTCCATAGCCACTTGCTGACAAACCTTCAAAGCGCATGAACAAGGACAGGGCACACTGGCCTCTGAGATGCTGTAGATCAGGTGGCTGGCTTTCAGAAGGTGTTTGGATGCAGAGGATGAAAAGAAAAAAGTTCTTCCCTGCTGGATTTGGCTGGCACTGATGATCTCTGCAGACTGGAGAGAAACAGAATTCATGATAGCTATCACGGGTCTTTCTGGTTTGTCATCCCTCTTTGACTTGATGTCTTCTGCCCAAGAAAATTGTTAGACAAACATGTTGATGTGCTGGCATATCTGCTGCTTTTCTCCTGTTCCTTAATGGGTTATCTCAGTCAAAGGCTGTGGGTTTTGCTCCCTGGGAAGTGGAAACTGCTGGGGACTGGGCTTTAAGGGCAGGGATTAGTTGGGATGATGAAGACTGGAGAATTTGGGGGCACTAACTTGAGAACCCGAGGCTGAGAAAATTGTGTTGGCAGTAGGTTTCCTTCCCAGCATGACTGCATGTGCTGGAGGAGGGGGGAGCTAGCCTGGCATGTTGCCTGCTTCCTGGAACTTCTGGCCCAGAGACACCTTCATCTGCTGAAAAACAGGGGAAGAATTAATGGACTGTGTTCAGCATCGTTATCGATTTAATTGCCCCCATGCCAAAACACTGAAGTCTTTTGGTTTGTATGCCAAGTGCCCAGGTCTGAAGAGTTCTTCTCCCCTGGCATCAGATTGTAAGTACTTCACTATAGCAAGTAATGTAAGATGCAGTTTCTGTAAACTGCTGAAAAATTGCTTCTGTGTGCAGGGGCTGGACCTCCCAGTTGAAACTTTCTCAACTGGCCTATTCTTGGGGCTGGAGAACTCGATTGCTAACAAACCAACAAAGCCAAGCCAGTCTTTGTTGCAATGACTTGCATGCATCTGGGCTTCTTTCCTGCCTACCAAGAAAAGCTAATCTTATTTTTGTTGATTTTTGTTGTTGTTGTTTGCTTGCTTTTCGCCTGTCTTGACTGGAAAGAGAAGTGGAGGAAGGAAAAGAGTTGTGACTTTGATTGCTGAGATGTTTGGGTACCACTGCAGTGAGGTGTGAAGGCATGGAGAAATACTAGGAGCAAGGCACCTGGGTGGTGTTTACTGTTGCATGTGAAACTCAGAGCAGGAATCTAATCTCTCTGATTTCTTCTGTTCCTCGAGCTCTTGAATGTTCAGTACTGAAATTTTTTCACTTGGAGACATCACCAGGCTGCCAACACCTCTCCTTCCCTGGCAAGCACAGGCAGCGGTACAAGGTGCGCATGGAGGGGCAGCCTTCCAGGCATGGGCAGAAACACTGAAGATGGTTAGGGGAGCTGCTAGAGCACAATGAGAGCTGAAGGTAGACCTGCTTTGCTGTCTCTTCCTCCACACTGAATGTCCCACAGAGCTGAAAGACTTTGTGTGGGTTGGTTGGCTTCTGGCTTAGTTCAGAGATTGTTGGTAGAGGCTAGCACCTGTTGCCTGTTTCAACTCAAGCCAAATGCTGTGGCCTCTCTGGCTGTATGGAGGCTAAACATAGGCAGAGCCCTAGAACTGGTTCTCTCCCGTTGGCTGCTTTTGGAGATATGAAATCTCCCTGATGAGTCCATGCTGGGCTGTGTGGTCCTTGCCACAGCTCCAGTTAGCGCTGTCAGTCCTCCCGGTTTCCTCTCCTGAATGGCAATATGCCCAAGGCAGAGCTGAGTGACAGTGAGCCACTAGGGCCACAGTAAAGGGTACCAGTCCAGGGGTACTCTGTGAAGCTACATGAAACAGCAGCTTGTGCAAAGGAAGAGAGAAGGGCCTGAGCTGCTGGTGCTGCCCTCTGCCCAGGGCCTCTGAGACTTTTTGTTTCCTGTGAGCAGCTCCTTGCGCCTGCCTTAGCATCTGGCTGAGGACTCTGTAGGTTGGACAGTCTGGCCCCTTGTGCACCTCACAAGCACAAGCATGACTCCTGTGCCAGGGTTTTCATGTGTCTGACAGCACAGCTGGGTAATGGGAATTGGGGAGGGAAGTGAGCTGCAAGGACAGCTCAGGCTGGGCCCTGCTGGGTCACCCAGGCAGCCAGTCCCAGGCGCAACTTCTCCCCATCCCCTGCTGGAGAGAGCAGCCGACTCCTCCTCCTCTGATGTATGCGTTACAACACTTGGCTACCGTTACCACTCATAAGGTCAAGAAGGCTGTGCAGAGGCCTTGAGAAGGACTCAGTGCATGTCCATCTGTCCTACTGGCTTTGAAGCATGGCAGATGGAGAGGATCTGTGTGCTTGAAAGGGTAGCAGAGTGCCAGAGCTTGGTGATGCCCAGCCCTGCCACGCTGTATGGTGGAGGCGTTGTCTGTCCCTGCCAAGCCCAGCAGCTCTCACTCACTGCCACTGTTCAGTCTGCATATGCTTCAACCTTCTGACCTGCTTACAGGTGCAGAGTTGCTGCTGGGCTGGTTTACAAGTAACTCTCCAAGGGTTAATGTATTGTGAGAAGGTTGCAAAGGGCTGAAGCCTGGAATCCCCTCGATCCCTTGCCTGGAGAACACAAAGTCCAATAAGCCAGCACCCCTGGATTCATGTTGGGGGGGATTAATTCATGCACTTGATGTTAAAGCTTGTTCGAGAGGTTTGCACGGGGGGGCCATTGCTAGGGCTGGTTGGCCTCTCTAAATGGTTGCTAGGGCCCTGGCATCAAGGGCCAATGTAGCTGCCCACAGCCACGGTCACGGAGGGAATTACACAGCCACAAAGAAATTGTTATTCTACATAATCTGCTCTTTGGAGAGTGACTGTGGGGAAACAGGCTGGCCCCAGCATGCCGCCAGCTCTGTGATCATAGAAGCGTGCTGGCTGCAAAGATCGGCCAGGGCTCGCCTTCTGATCTGGGGACACCAGGGCTCGAGGCGCTAATCTGCTTTATCAGCGATTTCTCTCTCCTGACACAAAGGTGTTTACTTGTTTTAACATCTCCCAGGACTCTATTTCTCCTTTTGTGTGGTCTTTATCCCCCGACGAGGGCTTTAGCCCAGATTACAGATAGAATTAAGGCATTTGGCAATGTGCCTCAGAACTGTGTGATGCTAGATCAAGGAGCAGAAAGTAACAAAATAATGGGGGGGAGGATGCTGGGAGTGACCCCACTGCGGGGTCTGTGCTGTCGGCTTTCAGGACCGCTTCATTGTCCTGAGAACCATGAGCCTGTCGGAGAGGGCGGCCGTGCAGCAGGGTTTAAAAAGCAGGTGCTTCAAGGTTTATTGTGCCTAGTGTTTTTGATTTAGAGGGTGTGAGGAGGAGGAAGAAAAGGAAAGTTTGTAATAGGTGGCCGCCTCAAGCAGCTGGGCAGACTGTCCCCTCTGCTCCTGTGAGACTGCTGTAACTGGGTACTGCTGGCTGCTGGGCAGGAGGAGTGATGCTTAAGGTGGGTTGTCCACTGTGCTTGGTGCCCAGTGTGATTATGGCCTGGGGAAAGGACTCCAACCTCTCTTCCCAGCCCACCTGGGTAGCATGGCAGAAAGGGCCCTTTTGCAGTGAGCTCACGCTGGGCACTATCTGGCTGCTGGCTCTGTGCGTGTACAAGTGTAGTGATACGGCCACAGAGCATCTGGCTTAGAGCTTAGTGGTGATGTTGCTTTTGTTCTTTCACAGTAGGCCAGGAATGAGGGGAGGAAAAGAACCAAGCCATCTCTGGAGCAGCCCTGGCATGGCTCCTCCTGGCCCATCATGTGCAGCCACAGATACAGTGTTTGCAGCATGCAGACTAAATGGAGGAGGTTGGGGAGAGCAGCCACGGTGGCCTGGAGCAGAAGAGTCTAATTCACCTATAGACCTAATCAGAGTGTCAAAGATGTCAGGAAATGCCCCAGTGGGAACTATGCTGAAAGATAGGGTCAGGAATGGGATGGGGTTGATCAGATAAATGGCTATTGCAGGTGATCTGGAGTTTGACTAGGTTGGGAATCATCTCCTGTGGAAATGGAGCCCCATCATTCAGTGCATTGGTCATTTGTCCCAAGGAAGGCAATCCCATTCTGATGGGGATCACTTGTGCCTGTCCCTTGACTCTTCTCACATCTTTGATTCTCCTCTTGGTCAACCTCTATGACAGTTAGTGGCCCAACCAGTGGCAGAAGCTGGGGAAGGGAGGGCAAAGCTCTGCAGCCTTTTGCGCTCTCTTAAATCATAGAAAGGAGATCTAGAGACTCTTGTAATACCATCTCCACTCAGGCCTGCTGGAGCAGAATGGCTCTGTGATCTGAATGACTTCCCCTATTGCATTTCATTGCAGTGGTCAGCTGTTGACTTGCTTAGGGACCGATTTCCACCGTGGAGCTGGAGTCCTTGATGTCTTCTACGAAACGCCCTCGCTTCTCCTTTCATGTGGGTATGACACGTACATCCGCTACTGGGACATACGGACCAGCACTAGGTGAGCAAGGCCTGCTGGCACAATGGTTGCAGGGGCTCTGCCAGAGCAACACTCCTGGGTGCTCCTTGTGGCAGGCTAGAGTCTCGCCTGCAGCTGAATTAGCTCCTTTGGGCACACTGGGCCTCAGTTCCAGTCCAGGCTGTGGGTGGTAGACTCAGCCATATGCTGGTTTGTGTTGTCCTTGCAGGAAATGCGTCCAGGAGTGGGAAGAACCCCACGACAGTGCCCTATACTGCTTAAGGAGTGATGGGAACCATATGATTGCCAGTGGCTCTTCTTACTATGGCGTGGTGCGCCTCTGGGATAAGCGGCAGACTCGGTGCCTGCAGGTGAGGGCTGACTGGAGGATGGGCAACAGCAGGTTTCTGGGTTGTGTTCTGGCAGCCAGGTAGCTGCCTCTTTGGACAAAGAGGTGTAAAGCTTGCTGGGCTGTCTTTAGGGTGAGTTTGCCATAGAGACCCTAGCCTATACACAGGGAAAAGCCTGCTTTGCATCTCAGTTTTTGGGCCTGTAATGTGCAACATGAAAGAGATCTTACGGCTGATTCTCCTGTTTTCTTGCAGAGCTTTCACCTGTCTTCACCCACCAGCAGCCCTGTGTACTGCCTCCGCTTCAGTACCACTCATCTGTATGCTGCTTTGGCATCAGCCCTGCACGTCCTAGACTTCACAACCCCTTGAGGAGCACCACAGCTATTTCTGGTCACCCCAACTCAGCAGAATTGACACTTGGCTCAGGGAATTGCAGGGCAGAAGAGGTGAGAGTGGCCCCTGAGACTTCTCAAGGGATTCTTTGCCTGCCACAAAGATATGTTCAAGAGTGTACAAAGGGCCAGACTTTCTCCACCTCACCTGCCCTTTAGTGGAAATAAAGGCTGACTGTCCTTTACCCTTTTTATTTTGTACAAGTCAGGGTTTTTTTAACTGTGGTTTTTTTTCTTTCTGTGGATACAGCATTTGAGGGGCAGGTTGAGGTGGAATGCCCCATCAGCTGTGTGTGCTGGTCATTCAAGATCAGACAAGCTCTGAGCCATGTGAAGCAAATCTAGATCGTGGAGGGGGGTGCAGTGTTTTGGCAAAAGGGGAGGTGCCTGGAGCAGGGCCTACCTCTCACCTGTGCTTGCTGTCCTGACAGCTGCTTGTGTTGTCCTTCAAAGTCAAGAGCAAGAACTGAGCTAAAAGGCAGAGCCAGTCCTGCTTTCAGCATATTCCTCCCCAACCTGGCCATCAGGTCGGGCTATGCACTTGGCAGGGCTGAACAGTCCCATTTTGCTAAATAAAACACTGAAGGGAAACAGAAAAGACTGTATCTTTTGTTTCAAATTCCAAAGGGGCTATGGTGGTGCCAGCTGATTGCAGAGGCTTGGATGGGCAGAGGAGGCTGGGACTGTTTTCAGACACTGTCTGCATGTTTCTGATAGATCTGTGGCCAGACTCTGTGACGCTGCTGTGTTGAAGACAGTTTCTGGGATCTTGGATCTCCTATTGCTTATTCAAATAAGAAATTAAACACAGGATCTCCAGTTCACTGTAAATCAGCTCCTCTCCAGAGCTTAGTAGCAGAGCTCGTCTTGTGCCTGCACTTATTTGAAAGACCTGAGCCCTCACTGCCTGCATACTGAAGCAACACATTAGACTATTGCAGACCCCAGAGAACTGATATGGTTTATTGGGATCCTGTAGACACATATAAATGAGCTCTGCTCCTTTCTGCATCAGACTTCTGCACCTGAACAGAGTGGGTTTCACAAGGAGCACAGCTTTCAGTGTGCTCTGTGGATCTCTGTGGATGAATGCAGCAGTGTCTGGGGGCCCAGTCCTCCTTGGGGGAGGGGTGCCTGATCTCTACTGGGCTGTGAGCTTGAATTTCCTAAATATGGAAAAGAGTCTTTGTGTCACAAACTGAGTGCTTCCAGAGCAGAGCACCCACCATGGTGCTTTGCTAGGACTTAATAGGCCATTTCCACTGTCAAGAGGCTGCTCTTATCCTTGTGATTCACACAAATTGGAAGAGGGTTGTTTATCTGGAGACCTTAGCAGGGAGGGAGAACAACCACCCACCTCCTTCACCTGCATGAAGACAGCCCTCTATTCCCAGTGGATGAGAGACAAGAAAGTAATTCAAAAGTGTGGTTTTGCTGCAGGATCATGTATTCACAAGGTTCTCTTTCTAGCGCAGCTCCCTGCCATGGTTCCTGACGTAGCTCTGTTGGCAGGTCATGCCTGCTTGTTGCCAGCTCTCTTGTAGTTACTATGTTGCTTCTTATTCTCCCGGAGGGTAAGTGGCAGATGTGAGGTCTAAGTGCTCAACACACAGATGTCTTGCTGTAAAAAGATGCCATTGTTGGAACAATCTTCCATTAGTTCAAAACTGTACATCCCAAAGACTGCTGGTCCAGGATGATGATTACGGGGAATCACTGGGCTATTAGTAACACTGAGTGTAAAACAGATGACTAAAGAGAGATGGTACAGGTCTGTGGTGGGGGGAATTGTTTTTTCTCAGGTTCTAGCGTGTTCCAGGTCCTCTAATGAAAGCAGGAGGGGAAGGAAGACGCAGATACCAAATGTCTTTAGGAGAGTTCCAAGGAGAGGCTGTGAAGGAAGTGGAGATGTTGGGTGGGAGGAGAGGCTTTTAACTGGCAAGGCCCAGCCTATGAATGAGCTGCCATATGTCAGCCAAGCAGGTGAACTGTGCCACTGGTGTGACAGACTGTGAGTCCGCCTTGCCAGCACTGCTGCTTGCCAGTCCTGACACCTCGGTGGCACCCATTGCACTCTGCAGCCCATGGTGGTGAGTCCTGCACTCTTGTAGCTGCTTTTAAGTTCTCTGGGTGAAGCCAAGAGCTGAGCTGTAGCCGCATGAGTGTGTCAGCACTGGTGCATAGAAGGCTGCATCATCCAGCCTTTGGTGGCATTGGCATATGGGAAGCTGCCTGAGCAAGTGGGGCTGGTGCTCTGGCTGTGCTGAGCTCTGGTAGTAGATGGTGACTCCATTCTCATGGGAGGACTCTGCAGATGGGGGCTGGAGTTGCCCAGTCATCCCTCACTGCTGTGTGTAACAGAACATGCCACGTGGACTCTGAGTTTTTCTGGTTTGAAAGCAATTCTTGTCAGGTGAGCTATGCTGGAAGCTCATGACTCGCTCACTTAAGAGTAGGAGTATTTAGGCAGGAGCTTTTCAGATATGAACCAGGAATTAAGAGATGCCTAAATCTGTAGGGATGGCTTGTGTAGGCTAGACACAGTAGCAGGTTTGAGAGTGTGTTGATAAGACAACACTACCAGGGGCATGTTTTCTCCATGCTGACTCCACAGTGAGGTTTGCAATGGGCTATGTTCATGCCCAGCCAAGGAAAGGGTGGGCTGCTGGTACTCCTAAGCTAGCAGGACAGCCCTGTTGTTACCTTTTCCCTCTCTGCCATGCAAATGACGGGAGCTGCATTTCAGTTCCTGTACTCGGCGCCGCAGCTCTGCATTCTGCATGTTGCATTGCAAATGGCTGCTGGTAAGGAAGCAGCTGAGTATTTTGTTTGTGCTATTTCAAAGGCTTTTCCCTGTCCAGGTCAAAGCTCTGATACTGTTTGCAGAGATACCAGGCTCACCATAGCATCCTCCTAAGTGCACAAACGAGCACCCTTAACAACAGTACAGGAGAAGGCTGTTTCAAAGCACATCCCAGGCAGGTAATGGGTGTCAGGAGGAAGTCCGAGTTTTCCCACTTAATGCCTTCAGTGATAGTGCCAGAAGGAATTTTCATGGGGATCTACCCAGCTTTCATGCTGCTTCTATTCACTAAGGATGGGGAAAAGGCTTCTGGCTGAAGCTGTAGTGCACTTCTTTTTTCTGTTGTTGCTTTCCACAACTCGTAGAAGGATCATAAATATCTCTGTAAACCAGCAGACCAGACTGGAATGAGATTGACTGCCCTACCATTCCCAGGGCCTGCAAAGATTCTTCAAACTGACTCTGTTAACAGGACTAATTTTTATTACCAAAAGTAAAATAAATACCTTGAAGCTGTGCCAGAGAGCTGCCCACCACCCCAGACTACCAGCAGCTGCTGCCTACTGGGTCTTGCACTCGCTGTCATCATCATTTGCTGCCTTAATCTTCTTCAGCTCCTTTTGCAGCTCCTCTTCTGCAGCCAGGATCTCCTTTGGCTTCTGGTACTGTAGGACAGAGAGATGCTCTCAGTCCTCCTGTTAGTCCTCTCATCCAAGTGGCCTAACTCAGGCCACGCTGCAAGCAACAGCATGGTTTTTAGCACTGCTCTTTCTGGGCATCTTCTGCCACGGGAAACCCTTCTGTTACTGGCTACCTTTGATGCCTATTTGGAGAGGTGATGCTCTCAAGTTAGGGATGTTTGCCATGATCTGGTGCAGTTTTTGCAGTGCAAGTAAGATTTCCCAAGTGAATATGAAGTCCTGGCCCCCACCAACACCTCTGGAATATCCTGGCAAGCTGTGTTGTGCAGATCCCTGGTGTGTTTACTGGTTGTATGCACACGTTATATAACTATATATAGCATACATTTCAAAAAAGGCAGACAGATGTGAGAGTTGCAGTTTCTCTGTTCTCCCCTCAGAATACCCTTACTCAGCTGCAGCTCAGTGGTAGATGCAGGTGCCTTTTGGCAAGGGTTTGGCCTGTAGCAGATAGGAGCTCAGAAGGGCTCAAGGTGCTGCTCTTGGCCTATTTCCTCTGTATGTGCACCCCCAGCTCTGCTGCGAGGCTTCCCTTGGAGGGGTGTTCTCTTGGTAGCTAGCTCCTACATTTGAGAATTCAAGCACCTGCTGAGAAAAAGGTTCTAGCTGTCTCTGGATGCTCCTTCCAACAGGTAAGTCTTTATTTTGCTAGTCTAACTGTTACCTTGTACATCTTCTCTGGCACAGAGCAGCAGGGATTTTAAGGAGGCTTTTCCAGGCCTAGGGACACAGATATTTTTCCACCTGCAGGTCACCTTGAGCAGCAAGCAGGGCCTCTCCTGGGGTCTGGGATGTCCTGTCCAGTGTCAGCATGCCTGGTGTAACCTGAAACTCTCATTGACTGTGTGACAGAGAAGGGGGCTCATCAGTGACCCTCAGCAGATCTCCCTGCTCTACCTTACTTCCCCAAAGAATTTAATTTCTTTGTGGACATGAAGAGAAGGGCAAAGTTCTATTCCATGTAGCCAAAATCTCACCGTGATGATCAGGGTGTTGTTGGCATGGGTGAAGCTCAGAGCAGCTGCATCGAAGGGGAGCTGGTATCTGTCCAGGTCGGGAATAGGGAACTTTTTGTAGTACCTGCATGTAAGAGGAGAGATACAAACAAACAAAAAACAAACAAAAATTGTAGAATCCCTTTCCCCTACTAGCAGTGCTGAGCTATGCAGTGCTGCTTTGCAAGATGTGCTCTTGCATCTCTGCCTTCATTTCATCCAAGCAGGGTTACTGGGGTCTGCAGTGGGTAGGAAAGTTCCCTGGATGGTAGCTGGTAGCAACAGAACCCTCAGGGTTGGCAGGAGGACCCTGTGCCATGCTGTGCGCCTGCTGGATCCCTCAGGCTGCTGAGAGCACTGGAAACAAACCTCCAAACTGGAAATCAGAACTTGCAAAGTTCTGAATGGCCTTGGTTTCTGGATGTGGGCTAGGTCCCTCCAGCCTGTCTTCAAGCAGTGCCAGGCAGACAGAGCTAGGGAAGCTCTCAGCCGTACTGGCAGGTGTCCCTTGTCACCTTGGTCACCTCCTCTCATTTCCAATAAGTACCAGCTTCCATTAGCTCCTGCCAAAGCAACTGTCAAAGCCTTGCACCCCATGACTGTTACTTTCCTGAGTGATGCACGGTTTTGTGTTCCAGTTCTTAAAACCATCCTTTGGCCCCTTGCTTGATCCTACTGTGCTTTCTGGATCATCTCCTGCTTTGATGCCTCCACGGTGCTCAGAAATACCCTTGGGCATGCAGCTCCAGGTGTGGCTGCCCACAGTCACCTGAGCCACTGCTCCACAGCATTTCCATACAGCATCCTTGCTGGCTGTCCTGGTGCTCTGCACTCTCCAGCCAGCTCTCCTTACTGCTCTTTCCCTGGTCTCTATCCCCACTTCCTGAACACACCTCACATCTAGGTAGAGGATGGAGAGGTTTCTGCCAGCTGCCTACCCAACTCATGTTTTTCCACACACCAAATGTTGGGCTTTGCTCTATTTGAAGGGCTATGTTTCAGGCAGAATTGGAGGGGTTATAAGCTATGTAGGCAGCTAAGGTTTTGCAACCAGAACCACCTTCATCTGTTTCTGGCTTGGCCAAGACGTTTCTCTCCTGCCATGACTTGACCTGTATCTACTGCTTCATCAGATTCACTCGCTGGTGGTCCTGTGCCCACCTAGAGGCATGGCTCAGTTTGCAGTCTCTTCCAGCACTCCAGTAGCCAGTCCCCTCCACGGAATTGGCCCGTGGTCAGTACTGAAGTGCCCAGAGCTGAACTGGAGCTGGCATTGGCAGCTGTCATGGCATGAGGGTTTCTTTTCCATTCAGCTGGCTGTATGTGAAGCTTGGCCTTTCTAGCTACCTCTGCCCAAATAGCAGTTTATTTTCCAAGTCATGGTGAAAACAGCTACAAAGGGCAAATGGCTTTCCTGGTGCAGTGGGAGGAATGTAGGCAGCTTGTTACCGCAGGGCTCAAACCGTTCTGTGTTGTCACTGCTGTCGGTATTTGGAAAAGGTGGCAGACATGGATAATAAGGGAGATGTCAAAGGTTAAACAGCAGAGATTAGATGAACACAAAGACATGTTAAGGAAGTGTTAACTTCTTACCGATTAGACAAAAAAAAAAAAAAAAAAAAAAAAAACAGTACACAGAAAAAAAAAAACACTGTTTCAAAGGGCCTTGGGAGTCATCAATGAAACAGCAGCATTCTGCTGCCGCAGGACTAAGGAAAAGGAGAGAAGAATGGCTTTGGCTGGCCTCAAACTAAAATCTGTGACAAGATCAAAGGAAACCAGATCTGCCTGGCCACCCCCCCTCCTCCTAACATTACCACTGCCTCTCACTACAATAATTGAATCAGGTTTGGCGTTTGGGGAGGAGGCTTTCTGGGTTTGTTTTTAGAGTTTAGTTTAATGGATTTATTTTACAGCAAGAGGTTTTAAACAAATCCCACTTGAGCAGCCCTTGCCATGGCCAGAGGGAACAGGAGTGACTGCTGGAAGTGAAGAGCTCTTGTCTAGGCTGGGGAAGCAGTTGATGGGTGGTTTTCCCAGCTGAGGCAGGCAGATTCTCTACCCTCGTCTCTCACCCCATGGCCAAGGGCTGTACTGCACTCTGAGCCTGGCTCCTGGCCGAAGATACACAGCACATATGTGAAGTCACCTCTATTTTTTCCTACTGGAAACCCACTTTTTATCAGCCTGTAGGGAAAACTGCTACTGCTATGTTGAGAATTTAGAACTGAGCTACTCAGTAATGACTTGGCAACCCATCCCACTGCTCATGCGCCCAGCTGGCGGTCAGTGCAGCTCTGTTGCTCAGAAGCGACATGGCTGATTTCCAAGGGCTGGAGATGCTCTGAAGCTTCCTTTCTCTCCCATAGTGATGTGCACTCTCTCTAGGGACTCCATGCCTTTGTTGCTATCTTGGAATTAGCTGCTGAGTGGTGCCTTGCCCTGGCCAAGACCCAAGAGAAATGATCTAAGATATCGTGGAGCCTGCAGCAAGTGTTCCGGTGCTGGAGTTTGTCCCTGCTCCTACTGACAGCAAGGTGGTTCTTGTCCCATGGAGGTGACTTTACAGCTTTAATTCCAGAAGCCCTTAGCCATCATCTGCAGCCCATGGGCAGCTTTCAGATTCTTCAGCTATCTCCCACACTACAAGTGTCTAGGTGTGTCCTACTTGTCAGGGGACTCTATTGTGGTCCAGAGGGTGGTACAAAAAACTTTGTCAGACAGGGAATGACCTCAGTGGGTACATTATAACTTTAGAGCACCTACGCAGGTAAGGAAGTTCCCACATATGCTCTACAATTAATAGGTCTAGGAGTAGGTAAGCCTGTCCATGATAGTGGGAGGTCAGAATTAGGCTCTCTTACTTGCTTCCTATCATAGGTTCAGGAGGACCCATATGTAGCTGATGAGATTTTCATTAACTTGTCCTGTTTAGTTAAATCTTCCTACAAAATGGCTAGTCTTCCCTGTGAATCCCTCTGCATGCATTCAGGTCAACATGTCACTGGCGCAGAGCTGTAACTGCTTGCTGTTTTCATGGGACAGATGCCTCTTCCTCTATCTAACCTCCTTCTGCTTGTAAGCATCCAGGTATGCTCAGGTGCAGAGTTCAAACATCCCTTTGTCATTGCCTCTGATGTGGTAAACCCTTACCTAAAGACTTGCAGTTTCTGTTACCTGAAAGGCATTAAGTGGCCAAAATGGAGCGAGTTCTTTGCCAATAGCACCATCTACAGCCAGCTACAAGGAGTAGCTTAAAGAAGACAGGAAGCAGGTTGGAAAATACCAGTGTGGTTTTTGTCCACAACTGATCTTTCTCCATTCTACATTGACACTGGGAAAAGAAGGCAAGCAGAGGGCAGCTTGCCCACCCTTCCATATTGGCGTAGTATCCCAGTTTGTAAACAGCATTCATTTCCCTTCCAGCATCCTCCCTTGCTCTTCTAACACAGCCTCCTTGCTATTCCTTCCCTTTACCACAGCTCATGCCTGCTCACTTCACTGAGGCTGTAAAAGCTCTGGTGTACACTACGTCTGGGTACCCATACCAAAGGGTATGCCTTTTACCCATGGTTTCCATGAGTAAAAGGCTATGTGATGACTTTGTATAAGATGATGTTTAATAGCCATTTTTGCTCCCATCTCAAATTCCTTCTGTAGAACACTATGGTGCTTTCTTTCAAGACTTGAGTTTTCTTCTTGCCACCTCCAGATTGTATCATTTGCCTTATAATTACAGGACAGATTTACAGAGGGATGCCCACATGACTTATCTATACCTGTTGAATCCTGCAGCTCCATGAATTCTGAAATACAATTAGATCAAAGTGTCATCCAAATGCTCCATCTGGAGCTGGATGCTCTAGCAGGAGGTAGCAAGAAGCAAGAGGTTGTTGCGGGGGGTGGGGGGGCTTTTTTTTTCTTTCTTTTTTTTTCCAGAAGTGATGTTTGACAGGGAAAAGACAGAGCAAACACCACGTTACTGGAATTGTGAGATCAGTTTGTGAAGGTCAGGGCAGAGCTGAGGGGCTTGACTAAAAACATGTCTGAGGACATGTCCAGGAGTGGAAATCAAACAGAAGGAGACACTCAGCTGTGTGTACTAGCTGTGGTTGCTCAGTCCTGGCATACCAAAACCTAAAGGTACACATCCCCTGTGCAATCACTAGCCTGTCCTCTGTGCCAGCCCACCCCGAGGGACTCTCAGCACTGGCAGTGCTGTCCTTACTGACTTCTTGTTGGTGGTCCGGACGACACAGCAGCGCTGCTCCTTCTCCACTGAGACACTGTAGACTTCCTTGGGGTATGGCAGGTTACGGATCCGCCACTGGAAGCTGGTCAGGGTATCCTTCCTCACGAAGACAGGCTGCAATAAACAAGTACATTTAGCAAGGCCCCTCCAGCTTTGTCCTCTGTTCTCCCTAGCCCTTCTGCCTGTGCTATCTTGAGAGGTTTCACATGGGACAGCCCTTTTTTCACACTGGAGCAGAGCAGGGAATAACTCAAATTGCCTGAGCATCAGTTTCTTAGAGCTGGCACTGCTCTGGCTTGGCCTTTACCCACAGCACTCACTGCCTGCCCTGCTTGTAGGAGGCTGATTGCATTCAATGAGGGAGTCTTACATGACAATGTTACATGGAAACCAGGCCTCTTCCTTGCAAGCAACTGCATACTAAGCTCTTTCTACTCTAGGGACCTGCTGGACTCAGTCCTGGCTCTGTCCCAGTTTGCTCTGCAGGGCTGTGCTTGTGTTTCAGATCAGAGACTAACACCTCTGCCTTGCAAGCTGTTGGGATGTGAAGCTGAAACAGGCAGTGCTACACACTGTAGGTGTCATGTTCTCATTGTCACCATCTCTGCTTTCCATCCACTGATGTGTCCAGGCACTGGCCTGCCTTTCAGGCTGCTTTTTGGAAGCCAAAGCAGTAGCTAGCTAACACAGTAACATAGACAGTTTCTCTACTTAAGGAAACTACAAACCTCTTGCAGACCTCGAAAACACCTAAGCTGTGCCCTATTTTTGCCCAGCCCTACATCTTTGGGATGATTTGTAGCAGAGTGCTGGGCCACCTAAGACTACCTCTTCGGGCTGTGAGTGATCTGCAGTCTACCATCTACTGCTGTAAGCACAAGGCTAAGTGTTTCTAGGTGGAGTGGGGCCTGTAGACCCCATACATACATTGGAGCTGCTTTCCTTTATGAACTCTGATTCCAGTGTTCCCATGAGAGGCAAATTTGGCTCTCCCACCTCAACCTGCCACTTGCTGGAGCCCCCTAAGGCATTCTTCTCTCGCCATTTTCTACCTGTAGAAAGGAGAAGGAGGGTTTTCGTTATTCCGTTCCATAAAAAGTACTCCATGAAAGTTGCCCACACATTGAGATGATACGCCTTTTCCCTTAATTCGTCATTTCCACTTAAGTGTAAGTGGACCAGTTAGCTGGCCAACTCCTAAAGTCAAGAAATCGGCACTGAGTGTCTTTTTTGCTGAAGCCACGGAAGGCTTGCAGCAGGTGCCACACCTCAGCTGATGTAGTTCTGGGTAAGACCCAGATTGACATCTTGCCTATCTGTAGTTGCAGAAGTTACCAAAAAGCATATTTCACCCCGGAGCATGCTACAAACTGAGAGGGCGATCCCATTCAGTCCCTTCATACCAGTTGTGACAGAGGGGATGTTTGGAGAGATCTTGGGCCAAAACAAGGTCTGCTATGCCATGGAAGGGAGAGATCCCCGGGAAAAGCTGCACTTTACTTCCATCCCTCAAATTTCAGGGGAGCTACGGCCAGAATTGTCCGCCGGGCCGTTCGGGCGCGACTTGCTCTTGATCAGCAGGTCCCCCCGGAAAGCAGCCCAGGGTCGCGAGCCGCCGCGTGCCCACGGCGGCGCCCGCTCGCGTCGCTCTGCTGCGGCGGGACGCCCCGGGCCCAGCGGGGAGCGGCACTTACTCGCTAACTGACCCGTCTTCGCGTCGTACTCCTCGGCCATCTCTCTGCCATCCTCAAACAGGTAGTGCACCTTCCTCTTCCCTAGAGGCAAGGCGGGCGGTGAGGGCGGCAGCGCGCGGGGCTCCGCGCCCTCCGCCCCGCCAAGCGCTCCCCGAGCGCCGCCGCGGCCGCCGCTTACCGTCCTGCACCAGCGCGGTCTTGCGGGCGCCGCGCAGCCTCTCCAGCCAACTCGGCACCGCCATGGCGCCCGCGCGCCGTCGCCACGGCAACGCGCGCTTCCGCCCGCCGACCGGAAGCGCCGCCCGCCGCCGCCATTGCCGCGGCCGCGCCGCGCCGCGCCGCGCCGGTGAGAGGCGCAACGCGGAGCCCCGCCCGGGCCGCCCGCGGCTCCGTTTCTGGTGTTCCCCACAGGGCGCGCGTTTTGGGGAGGCAGCAACGAAAAGTGCCCACCCCCCGAACCCGCAAAGGCCGCGAGCCGAACGAGCGACGCTTAGGTCGTCCCGCTTGCCCCGTGCTGCTCTAAGCAACCTGCCTCTTATTATTATTATTATTATTATTATTATTATTTTTCACTGGGGCTCGGTGTTTTCGCAGCGTTAACCTCCCCCGGGGGAGCGACGCGCAGCCCATGGAGCCGCGAGGGATTGTCAAAGCCTTTCCCAAGAGGAAGAGGATGAGGGATGACTCGGGCAGAAGCATCCCTCCAAAGGTCACCAAAGAGGAAGGAGCAGGGGTGCCCCAGGGTAAGTCCAGGCTGCCCGGGATGCACACGTAATGCTTGTATCCCGGTTGTTAACTGGACATGCGGTTGTCCCAAAGGCTTTTTTCCAGCCTAGGTTATTTTGCTATCAAGGCTGCGGCTAGCAAGCTCTGGTGTGGCTAGCCACAGGCCTGTGGCTGGTGCCCTCCAAAGATTGCCTGCCACAGCTGGCCTCAAGGAGTCTCACGTGTAGCCCGGCTGGTTTGGGACAGTGCTGCTCTCACACCGACCTCCTGCCCTTGTGTCTTTCCTCAGCAGAGTGGCTGAAACCAGTTACTGCATATGTACTGCGAGCTGGCATTGGCCAAGCCAGGGCAGAGATCTTCTGCAAGCAAATCGTCCAGAATGGGGGTCGGATCCACAACCAGCTCTCCTCAGAGGTGACGCATGTTGTTGTGGCCGAAGACATGAACTGTGATCGGGCCTTTCGGCTCCTTAAATTACCCAAGCTACCTTCAGGGTTGCAGCTAGTGAAGGCATCCTGGCTAAGTGCTTGCATTAGAGACCAGAAGCTGCTGAGTACCACGAGCTACAGCATCTTTATCCCTCACAGGTATGCAAATCCGAACTGTTGTTCTTCCCCACAGTGCCTCTATTCCAAGCTGAACTGCACTGGTGTTTCACCCCAGCTCAAGATCTCAGCTTATTACAGATCCCTTGGGCATGGCTCAAAATCACTTTTCCCTGTACAGTTCATGAAATTTAGTGGCTTTATAGCTAGTTTCTGGTCTGTGGGGTAGTAGAAAGTGGAATAGCACCCAGAAGTGCTAACAGGAGTACTGTTGCTTGCTACAGGTGCCAAAGGCACTTCTTCCTAATCCATCACTGATAGCAAGTAGATCTTTTTTTTAGAAATGTTGAGAATTAAATGCTATTTCTTGCTTATTTCAGATGAAAAGTAGAGAGAGATACTGACTACTAGGCACATGAGGAAACAAGGAATGGATCTGCGTATTGGCAGATCTTTGAAGGAATTGTTTAAGACTGAGGTAGATAGGAGTGGAAACTGCGGGTCAGCGAAGTGAATGGAAACTGGATGATTGAGCCAAGACCTGAGTAATGAATCTGTGATCTGAGAGAGCAAAAGTCATATTGGTTGTTTGCTCTGTCCCCAAACAATGCAGAAGGACTTCCTAGTCAAACATCTGGGGGCCAAAAAGTTTTCCTACTCCCATTCTAAGGTGTCTGATCTATGGCAGGTACCTGGAGGAAGGAGAACTGCAGGAACAGCAGCGGCAGAAGCGCCTCGCTAGCAAAGAGATCCAGCCCCAGGCAGGGGAGGGAGCTGTGAAACCAAAGGCTGAAACACACCTGGAGGATTCCTTGCCACAAACCCTGGGTGTCCTTGGACAGCAGCAGCCAGCTGAGGTGAGGCTTCCAGCACAGGCCATTCTTAGGAATGGGTCCCACATACTGCTTTTCTTGCCTAAGAGCTTCCCTGCAGTGCTGGGAATACCTCAGCAAATACCAGAATACCTCAGCAAAGCAAAGATGTTTGGATATTTCAGTGGATCAGTGCTGGCAGATTTGGGCTGTGGACATGGTTAGTGCTTCTCCTTGTCCTTTTGAGGTGTTAAAAGTGGAAAAAACACTCCTTAAATTCCCATCTCCATCAAGACGTTTATAGCAGAAGCAGTCATGGTGGATCAGGCCAAGGTTCACTCTGGTGATCATGTTTCCTGTGCCTACTTTGGGGGAATATTCCCTGTCTGAGAATATCTCCCTGATATTCTCTCTGATGGTTCTTCCTGTGTTTCTGCTTGAGCCATGCTGACCCATTCTCCACTCCTTGGCAAGCACCCCATTCAGACACGTGTGTAGTGCATCAGGCTGTTACTCGAATGATTGTGTGTTGTGCTTAAAATATCCATGATGGATTATTAGTGGCCTCTGCTCTGAGTCACCTTCTCCAGATCTGACATTAGCTTTCTTTTCTTTTTCTGCATTATGCTCAGTTTTTTGGGGTTTGGGGGTTTTTTTTGGCATTGCATCATCCAGATCTATCTGTAGCAAAGTTACCCCAGATCTCTTGAGAGCCACAAACATATTACAGTGCTTTGATGCTTGAAAATCACAGTTGCTGGTTCTGTTTCATAAAACTGTACAGTAACTCCCTGGCTGGCAGCCCACTGAGGGCTCCTTTGTTTTGGGCTTTCCCCTTCTCTTGAATGTGTGTCGGGGTGATCCCTTCTCAGACTTACTATCCAGCATGTCACAGACAGAATTGGCTGCTGGTTTTTAATCTCTCCATCACCTTAACTGTTACCCCATCTTCATTGTTTCTTGTAAATCTGGTTAACTTAGTGATGATCTTTATTAACAAATCTCACCCTTAACTGAAGAAAGGGACTTTTGTACTCTTACAGGTACCAAGGCAGCTGCCTTGCTTTCTGCTCATATTTACTTTAGTGGTAAGACAGCAGTTAGACTGTGTGAAACCTTACTGTTTTTTTTTCCTTTTAAATTGCTTCAAACAATGATATTTTCTGTGGTTAGTCTGTGCACAGAACCATCTGTAGACACTGGAGCAAAATCTCTTGGCCCAAGCTTAGGACTAGGTCTGTTTGGGGAGGAGAAGGGATATAATTTATGGACGTATAGACTGGATATATTTTAAAGATGGTACCAAGTACTTTAAGACCTACCTAGCTATAGCAGAAAAGCTGAAGCTAAGCTCCTAGCTTGCAAATAGGCTTCATTTAAGTGCGGAGTCTTTTCTAGCTTGGGTGGATGTTCCTCTCTAGGATATAGTGAGTATTGCGGTATTTTACACTGAACAAAGGCTACTCCAAGAGGTTCTGTGTTTGAGTGTGACTCTCTGTGAGGGAATCCTGTTACCCATTGGTAGTTCCTTGCAGAGTAGCATTTGCAAGTTGTGCCAGTTACTCACTGACTGTATTGTAAAACTGTTGTTCCAAGCTGCTTGCCTCCTCCTCAAGCGGTGTATTGCAACTACTGGCCTTCAGCAGCTGTCCTGGGTCCTGCGCTGTGCTCCAGATAACCACACACATCCCGTTCTCACCTAGCTCTAGCACACAATGGCAATCAGCTGCTGTAGGGTCCTGAAGTATCTTAGAAGCTCATAGGACTAGTCAAATTTGCATGTATTTTTGTGAGGAATCCGTCAGCTTTGGCAAAGTGTGGAGATTCTGGGGTTTGTGTGCTGTTTCACCTCTCTGACACTACTGGCTGAGAAAGTGGGAATTGCATGCCCTGACTTTGGAGACATCTGCATAGTGCTGGGTCACATGCTCCTTAAATGCTCTTAAGGCACTTGCTAGCCAATTTGCATACTCTAAGACTTTGTGGCCCTCAGAGGGAACAACGTCCTAAGGGAGTCACATGTACAAAATTTCGAACTAGACTATCAAACACTCAATCTGACCCTTTTTTCTGACACTTGTCAGAAACTCGTAACAGGACTTCTGTGTCACATATAACTGCAGGGCTGGTTCAAAGTTGCTTTCACAGTACAGGAGCTCTTGATTGTTCTTGAGCTCCTGTGTTTATGCATCGTGAGAGAGGGGGACCCCAAAGGGCAAAGCAGTCTACAAAGCCTCTCTTTGGCTTCCTATTTCTATCCGCTTTCGTTCCTTACCTGAAGCCCAGACTTATTGTTTCTTAAGTCTACACAGAGGCATCCTAATGCTAAGGATATCAGCAAGTGTATACATTGGTTCTTTCTTCTGTCACTGAGGAATGTGGAGTCCTTTGTCTCTCTCTTCCCTCCCTCTTTTCTCTTGCAGATAGCCATGGGGAGAAAAGGAGAGAGGGTTATTTACTACCCTGTTAAAATTTTTAAAACATGAAAACAGAGTTCTGCACACGTCTCCTGTGATTTGTGTCATGAGGTGGCATATGTAGAGTCTGAATGTGAGAGAGGTGTGTGCACACGGCCACCAGACCAGTGAAAGGCTTCCCTGTGGGAATAGGGAGTCAGGAGTTCCCAGCCGGGGATTTCAGCATTGTCATATCAGGCTGCTGGCAACTGTTGCTCATTTAACCAGTGTCTTACCTCCATTAGGTCTCAGAGGCTTGGCCATAGGAGGTGCACGTGTACTTGGGCCACAGCTGGGCAACAATCTCAGTCTCCCGTGTCTTGTGCGTCAGATGTGCATGTAGCTTCAAAGAATGTCTGTCAAGCTTGGCGGCATTAAGATTTGTTGTGCATATAATCAGCAACTTTCAGAGACTGCAGTTTGAGCCTTGTGTGCTGTGGAGGTTGGTTAATGCGCAGGAGTACCCTGTGCCTAGGGGACATATGTGAGGCATGCAGTTATCCTTACATGGTTACTTTTCTATGTTTTCCTAAAGAAAGTCTCTGATGATGAAGACAGTGAAGGAGATGATGCTGGTGTCACCCAGGGAGATCTGGAAGCACTGATTTCTGGCTGCTATCCTGTGAAATCGGAGGAGACTAGTGACAGCTCTTCCATGGTGGTCCAGCCTGCCAGCAAGTGGGTTTGTGCTCAGTCCTCCAAGAGCAAGAAGGAGAACCACAACCAGTGTATCACAGAGAAGCTGGAAGTGCTGGCAAAGGCTTATTCTGTCCAGGGCGACAAGTGGAGATCTCTGGGCTACTCCAAAGCCATCAATGCACTCAAGAGCTACCACAAACCAGTCACCTCCTACCAGGTAAAACACCTTCCTAGTATAGTGGAGCAGGGAGATGGACCTAGCATCCTGGCTCTGTTTTGAGACAGTTTCTTTCCTTTTCTCTTTGTGGAGAAAACTCCTTTTTTTCAGGCCTTGGGAATTCCCTACTGGCAGGGTTTTGATGGAAATTGTGTAGTCAGTACACATTGGATTCATTAACCACCTGCAGTGTTTTCAGATCACCAGAAGAGTAGAGTCTGACCTTTTTTAATGCCAGATCTGTGTGGCTGTGAAGCAAATGCCTTCCTCAGCCGCAGTCCAGGGTTATTTTCACCTTCCCCTCAAGCCTCACCAGACAGAAAGCGTTAAGAGACAGTATACGAGACAAGCTGGATCTGGGCCTGATTGACTGCAATGATCCAGCCATTAGGTGTGTCAGTGTTTTGGTCCTCTTCTGCACGCTTGTCTTTCTCCACTTGGCATTGAATATGTAAGGCTGACACTGAGAGGAAAGCAGCACACAGAACTAGTCCTGCCGCTTATCGATTACTTATCGATTACTGTTCAGATAAGTAACTGGGCTCTGAATGGACAACAGCTTCTCAGCTTGTCTCTGGCCTTCACTTTGCCACTAACTCCTCTAGTTCCTTGTGTAGGAAGCCTGTAAAATTCCTGGAATTGGGAAGCGGATGGCAGAGAAGATTTTGGAGATCTTAGAGAGTGGACATCTACGCAAGCTGGATCACATCAGCGAGAATGTACCTGTGTTGGAGTTGTTCTCCAATATTTGGGGAGCAGGGGTCAAAACAGCCCAGATATGGTACCAGCAGGTAAATTTAGTGCCTATACAAGAGATTCCCAGACTATGGCTTACAAAACCACATCTGACAACAGGAGAATTGCCGTCACAAATAGTTTCCAGTGGCGAATATTCAGGAATGGGCCGTGGGTCTAGTTTTGCAGGTGGAGGTATGAGGTTTAGTTCGAGTGTGGGGGAGTTCAGGGGAAAATGAAGCCCATGAGCCTGGGGTTGAGTTTGGATGGGGAGGGGTGTAAAAGGTGATGTACAGTAGAGGGAGATGGGGAGTACAGTGCATTTTTGGTTAGCATCACTGCTTGGAGCTCATTTTGCACCGCTCAAGTAGCATAGCAATGGTATCGCTCAGAACCAGCCTTGGACAAGGACATATTGGCCATGAAAGCTCTGATCCAATTGCTGATGTTCTGGCCCAGTTGGCTGCTGTAGCTGCTGGTCACATGAGTGATCAGCCCACTGGCTGGGCTCCTTCTCTAAAAACAGTTTATTTTCTGAGCAGAGTTAATGAAACCTGTCTTTCTGTTGTGTTTGGTGTTGTGGTTGGATTCTTTTTTGTTTAAAATATGGTTGTGTTCACACTGTATACTTTCCTTTACCCATATCACCTGTTTTACAGCAAGCTGTAGGAACACCATGCCTTAAGTACAGTTCCCTTCTGTTAGGTTTAGTTGATATTCAAAGTCATTGTGGAGATTAGAGGTGCCTATAGGTAGTGGGATTGCTTAAATCCCTTCTCCTTAGGAACTAGAGCATAAGTGATATGATCTCAGAAGCTGTGACTAGCTTAGACTCAAGGAAGATTGAATATAATCCCCTCAAATCTTAGTTGAAAGCATTTGAAGAGTAGACTCTCTGCAGATGTCTGAATATCATCACATGATCTGAACCAGGGTTTCCGGACGCTGGATGATATCCGCACCAAGGCATCTCTCACCAGTCCGCAAGCTGTGGGACTGAAGCACTACGCAGATTTCCTGGAGCGCATGCCTCGAGAGGAAGCTGCAGAAATAGAACGGACTGTGAGTAGCTCAGCCCCAGGACCTTGGAGTGCAGTGACTGCTGGGATCTTACAGGAGGATGGAGGCCATGGAAGGGTTCCTTGCTGTTAGAGCTGAGCTCTCCAGGACCTCCTCTGAGTGATGTCAGGGCTTGGGGGACCTTTTTTGGACCTGGCACACAAAGCACCTGCTTTGCTTAGTAGGAAGGTTCTGTTTGAGTGTCTGGCAAGGAGAAGGATACTTCCTGGGCCACATTCTGCCCCTGCTTTAGAAAAGGCTGTATTGGCTTGGTGGGATGAGCAGGTTCCCAGCTCCCTTTCCTGTCCCTTGTCTCCTCTGAGGTGCAGCCAAGGCCCCTGAGCTATCTGCATGGTGCTTCTCAAAAGGAAGTTGTGAACACCTTGTGAGCACCCTGTGAGCTGGCTGTCAACAAGGTTGTCCTAATGGGAAGCAAAGGATTCAGGCTGAAAATGGGTGCTGCTGACTCTAGCAAGCCATGATATCCAGAGTCATGGGGTGCTAAGCCAATGTGCCCTAATATGAGTAGAGAGCTAGGGGAGACTGTCATTGCTACCCCCGTGCTCTCTGATCACCATGGAAGCAGCAGCCAGCGTGACCCTGTCACTCGGCCACAGGGCCTGGCCACAAAGAATACACTCCTGCCAGGCTCCTGCTGGGGTGTCAGTCCCGTGTGCTGGATTAGCCGTTTTAGTGGTGAGCGGTCCTTTTCCCAGGCAGGCTGGGTCGAAAAGGTGGCTCTTGGGGGTGGGTCTATTGTTAGCTTGATGGGATTACTGTGCTTCCCTCCTTACACACGCACACAGCTCCGATTCAGGTCCAGGAGAGAGAATAAGGGATTAGTTACTGTCTCTTGCTGCCTGTCACAGGGAGATCTGAGGAGCTTTTAGGTTCTGGGTGGGGCTGGGAGTTTTCTAGAAATCTTCATTTAAAGTCAGAAGGGGGCAAGGGCACCAGAGGAGGAGTTGCTGCGCATGAGAAAGACCTGTAGCTTCTTGAAGCACCTCTGGGGCAAAGGTTAATGGGTTTATCTCTTGCTAATGAAGGATGATCCCAAAGAGTGACAAGGGGCTGTGGGCACAGACACAGCCTTTCTGAACCCCATCCCTTGTGATGGCATTGTCAGGGGGGCCCTAATTATTTGTTGCCAGCAGGGTGATTGGCACAATCAGACAGGGAATACTTTGCTGCTGCCAAGGACCTTCTCAAGCATTTAATGAATGAAGCCATCAGAACTAGCAGTTTGTGCAGAAGAGGAACTGGGGTCCAGCCCAGAGGGGGCTGCATTAGGGGAAGATCTGATTATATATGGCTGGTTGGCATCAGTTCAGTCTAAAATGCTGGGTTGTTTGTGGTTTTCCTCAAGAAGCCTAGCTCACTTTCAAAGGCAGAGACCCAGGCAGGAGCGGAATCCAAGGGGCACTTGCAGATTCTCTTCTTTCTAGGCTCCTGCTGAGGAGACTCACTCTGAAACCATCTCTGCTTGAGGGATCTGTGACCATCTCATGTTCAACTGATTCTCTTTGTGGCCAGTGGGAGCTTTGCCCTCCTGGCTCACAAGGAGAGCTGAAAACCCTCTGCTCCCCTGCTTTCTTGGAGGCTGAGGGCTCTGGCAGATTGTATCCTACTCTGCCAACTCAGTGTTGCTTCATCTCTCAAGCTTGGCCTGATGACTGATGGTCAGCTTCATGGCAGTGTCACAGTAGACTGTTGTATTGTATAGCTCTGGGCTGGGCAGAACTCTGTGGAAACTACCCAAGCTCCTGCGGTTCGTGGTAGCAGGCTGGCCTCCTTTTCAGGGCAGTTTGCTGTGCTCATTAAGCATCTGCTCTTTATGGAGACCCTAGAGCTGTAGGGTAGGGTGCAAGGGACGGTGCAAGATATTTTTCAAGAGGAGGATTAAGAGACCTGCCCTTGAACTCCTCATCCCTCTATTTCTGTTCTCGAAGGTCAGACAAGCAGCCCTGGCCCTGAACCCTGGCCTTGTGTGTGTGGCATGTGGCTCCTACCGCCGGGGGAAGCCCACCTGTGGAGATGTGGATGTGCTGGTCACTCATCCTGATGGGCAGTCTCACTGTGGGGTGTTCAGCAAGCTGCTCGACAGCCTCCACAGGAGTGGTAAGAAGGCTTGGGGCCTGGCACATGATGCCCAAAGCAGTTCTCAGCACGAGCAGCAGGAGCTGAGGAGGCAATGAGGTCTGAGCTACAAGTGAGTGGCATCCGTTAAGGAGCAGATGATGGGTTTCCGGATAAGCAGGGTATGTTGTAAATCCTTAGAGTACTGCGCCTGGCCCTGTTGCAGCAGCAGTTCCCCAGCCAGCATTAAGGAGAGAGTACTGCTGCAGCTCAACACAGGTTCTCCTAGCTGTGTGGGGCTCTCAGAGCTGAGGCAGGTTTGGGGGACCCTGCAGCACATTATGGGACACCTCAGTTGCTTTCTTGATAATGGGAAGCTTTGGGGAGTTAGTCTTTGCCTCTCAACACCTTCTCTGTGCCTGCTCCCTCTCCCCAGGCTTCCTCACAGATGACTTGGTGAGCCAGGAGGACAGTGGCAATCAAAAGAAGTACTTGGGGGTGTGTCGTCTCCCTGGGCCAGCCCAGCGTCATCGGCGCCTGGACATCATCGTGGTGCCTTACAGCGAGTTTGCCTGTGCCCTGCTCTACTTCACCGGCTCAGCTCACTTCAACCGCTCCATGCGGGCCCTGGCCAAGACCAAGGGCATGAGTCTGTCGGAGCATGCCCTCAGCTCGGCCGTGGTGCGAGGCCGTGGTGGGGTCAAGGTGGGGTCTGGCCATATCCTGCCTACCCCTACTGAAAGAGACGTCTTTATTCAGCTGGGGCTGCCTTACCGGGAGCCCTCAGAACGGGACTGGTGACACGCGATTGTCACGCAGCACCCTGTCCCTACTGTGAGACGGGAAGGATGTTTGGAAGGATGCTAACTTCCCTGGTGCTGCGCTGTGGTGACTGCTGGTTGTATCCCCACCCCCCAAAAGGGGCTCCTCACTAGTGTGGAGCCTTGCTGCTAGCAGAGTTTTGTGACTTTACCCAGCAGAGGGCGTGGGCTGGGACCGTGCTGGAAGTGCTGCCTTATGCTACATGCACGCTTCGGGATGCCAGGCTCTCAGACAGAGCCTGGCTACCAGAGACTTGCTGCCCTTCAGCTACCCTAGCGCAACTCTGCCGTGTATCCTCAGGAAAGCCTCAGAAGGCTGGGCTGGAGAGTCTTGAGATCTAATCCTTCTCGGTGCATGGGAACGGAGGAAGTCGGATTCATCTTTCTCTATGCCTGAATGTAGCCACTCAAAAATTTCTGGCCTGAGCCATGTATAAAGGCAACAGGGATCTGGCCTGGTCTTGAAGCAGGCCTTCCCCTTACTCAGTGCTCCTGGCAGCTGCTACTGCAGGGATCGCAAAGCTTCTCCTCCCTCTGTCTGAGCTGGCTTGTGTCTTCTGGGGGGTCTCACTGCATGAGCTGGGCTGCCGTGACAGCCACCAGCCTCCCCTGGTCCTAGGTGGGGGTGGTGTAGGGCTTTGGTGTGCTGTGCCTGCATTCTCCCAGCCCAACGTCTGCTGGAAATCTCTGCTGCAGAGAGCTGTGATCCCCCTGTATAGGCCCAAGGCCTCTGCAGTTGCCCCTTTCCTCTCAGTGCAGGTGGGAAAATACGAACCTTAGGCTCAAGGTAGCTTGTGCTCTGGAAGGGTTTGAATGTAACAGCACTGAATGTAGCCTGGCAGGGCTGTGTATTTTGGGTGTGTGAGGCACGGAGGCAATGGGAGGCAGAGAGGAGCAGATTGTTCTAATTTGGGCAAAGTTTACTTATTTTGTGCGTCTGGAGCCCAGGAAGTCACCTATTCTTTCTTGATCAGAGAAGGGGTGTGTGTGTGTGCGTGTGTTTGTAGGTGTGTGCGCATAAATTTACCTGTGTGCTAACCCCTTTGATTCCAAGGGAGTTGATTTTATTTCTCAGAAAACCTCAACTATTTTTATCGTCTGGAGATGAATTTCCTAGATATTTTCAGTGCTCAGTCTGTGTTGCGGGTGTTGCAGTGGTTCCTCCTGGCAGAGGTGCTGCTCTGAGGTGTTGGCTGCCAGGGTGAGTGTTTCTGTGGTGGGACCTGCAGGGTTCCTGCTGGCCTTTCTCCACCAGGGCCTGGCCTTGGCCTCCTGCTCCCTTGCTTTGTGGGGCACTGGGCCATCACTGCCCTGTACTCTGCTGTGTCTGTCACATGCAGTGATAAGCTGTGAGTTTGTTGCGAGGGCATGCATTAAACCTGGCGGTTTTGCTCAGTTTCCCTCAGTACTGCCTGTTGGTGCTGTAGGACACCAGCAGTGGGGCTGGGATGTTTGCGGGGGAGGCCTCAACCCCAGGCAGTGTCTTTTGTCAGCCCAATCGCTCTCCCGAATATCTGATGGAAATGAATGTCTTTTGGCATGTTGTGGTGCTTTGAAAATGGAAGTATAATAAATTCCTTTTTCTTTTTATGCTTGACATCTCTGTCCCTTTGCTCTCTGCCCTGCAACTGTCGGGACTCTTCCCTCTGCCTGGCCAGGAGCACCTCCTGTGCTGGCCCAGCTCCCTGTTCTGGGTACAGGCAGGGTTAAGGCAGTGGAGACGTTTACGCTGCTGGGTCACCACTTGTATCAGTTCAGGCAGAGCAGGACCTGGCTCTTCCCTGACGTCCAGGTGGCCACGTGGCAGAGTTGGGGCTGGTTGTACAGAAGCCCAGAGAAGGGAGCAGTCCCTGAGCCAGGCTCTTCCTCTGGATGTGTGGTCAGGAAGGAATTGCTGTCAGCTTTCCATATGGTGTCAAATATTAGGGTATATGGGGACTCTCTGCTGCTTTATCTCCTGTTTTGAACCTGGGACACAGCTCGGCCTCTTAACCGTGGTTAATGCTTTGATCAAGGGGAATCTGAACAGCCTAGAAGCCAAGGTCTGGTCTCCGTGCATGGAGATGAGCAGCAAGGAAGATGGGCTCGAGAGAGAGATGGAGAAGCTGGAGAGGGTCTGGGAGAGCAGCTGGAGTGGGCAGAGGCCAGGCCAGGGGCCTGTGAGGAGAGGCGAGGGTGAGGTGAAGGGGGATCAGACCCACTGGGGCCCTGGGGCCACAGTTCACACTGTGGTGCCGAATGGCTGCGGAAGCACCATCAAAGCCTTGGCCCTGCTGTTAGCACGGCTTTTACTAGAGGGGAGGCCGGATGCAGGGTGTGTGGGGCTGGGGCTCCTCAGAAGTATGGCTGTTCACCTGGCCCCTCGGAAGGGGCCCTGGGACCCGAATTGCCGCTCTGCCCATCCCGATTCAGCCCAAGGGAGAATTCATGCTGCAGCGTCGCACCCTGTGCCCCGGTTCTCATCCTGGGGTGTCAGGTTGGTGATGCTCAGCCCTCCCCGGGCTGGGAGGCAGATGGCAGAGACACTCCACAAAGGGGAATTTCATCTGCTTGGGGGGTAGTGGGTGGAGGAGGGGGCAAAACACCCTTTCTCTGGGGCCAGCAAGGACCAGGGCTCTGCTGCAGTGAAGCTGATGCCCGAGTGCCTCCAGTGCATGCCCACGAAGGGGAGGCTGCTGGGGGGCACCCATCGGCCCAGCTGCCCCCTGGGCTGCCAGGGAAGGGGCCTGCTGTCTGTGCATGCCTTCCTGCCCCCCCAAATCCCTGCCCAAGAGCAGCTGAGGGGGCAGAGGACTAAGGGCAGCTGCAGCCCGGTGGGCCAAGGGTGAAGGTCATCTCCCTTGGGTGGCTTTTAGTGCTGGTGTAAGGGAAAGCCGTGCTCCCTCACCACAGTCGGAGGGTGACAGCCTAACCCCCAAAGGACCTAGAGGAAGGAAGGGAGCAGCAACTGATGCAATGGCAGCTCGGATGGCCAGAGGGGTGCTGAGAAGATGTTGCAGTCTCTGGGGATTGCCAGAGACCTTGGGTGCAGGGGGGGATGTAGCCTGGCTGCCTTTTACTTGTAACCTCTGCTGATGGTGTGTCGTCCTTGGGCCCCTCCAAAGGAGCAGTCAGGCTGGGTTGGTTGTGCAGCACATCACTGGGGACATGATATGTGCAAAGAAGGTGCAAGGTTCAGGGCCTGGAGAGATGGGGCCTCTCTGGGTACCTGGGAGGAGGCTAGTGGCTGTGGGTGCTGACCCCTGGCGAGGGTGCAGGAGGGGGAGCAGTGAAGGTTTGAGGCATCTCTGTTGGGCTGTCACCAGGTTGCTGCTTCCCCAGAAGGGGCCCTGGCTATCCCCCCTCTGCAGCGCACGCCCTTCCTGCCCTCCCTGGCTGTGAGTCTGATCATCTTGAAAATTAAAAATAAACCCAAACGCAGCAGCACTTCGCGAGTGAGTGCGAACACGAGGAATGGGGGAACAGGGCTGGGCGCTCGGCCCCTGCCACGAAGCCCCTTGCTGCTGCCCCCAACCCTGCGCCCCTGCCCAGCGTGGGCACAGACTGGGGGCTGCAGGCAAATTCCCCCCGCATCAGGCCCAGGGGGTAAAAAGAAGCAAAAGCCCAGGCAAGTCCTTGCGACGCTAACCTTTGGGCAGCGTTTCGCACCCCGGTCCCCCTCCCGTGGGAGGGCACTCGTCCTCCAGCCCCCCTGCTAGCCTCAGTGCAGAGGTGGGAGAGGGCTTTGGGCTGGGGGAAAAGGGCTGTAAAAGGGGCGTTTGGGCTTATAATGGTGGCACTTGATATTCATGAGTAAGTATTTGCTAATGGCAGCATGGCTGGGCAAATGTAACGGAGCTGCTCCTCCCCCCCCCCCCCCCCCCCGCCGGAGCAGGCAGGGAAATGAATATGAATTTATCATGATTAGGTGAACCCAGCAGGGAGAGCGGGAGAGAGAGGGGGCTAGGCAGGGAGGGGGCGGGCGAAGATGGATCTGTGCAATAAAATTAAATAAGGACGCCAAATAGAGTCACTGCTCACGCGCTCGCCCGCCCTCCCGCGTGCTGGGCCTCTCCCACCCTCCCTCGCTCCTCTGGCTTTGCTGATTTCTCTCTTTCCTCAAATTTATGAGGCCAATTATGAAGATGAGGTTGGAAGTTCTCGGAAGTTCACTAAATGCAAAGTGCGGTCCCTGCTGTTCCCATCAAATTAATTAAGCAAGCGCTATTGATGGCCGGGCGACGTCGGTGCGGCACGGAGCGCAAGGCAAAGACTGCTGGGGCGCAGGCAGGGGGTGTGCGTGAGACCTGGCAGGGGGGCAGTGGGCCCTGTGTGGCACCCCTGGAGATGGGGCATGCACAGCCAGAGAGCTCCCTGCCTGGGCGGCGGGAGCGAGGGATGCAGCAGGGGATGCGCCGGCTCCTAGCATTGGTGCTCAGCATCCTGGTCTCCGTTCTCAGGTACCAGTGGTTTCTACCTAGAGGAAGGTCCATCCAGGTGACAGCAGGGCCACCATGATGTGGTCTGTGGTGCGGTGGTCCTCAAGCGGTCCATGCTGCCGGCTCAACAGCCTTTCCATGGATGCAGTCCAGGCTCCACAGGAGGGACAGCTGCCACGTGCCCAGTGAACACCAGCTCTTACAGGGCACCTTCTGAGCCTGGAGTAATCAAGACGTACACAGCCCTAGGGAACGGCTTTTGGTGGGGGGGAGGCCTGAAATGACCCAAGTCTCTATCCCATTCCCGTGGCGCTGTGAGATACCTCTTCCACCCTCACTGCAGCTCCTGGCACTGGGCATCCCTTTGGGCTTGGCATGGAGGGCTCCATGGCCCCTGTGTCGTTGGGATGCTGAGGCAGAGCTATTGCAAGACGAGACTGGGGAGGAACAAGTCCTGCGCTTTTCAAGTTAATCTCAGGCCGTATTCGAACAACCCATCTTTTGCCTGACTTCTGGGGGAAAAGTCACTCAAAGCAGTTTATATGTCACTCTCAAGAGTCTCTCAGCACTGGTTATGCTACAGTGGGTGCTTGAGGTTGTAAAAAAGCTGGTCCTGAGCCCCTCCAAAAGAGCCTAGTACTGAGGGGAGCAGGTGCCTGGCAAACAGCATCCTGCTTCTCAAGGAGCCATGGTAGCATCTCCCGGCTGTCAGACACGGCCCAGTCCTTCAGCTGGGTTGGTCCTCCTGGACACCTGGGCAGCCAGTGTGGCTGCAGGGCAGACGGGGTGTTTGCAGGGACCTGGAACAGTCATTTGTCCAGGCACAGCCCTTCTGGCATAGCAACAACCAGAGGTGTAAGGGCTACTGGTGCTCTTGGCTCTGTAAAGTTGAACCCTTAGCCAGGCTGGCTGCTCCTCAGCCCATTTCTGTGTCCATCTGCCAGTTCCTCTGGTCCAGCCCTGCAGCAGTCAATGATCAGATGGGAAAAGTCGAGCTCCCTTGTCCTGCTCTGTAGGATACTCACCCTCAAAATAGGCTTGTTTCACACCAAATGTATGTGCGACAAGACACACATATGGCAGAGGGTCCCTGGCACAGGGACCTTCATCCTCTCTGACACAACAGTGACAGGGAGGTGAGGTTTGTCCAGGGCTACTGCTCACATGTCCTACATGGAAATGGGTTTGGAGAAGACCCAAGCGTGTCCCGGCAGGACGTGCCAGCCTCTGTCCATGTGCAGCAGTAGCTGTGTGCCTTGGCCTTTCCTGCTTTTGCTTCTCTTTGCAGGATTTACTTCTGCCCTGGTGATCGATGGGCTCTTGTTGGGCTGGAAAACAGCACAAACAGAGGCATTTACAAACCCGCTGTCTCTCCAACAGGGCCATAACTCAGGCTCTCCATCACCACGGGAAGTGGGAGGCAGGTGCTCCTGCTCCGGCTGCAGCGATAGCCTCGATCCTTCCCCTCTCGTGGTGAATGTGTTACTTGGGGATAATCTACCTGCTTATGTCAAGTTTTAAAAAAAGGAATAGACTGTGGGTGCTGTAGTCCTGGCAGCCACCATGTATGTGTGTGGACACATGTGTCTACCCAGAGGAAAAAAAAAAAAAGTCACCTAATCTGAATGGTGTGGCTTGCAAAAACCTGTATATGTGGAGCTGGAGACTCGATATGGAGTCTCTGCCGTCTAATACTAAGGCTGAGCTCATACTGCAGCTCTGCCTTCGGGGGCTGTAGGCAGCCACCAAGCTTCCCGATGGTTGCTGAACTGTCCAGCTGGCTTGAACTTAGCCAGCAGTTTGGAAGCTACTGAGACGCAGCAGACAGATATGAACCCGCTATCTCTTCCCCTAATTCATGTTTCCTTAAGAAATCATCAAAGAAAAAAAAAAAGAAGAAGAAGAAGAAGAAGAAGAAGAAAGCAGAATGGAAAAAAGCAGCATGAGCAGCCACCATCCTCACTGCCGAGACGGCAGCAGAGGGAGCTGGAGGACTGGGTAACGGCGGCGCTCGGCAGGCTGGCAGCAGCCTGGTGCCGCCGGGCCCTCCAGCCTGGGCAGCTCAGCCCCGGCGTGCAGAGACCCTCCGCTTGCGCCCAGGCTCGCCCTGCAGCAGGGCCCCGGCAGGTAGGCACCCACGCCTGCAGCACGGGCCCTCGGGGGGTGCCCTCCCCGCCCCCAATGCTTGCACACGCGAGCGTCCCCCGTCCCTCCTGGCCCTTTCACACCTTGCCTGCAGGATGCTTGCACATGGTGCTTGCATACCCATGCACATGCCTTGTCCCCTCTGTGACCGGGCCTGGCCACAAAATGCTCCTGCAGCTGGATTTCCCCCTGACCAAGTACCCCAGGACCCTGTTCCTGCTCTTTGGCTCCCTGTTTTCCTTCACCTGTGCCATTTCCAAAAGCACCGGGCAGATGAAGGTGTCTGAGGCTCTGTTACTGCTTTTAGGTATCACTATCTGTTATCCCCACCAGGGTGAAGGCTCAGTTTCTGTCGTTGCTGGCTTGGTCCTAGCTCACAAGCTGGAGACATCGGGTCAGCTTCATCCTCGACGTCCCTTTGGGCAGCCGACGTGAGGAGCTGGCTCCCATCAGCACAGCTCCTCCTTCTCAGCCTGCTCCTTTCAGGGGCAGGAGGTAGCCCAGAAGTGCTCGCCTCCCCATGGAAATGGCCTGAAGCCTCCCAGTCCCTCCCAGCATGGCTCAGTAGAGGCCAAAATGGCCTGGGATGGAGATCCCGGGCAGGGGCTGCAGTGAAGGGCAATGGAAAGCCAATGATGAGGAAACCTGCTCTCATGTGGTGTCTCACGAAGCAGGACCTCTACCTGCACGAGGGCCAGGGCAAAAATCCCTGTGCAGGTAGCTTGCAGCAGATCTCACCTCCTTTTGCCATGAGAAGGTCTTGGGCTCTCTCCGCAGTGTGGTCTGTCCAGGGGCATGCAGGATTTGGGGGAAGGCAATCCCGTTCGTATTTAAAAGCAGCACAGAGCCTTGTCTTTGCTGCCCTCCTGAGCTCTGTGCATGGGAAGGGGGTGCTGGAGGGCAGCAGTGTCCTCAGGCTGGACGTGAGGATGGGATCAAGCCTCCATCCCTGGACGCTGTCCCAGCGCAGTGTGGGGGAGCCCCGCAGCACCTGGCAGCCTCCTGTCCCCCCCGTCTCCTTGCCCATAGGGAGCTGATTTATCTGCAGGCCAGTCTGCTCTGACCTCCTGCTTTGGCTCAGGCATTATAACTAATGGCAGGTCAGCAGAGCTACAAGGAAAGTGAAGTGGCTGGTAAGGGACCACAGAAGGGGAATGTGGATCGAGGAGGGGGGCTGTTGGGGCTTCTCATTGCATTCATTCTCCAAGTCGCAGAGGCTGGAGCAGACCTGCTCCCAGCCTGGCTCCCTGCAGCCCAACCCTGCCCCTCTCTCCCAAAAGCTTTTCCTGACCTTGCACTCCTTTTGCATGCAGGGAGGCTCCTGGGCTGGCAGCATCCCACCTGGAGGGCTGGCTCCTTGCTGAGGGGAAACTGAGGCACACATGAACTGAGGGGCAGAGCTGAGGAGAGCCCCAGGTCCAGGAGCCCAGCTCTTGCCCTGCCCAGGCCCTGCTCAGAGTAGGGACCCAGGAGGACCTGCCTCAGGCACAGCAGAGCAGGATCTCAAGGCGAGCAGTCTGTAACATCCCTCTCAGCTCTATTACTCCAGGTGTTTGCAATAAGCTTTCCCAGCCGGACTGGATAACCAGCCCATGAACGCAGCCAGCTACAGGAGCTGAGCTTTGAGGGCCCCTGTTTCAGCTGCCACCCTTGTCCCTGCTGGCAGCCACCTCTGCTTTTCCCAGCTGCCTCCTTCCAACCTTGTTGTTCCCAGGGAAAGGAGTGCACAGCCCCAGGTATCAGCCTGGGAGAGAGCAGCCCCTGGGGCAAGGTCCTGCCATCTCCGGGTGGGTTAAAGGCATCAGGCCTTGCTCTCCTGGAGAGAGAAAGGAGGGGGCACCAGCACAGCTATAGACCTCTCAGCACCCTGGTGTGCACCCACCAGCAGCTGCTGCCATTCCCACTTCCCTGCTAGGGAAGAGCATTAAAAAATTTTGAAAGTGCACAACAAGAGCAAAACTTATAAACAAGTGGTCGGCAGGGAGATTTCAGACTCCCACGGCGGTGCAGCAGAGCTGGGGCAGCGTTTGCACCCTGGGGTGATCCCATTGCCTTGTGCTTGGGCAGGGGCAGGACCCACGTGTAGCTCCAGAGAGGGAAATGCCTTGGCTAATGCCACCAGCATGCCCTCAGCCAGGACTTCGCTGCCCCAGCAGGAGCCTAGCTTCACCAGGCACTGAAGGGGACACTGTGAGCAAAACCAACCCTACTCCCCGCACTTGGAGACTTCCCACCCCGCAGCTGCACTGCGCTAGCCCTCTGCTTGCCCCGTCTCCTGATCCCCAGCCCCTGGTTTTATTTTGCCCAGAGGAGCCCTCTCTATAGTATTTTTTCCGCGCAGCTTGCGCTGGTGTCACCTGCAAGGTGCCACATGGGATCCCAGGGGCCTTGCAGAGCACTGAGACCTACAGAAAGCCGTGCGTGTGTGTGTGAAGATTACATCCCCTGCAAGACATCTGCACAAATGTCTCCCTTAACGTGTTCCCCCCCCCCCACCCCGACAGCAGTCAGCAGCATTTTTTTCTGGAGATCCCTATACCTCTGATGATGGATGTTAAAGGCCACTGGTTTTGCCCTTATGGCGGGTCAATGTTGCATATGCGACCCGGCCTTGCTGGCACACTGTCTTTGGTGTCTGCTGGGGAAGGCTGAGGATGTGATGGTGGCAAACCACATCCACGTGAGACAGTAGGACATTGCCACGGAGTAGCAGGGTCTGCCTGCCGTGGGAAGGGCTCACGTTTTCGGTGGCGTGTGGCACCACCTCCGCGGCCGGGCAGGCAGCGCTCCGAGAGCCTCTCGGGACCGCCCGGCCATGCCGCCGTCGCAGCGGGTCGCTCGAGGTCCCGCCGTGCTTCCCGCTGCCTTTGCTAGCGCTTCCCACAGGGACAACACGTTTCGGCTCCTGATTCTTCATCCGAGAAGCTTTTGCACTGCAAAGCCGTGGTGAACGCTTGCAGCCTGGTGACCCAGCCCTCCGCAGCGTGTTTGTCACGTCCTTCACGTGACCCCATTGCACGTCCCTGACACACACAGCTGATGTTGGGGGGGGGGGGGTGCTTTTTGTAGGGGGTGTCCGTGTCCGTGTCCGTGTCCGTGTGTGTGTCCATCTCAGCCAGGTTCTGGCAGCAGCTACTTGTGGCTTGCGTGGTGCCGGCTGGGACAGACGTAGGTGCAGCACCCGAGCCCCATCCCGTGGGGGTAGGACAAGCCTGTCCCATGGGGAAGCAAGGCCTGAGCCAGCCACGGGAGCGGGGGCTCGGCGCGCTGCTGGCTGCCTCTCAGGAAGGGCGATTTGCTTCAGACCGTTTCCGTGGCCTCTGCACCTATTCTGAGCGCTGGCTTACGGAGAGCGGGTCAAATCCGTGTTGCCAGACAGCATCAGAGGTTGTGAGCACCTTTCGGAAGAAGATACCGAAGGACATTGCTAAGGTCCCGCTCTGGAAAAGCCTGAAAATACCTCCAGGCTGTAAAATTCGGTGAGCACAGAGAGGTGAGACCAGACCCCGGCTAGCGGCCTTCACCGCGGAGATATGCTGCCCTGGGTGGAAATGGTTGCCGTTTGGGGTCGGTTTCGCTCCAGCAATATTTCAGGTTTGTAAAAACCCCGTTTGAAGGCCTGCGCGGCGCGGAGGGGGCACGGAGAGCTGTAAATACCTGGGAGCTTTAGAGAACTCCCTGAAATTGCTAGTAAATCACCCAAGGAATCACTTATGGCTCCATCCCAAGGAAAACTGGCTTAGCTGTGCAGCCTAAAGAAAAAGCAATTCGGCTAGTTTTATGAAATGACGAAAAAAAAAATGAAATAAGAAGAGAAAACAGCTGGTCTGCTTCACTCCGGGCTGAGCAACAGGAAGTTTTCCGGGGGAGAAGCAGGGGGAAACTGAGGCACGGAGGCGGAGGACGGAGGCGGCCGTGTCCCCGCCGGCCCCGCGTCCCGGCCCGTGCCACCGGCGCCGCGGCCGCCCGGGCGCTCGCCGGTTTCCGCCTTAATTAGAGCCCGGCGAGAGCAGGCGAAAATCGCATTAGCGCCGGGCCCCGGCGCGCGGGGCCATCCATCTTTTTTTATTACAGCGTAATGGGGCCGCTCGCGAGGCGCCGTGCGATTTGTCACAGGCCTCGTTCCCTGATAACGGGCATTTGTCATCGCTTTCTGCCCGCGTTAATGTCATCGGCGGCGGGCTGACAGGCGGACCCGCGGAGGGAGCGCCGGCGACAGACCGCATCCGTCAACCTAATATTTCCGCGGCTGCGGGGATCAGCCGGGCTGCGAATGCGCATTAAAGTGCTTATGGGGGGGGGGGATTAAAAAAAAAAAAAAGAAGAAAAACTAAAAAAAAAAAAAGGAAAACTAAAAAAAAAAAAAGAACGAAAAAGCTGTTGTCATTAATTAAAACGTTAGTGCAGGCGCGTATCTGAACCCCTTTAAAAGTGCTACAGGGGGCTGGGGCACCCACCCCGCTCTCTCTCAGCCCCATTTTCCACTGTCCCCCCCAGCCCGGCCGAGGGTGTCTCGCCCCTTCCCAAGTCCCCCCCTCGCCCCCCCGAGCACCCCATGATAAATCACCCCCCCCATGGGCGGCGGGACCTTTTAAAAGCGATTTATTCGTGGGGAAATGCTCTCATAAATCCGCCGGGCGAGGGCGAAGGCTGGCGGCGGCGGGGAGGAATACGGGACAGGACGGGATGGGATTGGGGGGGGGCAGCATCCCCACTCCCCCCCCCCCCGTCGCTATCAGCCCCCTCCAGCCTCCCCTCGTCGCCGCCACCGAGACCACGAGCGTGGAAAAATCCCCAGACAGGGAGTGTAAACGCTTGTTCTTTGTAAATGAAGAACATAATTAACATTAAATTAAGGTAATACAAATGAAGACAACACAGAGCCTGACAGGATGAGTGTTTGGGGAGGCAGTAGAGAGAAGTGATTCATATTTTTAATTTACTGTACAAATAGACTAGCAGGGCTGGGGGGAAAAGGGCCATCCAAGTGGAGTGGGGATTTTTTTTTTTCCCTACCTTTTTTTTTTTTTTTTTCCCACTGTTGTTTTGCTGTGCTTTAAGCACACAATGACTATTAAAGTCAACTGCCCATATAATAGGACATCTCCTACATGACTGCTCTCCGAGAGGCAGCTTGCTGTAGCAATAAATTCTGGGAGTGCCATCTGCTGGCACGCAACCTCCGCTGGGCACCTTCGCCTCCGCCCCGCCGGGCACCCCGGCTCGCGGGGAGCAGCCGCCCCGGCCCGCTTGGCAGTGACACGGAGAAGAATTTCTCTATGTTCACAAACTCGTTCACTCTTAAATTCATTTTTTTTTTCTTTTTAAGAGATTGGGTTGGGGGCAATTGGCTGACACAGAGGAAATATCTGGGGGCTTTAGGAAGTGACTGGTCCGTGGTTTCCTCCCCTCGGAAGTGCTGGGTTTCAGACTCGTGGCCGCTGCCTGCAACAGCACGGTAAAAACCACACGGGCTTTAGGGATTTTATTTTTTTTTTTCCCTGCAAAACCATGTTGGACTCACCCTTCCTACGCAAAACTTACCCAGCGACCGTGCCGAGAGCCTCCTGCCCCATTGCAGCCCCCACGGAGGTTTCTCATCTGGGGAATTTTCCAATTTTGGGGCACAACTCTCCATCCCTGGGTCACTCCTGTCCTGGCGTGTTTTTTGTTTTTTTTTTTTGTTTTGTTTTTTTTGGTTTTTTTTTTTTTTTAACACCTTTGTGGAGAGCGGCTGGTCCCTGTTGCTCCCCAGGATGGGCAGAGCCTCCATGCTGCTGAGTTTTTTGCCTGCTTCAAAGTGCAACTGGGGCCTCTTTAACCCCCTCCCTGGGGCAGAGGAGGTCTGGGGTACTTCCTGCACCCACACCGTGCTTCGGCGGGGGTTCGCCCCCGCGGTCGGCTCCCCATGACGCGACCCACTAGCTGCAGCGGGTCCTCCCCGCCGTGCAGCCCTGCAGCCGGGCGCCCCGCGCTCCCGGGAGGAAACCGGAGCGGGCTGGCGACGGAGCCCTGCACCGGGCTGGCTGGCCGCCGCCAGCTTTGCTCCGCGTTAAACAGCCCCGAGCAGGCGGGACCGGAGGGGGCTGCAAGCCACCGCTCGAACAGCACGTGTCCCGGGGGGACGTGGCGGCCACCAGCCCCGGGCTGCAGGCACAGGAGCCGCCTGAGAGGCGGCCTCCCCGGGCCATGCTGTCCCCGTGTCCCGCATCCTGCGGCTCGCCGTGCTCGATCAGGGCTAAGAAAAGCGTGTATGAAGCAGCCTGGATGAAAGGGGCCGGTTGCCCTAGCCTGGCCCGGGCGGCTTGTGCTCCCTAAAAGCCGGCCGTGCCGCAAAGCGGAGCGCTCTGCCCTCCATCACTACTCCCAGCAGTGCTCCTCAGAGCCCGTGACGGAGGTGGCCGAGCAGTTCCAGGTACCATCCAGTGGCAACGGGCTTCACGGAGCAGCTCTGCTCGGCTCAGGAGATGGTTTTCACAGCAAATAAGGTCCCCTATGGAAATGGGTGTTTGAAACCAATGCAAAAATGTTTCAGTGGTGTCAGAGGCTCGGTTGGTCCCCGTACTTAGGCCAGACCCGGACTCCCTCCCAGCCGTGTGCATCGTCAGGGTGCAAATACCTGCTGGCCTGCCCGGGCAAAACCCAGGGACGCTTGTGGCCTCGCCAGCCAGCTGTGCCGGAACAGAGGTGCCAGAAGGCACTCGAAGAGATGCCTCAGCAGGCTCCTGGTCAAGCCGTGACACTTCATCCTGAGCCAGGCACCTTCCAGGAACGCTCCCCTGCGGGAGCTGGGGATTTCCAAGGCTGGGGAATCGCCATTTCCATCGGAAGCTCCTTTCATCTGGGACTTTTTTCCCATTCCAGAAGGGCTGGGGTGAGCTTCAGCCCTGAAAGTGTTACACCGTGTTGCTTAGACTCACCCACTCTTTAGCACTGGGTAGGTCAGGAGAAGGCACCGTGCATGCGCAGCAAGTCACCGTCATCTTCCCTTCTGCAAAGGTAAAGAGGCTCAGGAGCACTTCCAGGCATCAGGTCGTATCTTGGACTCTTGCTTGCAACTGCTCCAGTCTTTCATGGCCTCCCCCTCACCACCTCTGAGACAACATGGATCGTCTGGGCCACCTCCAAGCACGTACAAATCCTTTTCCTGGGTTGAGCAGCACTGGAGCCCTCTGTTGCTCCCCTCCGCGTTGCTCCCCATGAGGATGTGGGTGCTGGGTCCTGCCTGGGGTGTTGCCTGTAGCCATTGCAAAATGAAGGCCAAGCAGCAACCCATACACTTCACGGCAAGCAGAGGAGATCCGCTAATCCTGCCTTCGTGGGGGTATTAGACCTAAAGGGCAGCCCGGGTTGGACTGACAGTCCCAAATGGAGATCCTAACCCAATGCACTAAAGAAAAATCTGATGAAAATCTAGTGCCCCATGACCACGGGATTCCTCGCTCCCTCCCTTGCAGGGCCTGATGGAGGATGGGGCTGCTCCCAGAGGCCCCATTGCACCCCATGCGGAGGGCAGGGGGCATCTTCCAAGCCGCCCGGCATGCTGGGTGGGAAAGATAAATAAATACTGGAATAAATAAATACCAGTGGCAAAGAGGCCTGAAATGATGCTGTCGTTTGCTGGGAATGAGAGACACAAGTGTAATTTAGGTTTTGATATTATGAAAGTCTCGCTGCTCTAAAACAGCAGGGCACTCAGTGCCTCATTAATAAAGGATAAACTTGGAGTCTATTTACAATGCACTTTTTGGGGTTATTTACACTCCATTATACATATGTAATGCTGCACATATTTACCGCTCTGTTCTGCTGCCGAGAGCAGCCGAGCTGGGAGGGAGACAGAGGGGGAAGCGGCTGATGCCGTGGAGCTGCGACCCCGGCTCTGACTGGTGTCCCTTAAGCTGCGCGCCGAGCTGCAAGGAGAGGCCCCCGAGCCAGCTGCCGGAGATGGAGACATCAGGACAGGGCCCTAGGGGGACCAGTTTGGCCAAGCCCCCATCCCCATGGCTGCAGCGCCCTGGACTGGTCACAGCACTGCGTGGGCCACTCTCAGCAGTCACTGAGGGTTGAGATGTGGGGGAAGCTGGGCTCAGAGACCAACCTGGGGCAGCAGCGACTTGTGGGTGCAGATGCACCTAGGACCACCTAGTTCTTGCTTTGAAGGGTGCACTGCCCCACATGAGCACCCCTGCAGGCAGTATAGGGCTTCATTCCCCCCCCACCCCAGGCAGGGACTAAAGTGCATTTGCAGTGGGTTTGCACGGCCAAGCTGGTTGAGATGCCAGGGCCTGGGAACCACTTTGACCACAGCCTCAGCTTGCAAAGTGAGGGGAGACACAGCCAGACACGTGGGGAGGGGGAATAGTCCAGGTGCCAGAGGAAGGGTCCATCCCATGCTGCCACTCGCCAGGTCTCTCCCATCCTATGCCCAGACTTCCCAGATGCCCAGCCCAGGAGTTAACGCTCTTTATTAAATACCTTGTGCAGGCAGCTCTGGTGACATCCATGTGCCTGGGCTCGAGGGGATACCCCTCACCCCATAGTGTTTTAGGAGGTCCTGTCTCTGGAAAGGCAGCTTTTCCGGCACAGGGGTGATGCCCACCAGTTGGCACCCGCTGGCCGCAGTGAAGCGGCCAGTCCTGGAGGCAGGTTGCTTCACCCACAACATCCCCTTGCAATAGCAGCCAGCAGTGTCCTCAGCTGGAGGCCCCACATGGAGGGCATGGGTCTAGCATCACCTCCCTCCCACGGCCGGGAAGGTTTGGAGGGAGCGGGGTGCTGGGGGCATTGGGGTGTGCCTGGTCCCCCTGCCACCTAGGGACATGTGACCCATGTCCCTGGGCTGGAGGAGCAGGAGACGGCTGGGGAAAAGGATAAGGCACAGCTGCAGGATACGTCCTGCAGACCCAGAGCTGCCTGGAGCCCAAGGGAGTTTGCACCTGCAGCCCTGAGACTCCTCCGCCACCCCTGGTGCCCCTATCGTGGGTCGGGGTCCTGCACTGGGAGGTGCTGGGTGAAGTCAGGGCAGCCGGGAGCCCAGCCCCTCCGGCGAGCTGTTCTCCAGGGTCCCGTAGCCTCCAAGCTTCACCATCTTGACGAGGCGGGTTGGGGCGGAGAGGACGGAGCAGCGGGCGGCGAAGATCTGGCTGATCTCCACGAAGGTTTTGTTCTTGGTCTCAGGGATGACGAGGTAGACGTAGATGGCCACCAGCAGGCAGATGCCACAGAAAAACAGGTAGCAGAAGGCACCAGCTGACATCTGGGGGCAGCAAGAGAGCTGGCACGGGGCAGGCGGCCGCGCACCCCAAGCCGAGCGCGGCACCAGGCATCTGCCCTTCGCATCACCCCTCCCGGAGCCAGCTCCCACCGGCACCCCCGGGCCCCGGCAGAGCTGGGAGCACGGGCTGGGCCATCTCCTTCCCCGCTCCTCCTCCCGCGGACCCCCGGGGCTGGTACCTGCAAGAAGGGGAAGATGAAGCCGACGGTGAAGTTGGAGAGCCAGTTGAGGGACCCGGCGGTGCGACTGCGTGAAGAGCTCGGCCGTTATCAGGAAGGGGACGCCGGCTGGGCAGGGGGGGACAGGTCAGCCCCTGCCCGGCTCTCCTCTGGGCCCTCGCTTTGCGATAACTTGCCTAAACCCCGATACAGTAAATCTAAAACAGACTAAAGGCACCCTGGAAGGTGTGCTCGGCACCGTGGATAATGTTGTTGTTCCCGACTTTCCTTAAGCAAAATGGTTTAGAAAATCTTCTGACAAAAGTAGCTCGAAGTTTTGCCCCTGTGGCCTTTTCCTGCAGGACGCAGAAAGGCCGTTTTCAAGTGAGCTTTCCTCAGTCTGTACCGGGTTAAAAAAAAAATAATAAAAAATAAATAAAATAAAAAGAAGAAGAAGAAGAATTGCTGTAAATGGTTCTTTCAGCCAGCTTGGCCATTGAAAAGTTGGACACCGGTCGTGGCTATTTCTCCTGCAAGGACGCAGCCCTTCGTGCCACCCGCCCAGGACTCCTGGGTCCCAGCACCCCGTCCCTTTGCGGAGGGGATCCAGCACACTGCTCTGGACCCACGGGGCTCTGGCAGGGGATGGTATTCAGTGTGGGGACATGCCCAGCGTCCCGATGCCTGGGACAGAGCTGACGGGGACCTCTTATAAAAGAGCTTCAAAAAAAAAAAAAAAAAAAAAAAAAAATCAAGGAGGAGTGAACCCCCTGATGGACTCTTACTCACAGCTCGCCCAGAATAGAGATATATATTTTTTTTTAGTTTTAAAAGTCCTATTCATCATTGTTTGTGAACAATGAGCCATTAAAATCCTAATTAAAGATGTAATTACAGCGAAGAAAGTCTGGGCTGAGGATGAATTATAGATCCGCTAGCAGCTCTGCTAATACATCACCCGGGTAAAGCAGCCCGGGCTCCCGGCGCCGTGCCCGGCGCCCGCTCTCGCGCCCGCGCTTGGCCGGGGCCACGAAGCCGCCTGCCAGCCGCGCGGGGACGGGCGCGGGTGCCGCCTCCGGGGGGGCCTTGGGAATCCCGCTAGGACTCTTTGGCGGTGCGACCTGGGCGCGAGGGCGATCCTGAGCTGGTCCCAAATGCGGGATGCTGCTGAGATGCGCCGGGGGGTGGGGGGGGGGAGGTTGCTGGTGGGGTACGGCACGAAAAGCCGAGGCTCGGGTGCTGGTGCACGTGTCTGGCCGACTCTGCCCCCCCCACCCCAGCTCGCCCCCGGCCCCGGCTGCTCCCCCTCCGCCCCGGCCCGGCTCCCGGTGGACCCACCTGGTCCCACGCAGAAGCCGGCGATGATGCCGACCACGCAGGCGACGGCGACGTAGCGCATCCCGGGCAGCGCTGCCTGCGGAGGGGACCGGACGCCCCGAGGGTCGCGCCGTGCACCCCCGGCACCCCGGCGCCCGTTCACCCCCCCCACACCCCACCCCACCACCCTCCCCATCCCGGCGGAGAGGCAGGAGAGCCAGGGGCGGCTCCGGACAAACCGAGGGGGCTTCGGCCGCGGCAAAGCTCGGAGCATCGCGGGCGCTGCAGGCCCGTCCCCGGGGGAGCGGGGACATTATTTCTGCAAAAAGCGGCCGCGTGTGGATTTGGAGGGTGTTTTCTGTCGTTGTCGTTATCCTTCGCGCTGAACTTTCCCGCCCCGAGCGGCGTGCGGGAGCCGGCTCACGTCCCGCTCGCGCCCGCGCCGCCCTCCCCTCCGCTGCCCCGCTCCCGCCCGGCGCCGGGGGCCCCGGCCCTGCCCCGGCGCGGCGCCCGGAGCCCACCTGCAGCAGCCGGGACACGGTGACGCCCGCCGAGCAGAGGCCCATGGAGCAGAAGCCGGCGAGGAGCAGGGGCCGGCGGCCCAGCTTCTCCACGGCGACGCACTGCCGGGGGAGAGCGGCGGTGGCTGGGGGGGTCCCGGCACCGCGTCCCCCCCGCCCGCCCCTCCGGCAGCCCGGGGTGGTGGTGCTGGGAGCTGGGGCAGGGCTCTGCACCCTGGGTGAGGGTGGGGGGGGGGGAGGGTGCACCCATCTGTCTGTCTGTCTGTCTGTCACTCACCCCGATGAGCCCCGCGGCGATTTCAACGGCGCCGGTGCCCACGGTGACGTAGGGGATCTGGGGCGCCGGGATGCCGGCAGCCTCGAAGATGGTGTTGGTGTAAAACCAGATCTGCTGGGAGGAGGCTGAGCGTGAGCTGGGGCGGGGGGGAGGGAGCAATGGGACCTGTGACGGCCCCGTGGTGAAACGAGTCGCCAGGTCTCAGCTCATCTCTGCAGAGCCGGTCCCGGGGCCGAGCGAGGATCCCGCGGGGCTTACGGCGTCGATCCCGGAGAGCTGCATGCCGGCGTTCACCACCACCACGGAGAGGGTTTGCCAGCGGACGGAGCGGTCCCGGAGCAGCTGCCAGACGGAGACGGTCTCCACGGAGGAGAGCGACCGCTGCTCCTCCCTCATCTCCTCCATCTCGGCCTGCACGTCGGTGGTGCCCAGGAGCCAGCGCAGCGCTGCGGGGAGAGCGGGGCGGTCACCCGCGCGCGTGTCCCGTCCCGTCCCATCCCGTCCCGTCTCCCCCGGCCGCAGCTACGAGACACAGCCGCAGCACGTGTTCGGCTCCTCACCCGGGGCAGCCTCCCCAGGGGAACCCCCCCGACCCATGGGGTTGAGGCGAGGAGGTGCCCTGACACCACAGTGACGGGCACCGGGAACAAGGCTGCGGAGCAATAAGGTGGGAGAGGTGTCCCCCCTCCCACCTCAACCCTGTGCTGCCACAGCAGCTTTTCCTAGGAGCGTGGACAGGCGAGGAGGGTGCCACGAGGTGGGACTCCTTCGCCGGGGCCAAAGCTGCATGTGGGAGGATGCTGTGAGGATGCACCCTGCTCTTGGGAGACCTTGGCCAGCGCCCAGCGCCCCGCGGGTGCCCCTCACCCTCGGCGGCCCCACGGACGTCGTTCCTCTCTATCAGCAGGTACCGCGGGCTCTCGGGGAAGCAGCGCAGCAGCAGGAGCTGTAGGGAGGCAGGAACGACCACCACGGACAGGAGAAGGGGCCAGTACCTGTCCTGCAAGGAGCCAAAGAGGGATGTGTCACCGGGGGGGCAGAGCAGATCGATGTGGGTCTGGGGGCCAGCAGGAGCAGGCTGGGGGGCATCCCACTCACCTCACCCAGCAGCTCTGGGAGCCCCAGGACCTGTGCCGAGAAAACCCCCAGGCAGATGAAGATGCTGGGCATGAGGCCCAGGAGACCCCGCAGGCTTCTGGGGGCGACTTCTCCTAGGTACAGGGGCACCACGCTGAGGCAGATGCCTGGAGGGACAGGGCAGGAGGCACCGTGGTGGAACAGGCAGCCAGAAGAAGACCTTCCGTGCATCCCTTCCCACATTCAGCACCATCTGTGGCAGGGGTCCCCTCTGGCCACCCCATGGTGCAGACCCTCTTACTGTACTGCTAGCATGGAGATGGGGACAGCCTGTGGCCATGGGGGACACGAGGTCTTCTCCAGCCCTCCAGAAAAGGGCCATAGGGGACTGAGACGCGAGGCCAGGGCTGTGCACAGCCCCAGAGCAGCTGGGGACCAAGAATCACCTACCTGAGTGGACCCCCATGATGAAACGGCCAAAAATCAACATCTCAGGGGACCCTAGGTCCCGGCTGAAGCCCATGGAAGCGCCGGCCAGGAGGACGAGGAGAGCACTGCAGCTCAATGTGCCATTCCTAGTGGTGCACAAGCAGTGGGGCAGCCCCTCCGTGCAGTCCCTATCCCCACCCATGGTCCCCATCCCGCTGTACCCTCCTTACCTGCCACGGTGTGCCACCAGCACCCCTACCAGCACAGAGCCCAGCAGCCCGCCCAGGGCAAAGATGGAGACAGTCAGGGAGTAGAGGAGGGTCAGGAGGCCGGGGGCCAGCCCGTGCCCCTGCCGCCGGGACCACGTGGCATTGTAGAAAGCCTTAATGGGCTGTGGGGCAGAGAGAGACGCCTGGGCACCAAGCACGCTGGGAGAGGGGAGCGAGGCCGGGCCAGCCCCACAAGAAGGATGCCATGGGTTTAACAGCATCCCAGAGGGCTGGTCTGGAGAAGGACAGTGCACAACTGGGGGTGACTGGGATGTGGCTTTCAAGGATGGGACCAGAGGCTTTCAAGGATGACTTACAGACACCCTTGGGCAGAGCTGGAGCACGAGGGGCAAGGCAGCTTGTAGGGAGCTTTTCCCCACGAGGCCTTCCAGCAGGGACCAGTTTTGGTGGGAAACCTGAACCCAGGACCCCCATGTTTCTTCCACGTGCCGTCCTTCCCCTGGGCTACTGTCTACAGGGATTTTTGTCTAATCCAACATGTTGGCTTTGGGCTTTCGAGTAGCAGTGCCTCCACCCTCGCTGGGCCAGGGGAGACACGGGCGCCTTCCCCTCGTCCCTGCCTGCGCCTGCCACCTCTTACCGCTGCCGGTGCATTCACCACAGCCAGGTTGTAGCCGTAGAGCATGGAGGAGCCGAAGGACACCAGGAGCGTGACCGACAGCAGCGGGAAGGTGAGGTGCTGGGAGAGAGGAGATGGGATTGGATTGCAGGGACAGCAGGAGCCAAGGTCACATGTGAAACAGGTTGCTTTGGGTCACTGCCCCCTTTTTTTTGACGGGGGGGGGGGGGGGGTGGGTGGGATGTCCCGGCCCCAGAGCAAAGCCGTGCTTTGGTGCACAGGCAGCAGCAACCACCATCCATGGTCCAGGTGGGTTTACAGCTGCAAACCGACCAGGGCCTGGGCCCTGGGGAAGAGCCAGACCACGGGCTGCTCCTGCTGCAAAGCCAGCCTGGAGCCGGGGTTGCTGCCCCCAGCCCCACGCCGCACCGAGCACCCAGCCCACCCCAACGGCCCGGTTCTGCTCCGCAGCCTGCCTGGGGCGGGGGGGGGGGGGGGAAGCTGAGCAGCCCGGCTGGTGGGGGCTTCCCGTCACTCTCCCCCTCCCCTTTTCAGCTGAGCTTTTCACCCAAACCTCAAACCCAGCAGCCCCCAACCCCACCTCACCACCAGAGAAAGGGCCTGGGCGTCCTCCCTGCGGCCGCCCCCCTCCCCAAGCACTGGAGCCGAATCCATAGCACCCAGCAGCTCCCGGCTCACGCACGCCAAATCCCCTCTAATCCCACCAGGAATCCTGAGCCGGGAGGGGGGGAAAGCCCATGGGTTTGGAGGGGGGGGGACCCCACCCCAGCAGCCCCTGGCCCATATGGTGCTCACCCCAGCGGTCTCCCTGCCGGGGTGCCGGGTCCCTTTCCCGTCCATGGGAGTGAGGCCGCGGTCGGAGCTGGGTGAAGGAGGAAGAGTAGGGGGAGAGGAAGGCGGCCCCAGTCTGTCTGCTTGATTCATTTCTCCCAGTTTTAGATGGAAGAAACAGGGGTGGGTTGAAGGCAAGGCAGCCTGGATGCCCGTGGGGCTCATTGGAGGCGTCCGAGCGGTCGGAGGAGGAGTCTGGGGGCCTCCCCGCCTCGCCGGGGGGCAGAGTGGGGCTGGGGGCAGTGCGTGTCCTGGGGCGCCCAGCTGGAAAGTCCGGGTTAAGTCCCCGGCTGGGAGAAGGCATCTGGGGGCCGCGGGTGACCCCCGCCAGGCTCAGCACCTCTCCAGTGGGACCGTGCTGGGTGGCATCACTGCATGGTCCCTGGATGGGGAGGGGGGGTGGAGGGACAGCCCCACATAGCCTGGCACCCTCGGCAGACCCCCGCAGCCCGTCAGGCCATGGGGCCGCTCTGCCTCGGGGTGGGAGGGCTGGTAGCCCACGTCCCCCGAGACCTGCCCTGTGGTGGGCACCGGATGGCACGGCCCCTCGCCCCCCCGGGCACGGCCCCCAGCCCCAGCAAGCAGAGATGCGGCTCATGGCAGCTCAGAGGAATCCAATTTTGCTGCGGCCAGGAGCTGCCTCCCCCCGCTGCTAATGAAGTGCCTTTAATTAGCAGCCTAATAGCAAGCTCTTAATTTGCTGAACAGCCAGTTGAAAGGATGGGGACCCCACCAAGCCGGCTGGCGGCAGCTCCAAGGGCTTAAAAGGGGCAGGACCCGGTGGGCTGGCCCCACCTGCCCCACTCCCCCAGGGGTCCCGGTGGCACCCAGCCCCTGGCTCCGACACCGCTGATCCTGAGCGCCCCTTCCTCCCACAGCCAGGATGCTCCAGCTCCCATCGCTTCCCTCCTGATGAGCCCCCAGCCCTCCGCAAAGCCACCGAGAGATTCACTGTGTCCTCCCCCCCCCCCCCGCCACTGCAGCCAAGATCCTCTCCCAACCTGCTGGGATTTGACTTTTCCAAGGGCTCCTGCATCTTCCTGGACCTCGGTTTCTCCATGTCTCGATCCAGGGTATCATCTTTCCCTCCCCGACTTGAGGGAGCTGTGGAGACCTCGATGACTGGCTGGGCCAGGAGCATCCCGACCAGCGTGGGGCCGCTGTCCCAGCGAGCAGGGGTGCAGCCAGGGGGTGCTTGCCCCCAGAATGCTCAGCCCATGCCCCACGCCGTGAAAGTAGCATTGCCACGGATGGGGCGATAAGCCAGGCCATGCTGCGTCCCGTGGTTGTTCTCCCGCTGCTCCAGTTGTTCAGACAAATGACTCATCCCTGGGACCAGCGCCTGGAGGGTTAAACGCGGACAGTCCAGTGGGCCCAGCTCAGGGAGCTGTAGGGAGATGAGGAACCAGCAAGGTCAAGTAAGCCACTGGCGTGACCCAGCCCAGGACCCTGAGTCTCAGCTCCCTGGTGATGTCCCCCTCCAGAGCCTGGCTTCACGTTCCTGAGGTGTGGCAGGCACCCTGCAAATCAACCCCCCCACCCCGTCCCCCGCCCCCAAACTTCCCCTGGAGCCTCCTGTCCGCTCTCCACCGACACCACTAACCATCACCAACCCCAGCACTTGGCCCCCCGGGTTGCCAGCTCCATCCCAGCCCTGCTGCTGTGTCCTCGCCGTGGCCATGCAGCACGGCACCAGCGCACTGAGCGGGGGCGTCCTCAGCCGTTGCTCTGAGTCGGGGCGGGGGGGGCGGCTGCCTTGATTCAGGGGGTAAATCTGAGTTATTGACACCAGCTCACAGCAGCCGCTGGGACAAGGGGAGAGGAGAGGTAGCAGATGTTCAGGTGAGGAGCCCGTGGCAGGGGAGGAAGGGTGGAGGAGGAGGAGGAAAGCTGGAGGGGGGCAATTAAGAGCCCCCAGGGAGCTGAGTTAATTGGAGACACTCCTGCAACCGGACCCGATGACAGCGGCACGTGGGGAGGCGCGCTGGCGAGAGGCACCTGCTGCTCCCTGCTCCGAGGGAGCTCGTCTCCGTGATTTACAGGCATCCCCATTCCTCCAGTGCTTCCCCGCCTCTGAGCGAGGGCTCGGCACAGCCCCGCTGCCCACAGTCCAGGCAGAGACAGGATCCATCCTGCCCGGGGAGCTTGGGTGGTGGGAAGGGCAGAGCCAGCCCCACGAAGCAGCACAGAGCCTCCTGCATCCTACTGGCTCCTCCAGGGCCACCAGGCAGCTGTGAGGGACCCCACAGCGACGACGTAAATCACTGGTGGAGAAACGTGCAGTCTGAAGATTTCCGCAGGACTGGGGAAGACTCGGGAAAAGATCTGCTGGGAGAGTTCATGCTCTTTTCCAAGATGAGATGGAAACCTTGCAGCAAGGACATGGTCTTCAGGGCTGCCCTTGGTGTTTGCTCAGCACCACTTAGTCCAGGACTAGAACAGAGTCCCTGAAGAAGCAACAGCTATCTGAAATACATGCACTTAAAAGAGATGCATTGCTTAACAGCTAAGGACCCCATTTCTTGCCCAGACAACTCACGCTCTACTGGAAAAGAGGGAACCTCCGCAGCCCGGGCACAGCATGACGGCACCAGGCAGAGCTGCTCGCAGACATCTGCACGGCTGGAAAGGTCAGAGCAGTTTGCCAGTGTTGCTCTTTATGAGTTGACACAGCAGAAACGGAGACTGTCCAGCAGCTTCCCCATCTCATTGCCCCCTCTAGAGGAGAAGCTGTCATTGATTTGTGCCTGTAAATATCAGTGGGGGGTCTTGGGCACAGCACAGAGAGTTTTGGATACATCAGCTGTGTGATGTTAACCAGAGACTTGCGTCTCTGCAAACAGCAGTGGTGTCCAGAAGGAACTCAGCATTGCCCTTTGCAAAAATACTGTTTATACTGGTGTGCTCTGCAGTATCTTTGCAAAACACCCGTGCATCGCTCTGTCGCATGCAGCCAGTTGGAAACTGAACTGTTCTGTTCTCCAGCTGCAGGAAGGTTATTTATCTGTACGGGTTAGGACTTTTCAAACCTAGGTTTTCCTGTTCATATTCCTTATTCAACTTCAGTGGTCCCCATCAGATCAGGATTTATGGCTGCTCCTGCCAACAAGGTGCATGTTGGTAAAGCGCTTGGGAGACGAAGCTTAGGATGGGAAGATAACTCTGGTGAGAAACAAGAACATCTCTTAGGGGATGTAATTAATGCATATTAGAGCTCTCTTAGAGCAGAAGAAAGCAGCTTGCACTCACACACATGCTGCCTGGAGCTTGCTAGAAGGGCTCATTACATCTCTGTCCATCACGTGTCCTCACAGCCATCCTTGCCAAGCAAGGATTAGCCAGTGGAGGGCACAGGACCTCAGACTGCTGCAGCCCACAGGGATTACTTCAGATTTGCACACAGTATGGTGCACAAGTAATATCTTGTTTTCTTCTGCTGCTCTTCCCCTTCAGTAGCTCAGTAGCTTTCTCTTGGGACAGTGTCCCAGACAGGAGGTTAGCTGGCTGTGAAGTAAATTGAGTACTTGGAAAGAGAAACTTTGTGAGGGATCACTTCCTCATGGCACCTAAGGCTAATGGGAGAGAGTAGCCAAGATAACCCTGCCCCTCTCCTCTGGAGCCTGGCAGAAGAGTGTGAGGTAGACGTGCTCCTTCCCTGGAAAATCTGGTTTCCCTGAGGCCTGGGTGGAGGTGGCACAGGATCTGGAGACCCTACAGTTGGCAGCTGCCAGAAAACCTGGAGTTTGTTGGAGGAGCCCTTGCAGAGCATGTGGGAGCCTCTAGCTCTGCAGCAGCTTCCTAGGTGCCAGGCCCTCAGCCCCTCACATCCTATTCCTGCTGAAAGCCAAATCATTTCCATACCTCCTTTGATGCTGCCAGGTCTGCTATTGGGGGGGGGGGGGGCTCTGCTACACCCTGCCTTTGAAAAAAAATGAGCCAGGAGCCCCCCTGAGGCAAGGAACTCCTGGGGTTTGCCAAGGCAGGGTGACAACTCGCCCACAAAACATCCACAGCGGCACTAAAGCACGTATGTTTGCGTAGGGCCTGACTCTGGCTGCCTCCCCCACTGGCAGACTCGCTGTCCCTACGCTCTTCAAACCAGCGCAGCAGGCCCTGCAACATCCAGCTGCTGGATTCACCCTAAGCATTTTTGGTAGGAATTACATTAACTTGCAAAGCAGGTCTAAATTGGCCAACTTTTCCCTTTGCAAGAGCTTACTACGCTCTTGAAAACACGTCTATAAAATATATTAAAAAGAGGTTTCTTTTTTAAAGCTGTAGGCTGATCAAATGCTGTTAATTTGAAGCTATGGTAAACATTAGTTCCCTCCTTCATTTGAAGTGGAAATAAGGCACACATTTTTAAACAGAAAGGGTAATTAAGCACTGAATCTATTTAAGATGGGCTGCCGTGGTGTTTGTTCTTTTCCAGTGGAAATTTACAGTGGAGATTACTTTTCTTTCTCATAGACACGAACTCTTGAGGTGATGCCAGAGATACTGGGACATGTTCTCCAGCATGTGCCTCACAACAGAGCACTGCCCCAGCCTTAGAAATTTGGAACAAATATTTTGATCATTGTTTTTAAACATCAGGGAAAAGAAGGAGAGGGAATAACTAAGAAATGACAAGAAATAACCCACGGGAGAATCTGTTTCACATGGAACTGAGTGATATTTGTCTGTTTGGGAACATAGAGAAGGAAACCAGAGACTAAAGGTAAGCGGTTTCACTCGTGTGCACTGGCAGTCTTGCACTGCTTAAATCAAGCTGCATCCTGCGCTACAGAGCGATCCGAAAACGATGGATGAAGCCTGTCATTGCAATTCTTCTTCCAAATCTATTATCATACGGGAGGAAAGAACGAGGAGGGAACAGAAAAGGTTCAAGTGGTGTAAATATAAACCCTCCTTGCCAAACCGAAAACCCGGCTGCTAGGAATCCTGTCACAAGGAGAGAAGGGGATTGGAAGTGACAGGAATCCTGATCCCAGTGCTTCGGAAAAGCAGGAGGCTTCGCAATCTCCAGTCCCCTGCTGGCTCCCAAGAATGGAGCCAGCAGGGAGAGAGCCGGCAGGAGCGCAGCGTTTGTTTGTTTTCTGACCACCCTAGGAGTCGAGATCTTAAAACTGCTGCAGCCTTTGTTTGAAAAGAGGATGTTAAGTAAAACGGAAAGATCCACAGTGACTACCAAAGGGAGCATTTTTAAGAGAAAGGTGTTTTGAGGGCAAGGGTGCCGCTGTTAAAATTCAGGCCGGCACTAGGCGCAACGGTGTCCTAAGCCGTTGCGTTGCACGTCGGTGCTGAGATATGTCAATTACTCACTCATTATTGAGCAGCAGGATTGCGATTAGCTTATAAAACAAATTTGTGCTTCTCCAACCAGGAGCTTCCAACAGTATCCAGAAAAGCACAAAGTCCTTACAGCTTCTCCCCCCGCCACCTTTTTAATGGGCAGGATGCTTTGAGCTCTTAACGTGAGTCGCATCCATTCTCTGACTTGCAGGGTGGACTCATTTGCCCCAGCTAGAGGCCATCAGCCATGAATAGAGAGTTTCTTAATTAAAAAGTATGCTGTGGCTTTAGAAGTAAGTGTTTCTTCTGACTGCCAGAGCAGTCTTTTATGCTGCATTCATCAATGAGCGACTGCCGGCAGCTCGGAAGCAGAGCTGACTAGCATACATTTTGTGTACCATGTAAAGCTGCATCTACCCAGGACTTGGGGCAAAGCTGTCCACTGTATGGCAGCAGCATTTCAAGATGTTTATGCTGCAAACATTGCACACATGGTGCACCTGCACCAGAAGTCTGACTCACGTAACAGGGCTCACAGAACATACAGGCTTCATATTTTGACAGCGTCCTTCACTCAAAAGGAAAACAGGAGAGATTCACAGCTTAATCTTTATATTTGTATTTAAGTTATTTTCTGAACAGTTAAAAAAAAAAACACACCGTTACCATGATTCTAGCTCAAGTGAACATTAGTACGTTAACTACACATCACCGTAACATAATCACAAAATTCAAAGCACTCATTACTTAAGAATCCAGATAACAAATATAGCAGTAACAAACAGAAAATTCTGGAGAAACCATGTTCTTTCTCACCTCTCCCACTTCCACACCCATCTCAGTCTGAGCAGGTAGGAGTGATGCAGCATAGCTTAGCCTGGTAGGCATGGAGCTCTGATAAAGGTAGTGATGTAAAATGATTGGGAGAAACTGGATCCATTCAATTTTGCTGAAGTCCAAAATATTTTTGTGCCATCTTTTGTGGATAGGGTAAGCCCTGCAATGCCTCAAATCAGAAGGACAAAGTAGCCGAAAGCATAATTATATTGTCAAAAGTAGCACAAGAATCCCACACTGAACTGCACAGATTTTTTCACAGCTAGCTCCAATTGCTAGCTCTGCAAACAGTCTGGGACAAGCTGGCCAATCCTTTTTCAGCAGTAATGCCTCGGCATGCAGGACTTTGCTCATACGTAAACCTGTGCTACAGCAGTAACAGATCAAAACACTAAAGGCAACAGATTGTAATTCATTACACAGGCATGGAGCAGAGTTGCTGTGTGAGGAAGGCTGGTGTTTCACGCTTACTTTTCTGGCCACAGCTGCATTTGTTTCCTGCCTGAGCAGAAATCACAGTAACTTTCAGTGTGATAGGCTGTTGAAACAAGAGACCTGTTTCAGGAGTTGGTTACAGTATGTTAAGAGATCTTTGCTGACTGTACATCTATATACATCAGAATCCCCATAGTTTTGAAAGGATCAGCTTAGCATCAGTGAGGATCAATCATGGGTGACAACTTCCAAGGGAGATCCACTGGGCAAAAGGAGAAAACCAATGGTCTTTCAGAACAAGCAGAAAGTCAAGGGAAAAAATTTCTGACAAGACAAAGGATGATTTATTCTGGCAGTATGTCAAGGCTTACTCTGGGAGAGAAGCTCTGGGAATATGCCAGTAGCCAGAAGGCTACACCTCATTAAAAAAAAGGGGGGGCGTGAGAGGCAAGGAAGAGAAAGTCAAATGCTCAGCCTCAGCAGGCAACCTTTTTCTCAACCCACCGCTGAGGTTGAGGAGAAGGAATGCACCCAAGAGACTGGTTGCTTCTGCGACAAATGATTCTCTGTATTAAAAGGGACTGTGTGCCCCTAATGCCAATCAATCCAGCAGGGATTTGCTGGAAGGAGGAAGGAGGGATTTCATATGAAGACCTCCTCTGTGGGACAACTCAGTCACCTACTGTTCCCCTCTCCTTCTAGAAGCTATTGCTTATTGCTTCTTGGGGAACAGCAGCAGGGCAAGGCTCAGCATGTCAGATGCATCATGCATGCCACTTGGAGATGCTGACAAAGTTCATTTTTCTCTTGGCCAGTGTAATTTAGACAGTCCCTATCCCCTCATCCCCCAGTGCAACCTAAAAGGGGGCATCAGATGGCTAGTTCAGCACTTGGAGGCATTACTTCATTACCTTCTCATGATTTTCAATGTTCTCACAGAAAACATCTCTTCTGTGCCAAGTACACAAGCTAGGCTATTTTCAGTATTGTCCCCACATCTGTAGAGATCAATCTCCATCCCCACACTCCTCTCCTACCTTTCAACCACATGGGTCATCTCATCCTTTTCCTCCCACAGTCAAGAGGCAGTCTGCAGTAAGAAGACTGGCTGCTCCATCTCATCAGCTTCCCTAATCAGGAAGGGCAACTCGTACCATGGGTCAACCACAAATGCTCCCCCATAAGCTAGTTTAGGAATCATCAGCCACAGAAAGCAAATCTAAAATGGCATTAAAGAAGCTAACAGAGCTCGATCTGGAGATGTGTTGAACATCATCTCCCCACTGGAGTTGGGAAGCCAAGAATCTCAGACCGAAGCTTGAAGTTCTGCTCAGACTGAGAAAGAGCTGCACAGCAGGGGCAGGAAATGCATACCTGGGAGCAGAGAAATACACATTACTCTCCAGCTTTTTCATTGTTCAAAAAAAAAAAAGAAAAGAAAAGAAAAAGAAAAAAAAAAAAAAAGGATCCTTTGGAGCAGGAGGTGGGTAGGTAGAGCATGGTGGTCCAAGTCAGCTTCCAGTTTAGAAACAAGTTTAAAGCACTTCAGCATTTCTGATGATCACAGGCTTCTAAACTTGTTACCCAAATCCTTCTGTTCCAACAGAGAATGTGTCTGTCCCTGAAAGTTAATGCAGAGCAGAGGGAGCTGCTCCAGAAGAGACAGCTGCAGAAATTCTCTTGCTGCAAATTGCTTCATGCCATTTTCTATTTGCATATTTTAAAGCAAGCTGTATTCCTCTGAGGATGAGAAATATTTGCAGCAAAACTGTGCCCCATTGCCAAAGGAGTCACAAGCAGAAGATGGTGTGACCATAATAGATTGTCATGCTCTTAATGTCCCACACCTCCAGTACTTTCGATCCCATAGTCCAAGGGGGAAGGCTATAGCATGAGCTTCCTACTTTTGGCAGAAGTGACGATCTCTACGCAGCAGAGATATTTCATCTCATTTCATTCCTTTTCAAAGTGAGGTGTAACACTTAAAGCCTGCAGACAATTCCAAACCTTGCTTTTATCTCCTTTTAGCAGGCACCTTCTAGTTCTTTTCATTATAAACTTTGCAATTACTCCAACCTGGCTGAGGGATTACCCATTCGGTTCATGCTGAAATCTTTCTCTTACATGCACTCTTGCACACTCACACACACACACACACACACACACAAGCCACTTTCTTATGACACTGGGAGATCTACTTACCAGATTATTCCTCCCTGGGTGCACAACGGACACCAACAAATGTCAAGCTGTGGCAGATTCAAGTTCAAGTTAATCAGTTAACTTCAGTTTCCTTCTTAGCTATCAGAAAATTTATACAACTCAGGAATTGTGGTAGGAATCCTCTCCCTTTTGCAATTCTGTATTTAACTACCCAGACACAGTCCCTTCTTGACAATGAGACACCATTCTTACCATTTGCCAAACACTGATTTCAGCTGTTGCTCACAAACTGTACCTTAAACAGTTCTATATAGCAGAGTTCAAACTGTGGTACCACTCAAATACCCTACAGTGCTTAGAAGTTACAAAATAGCAGCATGGAGCAGCAGGGCTATGACAACCAATTACAATCTGCAGTGTGCAATGGTGTTGTCTCTGTGTTTGGCCAACTAGTCTTTTGGTTTTCCCAAGCTCTCTTAATTAGCAAAAAAAAAAAAAAAAAAAAAAAAAAAAAGTCATTGTTTTAGGCATTAGCTCTAAAGATGCAGTTAAAATATGACAAAGCTCTGCAGCCTTCATAGGCTGGGAGAATAGACCACTGCTTTCTACAATAACCTGAAGGTAGAAGACAGAGGATGATGAGACAAACTGAGACAAACGGAAAATGACTATTAAATCAGCAGCCAAGGTTGTATAGACTGCCTACAGGTAACCACACTGCAGATCTTGTAAAAAAATGAACTTAGAGGAACAGTATTCACATACTATTAAGAAAAGACTCAGAACTTGAGCTCAGAGAAGTCTGGGATGCAAACTTTGATTCTCTATGCTTCCCAGTCAGTTTTGATTTGAGATTGCAGTATATGTGCTCTGGTTAACTGCCTGAAATCACAAACAGCCTTCCTAGACCTGAAAGCAGTGCCACAATTAGTTGTGGATGAACTTACGGTTAATATTCAGAACTTTAAGGACCCTGTAGAGATAGGTCAGTCAATGGTACTTAACAGAGTTAACCTGTTTGACTCTTTCTACAATAGTAGAAACAAACAGAAAACAAGAGTGTCACCACATGCTCTGAGACACTCTTTAGCACTGATGTAGTTCCTTGCCTCCATGAGAATACAGGGAGCTGGGTGCTTAACACTGCTGCTCATGAGCTTTTAGTGCTGTAGTTACTCTGCAAGCACTGGCTATCCCTTCCTTCATAACTTCATTGCCTTTTTTCCATTTTGGCTGTCGCTAAAATGATTTAAGCATTCTGGATGGCTCTCTGGGGACTCTTGGCTCAGCTACTTGCAAAATTTCATTGGTGGAAAAACTGCATCCCAAGCACGTAGAAACGATGCAACTGCTTCTGCAGCAAAGTGAAGTTGATGAGAATAGCTAAATAAAATTTCCCATCTGCCAAATTCCAAGTTTAGAGGGTGTTACTAACTCTGTTTAAAACTTCTTTACCCCTGAGACAAAGGGCTTGGATTTCCTACTGTGGGATCGGAGCAACTCCCTACTAAGGTAGTCGGGGCTATTCAAGACCTACAGTAAAAATGTAGCTCCAACCTGGAATAATCAAGGTCTGGTTTGCACAATCTTTTCTGATCTAAGTGCAGGCCTGCTGCAATTCTTTTCAGTTCTGTAGAAACAGTTGTTTTCCCCTAGATCTCTCAGTCTAGTTCAGAGACATGCAGAATTGTTCCCCACGTCCCTCTTCTTCAGGGCTACTTTTCTCTTTTAAACTATGTCAGTTCACAAAAGTGTCAGCTGCAAAGCAAAGATCCAGCTCAGCTATCAGTAAAGGGACTGTCTTGTGCCTCTAAACTGTAATGCAGCATGCACACAGCTTAGGGAAGTACAGCAAAAGCTCTCCCTCCTAATGCCTCCTGGAAGAGCCAGCCGTAGAACTGTCCTAGAGCTGCTGTTAACTTCACTGATCATTCTCACGGCCACATTCATTTACCCATTTGCCATTACAGGGGCCTGTGCCTCACCTTCGTACACGTGAGCAAAATCTTGCTGTCATGGCCTGAGCACTCATGTAGCATCCCCACTCCTGCTAGGATGGCTCAGTCTCAAGAGCTCCACAAGCTTGTTAGCAGCTCCCGCTTCCAGCACGGGGCTACAGCATCTCTGATGAGAAATGGGATGGAAAGAAGAGAGTAATGTCCAGCTCTCTTCCTTGCCCTAGCCTCAAACTCCATCCCACATCCAGAATGATTCCTAAGCCATTAGCAGCACACTGTCTCCAGAGACAACATTAGGAGGAAGATTGTCCTTGGTACAGACAACCCCTTTGCCAGTGAAATATTGCCCTCAGCCAACATACCCTACTGGGGTGGGGAATGGATCTCAACCCCTGGCCGTCATGCTTGGGACTTTGGCAGAAGAGGGTTTAACTTTTCATTGAAGCGTTCCCCAGCCAAGCAGATATTAAGGGAGATTATAATACACATTCAGCTTCCAAAGGGTTAGCAGAGCAGGCAGGAGAGAAAAGAGATGGATTTGGCTCATAACAGTCAAATTTCAAGGGTCCTCTCTCCACAAAAAATAGTTCTGCAGTCAGAACAGCCAAAAGCCGCAGGGAGGAGGGCCCCTGGTCTGGCTGTTATAAGTGTTTCTCTTGCTCTTCAGAGTCAAATGCTTTTATAAAGGCCTAGCAATGGATATTGATATCAGTCTGAAAGTAGCAGCCTTCTCCCCACCCACCCTCCCACCCCTGAAGTGACTCTCTCAGCAGGGTGCACTGTGGCTATAAGTCTTCTGCTTAACAGCAAAGCAACACATTCTGGCAACATCTTAAATATATTCATAGGACATCTGTGACTGGGTCTGGAAGGGAACCAAAGAGGGCAGAGGGAAAAGGAGTGAAAAGGAAGATGAGGAAGGGGGGGGAAGGGAAGGTTTAAAAATGTTAATTGTTCATGAAAGATAAAAGTCATCTTCTGATATAGCAGCACTTTAGCAGTCAGCCACGCTGAGTAGACCCTGTCTGAGATCAACCGCATGCCAACTTTGTTCCAGAAACAAGTCTGAGAGCCTCTCTCTTCAGCAAGTATTGGTAACGTGGATAGTTCTTTTGTCCTGGCATTGGCAGATAATTTAAATACTGCAGCTTAAATGAGTCCTGGAAACAAAAAACAGAACAAAACAAATCCTGTTCGTACTAAATCTTCTAAAGATTTAAAAGAACACCTGATGACCAGAGTGTTTACCGGGCTGACAGTTCCAGAGCATGACTGTATATTTTTCCATCAAACAGACAGAATACAGGATGTGCTTCATAACAGAGCATTTGCATGGTCACTGTCACTGTGAATATCCTCTTGCAGAAGAATATTCTTCTGCCATTTTTTCCAAGTTGCTAACAGGGGCGATGCCCATCAAAGTGAGCAATCATGCCTAATCCACTTGGCTCTCATACATCAAATCCACTCTGCAACTGACTCAAGCATAAGAAATACGATCTCTCCCCTGCACTGTGTTGGCCAACAGAAAAAGATAACGTGATGAACGAATCAGCCAAGCTCTGACATTAACAATTGAACATACATGCGGTAGTAGGTAGGGAGAAGGAAAGCAAGGCCTTATGAATAAATAATTTTGCACATTGATGCACCTTGATTTAATCTGCCAAGGCTTGTGCCTCAGTGTCTTCTCTCCTAATCAAACTGTTCTCTTGAATCAGCCTGCTGCAGAGCTAGGAGAATGGTCACCCTTCAGAGGGAGGGAACAAAGCTGATGCTTCTTGTGAAGTCTTCCTGCCTGGTGACAACTGTCCAGGGTCAGGCCATCTGCACCCCCTCGTTAGGCAGCAGCTGCTCTACTCGCTCTGCAGAAACTCTCCTTCTTTCTAGACAGCAGTGATAGCTGATTTAATTGTTGATGGTGACGGACAGAGGAGGAGGGGTTCCTCAGGAAAACTCGCAGGCACCACAGGCCACAAATCCTTGGATGAAGCCCCTATTCTAAGGCCTCAATACCATCTCTGTCCTTTTACAGGACACTGTAATTGCCGCTCATTCAAGATAAGAAATATTGACTGGTCCAGCTAGCCATTCAAGCAGCATGCTTGGCACTACACTCAAGTGTTACCTTTGAGTCTCTTTTTATTTATGTATTTATTTTTACCTGTGCAAGTGTGAGGTACACTGTAGTGTTATTTATCTTGAGATGTAGGTGTATGTTCTGGATGGGGAACGAGTGGATTCTGCTTGGACAGCTGGGTCATTCAGAAAATCCCAGATGAGAATGGTGTCATCATGTGAGCTGCTGACGATCTGGAACTCATCAAACTGAAGTCGAAAGACTCTTCCAGAATGCTCCTAAATGCAAGCAGGAGATGCAGCATGTTACTTCACACACTTGCCGGCTCCTGGGATAGAGCAGGGAAGATAAACTTGGGTTCGATTCTAGGGTTGAATTAATTTCTCAGTCATTAACCCCACATGACACATTGTGTATCACTGTCCACATAGCATAAACTAAGCCCTCTTTCAGTGAGATGAAGAGAGTTTGTCATATCTGAGTTCTTGGCTAGCAGGAAGTTTATAGTTATCCTATTACCCCTGCAGTCCCCATACATACACTGGAGAACAAACCAAGCAGCCTCCACAACACAATTCAGCCTCATGTTTTGTCTTCCTTGCTCTACTGTGTAATTCTTCCCTGAAATCACATCATTACCATATGCAGTAGGTTAAAGGGGAAGAGATGAGAATTTTGCATTCAAGACTTGGCACCATCGCTACTGCTGAAGAGGAAAGAGCTTAATACTGGAGGACACTAAGGAGACTGTTGTAAAGTCCAGTGACACAGTAATAATTCCTCTCAAGCAGTTCTAAAAATATGAACTAGAAAGGGCATTTTTTTATAGGCAGTTTGCATTCTGCTCTGAGGCTGAGTGGAAATGGCATGACAATTTGGCAAGAGTTCAGACCGTAATTAACAGGAGGCAATCACAAGATCCTGGATATCGTAGAGCAAATCCACTATGGTTCCCTTTTTTGCTGGCTATTTTTTCTTGATACCTACTGCTGCGAGAATGAGCAGTAGCCTCCTCCTCAGTCAGAAGGGAACAGAAATCATGCAAGTGGGGCAAGCCCTATCTCTTCCATTAATATTTCTCTGCAGTGCTCACATGGTGCAAGTGGCCTAGGGTCAGGAAGAGAAATGTAGTTAAAGATATTCTAATACTGAAAATACAGATTTTTCAAATATTCAGATATAAGAGAATAGTTAACTACTAAATGGGAAGCTTCTGTCTTATGGCACAGGAGTCCAAAAACAAAGTTTAGTTTGCAAAGCATGGAGAGAACACAATAGCTGCTTGAAAGGGAATGTTTAAATCTTCCAATTAACTGAAAATACACACATCAAAGTCAGATTCTATTTATAAGATACATATATATATATATAAAATCCAATCACTGGAATCTTCCTGATTTTCTAACCAAATAATCTAAATTTATCTTAAAAATATGTCATAGGTTTCTGACACCCCATCTGTCCCAAAGGGAACTCTGTTTCCAGTTTCTATAATGTATCACTGATGCAAAGAAGTTCCTGCTAAAAAACAGCACTACAACAGCTAGATCCACTGAGGGACTGTTCACAGAGGCATCGAGATGGGTATGTCTAAAAACTGTTTTGAAAACCTTTCTTTTTCTCCCTGTAGGCAAATGAAAGCTGCCACAAAAGCTCCACATAACACCTATCCTTTGCTGCCATCGTGGCGAGGGCAGTAAGCAGACTGCACATCGCAAGCAGAGGCCGCAAGGACCAGGGCTCTCTAGCTGATAAGGAAAGCTGTACTGTGTACTTATTCTAAGCCTGGAAAGCTGCTGTCAGACTCATGTAGCTGCTCTTTCAGCTAACGGAAGACAAAACCAGAAAGACCTGGCATGCAGTGAGCATTCGTTATCTGCGCACTTTCCTCCTACTGCTTGAAAATTGAACATGAGCAGCAGGAGACTCACGATGTTCACTGTGCAGCCAGGTTTAATTCCGGAGGCCAATGGAAGAGAGGCGAAAAAAAAAAAAAAAAAGACATGGGTAAGCAGGTATAAGAACACCCTGTTGGCATAAACATGAAAAGCCCTAAAAGCACCGCAGCAGCCTCCTCTGCCCCTCCTCTTTTGCCCCCCTCCATTACTATCAAACAGGGATTTATGAGTATCCATGTGTTGAGATTCCTACAGTGTTTCCAACCCACCGCTTCTGATTTATAATATAATTAGTTGGGGCACTTGGGCTGTCCACTGCTGGAATATGCAAAGGAAATCACAGTAGTTAAATTAAGTCTACAGGTTACTAAGCACACATTTGTCTCAGGCTGGAGCAGGAACACTACTAATAACATGCTAAAGTCTTAGACTCTCACGATATGTTTTCATGGGCATAGAGTTGTTTCATAGTTTGCAAATGACTGGCCAATGACAAAAGGTCTTTCTGGATTTCAGCCATGAAACTATTTGTGGTTCTATTTGGCTAACAAGAATGTTTTTCAGCATAGCACCTGCAGGCATCCAAGGCTCTCACAGCCTCTTATTCTGCAGCTTATAGTCCAAATACAAGATTGAAAAAGAGTTAGCATGCCTTAATGAACTACTGCATGTCAGCTGAGTCACTGTAAACTTTCACAGTCTGTGCCAAATGTGAAGTAAAATATATTACTGAAATGTATAGCAATAGTGGCAATTCAGGTGGTCAGTGAGTGCACAGGTCACCTAGAACAGCTCAGCTGATGAGAGGTAACCATACGTTTAGCAAATCGGAAAGCTTCAGTACGCTGCTAGTTTAGAGCAAAGATATTAGCCTCATGTGACAGCAGGAATAGGTGTAATTTCTACTGAGTCCATCATAGGCCAAATATTTCTTCTCTAAAAACACGAACTTTAGTTCTTCTTTTTCAATGTGAATTTGGTACTGGTCTGAAATTTTCCTTTATCCTCAGAGCAAGTATTGTCAGAGCAGCAACAGTCTAAGTTTTAGGGGTGAATGGGATGCAGAGATGCTTAGTGGAATCATTCCAGGGCCTTGACTGCGTTGGTGTTTTTTTCACAACCTTCCCACATTATTCTAAAATCAGTGAGGAGCCACTGCTAAGCACAGCTGTGAATAATGTTATCATTCACATAATGACATTTTTACCATACCTTCATCAGACCTGCACTAAACATCAACAGACAGCATGAGAGCAATGCCAGTGTAGTCACTGTCTAAGGACGAGGCAGTTTCGCTGTTTGTTCCTTCCAATCATTAGCCTCTCTTTCCTTTAGCACTCAAAAGCTAGTAAAAAGCAATTTCAAGGTTGCTTTTGCTCTTGTTCTTCCTCCAAAATTTGGAACGTACTACCTTTCTTCAAGAAATTTCATGTCAACAACTCTGACAGCATGGACTGCATCGTGATACGTGAGTACATGAGATACATGCATGGGCTAAGAAAAACCCATTGGCACATGAATTGCAAGAAGGACAAGTCTCATAAATGGATTTAGTTGCGAACTTAGAACCAGGGAAAAAACTTCCAGGGAACAAGGGAAAGAAATTTCCACAGGTTCTAATTTTTAATTAGCCAGCAATGTTAAAAAAGAAAAAAAAAAAGTTGGACTCCCAAAGAAGCGAGACCCACTCCCCTCTCCACCCAGAAGACAATTAAAAAGATATAACACCCCCCTCTAGCTGCATGGAAGTATGTGCCTTATGCCTAATGGTAATAAAAAGTAATATACCTACTTGAAGATAGTTCTCAGTGCTGCAGTGATGCAAAATACTGCAGTGATGACAGGACTATGCAAGAGAGAATTGACCCTCTGAAGTGGCAATCTATGACTGTCTATGGAATCTATATTGGACAGGTCTTCCAAGCTCCCTCAAACTCCCTCATTTTCTAGTAAACTTGCAGCTTTCTTGGGACTTGGTTTTCTAGATCTTGCAGTTCTGATCAAGCACTCTTTTCCACTCTCTCTACCACCCCTACCAAAAACTCTTACCACAAGGGTTCGCAGGCAGAGAGTCCCTGCTGGAGCACGGGGGTCCAAAGCAGCCACCAGATCCCACACTTTAATTTTCCTAGTAGTGAAAAAAACAGGCAAAAAACACAGCTCTGTTAAAGAGAAGAGAGTGTTTACTGAGAAAAAATTAACTATTAGCACAGCTTAGCTAATACAGAAGTTCATGGAAAACTATGGAAAACTTTCTGCTCTTGAGACCTAGTTCTTGAATTTTCCTTCTATAAAGCTCACGGAGCTTAATAGCAGAAAAAAAGTGCAATTAACATATAGCAAAACACATAAAAGCAGGTGACAATAAATAACACAGGAACATGAAGAAGGATTAGCACAGACACTTAGTCTGTAATGGCAAATGGCCCAAAAGATATAATCACAGTTGGGAAAGAATGTAAGTGTTTATGTAACAAAAGTGCTACATATTTTAGAAAACATTCCTGTGTGTCAGCATCTGCACTTATCTGACTCTCCAAATAAGAACTCATCCTCTCCTTTAACTGATACCAGTCTTTCTCTTTTCCAAGAACAGCAGTGGTACATAATAAAATTGTTCAACCTAAACTTGTGGCAAGAGTAAATTGCTGCAAATAGCAATTGCAGGTGGTTTCTATGGAAAATTTCAGACACTTCCTCCCCTGAATCAGCAAACGCTGAACATTTCAGAAGGAAGGATTAGGAACATTCCCTCCTTCCACAGTCCACACATTGCTACCTGCACTGCTAACAAATTCTCAGAGGTTTGGGATAAGGCTAAAAAACTCAGCTACACAGAGCTCTGCTGAGGCCTGGAGGGAGATGGATATCGTGCCTTCTTGGAAGTATACTAGGAAAGGCATCAAAAATTGGGAAACTGTAAGGGTAAAACACAAAAGGGCAAGAGAGCGCAAAATTTGGGAAATTGCTATATGAGCCTTGTTTCTAGTAGCAACAAAGAACAGGTAACCATGACCTGATGTCCAGCTATGGGGAAAAGTGATACATGCAAATATGCTCACAGAGCAACTAGGCGCTGTTAAAAAGATGTACTATATTTATAAAAAAGCAGCATCATTTTTTGCTTATGGACATATTTCTGATCTGCCACAAAAACCTCTAGTTTTGCAGGGAGAGAACTACAGATTGTTCTTACCAGTGATTGAACTACAAGAGCTTTCAGATCGAGTCTGTAAGATATTCTTACAAGCTAAGGAACTGGACTACACACATCAAACCACACGGACTTATTTCAAAGGAAGAAAAAAAGAAAGTGTACTTTGCAGTGGCCATAAAAAAGGCCATATTTAGTGGCCATAAAAAAGGCCTCTGAGTATGACAGACAAAGAGTCTAATCTGTATAAGGAACGTCTAGCAAAGCAAGATGTGAGAGGCAAAAAGAGACAGGAGGATTCAAGGTACCCAGACTGCACTGACAGCCTCACCCATCATACGCCCCGCTGACTATCCTCTTGTTATCAAAGCGTATGCATCTCACCAACTCTTCATGGCCTTCCAGTACTCGTAAACATGCCCCACACTCGATATCCCACAGCCTGAAAGAGATTAGGAAGAAGTACTGAGAATTTCTGAAGATCTGATTATTGCAAGGAAACACTTGGTCCTTTCTTGTACTTAATGGAAACTTGGAAATAAAGATTATGATGAAACAACAAAGAAGAAACCAACTACATTCATCATTTCTTTTCCTGCAGTTAAGCTGGATGCACGTTTATCAATATGACCCTTTTATGTTGCAGTACCACAGGGGAAATGATTCAGAGATCCAAATATTTTAAGACCAGAGAGGTCTAGTATCTACTGATCTAGTAGGATATCTCCCACTTATCTTTGTAGTGAGCCTCGTAACTTTGTTTTACTGAAGTCCATTTTACACAAAAATATCCTGCCTTGACTAGAAGATAGTAGGAGAGGGAGACTTACTAATCCTCTTGTCATCTTGCTGCAACAGGAAAATTGCCTTCACAGGGTATACAACTCTTTTTGCACCCCTACAACGCCTATTTCTCATTTGGAAGCTAATGTCAGACAAATTTAGACATCAATATAGTGGTGACAGGAACAAGAATTTACAAGCCCTTTTTTTATTCACTAGTTTCTTCCACTGAAGGTATGTTTAGTCTGTAATCAAGGTACTTTATGCAGAAGCTAAAATGTTGGGCATTCTAAATTTATTATTTTGTAATGCATTCTCTTCTTGCTCTCAGATAATTTCAGTGGCTCTCTGCTAAACTGTTTCTAATACTCCAATAGCCTTAAAAAATTCTGGCACCAAAAACTGGACATAGCATTCTACTAAGAGTCTCAGCCATGTGTTATTCTCTCAAACATAAATAACTCAGAGTGGGCTTGGCGAAGAATTTTTACTATGGAGAATAAATTAAAATACATCAATTTTTATACTTACACACTACACTGACAAATCTTTAAGAAATACTTGAAACAGTCGTAAAATAAGTCTATTTGCTTTCCATACTTTTGTCAGCTTCTTGATGCAACTCCCAGTTATCCTGGATGAAGAAGGACTATTTGCCTCCAAGAACTGAAGTTCTTTGACATGTATAGTCTGTATGTATTTGACCTCTGGATATGTGCTCCGTTCATGACGAATAGTAATCTTTTAATAGCAATATCTACTGAGACATTATGACACACAGCTGAAAGAAGACAGTTGCAAATGTTCTTAAATGTTCATTAAATTAGAGTTCAGACTGATACGAACTTCACAGTAGTGAGGAAGATGGGTGGTTCATGGAATCTCTCTGGGTGACTCATCTCAAAACAAAACAGCTGCTGAGGAGTCAGGTCACTTTTATTCAAGAGAGACAGAGACAGAGACAGAGAGAGGGAGAGAGAGAGAAAGAGAGAGAGAGAGAGAGAGAGAGAGAAATTGTTCCTACATATTTTAGTCTGAGATTCCCCAGGGAATAATTCAGATCCAGTGAATATGTGCTCAAGGTTGATGGATAATAATTTCTGCAGTCCTGCCAAAACTAGCTGCTCTCCCTCTGGACAATGGAGGACAGAGGCCTTCTTCATTGTAGGACTTAGAAAGGATTTGTCTATACCTACATTCGAGGCCAAGGAGGAAGATGATTCTTCGATCACTGAAGCTGATCTTTCAGGAATCTGTGAAGATCCCAATAGTTTTCATGTTAGTACAAGTAGACCAGTCAAGGTCAGAGCAAGCAACTCCATGGCAAAGGTCAGCCAAAGGCACTCTGGCTGGTCAAACAGCATTACGTTTCCCAAAGACTGTCAGTAGGATGCATAATGCCAGAAATGAACTGGTGCAGAAAGGTTCAAAGCACAATCATGTGCCAGGAATTTCATGCCATGTGTTTCCATTTCTTGCCATCAATCCTGAGTTTGCCAGCAGCTTTGGGAGGCTGCATCACAATAATTTAGGCCTGTATGATCAGTCTGAGTTTCTACCTGAATCCGATTAGAAAGGATCATCATGTCCCTAGCCATATGGGGAATGGGCCTTTGTGTACAAAAGAGATAATCACTGTTCAAGAGCAGCATATCTCAAATCTCCAGCTCCATGAAGCCTAGAATTCTGTGCCTAGGCAGAATTCTGTGCCAATAGCACCTCCCAGATTTGATAACCTTCTCAAATTTCTACTTCTTTAAACAGGAAAAGAACCAAGAATTAAGAGAACTATTCTTAGGCTTAAGAATTAGAATTCACAATAAAGAACAAAAAATCACTATAAAGCACACACATGCAAGGACACTACAACTCTTCCTTCCTATAGCTTTAGGAAAACACCTGGAAATAACAGAAGGCCTGCAACAATCTCACTCTTTAATTCTCTTGAAGCCCTGGCTGAGTTGCAAGGTATGTAGAGTGTGGGCAAGCCTGAATCCCTATCACCTCGAGAGAAAGCTGCTGTCTAAAGAGTCCAGTATCAGATCCCCAGGATTTGCACACACTGGAAGGTGATAAACAACAGCAAACCAACCATTCATTTGAAAATGAACCCAATGTTCATGTAGTTGATGTAGTCCAACTCTCCTGATTTTCATGTTCCAAATTTTCTTTTTTCTTTTCTTTTCTTTTTTCTTTTCTTTTCTTCCCCCCCCTCCCCCAACCTTTCCTATATAGAGCTTGTCTGTAGTAATTAAAAGCTTTGGCCCTAGAGGCCGAGATACTGAAGTGGATGGATTTAAGTAACTTGATCAAACTTGATGAGTCAGTTTCTACGTGACAGAAATTGACACAATTATAGTGATGCCTACAGACATACGTCCTTTTATACTGGTGAAATTTCTGGCAAAAAACAAAACCTAAATCATTTTCAGACATGGAGTCTCTCTCTCTATAAGACTGGTTTCAATGTCCCAGCTATGTTAACACTCCTTGGATTTGCAGGTGCAGAACTGAGAATCACGTAGTCTCATCTCCTTTTGGAAAAAAGTTTCCCTGCAACTGAGGAACAACAAACTTCAAATTCCTTATCAGGTTGCAACCTCTACTGAGGCCAATACACTGCACCTGGTATTTTACAGTAGCTTAAAATCAATTGTAGAAAACATCCTGCCACCCGGGAAGAGGAGTTAGTAACCTGCCCTTTTTAATCACCTTTGTGTCCAGTGTAAGCATAAAAGTAATTACATTTCTCTTTAGTATTACTACTATATTGACATTCATTTTTATTTGTATTACAAGTTATATTTTAAAATCTTCCCTAAGTGCTACAATATTTAACTATTTCTTACTTTAATTCTGGGACCAAAATTTCACAGTACAACTGCAGTGATAAGTACAGAAGTTCTCATCATAAGTTGTGCTATTCTTATAAAACACCTGTAACACTTTTTCCTCTATTTGAGAGTCCCAGCTCTCTTGGACCACCTGTTTTTCTTCCTCAGCCATGGTCTCAGACAGCCATACAGTAAAATCTGGTACAACAACGCAGTGATGTCAACTGAAGGACCATTATTTTCCTACAGAATCCAAAGCAGGGAGAGGTAGCTTGTTGGAAACAAAGCCTATAGGCAAACAGTAGGATGAATAATTTTCATTGAGGAGAAATGATTTTCAACATGGAAAGTGAAGTTTTTCTGTTTAAGCTGTCCAGATTTCAAATTTTATCGGAAGGAACCGAGTTCTTTGAAACAGTGGCAAAGACTAAAATGGAGGTTGTTCCTTCTTCCTGTTTGCACGATGAAGCCATTTCCCCAGGTCACTTACATTATTATTCAGGTTTGCTTTGCTAGCAAAGGTGACAGTGGGACACTTCTCTGACAGCAGCTGTAAGGACAAATCCTGGCTTATATCAGAAGGAGTTAAATCTCAGATTGCAACTAGGGCAGCTGGAGAAGTGCAAAAGGGAGCAAACTGAACTTCATGCGCTAAACCAGCTGTTCCAAACTTTACCAGGTGCCAAGTACCACAAGAGGAGTTTGGCGAGAGCCCAGGAGGATTTCTGCAGAGGATTAAATGCCTCTTACAGCAAATCTGACCCCTTTAACTAGACACATAGCCCAATTAAAATATCACAAGAGGACATCACACAAAGTGGTACTTGCCAGCTCTTTCATACACCAGTATTGTCAGAGCAATGCAACTCGTTGATTAGCGTGGGCCTCTTGAGATGCAGAGGATAAAAGACAACACAGTAAAAAAGGCTTCTAACATCTTTATCCAGTAGCTCCAGTGCTCTACACCAAAGAAAGCATATTTCAAAGACGACAAGGGTACAAAGCACTGTAGTTACCTAACCTCTGCATGTCCCAGGGAATCAGACATAATGTGAGAAGTTTGCAGTGGGGAATGTGAATCTCACCTGATAGTATTATCCGAAGAGCCGCTCACTACTAGCCTGTCTCTGTACTGCAGACATGCAATGCCTCGTTTGTGGCCATTTAAGGTGCGTACAAATTCGCAGGTACTAGTGTTCCATACCTGTGACAGGAAAGGGATGGAGGAAAACACACAGAGACAAAACTATTAAGAAGGGACTAACAAAAACTGGTATCTGTGTGATATATAGGTCCACTCAGAATGTTTGTAATTGAAAATGCTATCATTAAGATTGGGAAAATTACCCTTTCAATGACTTGTGACTACAGCCTGCAGCTGTCAGCAACTTGGGTCACAGTACATACAAGGCTTTTGCCATTCTTTGCCATTTATAGCTTCCAAAATCAGGCTTTAACACTCTCAGATCGTGATTTAGTATACACAGGAACCAGATTTTTCTGAGTTTTAATGCTACAAATTGGGATCACAGCAGTACCATTTAAGTGACTCCTATCTACTCACCTTTGCTTTGCCCTCATGCTGCCCTCTGACAACTGTTTGTGTAATTGATGCTGAAACAAATTATGGAACTAGTCAGGTTGAAAAAGAACACAGAAAAAAAAAAAACAGTCCTTTTTCAACTGCATTGGTACCTGTATCAGATGTGCCATACAGTTTTCTGAACAAGTTGTGTGAGCTCAACAGAAGAGGGATGAATGGAAATGAACAGCAGGAAGGACACTACTTTTAAAGGAAGGTCTGTGTAGTAACAGCCAAAGACTGTCTTCCCTGTCTGGTCATTGCTCTTGGTTACTAAATTCACAAGCTGTAAATAAAAAACCTCAGAAACATCTCACCTTTATAGTTCTGTCACCTGATGCTGATACAATGTACTTGTCATCAAAGTCCACTACGTTGACAGCAGCTCGGTGCCCTACTAGCACCCTCCTCAGGGTGATATCTGTTGGTGAAGCCATGTCCCACACAGCAATGGAACGGTCTTTGGAACATGTCACCATCATGCCGTTATTAAAGCGGAGGTGCAGTACTGCTTCACAGTGATGAATCAGCGTATTCAGCATCTCGCCTGCGTTCACATCCCACACCCTGCAATTTCAAGTATCAAACCAGAGATGAAAAGGGTTAAAAAACTGCACAGTAGACCTTCTGCAGAGAGGGACTGGAGGAAGATAATCAACTCTCTAGCCATATTAGAGAAGCAAACAATACAAGCTATATCTAAATCAACTAAATATTTTATTAGAAGATGTATTATATAAACCTGTTGATTACAGATATGTTGAGACAGACCAGCAGCCAAAAACCCTGCAATGCAGTTAACACCATAAAAACAATCCAGCCAGAAAAAGCATTCTCTAATTAAGGGAATTTAGTGCTGAGGAAAGGTATGAGATTGACAGCCCAAAAACCGATAGTTCCTCATTATCTAAGCCTAACACACACTCCATTTCCAGTCTACGAGCACTTAAACATGACCTGTTAAGAAGCAAGTCCAGAAACAGATTTAGGCTTTGACCTCTCTCACAGGACTATCAACACAGAGGATAATTTATACAGAGGCAGAAGATAAGATAATACTTTTCAAACAAGTGTAAGTAATTGCCAGTAGTTGCACAATGAATTGCTTTTCCTTGGCAACATATCTGGTATACAGCTACATTTTAGGAATGTACTGAATACCCAAATAAAGACAGAGCTTTTATGTCAATTTAATATTATTGTAATGAACTGGTTCACATGAAAGATAGCTTCAGATGAAAAAATAGATGGTGCTAAATATAGAACTTCTATGACTTGAAATGGAGATTTTAAGCCTTAAAAATGTTCTTTTTGGGCTGTTCTGCTTGCAAAATTCTTTAATCCACCATATAGAGATTTCTTTTGGCAATATCACAACTGTATCCCAGCTACACTGAGAGCAGAAAAGGCTGTACCAACAGACATAACAGACACTGCAGAAGCTGAAACTTTCCTCTGCTAGTACGGTAAGCAGTGAGAAAAGGCAAGATATGATAAAGATTTCTAATGTCTTATTTTCTAATGCATGGAAGTTGAAACTTCTGGATTTCAAATGAAAGAAAAGTACACTGTCAATTAGCAAATTGACAGAATGTAAAAGAAGAAAGACCACAGACTACAGACCTGAACTAATAGCACACAAGCAATTTGCAGACAGGGCTGCCAAACTGAACAGGAGCTGGAGACCTACTGACTTCCCTGGACAAGTGCATCTCTGAGATTTGGGAAGCATTAAGAATCCATCTGTACCATCTATTGGATGACGCCCCTCTTCCTGAGGAGACCCAAGGATAAAAGTTATGCATCCCATGTGCCTTTGGAGTCTGTACAAGCATTTATAGATACAGTGGGAAACAAAGTATTTCTGGGCAAGTGGCCAGTCTGCAATTTGGCCTGCCTGGTCTGGTATGGAAAGTGATAGCGCTTGTTACAAAGATCAGCCTCTCCTTTTGCAGTCTGTGTTTAGCAGTTCCCACATTGTCTCCATACTGACTAACGTGGTGCTAGATTTCCAGGCAGGTGGTCTTGCCTAAATTCTGGATTCCTACTAATTAAAGGACCCCCAAAATCCAGCAGCACCACAAAACTGCATGCATTACATGTAAAGGACTGAATTTAATGGTCACTAGTCTAACAGTGGCAGCTTACATACAAGCAAGGTAAGAAGCCTGCAGCCATAGGAACACATGCTAAGTTTCAGAAAAGGCCCACTGACAGACAAAACTTCCTGTCATCTGTAACTTCACTGCATGGGTACTTTTTGTACTCTGACAAGAAGAGGATACGTAACAGCATGGAGAAGACACACTTGCTCCCCCACCTCCAGGTTCATATTGCAACTCACTAATTCAAATGTGGCTGTATTTACACTGCAGATTTTAGACTCTCTGGTATCAGGTAACATGTCCAGTGAACTTCACTTCTCCAAAGTGAAAGTAAGCACCTCAAGTCTTGACTTGAGGTGTCCAGCACTTTAATAGAGACTGCATGACAAGGTTAAAAAGATTGAATGGGAAAATATACCATGCTGAAATTGAATTTAAACTCGCAGAAGATCTAGTCATCCATCTTTTGTTAAAATTAAGGGAAATCGGGTAACTAAACCTTCAAATTTGCTTTCAGAACTTCAACCAACTTTCTAGAAAGACATTCTCAGGGAAAATTTAAAAACATTCTTAGGGAACATCCAAACATGCAAAACTGGGGTGAAACAAAATGGTCTTCCTAAGTCATCTTGAGCTTGACTGACCTTTGCTTAAGTTCTCACTTCTCCTGGACAGCCACTTGCATGGACATCTGATAAACAAGGACTCTTGAAGTAAACTCTTCAACAAATGTGCTGAACTACTTCATGGAACTGATTGAATGGCACACTTTTAAAGAAAGATCATTTCAGGAACTAACAAAGCCAAGATCTTAGAGGCAAATAGAAAGCTCAGAATGAAGAGCACACACCTGACCGTTGAATCTGAAGATCCAGTAATGATCACCCGTTCATCATACTGGAGGCACAGGACAGAACCCGTGTGTCCAGTGAGAACTCGCTTGCATTCCAATGTATTCTTATCCCAGATCTAGGATAGCAAACATTTAAAAACAGCCTGCTAAGTAAGGTTTTTACCACATAACAAGCACTGACTGGTCTGGCTGTTGTTTTTTTATTACAATACATCATCTACATTGCAATTAGAACTTCTTTAGTGGCGTGGGCCACTCTTTGTAGTCTTCCACAGGCTCTTTGGTACAATACACAAACATCTTTGATACTCCTGCCTTCATTATGAACATTGGTTTTATCCTTTTCATCAGGGCACAGTAATTATATAGTATATAATTACAGATGGACAGATGCTCTGCTAACAAAGTCTGCTCAATAAGCTCTCTTGCCGCATACAACAGGCATACATGCTGTTCAGGGGTAGGGTGGGGGAAGGAGAAGGAGAAGGCTCAGCTACATGCTTAGAAGAAAAACACTCTTGGTATATAAAACCATTTAACAAGAGTATTGGCAGATGAAACTGAAACTAAGATAGGATATTTTTTATGGAGTAAGCACTATGTGCCATTGGGTATGCCATCCTGGAAAAGTCTCACCTTGATAGTGTTGTCTCGTAGGCCACTTACTATCTTCTGATCATCATATTGTAAACAGTAAACCCCTTTGCTTGTCTCACTTCGGCAATGGATTCTCTGTAAACTGTGCCTTCCACACCGCCAGTTTGACTCTATTGTCTTGAGAAGACACAGGAGACAGAAGAGAAATAAAAATAAAGCATAGAACTGTCTTCCTCCCCTTCTTTTTTTTTCTTTCTTTTCTTTTTTTTTTTTTTTTTTTTGAAAAGACAGCATATACTTCTTCTATTCGTGCCTTTTGCTGCAGTTGGGCTCATATAATCATGTAGCACTCCAGAAGCAGCAACACACATGGTAAAATCAATTAAACAGACAAAGGCCTGGGAAACCTATTTTTTTGCTAAATTCTTCTGTGCTGTCTGGAACCGTGAGCTAAAAAGTTTTCTCTGTCTCCAAGTCTCTGTGATTCAATGATTAAATCATTGAATTTGAACATTGAAATCATTGAATCATAAAGAGAGAGTCTCAGCAGAGCTTTAGTCAAGTGCTTGTACAACACTGCCACAGCAGTACCTGAGCACCTCTCCTGTCATTAGAAAACTGGCTGAACATGTCATTTTGCTCACTACTAGATACAAAGCAACAGTATCAACTTGCTTTCTTTTTCCCTGAGTCTTAGTATTGCAACCTTTAGCAATGCACTTTCTCCCTGGCTCTGCTCCTGATATCTTCCCATAGTATCCTATTAGGTCTCATCTGCACTGGGTGGAATAAAGCACTGTGGAACAGAGAACATCAAGATGGTACAGTGTTGTTGTGACACCTGACATGCATGTTGTATAGACTGCTGACCCTGCACGAGCTGGCGGGTTGGATCAGATGATCTCCAGGTCCCTTCCAGCCTTAACTATTCTGTGATTCCATTTTCAAACAGCTGACTGAGCATTCCAACTCGTCCCTTGTCCAAAGGAGGAGGAAGCCCTGGGATAGAGGATGAAGCTCATATATGTATCCCGTATCTACAAACTCTAGACAAACACAAATACATCATATTTAAAGAAACCAATTTCAAAATTTCAGCCTCGTGAATAAATCAGGGAGATTAAAAAAAAAAAAACTCACTTGAAGATGTTTCTTACCTCTATGTCCTGTATAATTTTGGGGTAAAGTGCTCTGTAGAAGGAGTTGGGTGGGGCTGTCCCATCAGGAGGCTTATTTTTAAATAGATATTGTCCCCTGAAAGACAAAGAACACTCCCACTGAACACAAATCTCTTTCAGCATTTTGGAGAAAGGTCTTCCTGACATTTTACAAGTGGATACCAACTGCTGAAAAGCACAGACAGATTCATATTCACAGTTAACTTACTCCATAAGACAAGATGGTTCCTTGTTCCGTTTGCCCCGCAACATATCTGTGTTTCATTCAGACACTAATAAATTCACAAGAAAGCAGTTACTAGTCACTCAGGGAAGGGAAACGTATTATCTACTTTGGACAATCAGCCCCTTTAACTCAGTAAGAGATGAGAATGGCTCATGTCTACAACACACATACCCTTATCATATGTCACCTTGAAAAGAAAATCAGCAAAGGCAATGAAAGAAGCCTGGGAACCCTCAAAATCACTATGCATTCAAGGCCAGTTCTGATCTGTATTAGCAGGAGCAATATCAACTTTGGTACATGGACATTTTACTGGTACTACTAGATTTTGGTAAGTAAAACTTCATCTATGGTGCCTTCCTCATTTCAATACTGATTTGGAATACTCATATCCCAAGCTAGATTTTTGCTACAAAAAAAATCTGCAAACAGCAATCACTACCTGCTGTGTAAAAAACTTTAATTCCTCATCCTGAAGTTAAGAAGCCACCAAACACGGTGTGGAAGCTAGTAAACCCCACCATGGGCGTACTAACTGCTGTTCTGCCTGGCAACATGCCTCACAAAATTGAGAGAGGCACAAATGCCTCCGAGTGTAATCCTGGCATCAGAGGCACAGAGTTTACACTGGGCCAGTGCCCCGCTTCTCCCTCCCTTTCTCCATTATGGTATAATTAATTGTTCAATACTTCCTTGTGCATTTCTTTCTTGGCCTTTCCAAATGGTATAACTTGAAACTCATTTGAGAGACTGTGTATTAGCTGCCCTGCTGTACTCTGGGCAAAATTTGAATTAGAGAAACCAGAACAATGAACTAAAGCTGTTAGTTCATAAGGAGGTAGATGAAATATAGTAGTGAAGAAACAGAACAACAAATGCTCAAGAAAAGCATTTTGAAAATTCTTTAAATAAACTATTTTAAGTACAATTTGAAAGAGAGTTGCTTTCCACTTTGGACAGAGAAACTATCTGTGTTTTCAAACACAGTGAGCAGCAGCTACTCACATGTGGAAAAATACGAGAGAAAGATGCACACAGATCCAAGCAAACCACTCTGTAGATGGGACTCTTATTCACCATGATCTACTGCGAAGCAGTCTGGAAGTCCACACAAGAAAATTAAAATTATTGTCCCAGGGAAACTGAAAATATTTTGGAGATACACAGAATGCTGGCATATCCTGGATGACCTGGAACAGGTCCAGGACAACCTGTATATAAGTTATCTGCCTGAAAACTATACCAGCTGAACTAATAAAAGGTCTTGTCTCTACCTAAAAACTATCCTTTGCTACATGTACAGTCAGCTGTTAACAGTTCAGCTAAGGGATTGTTGGAATTTCCATGGCATCCCAGTGACCGTTGAACTGCAGATCTTTGATAAAAGAAACTATTGTTTGCAATTTTTGATGACTGGCCAACTTAACTATTCAGAGGGACATAATAGCACCCCTTTGGGCTTCTGTTTTTATTCTCTAAATCTGTGTAACCCTTACTGCTTCCAGTCAAGCTGTCAGTGAAGGCTACCATGTTGCAGAATTGGGTGGTTTCTGCTGTAAACCACAAGCTGCTAATGCTGAAACCAGGCAGCCCATGTGCCGAGCTAAGTGAGAAGCTGTAAGCAAATAACACCAGTCATCTATCATTCTGAACTGTCCACCTAGTCACTTCCTTGTGCCATTCATAGAGCTGATTACAAGCTATAAAGCTCTGTATGGCAGAGATGCAATTACACTGTATATTTCTTGTCTGTCTCTCTTAACCACCCTGCCATGCCTGCAGTTATATCTTCTAGAGCTAACCAGAGGGCAATCAGAAAGAGACTGCGTGACTTGCTGCTATGTTATTTTCTAAAATTTGGAGGGAGCCACTTCAGAACTATTAGCTATCATCTTTGACAAGCTGTAGAGAATGGGTGAAGTTCCAGAGAACAGGAAGATAACGACAAACATAGTTCTTTTATTAAAAAAAAGGGGGGAAAAAAAGAAAAAAGGAAGAAGGTAGACCCAGGGAAGCTGTGCACTGGTTAGCTCAACTTCAACAGGTTGGAGGTCTGAGAACATACAGTTAATTAGATAAGCTCCTAGAAGATGACAAACAACAGCCAACATCGATCAACACGGAATAAATCATGTCAAACTGGCCTAACTTCTATTTCTTCTATGGCATGGTTGTGATATTATCCTAACTTCCACAGGGCTTCTGATATTCTCTCACAGGGTGATCTCCTCAGTCAGCTAGAGAAATACAGTTCTTGGTGGAAGCACTCAAGGGTGCACACAAAGAATTGTTTCCGAATGGCGCACTGTCAAACAGGAAGGCACCTGGGGTCTTGCAGGGGATCTCTCCTAAACCTGCCATTACAGAGCATTTTCATTAACGAAAAAGAATGGAACAGGGACCAGGTGTATTACATGGCCAATGATACTAAAGTGAGGAGACGCTACAAGCATTTTGGAGGTCAAGATTAAATTCATAATGCTCCTGATAAAATGGAGAAATATTAAAAAATACACAGCGTCTAATTCAACATGGACAAATGCAAAGTTCGTAACTTAGTAATAACATAAATATGCCAGATGAGGAATACTGGTCAAGTAGATCTTCTACAAAAAAGGCTGGTACAACAGTTATATAACAGTATTATACTACTGTTATAATATAATAAAACTGTTTATACTATATAACTGTTTATTATACTACTATTAAAAAATTAAAAAGCACATTTTCTACTGGATAGCATAAACTGAAGTGTCCTCCATAAGACATGGAAAGCAGCCCATCCCACACTACCAAACCCTGGTGAGACCTCACAGTATGTCCAGTTGAGGACATCATCCTCCAAGAATGGAGTGGCTTAATTGGAGATGGTTTTAAATCAAGCAAACCAAGAATGACAAGAGGACAATAAAACATAGGACTAGGGTTACTTAGTGCATCTAATACACAGGAAACATGATTATCTTCAAACTTGTAAAAGACTGCTGCAAAAAAGAGAGTAAGAAACTGTCCTCTGTGCAGGACAAATACAATGAGCTGAACTGCAGTAATAAAGACCGAGCCTATATTTTAGGAAAGTCTTTCTAACAGTAAAGATAGCAAAGCAGTTGAATTGCTTGACCAAGCAAAGCACAGGGAATCTCCATCAGTGAAGGTTTCTAAGAACAAGTTAGATAAACATCTGAGATGACTTAGAAGCTAAGTTGGCTCTGCCTTTAGGGAACAGGAGGGACTCTCTAACCTCTCAAGGAGTTCTTCAGACTTACAGACTTACAACAATATAGAGCAAAAGTCCAAGAGAGAACAAAGCACTGAAGGGGATGTAAAAGTTAACAAAGTCATGGTTGTGGTAAGTAACCACTTTACTCTTTTCATACATATTACACTACTGGAAGGAGATCAACAGAGTACTTATTTTTGAAGGACATTTCATAATTGTGATTTACTTGGCCTTCACTTCCTGAGAAAAACAGTAAAACAAAATTAACCGTGAAACACGAGTCTTTGTTTGCAACTCTGTATCTTTTTCTTTTTAATAGCAACCAAAATGCCTGAGCTGTCACTTTTATCTTGTTTATGAAATATTCATACCCAGCTTCCTTTCTGCCAACATCCTAGGGACACCCTTGGAAAAGAAAATTATGTATTAAAGAAGGTACCCTTGAGAGGGAAAGTTCTAATGAAATGTTAACAGAGCAGCTTCAAACTTGAGTGAGACCCACATTCTAGTAAGGCTATTCCAGATGATTATTAACTAATCTATCTGCATTTCTAAAGTCCCCTATTCTCCGTGGTACCTACCCTCAGCTTCCAGTTAGAAAATTAAACAGATATCTAATAGTGAAAATCTGCTGAGGAAAACAAACAGACCTATCAGGAAACAACTAATTCATAGCACATGCTGCCCCATTGCCACCCCTAAAAAAGCTCCCCTGAACTGCTGACAAGTTTAGTGTTCCCCTGTGGTGTACACAGCTTCTTAATTTGAACCGAATAACAGCTGGGCATAAAAATCTCAGTCTGTATGTCTCACTTGTCATGGTGGGATAAGAGCACGATCAGATGAGCAAGGTGAGGAAAAAGCTCCCAAATTGCCTGCATAGCCCATAAAACCCTTACTACCCAACCCCAGAATGTTGCTGTAAGCAAATGCCAGGTCTGGAACCAAAATGATGTTTCGGGGTGCTAAGTAACCCCTTTTCAAACATGGGGTAAACACATAGCACCTACTGTCCTAAGTGGGGAAAAAATGGATGAAGACAGATGCAGTTCCCTCACCATCCTCTCCTCTCTGACAACCCCCTCCACAGAGAGTCTGTCCTGACCATTCTCTCGATCAGCTTCTTCCACAGCATGCCATCCGACGTGACCCGGTACCACTCCTTGCACACCAGCTCAGCAGCACATAATGATTTGGCATCCAAGTAGGACAGGATGTTCTCGGCAATGTGGTCCAATCCCCGAGCTAGGGGAGGGGGGTGGAGGGGAAAAAGAAAAGCATTATTTGCTGGGGAAATAAGCAGTTTAAAAGTACTCCCTTTGTCCAGTACAAAGATACTCTCTCCTCCCTATGCCTTTCCATCTACTTTTCTACACGCAGAGCTGGATCAAATGCACACAAGAGCATTTGCAGCTAAGTTCAGGAGTGAACAGCGTTCTCCAACTTCCTTTGGATATAACACAACAAGTCATTAAAAATAATAAAGAATCCAAGAAGTCATTCCAATCTATTTCGATGGGTTTTAGCACTAGGGGGATATTCTATGGATGGCATTTCCAACTCAGCGACTCAGCCCCCAAAATCTCTCTATATTAGGACCATTTCTCATCTCACTGCTACAGCTGTTCTCATGTTCCAACGGCTCAAAAGCTGTTTTTGCTAAAGCAGTAGCTTTTAAACGTAATGAAGAAAAAAATATATATTCCCAATGTGTGCCCTGAAGGGTAGTGGTACCTTTAGACATGGGGGAGGGAAAGATATGCAGATGCACAGGGAAGTAGAGAGGGAAGAAGAGGTAGTCTAAGGAGAAAGTGAAGCAGGTTTGCTAGTATCATTTATTTCAGTGGGTGGAGAAAAATATGCATGAAAGTGGTATTTGCAAATATTTTCAAGTTCGAATACGAAGAGCAGCTTTGTTTCAACATGGCTGCAGTAAAATGTAAGCCAACTGAGCAAAAAACAAGCAACCAGCCACAATCATAGGGCATTGGCTCCATAGCCTGGTTAGAACCTAACAGCACAATGTAACTTGAATACCCGGGGGGGCAGAGAAGGTCATGCTATTTAACTTAGACTGGACAAATTTATTCAGTAAAAATCTGCTCTTATCCACTCAAATTCTATCAGCAGCACGACTTCAGAAGAATAAGATGCCTATTAAATGAGATGTCGCATAAATACAATTTCTCTTGGAGGCAGTTTAATTTGCAAGTGAGACACACAGAGTCAAGAGATTATCTCACTTCACAGGTCAAATTTCAGAGGCTTTGTGGAAGTTGTAGTTCAGACTCCATCATCCCCCAGGCACAATGTTCAGATCAACCAAAAAGGAAGCATGGCAGATTGGTATTACATGCATCTTCCCTCCTCTTCACATTTGGAACAGAGTTAAATGCGCCTTTTCTTGCTTTTAAAACGACAGCCTCAGAGAGAAGGTTCAGCTTGTCAGTGACACAGAAGGAAGAAGCAGCATATGCATTTTTACAGTCATATGGCCATACTTCAGCAAGCACATACTGAGGTGTAATCAGCTGGTTTTTATTAAAGTTCATGAGACACTGTGGGCTCCAACCTGTGTTTTTTTCGTTAACCAACAGAGCTCAAAATTATCTTTCCATGCCTGAAAATATGAGAATTCATCAGGTCTCCTCTTACTCCTTTCAAACATCCTGTATCTTTGTAAGGCCATTTTCAAATACATTTATAACACACTTTGGATCAGTTATCCTGATGCCCAGTATCTTATGCTTCCATTCATAAAGTGCAAAAAGCATGTGAATGGTATCACATGCAATCACAGAGTGGAGAAAGAGGCCTGATATTTCTTATCTTTATAGATGCAAAATTAGATGTCAACCTGCAGCATAAAAGCATCAGCAGCCTTTACAACATATTTAATCTAAAAAGATGTATACATCTATTGTATAAAATGCCTTAAAAAGAATGTTTGTGATTTTAGATTGACATTCTGGCAATTCACAGAGAGAGACAATGTTCTGGTGAAAAACTGGAATTTGCAGGACTTCCACAATTCAGTTGGGTGGATAACAGCGTGGACAATCATGTCCTGCTTCCCCATGCCTGATACCCTGCAATCCTGAGCTTTCCCCAGTGCGTGGGAACAGTCTATTTGCTTTCCTACCCTGTGTTGCTTCCAAGCAGCCCACAGACATGCATCCATTCCCCCGGGCATTTACAGATGCCCACTCATACGGTATTTATATTGGTGGCTTTATAAAAGCAGACTTGGAGCAAAAGTTATTTCATGTGGGGAATAGATTGGTGGCATCAAGGAAGGAGGGCTGCACTGCATCAACTGGTAGAATAATCCCCACTCACAGCTCTGCCTCTGACCCACCTGGCCTCTGTGCACCATCAGTAGTTGCACTTGAAATCTTGCTGCTGAAGGATGGATTAAGTGTTTCCATCACCGTAAGTCACCCTAGCCATTGATCCCAGATCCTTCACAGAGAAGGAATACGGCTGCTCTGTCCTCCTCACTCCCCTTACAGTGAATGAAAGGGCAGAGTTATTTTGGCCCAGTTACAAATTCAATTTTATTATTACGTATTTCAGGAACAGCACAACTCTCTCAGCCATGTATTTTCCTGAACACTACTCTCTTAAAAAAATAGACAAGTTTCCTTTCACAAAAGGTTCTGCTAAATTAATGTAAAATATGATTAGCCCTTCAGATTTCCATACCTAACTTATCCTAGTAGTACAGTACTGATCCTTAAAGTAGTCCTATGCAGCTGGAGTTGAATGAATGTTTCAATTATTTCACACGTGAAACCCTTACAAAAAATGACTTTCCTCATAAAAAATTCTAAGCTGAGACCATACTTTTTAAAAATGGAACAAAGTTTGTTAAGAGTGTAGTTAATCTGTGTTGTTCAAACAACCTTAATTCTGTCCAAAGCACTGGGAAAATAACCTGAACCAATTTTATTCTGTATTAACAAAGCATGTTCATGATATAAAACTACCTGAAATTCTAGTCATTCTGTGGGACATTACCAGGAGGTCAGAGACAAGATGCATCAGGATTTTGGAGTAATTTTATTGCTTAATTTACTTGATGGGTAGAGTAGGAGAAAGAAAGAAGGAGTAAAAATGAAGCTTGCTGAACACGAGGTTTTGAGAAAGTTACAAAATACCTGAAGAGCTTAACTTATTTTAGATTACGTGACTTAATTCATAATTCTAGTTTCAAATAAATGCTTATACTCTCCCTTTTCTGTCCCTGAGATCTTTTAATTTTTAAAAAGCTTTCAATAATACCTTGATGACAAGCGTTTCACAGTACTTACAAAACTGCATAAGTATGAACACAATTCCTTTCCCACCCTGTTCCCCCATCACATTCTGCATCTCTCTGATTGCAGAGCCTGAGCCCGTGTAATTCTTTGCCACCCATTATCTCCCTTAAAACTATATTCACTAGGACATCCATGCTTCACAAATATGCAAATTGATTCATATACATTATTTAAGCACACTATTCTCAGAATTGTTCAAATACCCAGATACGAGCTGCCTAATTCCTATCTGTCCTACACTCCAAGGAAGCCAATTTTAAAGATAGAGCTACTTGACAATTGTGAAAAACATACTAACAAATGCAGTTTGGCAAGGAAATTTTGGGTGCCTCTGAAAATGCTTCTAAAGTTCGCCCAAAGTTTTCAGGAAAAAGCCTGAAGGATGACCTTAAACAAGGGAGAATGAGATATGCTGGCCTGTTTCAATGGAATTCTGTGGAGAAAAACCTGGAAAAAAATGTGTATATAACTATACATATACTTCCACTTTAGAAGTGGAGAAAACAGTGCCTTTTCAAAATACTCACCATTTTTCTGAAACAGAACAGCTTCACAAGTTGTAAAGCTGCTCTAAGTACATGAGATTACTGCCATTGGACTACTAAAAACTCACATAAAGCAGGTACTTAGCATAACTAAGATTTTTTTTTTTAAACCCTAGAATAGCCATTTGATTACTGGGCACAACGAGCTTAAAAATCCAGAGTCTATATATTTAACTTCATAGCAACACTCCTGCAGTGCCTCTATTCTTAGTAAGATCCACAACTAAACATGCTTTTCTCTCTTCCAGCCCTACAATTGAAATTTCACCTTGTGAAATCCCTTCTGAAGAAATCAGATGACTGGACTCAACACACTGTGGGAGTTCAGCAGTTCTTCAAAGGTGTCCACAGAACAAGCTTTGTGCAAGAAACAAGAGGCAAAAACTGTAGCACTTCTTACTCAGTCCTTACTCTTACCTGAGTCCATCTGAAACTAAGGAACTAAGCCATTGCAATGCTAATCTGTTAACTATCTATCTACATATAGAGGCATGATATTATGTTCTGAAAAAAGAGAGGCAGGAATTGCTGGCAGGTTTTGAAACTCCATTGCTGTATAAATTTGAGTATGTTTTATCTCCTTCTGTTTCATTTTTTTTCATCTACGAGACAGGAACAGTACAAAACCGCATGTATGCATTCTGGGAGATTCACTCAATGTCGTACCTGAGAATAGCTTGGACAATATTCTCAAAGAAAAGCTCTACCGAGGTGCAAAAAAAACACACACAATATTTCTGTTCTTTGACCTGGTGTATGTTATTCTCTGGTGACAATTCACAGAAAATCAAATCACTGGTTTCAGGAAAGTACTTTACAAATAAAACAAACAAAAAAAGGTCAGGGAGAATCTTGCTTGAGTGATCAAAAATAAGAGTAGTTTCAATTTTTAAAACTTTTGTTACTCATGCATCATTTTGGGCATCATGAGTACAACCACCTGCCCTGTGGCCTGTGTTGGGTGTCCTCTGCACACAGACAAAATCTATTACTTCCAGCCAAACCATGTTGATTTTAGATCACACCTTGAAAGATGGTAAGAATACTAAACAAAATATTACTACATTTCATATTGTAAAATGTATCATCTATTTTGCAAACTGATCGTAAAAGACAACTCTTCAGTAGGGCAAGTCAGAGTCACGGGAAGTCAAGCAGAAGGGTTTTCTGAAAGACAAAATAGAAACTCAACTTCCTCTGCTTGCAGAAATACCTGGCAGTGCAGTGATGAAGTCCCTCTGTAACATGGGTTTGAGGTACGAGTTTATATGTCCATGTTGGTAGTGACACATCTGGGAGATGAGGTGCTCCACAAACTCCACCTGGTCAGACTCGGACCACTGTTCAAAATACTTGACACAGAGCTCCTTCTCCTTCTCATAGCTTGCAGAGAGTTTTCTTTGCTTGGGCACAATCATGCTGGAAGTGCCATTGGCAAGTTTTGTCTGTGAAAGGGAAGGAGAGAAAACCCAAAACTTACACGTGAAAAGACGCACAGGCAGTGTTACGATTTTTTGAAAAATAACAGAAGGAAAAAGCTTTCTGATGTATAAAGTTAGCCAAGACCATGGACCCCACTTGCCACTGTCATCCCGAGTGCAGCCACAGCAAGCTGTAACCCCTGCAGGGTGATGCAGTTGCTTGCACCAGAGCTGCACACAAAGGACTCTGGTTTGATGGGAAACTACAAATGAAAATTTAATACAAAGACAATTTTATTTACATCTTACACACTGTAAAAACACAGATGGATTCTTAATGTACAGTTATCAATTACTTGAATGCACCAACAGAAAACTGCATTTATGATATTTTTCCTCTAAAAAAATGGACTGCTGCTAAAATTAACAGAAAATACGTGAAATGGGTAAGAAAAAATTAAATAACACTTATTTTTAGTATAAAATTATACTGTAAGGATAAAGCTAGCTGAAACATACCTTGATATGTGGTATATACTTCTTTCACAGAATTAAGTATCTTAAACTTTCTGAGCACTGCTGAATTGTTGGAGTGAGCTTTCGGACATAACAAAACACTGATATTTCAACTCACTACTTGATAGCAAGACATAATTTCTGCTCTTTAAAAGATTTAACTGGGAGAATGGCACATTCAGCTGGAAGAAAAGCATTGCAATTCTATCATTTGTCCAAGTAAAACTAACTATTTGCTGGGAAATTACTTTTTCTTATACTAGGCACACAAATAATTTATATTAAACAGTAACTAAATGCCTTTTCTATTTCTTTTCAGGATTAATTATGCCTACAGACTCCCATCTTTATAATCTCAATCTAAAAATACATAGTATGGGCACACATTTAAAACAAGTTTTAAAGTGTTGCTGCAAAGACCCCAATAATTCTCATTTTACTACTGTAAGTAAATCCCATGGAAAACATTCTTTGTTTCACTGTAACGGTTTAACACCAGACAGCACTGTTACAGTCAATATTATTAGATCATTTTTACTTATAAAATACATTTAGTGGTTCTCTATTAATTATCAAATAATTAAAAACAAATTACAGATTCAGAATATATAAAATACATATTTAGGGATGCCATATTTCCATTCTGTTCTGAATGTTAATTCTGTTCTGAATGCTAATGCATCAATCCCATCAGGGAGATTTTATTCACTTTAAAGGAAAAAATGAGAACCTAAACCTAGATATCTAATTATTTAGCATTAAGGCACAGATTAAATCATGAGTTAAAACAACTAGCGAGTTGTTTAGAGACTACAGAAACTATTTTAAAAAACTGGTATTAGAATGCAGAAATTCCTCATTTCTCTGGAGTAAAGAATTCCTGTATTACAATACCTCCTCTACCTGATGAAAATTTTTACACTGGAACACCAAAAACATACCAACTTTAAAACCTACTCAACTATTCATTTATTTTCTATTATGTTTAATTTTTTTAGAGAAAATCCACCAAACTTAAATATTCTCTCCAGCACTTCCAGCAGAGCTGGAGAGCCTTTCCTCTGGTAGAGAAGCATAGTAATTAGCTGACATTTTTAAGAATATATTTTTTCTGTTTCAGTATTATAGCTTAAGTTTCTTTGAGATGGCAGAACATAAGTATCACATCATAAATGCATAATTCTGCATCTCAAGGTTTCCAGTCTTACTTTCACTCCCCTCCACCGTCCCCTCATTTCTCTGAGCGTTCAGTAAAACCGTGTTAGCAAAGGGCCATGACTGATAGCAGAGCTGCACTATTTCATTTGGTCATCGCACAGACAGCACTGACTCCGAGTCACAAACCCAGTACAGGGCAGGGGGAAAGAAATACTCTCTCTTGGGCCAACTATGGAGAAATCTCTAAAGAGATAGTGGGAATGAACTCCTTGCTGAGAAACGTTGGAGTCTTCCTGGCAAAGTCCACAGTTGGCAATAGCCTGGCATAAAATGATTACCAACAGACTGCACCGAACATCGGCCTTAAGGGACATTCTGGTCATTTTTGCTGGAGTTAAGCTGCACTCCTCCCACCCTCCCCCCAAAAAACAAAAAACGCTGGATTAAGACTGCAGAGAGATGTTGTATTTTACAAGCTTGATCTCATTTCATTTTCTCATTTTGTTTGCTGCGCAGCCAATCTCACAACTTGCTGTCTCAATAGAGCATTTTTAAAAGAGCTAAACCTCTGCTTTCTAATTTGAGGGACTGTGGCGTTCAATTAATACTCTGGGCTGGGAGCAGAGGGGATGGTCGATGTGCAAGGATCACGGAAGGGGGAACCTCCTTTCACAGGACGGCACAGCACACTAGCCCTACGCGTCTTGCCTCCAACCACCGTCTCCCAAGAAACCTCTGCTTCCCAATAACCTCTACAGCTTCAGTCTAGGGTATCCAACAGAAGCTGCAACATCTGCAAAAAACAAGTAATGGCTTATGTATATACAAACAGATGGCTCAGATGGGACAAGCCAAGATATTTTGCCTTGATCACAAGTGAATGCAGGGCCCCAAGGTGGGAAGGATGAGTAAATTAAGAGGACACTGTCCAATGCTAGCAACAACCCTGGAAGGTAACCTCTAGGTTTATTTAGTGGATCTGCTTGCTGGACACATTTATGAAAAGCACTCTGTGTGTCACAGTGTATACGCCTAAACTAGCGGGCAGGGGAAACCTGCATTTTTTTAGGTCCATGTGCATACTTTGGCCACATTCTGATCATGTCAGCTTGAGACCTAGATCGTTCCACTGCCTGTCTCAGTTTCCCTTTGAAAGGAGCAAAGAAGAGCAGACAAGTAGCCTCAGTGTGTGCAGCAGGTCCCGCAGCTGGTGACCAGGATGACAGGGCAGACTCCCAGCACACCCGTTTTACAGCCGACACTACACATGCCTCACCCAGGATGTCTGTAGCTACAGCTAAGAACAAAATTCCAAAATTTCAATGAGAAGATTCCTGAAAATCCACCAGGGGGTTCAGTGAAAAAGACCTGTTATTAAAAAAAGCAACAACAAAATAACAGCATCAAGCATCTGTATTATTAAAGTGTGTGTTTGGGGGGTAATGGTTACTAGCAGTAAGAGAATCGATTTGGCTTCCTGAGAAACCCTGATGACTCAACTATTCTGACCCACTGCTTCAGGTTCATGACAAACTATCTCAGAACAGTAACAGTAACTATTTGCTGGAGCACACAACAGCCTACAACCTCTTCCCTCTCCTGAAACAATAACCAGGCCTAACCTGGAAATAGGAGAACTGTTATACATGCTGTGCATCCAGCTATATTAAATATTCAAGCAAATCCACCATATATACTTACACTTTTTATAAGCTTCACTTCCAAACGTGGTGAAGAATCATAAGCCTTGGTAGTCTGTCACCCTGGGAGAAAGTCTGGCTATAACACAGCAAACTATCAACTTAGAACAGAAAAAGCTGTTCTTGCTTCCCTTTCACAAAGTCAGGAAGGCAGGTTTGGCCCTGTAAGTAAGGACTCAGAGATGTCCAGGACGGCTCTAGGCAAGTCAATTCATGTGCAAAAACAGCATAGGTGTCTTCCTATGGTGGTGTACTCGAGCTAGCAAGCTATGCCAGGAAACCCAGGGGACTGACTGTCGCAGGTTGGTACTAGCTCAGGGATCTATGTACTATGCTCCATTGCAGCCCATAATTACAAGACCATTTCTCCAAACGGCTACATTTAACACAAAGCACATTCATTTGCCCAGTGAAGTAGAAGAGGACTAATATATAAAGGACTTTAATCTAAATAATGGTTTGTAGTCATAGGAAAAAGTAGTATTTCAACAGAGATAAATAAAGCGTGGATAAGTCTACTGCTTTGTACAGAAAACAAAACAACTTTGGTATATCATACCTGTAACCCATATATGACAACGAAGGGTATTTTTATTTCTGTCCAGTACAGGGGACTAGGGATCCTTTCACAGCACAGAAAAAAACAGGCATCAGCATAGTTCTCTGACTCTAACGCAGGTGTAGTGTTTCCCCACCCATATTAGAAGTTACAACTTTATTTATTTATTTTTAAAAACACAATGTCCTCTAATATTGCAGAGGACTTGGTTAAGGGACTTTCCATAGTGCAGACAAATTCATACACTTCCTGATGTGAAAAGACATCTCCTTCTCTTGAAAGAAAAGCTGTTTCCTTCTAGAAAATTGAGAGTGGCTTAAGCAATCCGAGCAAGGTTTGGGACCTTCTGAGCCTTCAAGACATCTTCATCCTGGAGCTCTGGGAAGACTGAGAGCTTAGACTACCTCTGCAAATTTCTCAATTGAGTTTCACTCATGGCAAAAAGAAGCGACTTCCTTTTGATGTCCCAGCACCAACAGGTCACTCTGGGCTACCTCCCCTCCTTCCCACACTCACTGGGACCACAAGTTCTACCTCAGGTGTCTTCTGCTGCTTATTTGCAGCTGCAGCATTTCACCTTTAACTGCTCGCACTGCCAGTCACGATTAAGTCACTGATCTAGACAGAGCCACCTTAACAGGAATTTTGGATGGGTCTCAGTGAAGGGGAGGAAAAAAGAGGACATAATGTTTAATTATAAGAAATGATTGAAATAGGCACAGACATACCCCGGGTGCCTCTGCACTGCAGCAAGCTCTAAACTTGTTATCGTTAATGGTTTAAATTTCACTGTGCTAATCATTTCAGGACACAAGCCTTTCTTGATAATCTAATGAATTATTCCAACATCCTTCAGCAAAAAAAAATCCTCCATGACAGCACTAATTACAAGACGTTTTCCCAGTGCTTATGTAAAATATGACAGAGCAGCAGCTTAGGGAATTGCAGAAAACTGCTTCTAATTTCCACTGAGAAGCTGACAAACACCTCTCTTTCATCTCTCCCAGCTCTCGAGTAAGATTTAACTTTCTCATTTAGTTAATTACCGAGTGAGGATCATCATTTTCCCGGATCGGAGCGGCACAGAGCCTTTATCGTGTTAACTTGTGAACTTGATCGATGGCTGCTGCTAAAACTTAATAACTTCACCCCCTGGCAAATTGTAAGATAAATATAATAGGAGAAACTCTGACAGTAAAAACCTGCCAGAAATGAGCGCTGTGTTTATGTTTCTTTGCAGGCAGCAAAAAAACAACCGACAGCTTATTACTGGGTGCGTGTTACTTATATTTAAAAGACTCCAGGCAGTTAACTTTCTGCGTACTGTTCAAACTTTACTCACAAGATAAAAGACACTGGGGAAAAAAAAAGTAATGGGATGACAAAGAAAGGTATCACAGAGGTATATGTGCAGTGTGGGGGAAGAAGAAAAGGTACCTTCCCAACGAAAGTAAAGCCACATTCGAGCATACATTCCAAAATATTCTTTAAGATTAACCACAATAAAAAAAAAATCAGATGCAAAACTAGATTCAGCAGCAGCACAAAGCACAGGAATTCTAGAGCACGTTAGAAGCTGTGCAGAAAAGCAGAGGGATTAAAAAGTACAACCGTGGCAGTGAGGTATTTCAGTTTGGTGTCTGTAAAGCCACTATTAGCTAGAGAGCGTTAACGTGGCTGGCTTTTTCAAAGCTACTTGTGTGGTCACGAAATTGCTTGCTGCTCCCCATGACAAACTACCGCTCCAATGTAGCAATGTACCAAAAATGTTGAAATGAAGCTGAGTATGTAAGCCCAGGTCTCCATATTAAAGGGCAGAGCTAGTATTTCACAAGCCCATCAAAAGGGGTTTGTTTGCATGGCCTAAAGGCAGTAACACAGCATAATTAACAGGACACAGGTTCAATTTCTATGGCTGACTTCTTCCTCTTTGGGCCTGTAATTACCAAATGTTGCAGAACTGATTTCCAGACCGCCAAGGCTAAGCAAAGAGGGAGGAAATCCTTTGTAGCTCCTTACCAGGAACTTCTATTAAAGAGTTTTGAGAATTTGCAGAGTAGAAAAGGGGGTCTTACCATGAAGACTGGGACCTTGCAAGCCATGGCACCTGAATGACAAGAGACGGCTAGCCTGCTTCTCATTTTTCTCTTTTACTGGGTGAACCTGCTTCTCCAACGTCTGACTTGACAGAGCTCAAAAGCTACAATGCTAAGTCATTAAACAACTCACTCCATTTAGTTTTATTTTAAAAGCTCAGTTTAGAAGCCACCCATTTCTGTCTGCCTCCATCTCACAGAGCAGGCTCTGTGAGGTTAACCACGGGTTTAGCACATATACAGACTTACTCGCTCAGTACTGAATTAGTTTCCACACTGCAAAGCTCACTGAAACATTCTGAAAGAGAAACATAACCCACAAGTAGATGATCATCAATCACATCTGAGAGTCAAAAGAAAGCACCATGAAAAAAACCACAGCATCATTACCATTTATTTGCAAGGGAAAATTCAAAATTTACACTTATCCTGACAGCCCCTCGGATATTCCATGAGCTAACCATTCTGCTTGGCTTTGGCTGTTAGCTGCTTGCCCACATCTGGTTTCTAATCACACTGCAGAAAAAAAAAACTTTGATAAGAAAGGATACATCTAGATGAAAGATCACTGGAATTAAGCTGGACACAGCAGCCTAAGCTGCTGTACTTTCTGAAATCTTGGGGGACCAATAGTTTTCGGAGGTACCATCTAAGTACCTATGATGCGGCGTTAGCCTGAAGGGCACCCGGCTACGGATATTACCTCAGACACGGAAGAAAGGGAAAAGGCTGTTTTATTTCAGACCAGAGAAAGCTGCATGCACCAGAGAAGTAACATGCTGAATCTGTCAAGGGACTGGGGAGGCAGGACGGAGCCATGGATATTTGCACACGGGCTATACAAAGAGCTGCAATAATACCTTGCTGGAGAAGCAGCTCCCCTCCCACACTGCTAAACAGTAAACAGCAACAGGGAGAGCAGATTAAAAAAACTATTCTTTTAAGCTAATACTTAATGTTTCAGATAGACTAATAAAGTTTAATTGTCTGGAATCTCGTGGCTCTTACTGTAAACTTTCCTTTGATATAAGTCTTCCATCCAGATTTTAAGTGCTGGTAAAAACTACCAAAATAAAATCTCTCTGATGCCAGGAACGGATGTGAATTGGGAGCCCCTCTCCTCCTCCTCCTCCCTTAACTCCAAGTTGTCTTTGAAAAATAACAAGCGTTGATGAGAAATCTGCTTATATCAGCACAACACTGGCATATGCTACTTTCCTGAACTAAGATCCCTGACCAAATGCATACCTGGGTGGATGGGAGGGAGGGCAGACACCACTGCTCTTAACAGTCAGATTTCAGAGCACATGTTTTACTAGGTGTAAATTGGTCATAAACAAATTTCAGAGCTGATCCTAGAATGCTAATAGATAATTTTAAGTGAAAGTCACCAAAAGAAACGCTTCTTTCCTCAGAACGGCTACCAGAACCAGTGTTGAACTGCTGGGACTATAACATGATATTGCTGCTAATGGAGGGAAGGAACATGCACATTATCACTTGGAGAACCAGTCTACTAAAGTCATCCAGTAAGAGCCAGTAGCAGCAAAGGGCTCATTTATGGCAGGGAAAGGCATCAGCTATGCTCTAAGCAGCAGTTTCATAGTTTCCTGGAACAGTTGCTGCCGTTTTTAAAAATGCCCAAGCATGATCTACTGCGTGAGTGAAGTTGCTCTTTATAGGTGTTACTGTTGATTTTCTTTTTGCTCCAAGTACTCCCTTATCTCTCAAAGAAAAGCAGCAAGGAACATGTAGGTGGACTTGAATGATTTAAAACACAGCTGAACGGTGAAGACTATACAACTGGGAACAGTGCACCATCAGAGTGGAGTGGGGGAAAATGACCTGAAAGACCAAGTGCCTGCACTCCGTAAAGCTACTGAGATTTTCAAAACGCTATGGTTCCATCTATGTAAAGCTTTTATTATCAAAAAACAGAAGCCCTCTAAGATAGTATGCCCAGAGGAACACAGCTTCAAGTAGTCTAATATTTTCTGCGCTTCCTTCTTGCAGAGGCATTTTGCTACCAACAATGAAGAGGACACAAACATGCCAAACAACCTGGCCAAGGCCGAGTGGCTTAGTGATTCAGAGCTGCAAACTATGACTATACAGGTTGGATACCGTGTACCATTTCCCAATAAGGGGAGCACTATATATTTCTGGGGCAAATAGGAGATACGTATCAAACAAAAATGCAACAGCGTTCTGAGGAGCTACAAGATTCACGTGCATGCTGGTTCCCACTGCAAACATACTTAGATCTGCTGGCAGAGTTAGCCATAGGAGCACTCCCTAACCTATTTCAGTCAAAATAGGCTTGTTAGCAAAGACCTGCTATTTAAACTGTCTAAGCTAAAACACCTCATCTTAACTGAAAGCGGGTTTGCAGTTTGCTGACAGATCCTGGAGGGCAGCAACCTGCAGCAGCCAGACAAAGGCTGAGTAGTATTCTTTTCCACCAGCACAGCTAGGTCTAGAAAAGGACATCTTATTAGTCTGCACTGATAGATACCATATCCCTGCTGTTAGCAGCAGGTCACTGGGTGGCAGGTAGCTTCTGCCTGAGTGGACCAACAGAGGGAAAGAAGTAAAGGAAAAAATAATAGGGCAGAGGGAGGAGAAAGATGGAAACATGTGCAGGAGATGAGCCATCACAGAGGCAGTTGCAATAGGAAAGGTCTGAAATACTCTTGCACAGGTCAAAGCTGGTAGCAGGCTGCAGCCAATACCTTGACAGATTTGTACTGTAGCCTCCAGTAACCCCATGTGAGATAAACACATTACCGTCACCCACTAATACGCGTTGTCTTCTGGAGATGAGCTGTGCTGCTAACCTTGCAGCCACATCACTTGTTGGCAAACTGCAGTGAGCACCGTGGTGAACCATTAAGATTGTCAGGGGAGTGGAACAAATGGCATATGCAGAGAGGTATCAGAGCCTGTGTGTTCAGCCTGGAGATGACTGGGGGGATCTGGTAGTCTTCCCCTACCTGAAGGGAGATAACGGAGGAGACGGACAGAGCCTTTTCAGAGATGCACAATGACAGGACAAGAGGCAACAAGCAGAAGCTGTAGCAAGTAAATTCAGTATGGATATAAAGAGGAGAAATCTCCATCCTTGGAGATTTTCAAAATCTGGATGGACACGGTCCTGAGCAAGTTCATCTAAATGTGAAGTTAGTCCTCCTTTGTGTAAGCAGTTGGCCTAGAGACCTCCAGATGTCTATCCCAATTTAATTTTTTCTAAAATTTTATGTTCTAGGATTGTGTTGGCCCATTCTTTCATTAGTATCTGTCAAGAAATTCACAGCCTGAGGAACAGACTCCAAAAATACAAACTAAGGACATTCTCTCGTGAATTCTGCATATTCAAAAATTACATTAGGCTGAGTTCACACTGTTGATATGTGAAAGTACAGGATAGGAAAAAGGCATGAAAAAGTCCCAAAAACAAGCAAACAGCTTGATCATAGATCTCTCTTCAGCAAGGCATATTTGGTTTCACATCTGAACAGAAGACTTCATCCCTATCAACTGATATTCCAATTGCAGTAGAATCTACCAGTTCTAGTCACAGACTACTATAGTAGAGAGTCTTCCTTTGCTTGATGCCTAGCTGTCAATAATCTTTCAGGAAGATCTTCAGATTAGAAGGAGGAGGAAGTCTTACAGTATTCCACCCCTGGAATAGATTTAATCCAAGTGGAATTGTTTGAATATAGCAACATGTAACAATAACTAGTAAAATGGGGCACAATGTATTTATTAGCCCCACTTCATCCTTCACTATCCCATGTAACGTTCAATCTTTCACTCAGAGGCATGATTCCATTATTCCTTTTAATGATATTAACAGATGGTGAAAATAACTTCAATCTACCTGCATTTTTCTTTGTACAAGTGCAGGGTGAGTTTTCCTTTTATCGTTCATTCCACTTCCGAGAGTGAGTTACATCCCTGTCATATCAAGAGTGGAGTTACTGTAGAATACATCATGTGAGAAATTTCTTCCACCCTCATGTACTAATGTATCCCATTGTGAATTTATCTAACAACTGCTAACCCTTTCTTCTAACTTCTACTATAATAATTGGCTAAACATCTAAAAAAACAATTACATGCTGATTAAAGTAGCTTTTCCTTCCAATAGCTTTAAATATACTCTCTTTTAAATAACCTTAGGTACTCTATTGTGAGAGCTATCCTCCTCTGTGAAAACAGGTATATGAGACTATTAGACCTTACTAATAATGCTATTTGTTAAACACCTCTATGATACAATCACCTCTCACTTCTTTCCTGTATTTTCAGGCAGTTCACAATAGCCTATATTAAATCTAGTATTAGTATACTTGAGAACACACCATTTGCATCTCCTCATCTAGCAAGAACAATTTAGGGTCATGCCTGTAAAAAATATATGCAACTTTCTGATACAATATAAAATTAAATGGTAAGAGAATCCAACGTTTCCTACTGGAGAGCAAGTCAAACAGATGCACACTGTTCATAGCTTGTTCCTCTGATCAAGGGGTTAGAGCTCCCTCTAGCACTCTGAAAACAGAAAAGCCATAGATACTAAGCTGTGACTATCTGCTGCCATGTAAAGCACTTGGGTAGTGCTGCCTGGAATTTATATTTGCTTTAGTTTTTGCTGTCACATGAATAATTAAGAATGCATCCACTAGTTTATCTGAAATTCAAGAGAAATGTCAAAAAAAAAAATCTCTTAACTGATTAAAAACATTCAGATTACTCTAATTAACTAATTTCTATTTCGAAATGTAATTCAGTATCAGCTGAGGGATTATCATGCAAGCCATGTGTACAACACACAATGAAAGAAGTAGGTTAAAAAAAAAAGTGTTGAAAATTTCTATTTTTATAGCATAAAAAAGTCTTGCTACCCTCATCCCCCCTTGCAGCTGCCAAACACTCCAACAGAGCCAACAGGTTGCCTACAGTTGTAGTTGTGAATTACATGCTTCCATTTCAGCATTAAATATTGAATAACTTAGCTTAAGTAAAACTCCGAAGGTGCAGCTCGGCTGAGTCTTCACACTCTGCTGAAGACAGAGAAACATTTCCTGGCAGAAAGAATGGTAGACCTTTCTAATCATAGATTATTACTTATTAATTCTTGATAAACTGAAAGCTATCAATACAATGTAAAAATTAGAAATGAAGATGGGAGCCAAGTCTTTTTATGAATTTTATTTCTAACTTCCCCACTATCTTCCTGAGTTGCCGTAAGAAAGACGCTCCATTTCAGAAGTCTATCCATTAAATCAATGTATCCTAATACATGTCACACAAAAACAAAGCAAGGCTTAATGCTGGTAAGGTCTTCAGAGGTCCCTGTATGAAAGGTCCTTAGTAAAGCTAAGTACCATCAAATGACACCATACCACACTACACAGAAGTGCAAACTTTCCCTTCAAGGGCTGGCAAACTTGAGACTTGTCACTTCAGAACTAAATGAAAGCAAACAGACTTCTTAGAAATTGCATGGCCAAACTTTACCAATTTTTAAAAAAAGGTACCTGCACTAATCAGTTTAGCTGGTACACCTACAAAAAGCATTTAAGCAGCCTTTAAAACCAGGGTCAAAATTCAAATGTGTAAAGAAACCTATTTTACCTTGTTGAAGTGTTCTCAAACTGAGATGCTGCATCCTGAATGCAAGTCTTAAAATCAACAGATATGGAAACAACTAATAGACTCCCTGAGCCTAAATGCCCTAGAGAGGGTGCACTTTACTTAAGTTCCATTACTTATCACAGTAATTTCAATATTTAACCACCAGGGGACTTCTGAACATTGCTGGGTTTTAGAAGTTTGCAATGTTAGTATTACTGCATGACGGAAAGAAGAAAAACTCTAGGATGCATTTGGCTAACCACAGTCGCATTTTTCTCTTCTCTGACAAGTCCGCTAAGAAAGACTAGGAGTAACTAGACACAAGTAGATGACAGAGGCACCTGACAAAAACCATACAACTTCCTTGCGTAACCTGCCAACGTCCCTCTATGTTTGCGGACAGCTGCCCTTGCCATTCTGGTCCTGAACTCTCTGCACACAGTTCTGCTGCTGCACCCAAATCCTGGCACACAGACCTCCCCTTGTGTGGCACAGGGGGCATCCAAGGCTGTTGCTTTTATCCCCTTAAGAGGACTTGGAGAAAGGTGCTGGCAACTACTTCTCTCTTCCTCCGTACCTCTCACATGTGGCGAGAGAGGATTACAGTCAGTTATCCAAGCTGTTCAACATGAATCAAAGGACACGGGAAGTGAGAGCAAGACATCTACAGCTCCAATTCAGTTAATGATGTTGGTAACACTTAGCTGCAAGCTTCTTTGGATCGATAATATAGTCCAACTGCTTTCTCCATCATCTACAAAAAATTGTGGCTTGGTTCTGAATCAGTAACAGGAAGACAGAGATTAGGCCGATATAACTATAATGAGACATGGCATAAGCAATACTCCCCTACACCTGCATGCTCAAGTACGGAATCTTGTTAGGTCTTGGATCACTTCTGTGTATTGCGGCAAACTGCTTCCTAAATGATGATGCGAAATGCATTGTAACCTTTGGTTTTGTTCCTTTGTTAGCACCAGGGATCTCACCAAGTTATGCAGTCTGGAAGTATTTTAGGAAATAAAAGGGATGCAGCTAGTGCTAAATGTAGCTCTTCTCAAGCAAACACATCACATATCCCACACCTGTTGGCTTCATTTCTGGATACAGTGGGAGACCTAAGCTTTGAATTGAAAGGTAGAAGTCCTGCATGCATAAAACTTGGGAGATGCAAATATCTAATAACGGAGGTTATCTAAGACTAAGGAATTCATTAAATTCTGAATTCTGTGTTGACTGTGCTTTGAGCTGAACCTCCTGAGGTCCCTCCCACTTAAGTGGTTCTGTGATTCTCATCTCATGTTCTCCAGGTCAAAGCTCATCCACGCATCCAGGCTTTTGGAGGGAGGAGCTGTTTAGGTTTTGACTGAAATCAGGTTACAGTTGTTTATATTGATGTACTTATTTCACTTACTATAAGCAAAATCTGAAATAGTGTTTGAAAGATGCTTTCGCAGAGACTTTTTTTTAAGGTTCTCTCAGTTCTGGGCTTCAAAAACCTTTGTTAATGTATTTTTTGTTGTTTGAAGCAATCAGATACCAGGTTCTTCAACAGATGTACAGATCTATCTTCTCCTAAGTTTTTTTTTGCAAGTCTACAGCATGTAATACGCAAGGACCTGCTTGGACACTCAATCTTGACTGTCAATTCTCTCCCTCCAACTACTTAATTTATTTCAAAGACTGTTGATTTTGTAATATTCATGTGTTGTCTCAGCATCATAGCTGGTGCTCTCAACGAACCATTAAACTCCAAACTCATTTATGACCTAAAACAAATTTAAAATTCAGGTCTCAAACAATAATGAATTGACTGTAACGTCTAATCATGATCAGATTTTTCTAAAACAAATCTCAAAATATTCATCTTGTAACGCACCTAAGAACTGCCTAGTATTATAAATTATGATCCAGAATGGGGCTAACACATCTATATTAACATGACAGGGGAATGATCTGTTTTAACTCGGCAGATCACATAGTTTCGCAAAATCCAGTGACTTAAAATAACACATGCATATAACTGGCCTTATTAACAGTAAAAGTAGGATCAGAAAATCAATAGTAGAAATATTGTAATTATCCTGCATTCTTACTGTATTCTCAGTATTGAGCCATTGTTTTACGGGTTTCACTTGTGCTCTGAAGCAACAGGAAGATTATGGAAATGAGAATAAAGTTAAGTCTGAACCTGTGCAAACAATCAGGACAGAGTGATTCATAAATTCAGTGCATATTTCTCCCATAAAAGTAAGTTTGCCTGTCGTATGCAGGACTCAAATCTAGCTGTATAGCATCCTTTCCATTCTCAGATTTCAAACTACTTCATGAATACTTTGTTACAATGAAACAATTACAACTGCTTTAAATAGTGCTTCCAGGTCTGTAAGGGCAATTAGCAGGTATGCTCATTTTTAGTTATTGCTCAACAGTAAGGTTCAGTGATCTATACAGTGAGTATTGCTGTCTGTCTCCAAACTGCAGCCTAAACTAAACCTGTCAGTCACCTGCAACATGGCAGTGCCTGCCTTGTAGAAGTTATCCTTGATATGAGCTTCCACAGGCAGACTAATCCAAATCTATTTCTGTAAATTACTGATTGTGTTAAATATACATGAAGGAAAGTACAGAACACTTTTACTGCACAACATGAGTTATTTCCTATTCTAGCTTTCCTATGAAAAAGGTCACAATTTTAAAATTGCCAATTAGTGACAGTGACTATTGGTGAGATCTAAACCAGTGAAACAGTTGTATTTGCTGAGTTCTGCAAAGGGCAGAACAATGTTCCAAGAGAACAAAGGGATCAGGATAGCAGATAGTAACATGGAGAACCATTTACCTACACTTCCTTCTCCCTTCAGAAGATCTAGATCATGTCTCTGCCTTAATATGACAGTTAAACTACAAACTTTGCACTGGGCTGAAGAATTAGGTCTTTGGGAGTACACAAAAGTGAATGTTAATAGCTGCAGTACAGCTTAGAATAACTGTTAGATAGTGAGCAAGAGAGAGTAATCAGAAAAGCAAACGTAAATTAATTCCTCGTGGAAAACAAACTTCCCAATCACAAATGCTCAAACATCTTCACTTTTTCTCCTTCCCCATTTTTTAAACTAAGCCACTCCCTAGGGACCATTCATAAAAAAAGACAAAGGATATGACCGCTCTCTATAAATACACATGGATAAACAGCCGAAAGGGTAGAAGCACTTTCAAAACAAAAGGAAGATGCAAGTGTAAGAACCAATAGTACAATCCTGAATAAGCAAGGCTGGACACTTGGAGGAGATTCTAATCTTAGATCAATCAGGTTCTGGAATGATCATCTGATGGAAACAGCAGGGGAAAAAATTGTCAAACTAACCTTTAGCTGTCAGATGAAACTCAGTAAGTTAAATGGATGAAATCCCGAAAGAACAAGAGATTGGAACCAGTGCCTGAGAGGTCTCAGTAGGTGGAATGATGCACACCAGGCAGCGCCCCGTTCCACAAGAGGTCATTCACCACCTTATAGCTCAGAGTATAACCAAGAGGTCACAGACGCAATCTGGTTGACTGGCAACTCATGAAACTGACTTTCAGCAAGTGAGAACATATATGAGTGTGGCCTCCACCTTATTAAATATACAAATGTAGGAGTTCATTTCTCTATCATGGCTGCCAGAAATTTGCTTCACCCAGAAAATGAGGTGTTGGTTTTCATTCTAGCATGCACTCAGTCAGCTTGAGTGTACCTGAGATTTATCAAACACATGATCCACACCCTTTCCATTAGGCACTGAGTTTCTGAGTTCCACAAAAGATACTCACTCTGGTTGCCTTTGTCCATCTGTCTCAGCTCCAGGAGATGCATATGTAAACTCTGATTGATCCCTGAGGCTGTATTCACTGTGTCCGCAGGTAGTTCAACAGGATGCCCCTCTTCGTCTTGGATGCATTTATACCAAATGCATTACATAGGAACAGAGAAGATAATCTGTTTTCCTGTCTTCATTGTTTCCAGGTGAACTCCCATGGAATCTGGGGCAAAACTTTGAGCTGCTTGTTCAGATGATGTTTGGATAGGAAGCACATGGACCTCAACCACAGTTATGTTAAATGAAGATGGGAGTGGGCAGGTGGAAATACAAGTAACCTGAGAGTCCCAAATATGTAAACACTTCTGTAGGGGGAGTAGAGAGGACTTATCTTAAGGTCATTTACCACCCTTACCTGAGGGAAGGCAAGACTGCTGGGTACCTGCTGGGTAGTCAGCTGTAACTACTATGAACCCTATTGTCTACAGGGACAACTGTCTTTTGTTGCCATAATTAAGGAAAAGATACCTGGCTGATTTCAACACTGTTGTAGTCTTCTGATCACTTCTGCCATTAACTGACCAGTTACCTGGGTATAGGTTGCTGTGGATACCTTGCATCCCGACATGCACTTCTGCACAGACAGTTACCAGCTGGAGCCCACTATAGTTCTGAATCATTTTTTATGGCCAGCAGGACAGCACAAAAGCCATCCTTCCAGTTGACTCACAAAAACCATCCTTCCGGTTGACACTCATCTACTTGGAGAGTGAGTGATGGAGGCAAGTGTCTGACCTCCAGGTAGATTATTATGTTGAGCCACTTCAGGTCCCACACAAGATTAAGAGTTCTTTAACCTAGCATCAGGAAGTACTGGAGGTACACGTGTCTCCACCTGAAGACAGAACATGAAGGCTGTGGATCTGGTCTTTCATAAGAGAAGAGATTTTAATAGTCAATACTTGATCCAAAGAAGTTACTATGGTGAAAGAAGTTATTACGGGGAAGGAGAAATGAAAGTAAAGACATTTACTAGATTTGTAACTAAACTGAGGGAGAGACACCAAATTCTCCAATGCTATTTCTCTAATGATCTTCCCACCACCATCTTTTTGGCAATCTCAAATACGTGTGTTTTATTAAACACGATTGCAAGAAATGGGCCTGCAGGCTCAACAATGCTGCTCCTGCTTCCTGTCTGATAACTTATCCATGCAACCTGTAAGTTCACATCTCTCCAGCCTCACCTCCATGGACCTACAAAATGTATTTTGGGAAACAGTACTTTAACAGATATAACATACATGTTGTTTTCATTAGCACAGATAAAATTTTGAAATTTCTCTAAAGAAAAATTACACTCTGTAACAGTTTATAAATAAGCACCTGGCTATTAAAAACTTAATAGTTAAACTTACAAAACAATTTTTCTTTAATAAATGTTCTCTTCTTGTTTTTAAATGTTTTATATTTATAAAAAGTTTAGCGTACTTACATTGAATAAAATAGATTCCATGTTATGTTACTCGAGTAATAGAAATTTACCCTGTAGCACAGTATACAGTTGACTCATACTGTATATAGGAAAAGGGCACAGTCAAAAATCATGTAAACAACTTAGTCTCTTCCAAACTTCAAAGTGTTTCAGGTGTAAAAAGATACTACTATAATTTTCAAGTGAGGAAGGGCTTGTGGGGAGCACTAATATTGATTATATAGCTGGAAAAATCACACAAAACTTTTTCAATCTACTTTTTTCAAACATTAAAGGATCTTCTAGCTTAAAAAGAAGCTAGAAAATGGTTGAATCAAATTTTGTTAAAGGAAAAAAAGGAAATTTGAAAGATATTGCTGGTGTTTGTGGACAGCAAGTAAAAAGTTCACTAGCTGACATAGGGCAGAGAAAGAAATGGATAACTGAAATCTGTAAAATATGGACAGTTTAGCTAAACTTGGGAAAAACTTTAAAACATAGTAAAACCAGATTTGGTTTTGGCTTCACAAACTGCATACCTAAAGGCTTTTGGTCTGCTGGACAAAACATATGATATGCTGGGAAGTGCACGGGTATAGGATCCATGGAGTCTGATGTTCTCCTTGGGGCCATTAGTTATCAGAGAAAGGCTGTGGAAACTTTTGCATGTTGCTACTTATGCGTGGTCTGGTATGTGTTTGGCTGATGGGATGTTTTTTTCCAGCAATGAGTTTAGTGAGGCTGTCGGAGCTGTTCGAAAGCTACAGGGGGAGAGAGAGAAGAGATCTGGGAAAATTTCTTCCAGTATAGACTCTAATTACTTAATGATTTTCTTTATCAGATCCAAACTGGGCTAGCATGTCAACTAGGAACACATGATCAATACACAACTTCTTTTTGCCCTGCAGTAGTTTGTATAGGGCTTTTGGGTAGCTTATTCAAAGATGAAAGCTAGTTCTCTAGAGAGGAGTCCTCTCTGGGCTCTTTAGTTTCCTGAAGTCAATACTGCTGCACTCTCCTCCAAGCACGTACAACACTGAGAGCCTGGTTGTACATGAAAGCCTTTGTGATGTGCTCAGATGGTCACTAGCTTTACAAAAGTGGGTATCTTGCTCTATGGGTTTCCTTTTTATGTTGGTTCTGATGTTCAGAAAGTTACTTTCATATGAGGAGGATCTTAGAGTTTGATGAAGAGGTGATGGTTATTGAAGCTGTGGGAAAAATCAGTGGGAGTCCAGAAAGCAAGCATATAATTCTGTGAAAGGAAAGATGAACTTGCAGTTAAAGCACAAGATCGAACTGTCAGCAGAGCTAGAGAACAACTTCTACTCCTGGCTCTGCTCAGGTTTCTGTCTGATCATGGCTAAGCTGTCCCCCCAGCCTCTCCTGAGAAACCATACAACTACCTCACAGGGCACTGCAAGGTTGTATTAATGCTCCCTAAGCCATGTGAGCTTCAGAGAGAAGACAGTAAGCAGTAGCACTCTATATACCATTCTAGTCTTAAAATACAGCAGAGAAAGCTTTCAGGAGTGATTTGGCAAAAGGTGAAGCTGGACATCCCTGAGGAGAATTTTTTGCTGAGCTTGCTGGGGACTGAGAGCATCCTCTGCTCTTAAAGCACCTCCCAAACTGCACAGAGGGAACAGAATGAGCATATCGGGGTGGCAAGAGAGAAAGGCAGGAAAATGACACAGAGAAAATTTAAAATGTAGAGAATTAAATATGAAGAATGTCAACAGTTTTCAAATAAAATTAACAGAAAATAAGATGTAAAATCAACTGAGAACATCTAACACTGATAAAATCAGCCAGCTGCAAAATCCAACTGGGAGCTAGCGAAACAAAAGTCTATTAGGTCAAAAAAGAATTAAGATTTGCTGTATGTTCATTTTAACATATATGTAAACACTAACAATCCCTAGACTGCCTATTAATTCACATGTGGCATACTTACACCAGTTATGATATTATACCCCATGCTGGGACATCCCATTACAGAGTCACAGTAGCGGCTTCATACTTAAGGCGTCAGGAGTCTGCAAATTCTACGATGCATCGCCTCCTCCCTGTTGTTCTTTTGCAATAAGATGACTTTGGGGCAGGAATTTGCCAGTTAGTCTCACCCCACAAGGGAATCTCTTCGGGATCTGACAAACTGGTTTGATATAAGCAGCAGTGGAATAATTCACTGGGTTTTGAGTGGTATTAAAAAAGAAAAAAAAAAAAAAAAGAAAAAGCTTTGCCATCTTTTGGTGTTTTAAGCAACAGCAACAAAAACGACTGTCTTAGAAAGAGTCCACCTCTTCCCTAGACATTCCCCTTGTCTCCTGTATGGATCATACTTGATTCCAAATCTTACTGCAAATGTTCTTTGACTTCTTGGGGTGACTAGTGTCCCAGAGGCAGCTCTAATCCAGCCCTTTTGAAATGCAGGCAGACTTGGTGGGAGGGAGAGGGAGGCTAGAGAAACAGAATCCAGATCAGCATTGGGTGTATATAAAGAAAAATACCACTTAAGTACAAAACATGCTTTGATTGACACTCTTCCAGATCCCCAAACATCTAATGAGGGAATGTTAAGCAGCATTATCCTGTTTCAGAGACAGGAGAACTGAGATGGAAAAGCAGAATATGACAAAGACAAAAGACGTCTCAAAATCCAGAGCGATAATTCCTATCTAATATGCCTCCTGTGGGGCCTTGCTGCTTCCTATAAATAAACTATTTCATCCCTGGATTTCAGCTGTAAGAGTAACTTTTGAGCTCCTACACAAAAAGGGAGGCTGAGAGTCCACCCCTGGCCCCAAGAAACACTGGAAGGATTAATTAAGGTTTGTGAAGCACTCAAACTACAAGGGAACCCCCAGGAGGAAGTTCATATTTCCATATTCTGACCAGGGCTTGAAAGGCATGCAATAAATACAGCCTGGGGCACAGAACAAACAACAAGAATAAAACAAAATATTGAACAGCTGTTCCTTAAGTGAATACTGTTCATCCCACACACCAAACTTTATATCTGCCTCGGGCTGCAGGGAGGGAGGGAGGGAGGGAGGAAAATCAGACTAAAGTAAAATAAAATTTTTACTTCAAAGGGTTAAATAGTAGCAAAGTTCTAAACAACTGAAAGAGTTTCTCATAATGGCAAATAGCAGACACCCTTAACAGGCAGAACTGTAAGCCCCACTAACAACTCCATCACAAATACAATTGGTTTAAATAATACTAATGGCCTGTGGTTAATCAGGTTAATTTTTTGCAGGGATGTGTTTTAAGCTATAAAAGCTACCTGGAAATTACCAAACTCACAACCTCCCCCTCATTTTTAAACAGGAGCGGGAGGGAAGATGTAACATTATTGCTATGAAGTAACAAAGTTAAAAATACTATTGCAACCAACAACTGTGAGATCTGGCTGCTACTTAAAAAAAAAAAAAAAAAAAAGCTTACCCCCACAAACCTTGCCTTCTAGTACAGCTGATTTATTGCTACCCACCTAAAGGCAAGCAATGCACAATTCACTAACGGGTGAGTGCTTACAGTAGAGCAACATGAACAGCCTGTACCTATACATACAGCTGTGTATAGCACACTAGTTTTTGGTTTCTCTTGCACGCTCAAAATATTTCATTTGTTTTTTCTGCACCAGAAAGTGGGATACCCAGAAGCGAAAGAGTCTGCATAAATGTCCTGATTAGAAAAATGAAAAAAAAAAAAAAAAAAAAAAAAAAAAAAAAAAAAAAGAAGGGGGGGAGGTGGGGAGAAACTATGTAGACACCGCAAGCAGAATGACCAAGCCTTGCTCTTCAACTGCTAGCACTTCTTTGAGAATTATGGAGAAGGAGAAAAGTTATGCCTGAAAAACATGATGCGTACGTCAAGGAGGAATAGGAACTGTGTTAATATGAAAGTAGCTAAATTCTTCTGCACTGCAGACATTAGTACTATTTCATAATATTTCTTATTTTCCTTTGCAGAAATCTCTCCCAAATACAATTCTTCTTCCAGGAATACTGTTTTCCCCTTTACAAAAATACCTATTTTTAAGACTGATGCTCAGATCTGACAGTCGTTATTTCTAATTTTTATTTTTAGGGTGCACTTGAGAAAAGCTGCTATTTTATCGATCCTCCAGGAAAAAAAAAATCAAGTTAATCTCAGAAAATGCAGAAGCCAAATCTTTCAAATTACAATTTCTTGCTGGTAAATGAATAAACCGAAAATGTTGGCGCAAAAAGACCATGGACAAAAAAAACAACAAACAAGGCATACCAGGAAATTAATGCAGTATCTGATCTCTCCTCTTTTTTGCTGCTTAAAGACTCATGGCATGCATAGTATTTTTAACTGAGGAGTCTCATTTCAAATATATGCCAAGGAATCTTATTTCAAACATATACTAAATAAGGAGGGGAGTTATAAAAGAGGCAGCCCCTTACTCTAATTTTATCCATCTCCCTCCTCCTCTTTCCCTGATGCAGTGAAACTTTAAATCCTGCACCGAACCCTGCTTCTCTCCCTTTTCTTTTTTCTTTTCTTAAGCAGTGATCAACATTTTCCTAAAGGACCCACTTCCAAACTGCTGATTAGTAACAGCCACGTTTGCAATATTAACCTGGATGCGGCTGTTTATTAAGATCTTTTAAGGGGTTTCGAATGAAGACACAGTGCCGGCGTACAGGGAGCACAGAAGGGGTAATTTAAAACCCGTGTTTTTTCCTCCCCCTCGCAGAAAACATGCCCGGCACCGTGCAGCTGCGCTGCCAGCTTCGGCGCTCCCTCCGTCTCCGCGCCCGCTAATTAAAAGGTTGATCACAGAACAATGCTCTTCTCATTAATTTGGCCTTTCTGATTGGGCAGGATTCCCGCTCCCTCCGCCTGATCTTTTCCACGCTGCTGAAGTTAATGTGACAGGAGCCCGAAGATGGATTACCCGCTGCCATATTGCCCATCACCTCCAATCAGGAGCTATCCGGGTAAACTGATTGCTCTAATTTGCTCTCATTATTTTTACAATATCAGGAGAAAATAACGCACACAGCTCACTGTCAAAGCCACGAAAATCAGCCATTAGTTAAACCCCGACGCCGAGCGGCTTTATTAGCAGCGCTGCAGCTTATTGACGCGGCTTCCGTAAACTAAGGTAATACCTGCCCCGCTTAAACGTGCTTTTATTTGTACGTATTTCTGTTGAAAGAAAATTTTTATTAGAATACTTTTGGCAACGCTCGCTGTCTCAGCCTGTCACCGTGATACGCCAGCGTGCCATGGAGATGAAGAACAATGGAGGCACATAAAGAATGGCAAAATATGCAGAATTACCCACACAGAAGCCTGCCTGCACATCTCGGCTATTATTTTACAGTTTAAATAAAACCCAGCTCATTGCTAAGACTGCAGGTGAATACATAAACACATCCTAAAATCATGCCAAGTGCCGTGCTGCCGTAAAGACAAACATGTTACGGCCGTAATTATGCAGGCTGTACGTCCAAGGTCAATGATGTGGTTTGGGTTTTTTTTTCTTTTTTCTTTTTTTTTTTCTTTTTTGCTAAGCGAAAGAGCTTACGTAGCCCAGCATCAAAACCCGGGCATGGAGAGCAGGAGTTTCAAACGCTGTGAGAAACTGTTTTCATGCAGCTGGGCACTATTTTTTCCCCTACGAGAAAGCATTGTGCTGCTGCGCCTTGGGAACGAGTCAGAGCAGAAATGTCATTCCACACTGAATCCTGGGAGGATTCCCTGGCTAGGAAATGAATAAAGTATTGTTAGCGGTATGAAGTCAGGCATTTTTACACTAGAGCAGTCCTAAGGACTCAATTTAAAATCCCAGACCACTGGAAGTCTCTATGCCGTATATAAAAGGACCTGCATTTTTTTGGCTGCTGCCTATCTGCATCTTAGCAGAGGGAAATGCTAAATAGAGGGATTAACAGAAATATGATATCTTAAATCTTGCTATACATAAACCCTAATCTGGTGTCTACAATGCTGTAACTCGCAATGTGCTCCAAGAGTGACAGGCAGAGCACAGCAGACTGATTTTACTTTTAAATAATATCTAAATTAGATTAGTTCTTTGTGTAGATCTGCATGAACCAGAGGGGACATTCATCATTGTGCCAAAAAAGTTAAATTCACCGGGGTACGCTCAAAGTGAACGTTCTACACCTACGTTTTATCTCTCAGGCACATCATCAGGACGCTGTGCCAATATGCATGAAGCCAGCTAGGAGCTGCAAGAAAGACAACGGGAGAGTAACTGGCTACCAGAAAAGGTTTAATTTTTCCCTTTGTAGATTATGAATTGCTTGGGACAAGATCTGTGGCTTCTGTAGCCTGTACAGCACGGAGCATACCTTTCAACACTTGAGCTCCTTTTTTAATATTTAAACGAATTAAACATAAGGAAGTGTATTCTTCTCCCTCCCCCTCCAAAACAGATGTAATTCTAGTTCCCCTTCCCCCCCCTGCTGCAATTTAAAACACACTAATTTTCATTACCGCTTTTTCAATATTTTTAAATCTTCATCAGCTACACTTTTGCAAATTGGGGTCGATTTTTCCTTCCTCCTAGAAAAGCCACCTCCCAGCTTTGTCTGCTATTTCTTTTGACCCTCGCTGATGGTTTTCTCTTGGAGGGGCGTGCCATGCTTTTCTCCTTAAAATTCCTGCACTGAAAGACTGCACCACACCACACTCCACAAAACGTGCTGATGGCACAAATTACAAGCCCCCAGCCGAACACTCCAGCCCCCACCATTCGGGCAGATTTATGTGGGCTCTTGCCGACGTTATTACAAGTCAGAGTTTATTGGGAAATTGTTACATTATGCGGAGTGTCTAACAAATTGCTTATGCTGCTATAATTGGATTACAACAGCCGCTTGCTCCCACCGGTAAGATTAGGCAAGTAGGACTCCTGCCGATCTCTGAGCGTTAGCAGTAATTTTATTTGCCTTGCCTCTCTCTTTCCTAACAACATGCCTCTTTCCCTGCCAGCTGTCTGCTGAAAAGGCACAGGCTTGTTCCTTGGCCCTAACAATGCAATTACAGCCCTGCAGATCGCACTGTTTGTGCATTAAGTACAGAGCCAAAACGAGGCGAATTGATCGTTTGACTTTTGGAGGAGCCATGTGATCTCTGCGTGCTGGTGATCCGGCATGCATCAGTGGGCAATGCTGCAGTACATGCCTGACGATGAACTTGCTTCATCCTACTTCCCTTCTCCAGCCCGCTTCCCTGTATTAATCCAGATCGCTCTACAAAACTGGGCTCATTTTTACCAGCTCCCTTGCTAGTCTGAACCCAGAACTCATTTTGCCTTCTGAAATGTGACTCTTGGCCACGCCAATGGCATCCCTGCAGTGGGCGACAGGATGAAACTATTATTCCAGGATTTCACGCCAGAAGCTTTAATGCAAGAATTTGTCATATTTTTCAAATAACTTCTCCTTCTGATTCTTGCATTTGAAAAATATTGAAAACATCTCTAGCCAATGCCATGACGATGGCATTTACATACTCTGTCATCTCTGGGGGTGCTGCCACTGCAGGCAACCACTTTGGAGGCGATACTTCTTATACACTGTTTATCATTAAAACCATCAATGATTTATATTATAAACTGTTTTACATTTCCATCATGACAGATCGCAGAGTACTTTAAAAGTGCAAGCCCAGTTTCATAACTCTTACCCTGCTGAACAATCCCTAGGAGTTTAATGTGCCAGTGCCTTGAATGAAGACCTCAGGACTGCAATCCTTTATGCATACTATCACCAAAACACAGCAAACACACCGGGGTGGAATTACAGCACGTGACACTACTCTGCCATACACGTACAGGGGAATTTTGATTAAGGGTTCCAGGCCAAGTCCTTATTCTCAAAAGGTTTCCATTGTATTTTCATTATCTGTACACTGACAGGATCACAAGTTGATTCAGGCTGGAAGGGACGTCAGGAGGTCGCAAGTCCAACTTGTTCCACTTGACTGTCCTCATTCAAAAGTTTTTCCTGATGTTCAGTCAAACCTGAGGGAGTTTCCAAGATCTCTGTGGGAGCCTCTCCAAGGTTTACTGAACTCAAGGCTTTGCAGGTCACGCAATTTGGTTTCTCGACATCCCAAAGCTGGTGCTCCAAAAAGTAAAAGCATCTCCACCCAGCTGACTGAGCTCTGGAAGCATTTTTCACATCAAGACTGAGGTATGAGAGCAGAGAGATCTACTCATTTCCCCACATGACCATCCTTATTGCAGAGCTTTAAGAATTCATCTCTGGAATACTCTTAGGGACCCTCAGCTATAAAGCAATTTATGAGAGCTAAGGATTAAATTAATATTTCTTCAACATTTCTTTTACACTTAAAAAAGTAAGTGTAATTCTTTTTTAATTTGTGGCTTCACCAACATACAAAATGATGTTGGGCGTAAGAGAAGCAGAAAAAACAACTACTTCACAGTGTTTGTATAACCAAAGACTAAAGAAGCCTGTTTACATGTAGTTTAACACTCAAAAGAAACTCTGAACAGCTGAAATGCCTTATAAATAGCTCAGACCCAGAGGAAGTGCAAACGTCTGCATTGTGAATTGTAGATCTTAATTACAGACAATGGCTGGTACAGCAAGTAGCACGGAAAAAAAAGTGAAACAGTTGCACTGTTCATGGTTGGCAATAATTCTTCAGGAAAATATTTACTATCAATCAGTTATGAGAAAAGGGACTCTGCGCTCATAAAACAGCATGTTGCTTCTCATACCAGGACCATTTTGCTTCAGCATAATCTGAATTTAAACAGCTTGTTTCCTGCGGATATAATTTTGGAAATAAATAAAACAAGTCTATCAAAATCTGGAGAATGTGTATGGTGGGGTGGGATGGGGGGAGCAGGAATATCACATTTCTTCTTCAGTTATTTGCAAAGAGATTACTAGAGACGGGTGGGGGGGGAGCTAAAGCATAAAGATTGTCTTGACCTAAAAAATAAATAAATAAAAATGAAATTCACAATTAAGGTTAAAAACAGACATATTGCTACAGAAGGAAGATCACTATTAGGTCAAAGCTTTATATAAAACTCTGATTCTGTCTTCAGTTTGAGTTGTCTAAATATTGAGAATTCTGTGCTGCATTCATAGCTCCAAAGCATCTTACGAACATTAACTAATCCTCAGCAATGTCCCTGTAATATAAGCCATTCGCATTACCCTCATTTTACAGAGAATACCCAGAACAGAATGGTAAAGTGACATGCTTAAATCTCCCTTAGCCAATGGTTGAGGAGACATTTACTTAGTTTGCAATTCCTTTCCATCCAAATAATTTCCCGGTAACTGGGGTCCCAGAGAAATGCATATCCAACATTCAAAATGAAATACTATGAGACTTTCAGGAACTGGAAGCATGTCAGCTCACACCTCATCTCCGTCATTACACAGAAGCTCAATACTAAAAATTAAGATATGGAGGAATATACTTTCTAATTTAAACAGTGGAAGGAATATCAGCAAATAGAATGCAGTTACTTGAATAATATTCCTCTAGGATTAAATTGCTCTAATTCCAATCTCAAAGCACTGGAGAGACTTGAAAGCAGTGGAAAGCTGTGTGTTAGTTCAAGATACACCAACTCAGTGGTATATCACAGCAGAACTCTGAGCTGGTTGTGATGTTCATGCAAAGTAAATGCAGGGACAGTCTCACGAAAGAGAAGCCATCAATCTGTGACATAAAAGGACTTGAGAGCACAAGAGGGACACTCTTCAGCTCAATTTGTCCTACTGCCAACTGGAACATTCAGCATGGAACCCTAAATGTTTGCTTTTTAAAGAGTACTTGTGTTTTCTCCTTTGAATTCATATAAAAATTCTAAGCTTGATATGTGATTACTATGCAAACTATTTTTATTCTAAAAATGCTGAAGGAGTAGTCATGCAGAAAGAACTCACAAAGGAAGGGAGATTTCAATTACTAACAACTTCTACCACTCCCTGCTTTAGTTGAATTATCCTTGAATGCAGAAAGTACAGATATAGCTTAATAATACCATGCATCCTTGAAAGAAAATTTCTTAGAGCGTGCTTGAAGTGCCAAGCCTTGTCATGTGTTTCCAGAACCAAGCAGAACATAGCTCTGTCCCCCTGTATGCTACAAACAGCATGCTGAGCAGGCACAATATTACTGTGTGCTTAAGCAGGACTTTTTAGCAAGGATCTCAAAAGCATCACACAGTTAAATTTCACAGCATTTCTGCATGGATGATGTCATTCAGCTCCCTTTTAAAGGTGAGCAGGAAGAGCCATCATGGCCACAGAGAATAAAATAACAGGAAACAGAAAGGGTATGAACCCTTTCCTAGCTCAATAGTATAACTGCTACAGTATACAAATTTAAAAATATGATGAGCAGCAATCGAAGAAGATTCCCTGGAAGACACAACGTGCTTCATATAAAGACTCTGAGAATTCCTTCTGAGATGAATACTTGATTAAAAAACAAGAAAATAGTATGTGGCTTTGTTAAGTAAGTTTTCCTATCACAACAGCATGTTTAGGGAGTGCAAATGCAGGGCAGTGGGTTTGCCAGGACTTCAAAAAAGAGAAACAGCAATCATACGTGGGCAGGAAAGAATGGCCTGCAACAGAAGTCTGATCTTTCAAGGGTGCTGTGCTGCACTGTATTTTTCTTCCTCCCAATTTCTGAGTTCAGAAATCGGCAGAAGCTTGGGCTCGCTGTATGCCGTCTACAACACGTCTTCATGCTGCCTTTGGCAGGACTGCTGCAGGTTGCCTATCCCTGGCACACACAGGGAAGGATTTCACATGCAAAATGGAATTGAGAACACTTCTTTGTATGGCAGATACAGACAAACTGGAATGGACTGCAGGAGTTACTAAAAAATAAAGATTTATCTAATGTATACAGAAACTGTCTGTAGAAATTTGTGAGGTCAGCTAGCCTAGCCTCCTTCTGTAAAAGAAAAGAGCACTTTGAATTAAGAGGACATTTCTATGATCCAGGGAAGCACAAAACCTAACAGATTCCAGCTTAACAGCAAAAATCAAGCCTAATATAGCCCATCTTATCCAAGGGTGAAAAGACTACTCTTTGAAATCAGGAATATATATAATCCATCCAAGTGAAGATTCAGCCAAGGAGATTGGCGACACTTTAGAGCATCCCTCACTGAACGGCAGACAAAAAGTGTGAAGGTCACCATAGAACCAAAATGGCCCTGGACACAGAACGGGAGACAAACTTGTTTGCACACCAAGGAGCACCACAAGAGTCCTAGTGACATACCAGATGCCAGGGGATTTTTAACTATGCCCCTCTCTAATTGAGAATGAAGCACACACCAACACCATTATCTGGCCTGAAGATACTGGCATACAAAATATGGAACAAACAATAGGAACAGATGCTCATTTGGCCAGATTTCAATAAGCCTCATTAAAACCAAACACCCTGTCCTTGGAGCTCAGGTTCATGCTACATTTCTACCTTATTTAAGCACATCGCACCAGTTCCTGAGAAAGCCATCCACTTGTGGCTGCACACCAGTAGCACCACGAAAGAAACCCTCTCTCTGTGACCTGCAAAGGCACAAACAGGAGCATTTTATACATGCGTGTGTGTGTGTGTGTGTGTAAAAAAATAGAAAATGCACTTCCTTTTTAAAAACATTAGGCTGAGCATACATTACGCTTGTTAAACACTCAAAGGTAATCGGTGAAAAAATACCCAAAGATCAATGGAAAGACTGCTGAGGATGAAAGAGAACTGACACCACCAATCACACAGGTGACGTGTGCGAAAATATATAATCCCTCCCCTTCCATCAAAATATATGCACGCTTGAAACAACTGCTACTGCTCCTTATTTAATTGGTTGTACCTAAATATGTCCAAGTTCTATACAACAGAGTTTCAGAGGACAAATAAATACCAGAAAAGGGGAGCTAAGAACAGCATACAGAGATTCATTAAAACTTGACATTCTGTTTTTATTTTTAAATGTCTGAATAAAACTAGTTAATCCATAGGCTTGCAAAAGCCACTGAGCACCTGGCTGCAGACAGAAAGCGTGACATCAAATAAAAGACTGGGCAGGCAAGGTTTCCTAACACACACAGGCTTTCCTGAGTGGCCAGAAGACAGCAGCCCTATGCCACATTCCCTATCTGAAAATACGTAGATATTTATTTTAAGCTCTTTCTTTTTCCTCTGTTTTAGAAAGAATGTCAGTTATTAGGTAGGTAAGTTACAGCTGAAGGTCTGTATAGAAGCACTCATCCACAAGAAAGCTTGATGGATGAACAGTGGTTTAGTCTGTAAAAAGATATCTCAGTATTGATATGTGAGGCCTCAAGGGAAACTGCATGTCATTCTTTGAACAAACTTGAGAAACATCACGCACATGATCAGCAAATGGCATTAATATAGTTGTGCACGATTTTCTTTCTTGCAAGTAGGTGCAGAATCAGGAATTCTGTTTTCAGAAAAAACATTCTCTCTTGCAGACTAACTGACACTCTGACCAGTTTGTGATAATGCTGACTGTGATTCCCAGCCAGGGTTCATACTGCGCTGCAGAACCAGGAAAGATAAATTTTGATTTCCATGTGTGATTTCCAAAGTAATCCTTTTCATCTTTCTCGGCCATTTAAAAAAAAGAAAAAAGAATATCCTACAATACTTTTGGAAAAGTGCTGCAGATAAAGAAAGCCACACTTATCCTTTCCAGCATTCACTCTCTTGACAAAACATTTTAATGTCTAAGGCTGTAAGACACATCAATCACACAGGATAAAACTCACCATGTGCAGAAGGCTAAGAGAAGGCCTCTGAACTCCTTAAATCCCACTTAAGCCTTTCACCTAGGGTATATTTAACAGTTGTGCCATTTGCCTATGCCATCACTAAGCCATCTGTATCTAGCTAACTGGAGTTATAAATGCTACAACACTTCTGGAATTTGAAAGACATAAGCTTTCTTAGAACCTATTTCACTTTGTTTTGTAGCTGGAAAGGCAAAGGAAAGGAGTATAACAGCAACACAAGCTAGTACTGGGAGAAATATATCCCCAGAAAAGCATATTTTTTTAAATATGTATTACAGGACGATATATATGAAACAATACTTAAAAACACACACTTTTCCAACTCTAGGGCCACAGTTCAAATTCATCCTAAATCATATGAAATGAGTCTTGTCAGACCTGCCTCCATCCTTCTCCACACCGCTTGCACAATTCCACCAAAAACAGGTTTTAGGGGAGTTTTCAGTCTGGGAGATTACCAATTTAAAGGGATATTACTTCAAGTAAAAGAGACATCGCTTTAATTAGCAGCTGTAGTTCTTGCATAACCTTGCCCCTTAGTAAGACGATCAGGTCAAAGAAGATGCTACGAAGCAGGTGGGGTTGAATGGGTTCACTGGAGCTTGCTGGGAGCTGCTTCATGTCGTGATAATAACGCCCTGTGCCCATATATTTCAGTAAGAGCTCTTCTGGTGACTTGCTTAAAGGGTTTACCTACTTGTATCATAAGGGGCCTTATGAAGCAACGTGCAACACCAACAGTCTGGAGCTGGGAATGCAGGTGCTAAGATTAAATATCAGCACTTTGCACCAAGATTGGTAGCTTCTCTCAGAAGTGCCTCTCCCTTAGAAGGTAACTCTGCATGCCAAGTGCAGTTTACAAGCACAAGGCCACCTGCAAGCACCACGAAAAACTTTTATGCTGGCCAATTCCCCGACAGAAAATAAAAGTGACAAGACTTCCAAATTTCACCAGCAAAATCACAGCAAAGATTTATCCTTGGAAATTATTTTAAAAGTACACAGAAGTGGGCCATGAAGGGACAAGGCACATTTAACAACCATTCAAAAGTATGAGAAAAAGGGAACTTCAGGAAGATCCAGAGAATAAATAAATGAAAGAGAACAGGCTTTATAGTGGTCTGGTTGTGGTGACAGAGGAGCAACAAAATGCCAGCTGGTTTCGGTAACAGATGGCTGCATGCACTGAGCTGTCCTGCATGCCCATTCTAAACTTCCCTTCAGTGGAAATACGAAGCTGATGCAAGGCTAAACGCATCCTTTGCCCCAGCCTTTTTATACATATTGCATCATGGTTGGAATGTTTTCCATTCACAACTAACTATGCACGTATGTTATTTTATTCTAGTTACGCTGAGTTTTAAGAAAAGAAAGTGGTTACTGGCACCTCACTTCTCCCATTCACATTTCTCTTAGGGGTTAATACATCCATTTTATTGCAGTTCCCACTGTCGTATCTCCCTCCTTCCCTTCTCCTACACACAGCATTCACTTTATTTTAATTTAAAAGCCTTTCTTTACAATCCCTTCAGCGTATCCCCTCAGCAGCTAAGAACAGGAATCATGATACAGTGAGTTCTCATACAGTAGTTTTAGAATATATCTGGACATTTACCATTTAAGGTTGCTACAGCTAATTATATGGCAAGAACAGGTCATCCCATTGGAAAAGCCTATTACTTGCATAGCAGAATGAACTTTCAATCTCCACAACTCAGGACTTATAATTACTTCCGAAGGAGGAAAATAGTAGTTTGCAAGCTCTGAAAACTCTACAGGGAAGAACAAAAAAAATCTAAAATATTTGCTGTTTGAATATTTTTCCTAAGTGCAACTTCAACAAGAGTTTTTCTTTGCTTAATAGTAACAAAATGTTAAAAAAAAAAAAAAAAAAAAAAAAGACAACACTCAAAAACAAAGCCATTCTGTTACTTACTTTGGCCACACAATTTTCAGTCTTCACAGCAGTGCTTCCTAGACATACTGTTTCCTGGTTTAAGCACAGTCTGGCACAGCTGTTGTAGGTCTGTAGAAAGATTAAAAAGGTTATGAATAGAAGAACACAAATTTTATTTTAGTCACCCCATTTTTGGCACGAAAACCTGCAACAAGTCTATGAAGTCATGCTACTCCATTTCTGAACCATTTCCTTTTTCCTGAGGTGTGAAAGTTTTGAACCCACACAAGCCAGTCTATATCCAGAATCTATGCTGAAGGCATGCATTTCCTCTGAGTAGCTATGTGCCTTTTTATACTTCTGAGATGCAAAGATTGGAAAGGTTTTTCTCCTCTCTTCCTTTTAAAGAGAAAAAAAATCTGACATCAGCATTTTGTGGAAGACTGAACAGCTAAATAACTAAAGCTTAGAGATTTCTACATGCTAGTTATCAAATGTTAATAAAAATCTTGTTTCTTTATCAGGTTAAAATATACAGGGACAGTACAAAGGTTACAATCTGATGTGAACAAATGCATGCCTGATCTCACCTGTTACAGTTCATTCTCCTAAATTTGGGAAGCTTGTTCTTTCAAAGTAAAATGTCTGCTCTTTGATTCATGAGAACCTGCACTGTAGACCCTCAACCAGGACTGCAAATGAGCCTTTGCAAAATTTGTTTCTCACAGCACCTCCTTTTTTGGGGTCAGCATATAAACAATACTTAGTTAAGCGTGCTTGAAGTTATACTTTAGTTCAATTGGTATTTAAACTAAGATGCACAGAGAACTTAGGAATTTCTAATGGAAGCCTTCCACCTCCTTGCTTTCAATATCTTGTTAATTACTACTTGATTAAGCTCACGTTTTACTACTACTAGTAGTAGAATAGTAGCACCTAAGAGCTCCAGCTTGGACTAAAACCCTACCATGAGAGGCCTTGTGCTAACAGAAGACAATATTCACTGCCCCAAAGAACTTGCAGCCTAGGTACTGACCAAGAGACAGGTGGACAAAAGAATACAAGGGAAAAATACCAGCGTGGCAGTCAGTAATCTCTGTGCACCAGCTGCCAGTCCAATTTCTTGGGAACACTCCTGTAAAGGACTGGTCTGTGGCTGCTCACAGAAAACTGCTCCCAAGCAAAAATGGAGCCCAAAAGAAAGCACAAAGTTGCTTCATTGGAAAAGTAGCAAGTGGATTGCATAGAAGATGTGAAGCATGCAAAGAAGCATGTGAAGAAGCTAAGAAGTGTGTTGAAACAGAACAAAACTGAGTATTTGCCAAAAATACATTTCCAGGAAAACTAAAGCAAACATATGAACATTCACGATGTTTTTAAGATCACCATAAGTGATGAACACACACAGATTTGTAATGAAATGCTGTCTGTTCTCTCTCCATAATATTCACTGACAATCTTTCAAGATCCTTCTTTCAGGGCATGCTTTGGATTTCTGTTAGTTTGATTCTAAATTAATTCAATCCCAAAACTTATAACAGATAAAAAAAAAACTTGCAAACAACACTGACTGATGAGGACTCCTAGCTTTGGAGTAGAGCAAGATTTAAATCATCTGAGCCATGTTGCCTCCTGCACTGTTCTCTGTGCCAAGCGCCAACCAAACAAATGATCTCTCCTTTTCCTCCCCCTGCCCCAGGCCTGACACTATGTGCAAGGTGCAGCCAGTAGCAACACTCAAAACATCAGAGGAACACATTGCCAAGGGTGTCAAAAAGGCAAAACCTTTCAAACAGATTAAAAGAGGTTTAGGCTAGACAATAGAAGACAGATCCACATCCCCAGTGGTCCTAACCCAGTCTGCAGGCTCAGGAGGACGGTAAGCTCTAACGGACTGGGAGCTAGGTGATTTGAACCAGGGGAAGCATCACTCACTGTTCACCCAAGTTCTTACAGTCCTCGTTAAATACTCATTACTGTCCACCATGGAAAATCAGAATAATGGTTGAGGTGGATCCGTACTGGGCTGATACTGTACGGACACTCTTGTGGCAGTTCAGGAATTCACAGCCTTTTCCATTTATATTTCTTTCTGAACTTCATCAAGAAACAAACAAAAAAAGGAGCACAAAATCCCTATTTTCTTCACTGCTTTATCACTTTACATTTTACTTCTCAGTGAGCTCTCTAACCAGAAAAGAACCAGTGACAGACAGGAATGCGGAATATCCTGGCTCCAGCAGATCTCCTTACAAGACATAACATTGATATCTGCTGCGACTAGCTGCCAGCTAGCAATTTCTGACTCTGGATCCAGAAGGAGAAACTGAAAAATTCAAACACATGAATTCTTTCAAAGCACCGTGCAGATGAACAGAGAGCATCTTTCAGCAGAGGAGGTTTAGATTCAAACTGGGATTAGTCCACAAGCAAACAGAAGTCTGATGGACTCAACTTAGCCTCTTGCAAATATTTGCCAACACCATAAAACCATCACTCTGGTATGCATAGCACTTTCTCCTCAGAATAGAGATCAGAATAGCATAAACTATTATAAATTGTGGCTTAGATGGAGTGGCTCAACTGGTGGACAGAAAGTTGACACCATCTGCTTTGCACTAATGTTCAGACAATAGCGCGTTATTTTATAAGCATCACATTAGTCAAAACCAACCTAGATTCGGAAGGTGAAAAGCTATGAATAGTTGGCAAGATTTTTTATTCACTATTTACATTTGTGTAGATTTAACCCATCTGTTTCATCATAAATATATGATCTTTCATTGGCCGTTTCATTCCTAAAATTCCAGTACCAAGATTTCTATACAACTTACCTACTACACATTGTATATTTGAAGAGAGGCCCTGACTTGCAGAAAGCTAATACTAACTCCACTTTACGTATGGAAAGCTCAGTCACAAAAACTTGTACTGAAAGGAACTTACACACACGGAAGCCTGAGGCACAGCCACGAACCAGACTTGTGCTTTTCCCCCTCAAGACAGGTAGGCACAAACAAAAAAGCTTTTTGAAAGCCAGGTTTACAACAGACTTCCTCTCACATGAGCAAATGGGAAAGAGCTGACCGTCCAAGTATGAAATACAAAGTAATAAATGCTAAATCTAAAAAATCTAAAACTTTCTGAGAAGCAAGGAAACTCACTACACTGCTACACAAAAGGTGAGTACATGTCAAAATACAGCTACAAAACTATTCCAATGTACTGCTTAACTTTTATTATTTTCATTCACACGGAAGATAGTACATTTTAGCATGAACAGCAGTAACTATTTCCAGCATAACAAAACAATTTGTTCACCAAATCCCACAACGCTGGAACTAGAGACACTTGATAAAACCAGTTGAGCATAAGTTTACACAGAGGAAAGAAACCTCTTCTTCACATAGGCAGCAGCGAACTTCTGGAGCTTGCTGCCACGGGATAGTACGGAGGGAAACAACATCAGCAAGCAGCTACAGGGATTAAACAAATTCACAGACAGCAGGTCTGTGGAGTAGTTGGCAGGGATATCCCCTTGACACCCCAGTAGAGCAGCTGTGGAAGCTGCAGAAGAAGGAAGGGAATGGACCACAGAAAGTAACCAGACTTGTTTGCTCTCCCTAGACAGCATCTCCCACTGACACCGTCGCTCACAGCGCACTGGTCTCACAGACTATGGATCTGACCCACTTGGGCATTCCTGTGTTCTTACTGCCTCTCTGCCCTTGGATAACAATACTTAAATCTCTCCTTCCTAGTATTTTCACTCACAGAACGGGGACAAGAACATGCTTGTAGCGTAAGGATCAACTTTTGTGCAGTAATTTTACTGCATAAAGATCTATGCAACTGCTAAATTACCAGACAACCACTAAGTCCTTCAGTAACTCTTTGTTTCTCAAAAAAGCCACAGAAAAAAAGAAAATTAAAAGCAGTGCTCAGCAGTTCAATGTCCATTACTGCATTCGTAAAGTTACAAAGTTCTTCCATTATTATTTGCACATTTTCACTGAAGAATGCATTCACTTTGTGCAAAGAATAAAATGATAAATGCCAGAGAAGAGTCATGTGGATGTTCTACAAAAATGTTCAAAAATGTCTCAAGCAAAAACCTGGAAGAAAATCTAGTTCTCCTTAAAATCTGGGGAGAAAAAAAGACGTAATGTTGCTGTACTTAGTAGGCTTCAGTGGAAATGTATTGATAATGATGTAAAGGCTCATGAAATCACGAATCATAAGAAGCTGGGAGACTATATCGTGGAATTATTACTATACAGTTGTCCAGTTCCGAAGTTTCTCTGGAGGCAGCACTTATTCGCTATTCTCAAACACAAGATGCTGGCGTAGACGGACATTTGGTTTCATGTTGTACTCTCATAGCTGTGATCACACAGTAACAGTTACTAGCGAGTAGACCTGAATGAAAGAAAAATGAATGTTGTATTGTCGAGTAGTAATCCAAAGCCCTACATTCCAGGTGAAACATTTGATGATGTCTCATGTTACCCTGCAGTGTCAGATTATCTCCTTTCATTGGTTTAGATGCCTGTGCAATCATTGACTAGTCTAGAAGAAAAACACGAAAATCAAAACCTGAACCCAAGTCTCAGGAAAGCAAATCTCTCCCTTCACCTTTAAAGCTCAGCATTTTTAAGCATCTCATCTAGTTTGCACTGAAACTGTTCAAGTTTTTCCTCACCTTTCATCAAGATAAGAGGTTTCTTTGCCATGGGAAAGCACTCTGAAACAGCAGCCTGGTTCAACGCCACAGGCGGATAGCTTTGCGTTGGAGTGCTTTAATATGTTTTTATATTGCATATAAAGCAGGCAAACATAAACCAGTTTGTTGAAAACTACCTTCTTTGTGGAAGCTGGCTGTAATTCTGAACAAGTTTTCAATTTTCGCACTGCTGCTAGGGTAAAACATTTTAAAGAGTTTAATTTTTACAGTGGCTCAATGACACGAGATTATCTAACAAAGTAATGGTTAATCAATAGAGGGTTTAGTTGTCAGGTGAAACATATAACACACTAAAAGGGATTGATTGCAAGGCTCCTCCTTATTTACTAGGAGGTATATATTTAAAATGACACAAACTTGTTACCAAGCTGCATTCCTTTAACCTTGCAAAAGCCGTTTGAGAACAGCGTTAAGCAGCCCTATAGCAAAACAAGCTCTAATGAAAAAAAAAATCTACAAATATATGGCAGCACCAAATCATGTCAGAAGCAGGGGAACCACAAAGCTGTATTAATTCTCAGCCAAAGGCTTAAAATGCCACAGAGACACTAGACTATAGTTCACTAAAGATAGAGCTGTATCTGATCTCATTCCGTAAGTGTCTTTGGTTACATTTTTGTAATGCTTCTCTGACTTGGTCTGATAGACTGACTCCCCCCCCCCCCCACACACTTTAAATACAGGATAATCTTGTTCTTTGACACAAACATTTCTACTCATGCCAATGTAGCTTTGGATGAACACAGAATGCCAACCTGGAGTCCTGAACCCAAAGCAGAATGGTGTTTGTGCAGCTTTTTTGCCACCAGAAATCCATTTCTTTGGCCATTTATCCAGAGAATCCCCAGTCCCTGAACAAAACTCCACTTTTTAATAGAAGCTGCAACCCAGGAGTTCAATAAGATTTCCCCCCGCCAATAGTTAATAATTACATGATTTATCAGAGAAAGATAAGACTAATAAAAACACAGCAAAAAGACACAACCCATACTCTCCCTTCAAGTCATTTTCAGGGAAAAGATTATTAAACTGTTCTTTTTGAACACGGGCTTTTGTAGCTAAGCACAAATTGCCAAACGGTTAGAAAAAAAAGTTATTAGGCTCAGAAGAATTCAGCAGAAGTGGGAAGTTATATAAACAAATCACTCTAGCAGGTTTGGAAAGATCGCTTTCATCTTACTTAGAGTCTTAGGAGACTTGCATTAATTACCCTTTAAAGGTCTTTCACGTGGACTATTTAAAATAAATGCAATTTATTTATTTATTTCAAATGAGGTGCTTCTGAAAGAATTAAGTAATCTCAACAAATTTAAAAACGTTTTTATAAACAGGTAATTAAAAAGAAGACTAGAATTAAGTCAAGCTGTAAGACATTACCCATGATTTGCTCTGAGTATTTTCTTAAGACTAGATTTTTGCTATCCACAGCCCAGTCTTGGGAAGGGTAGTCTCCACGGAAAGTCGTAAGACAAAATAAAGACTAGCCAAAAAAAACCTGGATCACTTACAGGATTTTCCCTGAAGCACAGTTTGTCATATTGCAATTACACCTTGCCTACTGTGAAAGCCAGAGTCCTTAATATTGCCACTAGAGGGAAGAAGCGTCTCAACACATGGCAATGGTAGTTGGGGAGTGGGTTTTCTTGAGCAATTACCATAACAAAGCTCCCTTGGCTGTGTGTACCTTCTAATTACTCAGTACAATTAAAATGACTTACCTAAAACAAACAGCAAAAAAAGGCCCTTAAAACAAAAAAATCTCAAGACAATACAAACAAAAAGCCTTACTCCAATCTGCCTATTATCTGAAATCACATTAAAGCTCAAGATCTTTTTTTCCTCATCCATCAATGCAAGGGAAAAAAGAGTATGTCACAGTGCCCGAACACCACAGGGCTGTTCAGTGAAGTAAAAGCATTAAAACAAACAAAAACAAAGAGCAAGGAGAACTGGATCTCTTGTTAAGGGAAAAAAACAAAGAAGAAGAAAAGAAAAGAAAAAGGAAATGTCGTGGTATTTAGCCATCTGGTAGCTGCTTGAAAACAAATTGTCCTCAAAAGAGCAGAAATACAGTACGTCTTCTCTCAGTTCACTGGCTTATGAATCAGATTTTTTTTTTTTTTTAATACAGACATGGTAATGCTAGACTTCTGTGCTGCTGCTTTCACTTCCCTCTTGTCCCACTCTGCGAAGACAACCATGCCCATCCCAACCAGATCAGGTTAGTCCAACTTGGATGCATTATTTGCTGAATCTACATCTTCTTGAGACCATTGTTCGAAATCCCTCCGTTTGTTTTTTTTTTTTCCTCCCTGACAGCTACTTGCTGATTTAAAAACCCTTATATCTTTCATTTTATAGGGCTCGTCATTAAGGGAAAATGGCAGCCAAGTGATTTTTCTTTCCATTGACAATTTGTGACATTTCTCCAGCAGCGCACAAGGTGTTGAAAACCTGGCAGCTGTTACCTCCCGGGATGAAGCTCCTTTTTTATCCTCCCTTGACAGTTTAACTCAATGGGTCAGCACCTTTAAACACTGCAAAGTATCTCTGAAGTGGATGGAGGCTTGAATTACTGCTCCCTCCCTAATCAATGTAAACCCTCACTGCAGGTGAAACTCTTCATCTATAGAGGTGCATGGGGGAGGAAAATATAATGCCCTGAGCCAGATGGTTTTCATCTTGTTTTTTAAAGAAGAAAGGAACAAGCTAACAAGAGGACAGCTACTTTGTTAGCTCCTTGGCCTCTCTCATGGCTTTGCATCCCCAGGGTTCCAGCCACACAAGGGAAAAAATACAGAAAAACATAAACACTTAAAGAAATATAACTAGGGGGCTGGCAACATGCTGCTTTCAAAGAGCTGAGAGCCCTGTTCAGCACTTTATTTATCACTGCCCACGTTCTTCGTTCTTCGGATGGTAAGTGGACATGGACACAAAGGGCGGGGGGGGGGGAGTAGACAACACTTGCAATTTACTCAATTACAGAGGAACGCCGAAATGCAGCGGGGTGACAGATTCCTATTAGCACCAATGCTGAAAGAACCCAGTGGCCTTTCCGCCACAAGGCAGCATTCCCGTTGTAACTTAAGACTTCGGCACAACCCAGGTTCGCTCTCTCTCTCTCTCTTTTTTTTTTTTTTTTTTTTTTAACATGCACTAAGTGGTGCAGAGAAATGGAAGTGATTTATTTTTTTGCTTGAGAATATAGAAAACTTTAAAAAAAAATGCATGACTAGCACATATTTCTATCAATTTCAGGAGGCTGTTCAACCAGCAACTCCTTACTAGTAAACATTTATAGCATAAAAGCATGAGGTAAACAGGATAATTTTAGAGAAAAGGTACTTCTCATCTCAGCGGGCTCTCCAAGAGGAGGAAAATTTGAAGTACAAAAAGCCTTTCCTGGAGCAAGGGAGGGAGGGAGCTACAGGACCCTTCCAACCTCCCCACTTTGTAACCTTCCCCATCAGTTGAAAAGGGGAAACCAACTCTGCCCAGCAGAAGGGCTTTTGGAGAGCTTTAGATTATACCTGGAGCAGAGGCATCCTGAGAAGCAGGTGAAGCCACCAATGAGAAGTGTTCAGATTGCTACTACTTTTGTCTTTCCTTTGCTCTGCCTTCTTTAGCTGCTTTCTGCTTCTGACAGTTTGCTTGTATATTGACTTTAAACTCTTAAGAGCAGACTGTGCCTGTTTTAACTTTGAAATAGTGCCTGCAGCATGTTTTAGGTGCTACATGTAATTTTACAAAATGATCTAAAATCCTTAAGACTGAATGCAGGCAATATTCCATGCCAAAATGCCAACAGGGAAAAATTCTGAAAATGCTAAAGGGCCTGTTTGAATGGGGTAACAGACAGAGATTTTTTTTCCCCCCTGGACTTCCATCTGGAAGCTCTGCAGAACGACAGCAGAGCCCGAAGTGGGGTTTGCAGGAGGTGCATTACGGCAATCTCGCCGCTGCCAGCACTTCCCCGCGAGGCACCTTTCCCGGCGCTTCCCCCCCTCAGCCCCGCAACGGCTCTGCCCGCAGAAGAAACCGCGGCAGCAAAAGGCACCTCAACAACCTGCATTGTGCCCGTCGTCTTTAAAAACCAGCGGGGCAATCAAGTTCAGGGCAGCGCCGGGCAGCTGCCCTGTGACCTATTCATGCTGACCCCCCCCATTCATCACTTTCCTTCGGACCACGAGGGCGAGCTCCCGGGGAGTGACCACCACAATAGACAGATAGGAGCCAACAATAATACGGTTCCTGCAAAAAAAAAAAAAAAAAAAAAAAAAAAAAAAAAAAAAAACAGATGGCACTGCAATAAATTTACAAATCTGCATTCATGGCTCTGTTTAAAACACCCAGAAGCTAAAAGGCTGGAGGGGCCCCCAGAGAGCTTCCCCTTCGCAGTTTCTAAAGGCCGGCTCTCTCCCCAAGACTATTGAGCTCGTGTTCTTCATAAATGAAGAATGGAGACGTAGCCCTTAAAATAACAAATGCCTGACCTAATCAATCTAGCGTTTGGGTCTAACACTAAATGATAGGCACTGAAAACTAATTATGGTTTTTGGCAAGGAAGTTGAATTAAAATGGAAACACACAGGTTAAAAAGGCACTGAAGCATTTGCGAGTCCCTTTGAAAGGGCGGCACACGCACACGCTCACACACAGGGTGTGAAACAGCAACCTGATTCAATAACTCATGCATTTATTTTTAAAATGAATCAGATTACTCCCATGTGTGACCTGCCGGTCCATCTGTATGAGCCGGACTTAATGGGCACTCTTCTCACGCTTACTTCAGTTTGAAGTATGAGAGAGATAAATTTAGTTTAATTTTCAACAGATCAAGCTATCCATTTTCCAAATGGACCATCTGGATCAGCCTATTAAAATTAATTTATAACTTTGCAGTGTGAAAATTCGTTTGTTAGCTTAAATAAAGTTGCCAAAATGCCAAAAACTTTTGCCACTTGTCATTGTTTTTTTTTCTGAAGTCTTGTTTTCATACTATGATTCTCAGTTTACCCCCTCAAAATTTAATTTTGTCAGATCAAGTAGTCAGCAAGAACCGAATATTTGCATCCTTACTTCAAAATCTGTCATAGCTTAGATCTTTTTACTGTTCCAACTACCAGTGTTAAGCTCATTATCTTTTTTATTTCTTTTCCCAGTGCTAAGCTCCATGTCTTCTGTTTTGCTGCCCCTCTTGCATCTAAGGGTGGCCATGCCTCCCATTTCCAGCATGCTAGCAACACAGCTCCACTTTTTGAGACTTCTGAAGACACCCTTCTACAAAAGCCATTTCAATCACTAGAAAAATTACATTTCTCCCAATAAGACATCCACAGTACTAAGCAATGGAGGTCTTTAGCCTGCTTGCATCTTTGGAAACTGAAGTAGCCACTACAGCTTTTCATCACCTACACCTTCTGGTACGTCTGCGCCACAAGCCTACCTGAGGCAACATTTATGCCAAAGGCTGCATGCCAGCACAGCAAACGAGGCGAGGCAAGGTAATGCTCCTTATTTAAACTTCTCAGCTAAACATATCAAGACACCATGCCTCCCCTGAAGTGGCCTGATGTATCTTATCTATTTCCTAAAACTAAACCATGAGAAAATGACTAAATTTGATGACATTCCCATTAGAAAGACTAATTAGGTAGACAGACTTCCTCCCCTCTCCACACACACATACACATAGTCCATTCTTCCAAGCTGGTAGATATGTTTCCCAAAAGTGAAATTTTAATAGCAGCATCTCAAGGGAGGGAAAGAAAATATGAAACTATTATATACTCAATATTTACCATGTTAGCACCTTTCCACTTAGGTACCAGTAGTGAATCCAGCACTTTTTGTGTACTGCTGCTTTAAAAGCATTTGCAGATCAAATCATTTTGGCTTTCCGAAGTGTGGACAGCTTTAAGACAAGGTAACCACTTCGCATACATTCCTGTAGGAGACATAGATCTTTCCAGTAAGTATCGTTCTACTCATTCATTAAGATGGAAGAAAGCACATGGCTGCATGTGTCTGAATCCTGCACCTAGAGTCAGGAAACTCTGACCGACTGCTTCTTGCCAATCACTAACCGAGAAGAAAAGCAGTTCATCTGAGCTTCCAAAATGATCTGTCTGCTTGTATTTATGTGTACAAAAAGAACCAAAATTCCTTCTGCCACAAAATCACTGGTAACCACCTCCTAAGACCTAGATATGAGGACACTAGCTTTAAGACTCCAGCTTGAACTTGTCCACAAACACTGTTCTAAACACAAACGGTGCCACATAACAATCAAAAGACCCAAGAATTGTGTCCTACAAAGACCAGGCAGAGACAATGATGGGGACTGTGATACATCATCTTAATATCCTAAAACATAGTTAATCATTTTTGCTGTAAATAACGTCCATATGAATTAATTCCGATATGAAGTATTTTGACAGTGCAGTTTTTAAGGTGTATTCTCGATACCAAAGCACCTTGGTTGTGGCGAATTGTGGGCCCATGGAAAGATAGCTTTCTATGGACACTAAGAACGCTTTTTTGAGATGGACAGATAATAGAAACAAATCCAGCTCAAGAAACCACACCTTCCTGATCTATATAATGCTGCTCACGTGAGCATTTGTCGCCTCCTTAATCACGAGAAAGTACTTAGTGGGATGAGAAGGCACACAAGATAGGTAACCCATGTTCCTTTTGACTTATTATCTCTCCCTATGGACCTTTTCTTGGAGAAGAGATATATGCCTTTTCCTTTTGAACCTTAAGCAAACTGGTCCCCTAAATGACTCTTTAGGCTTGTCATCAGTAAGGTAATGTTAAGATTAAAAAAAAAAAAAAAAAAAAAGTTTTCTAGTGTGTTAGTAGACACACCTCCTAGACATTTGGTAGCTTCGTGTGTTTCTGCTGGCTCTCACATTTGTTGCTGGATGTCAAAAACATTCCAAGTTTGGTGTAAAGCATTTAATCAGTTCTACAAGGGAATCTTTCCCAACAATATCTGATATCTTGCTCCAAATATATTGCCTCTTGTCAAAAAGACTTCCAAGGACCTGAGCCTTAGTCACATCTAGACCTTCACATGACACCTATTCCCACAGAATCCAACGCTGCTAACACAGTACATTATAAAGCAAGTTAGCTAAGAGAGCAAACAGGCTATATCAAAAAGATACTCTATCATGGTTCTGACTTGCAATTTTCCTTAGCAGTACCAACAGTGGGACACTGTATTACCACACTACTACTCTGCCTGAGGCTGCATCTCCCGTAGCTGAGGTCCAGCACCTCAGTTGCCTCAATGTGTGGCCTGGGTGTTCATTTAAATCACCTTCATCAATGGCTTTACTCCGATACAACAGGCAGCAAACTTGGGCAGCTGAAGCACACACATTTGCTTCTGCTGCCTAAAGGCTGCAGTCAGGAGAAAGAAGGGCAAGCTGCTACATGAAGCACCATCCGAAATCACTAGATTCTACCTAAATCCACCAGAAAGCATAAGTCAATTCCTTCTGTCAACCATGGGGATTATAAAAGTGATTCTTCTGATGAATTGGTTAGAAATTTGCTTTACTCTATGTGAAGGACAAAGAGATATGTTTATTAGCCCACTCCTTCTCCTTTCTACCTAGTAGTAATGTATATGAATTTAGAAGAAAAATTGATTATTTTTCAGGTTATTAACCTGGACATCATCTCTAAGAAAATCTACCTTCAACAGTAATGGAAAGTTTAATTGTTGTGGAATCCTTTGAGATTCTTGAAAGCATGAGCTGAAGCAAGGTAAAATATTCAACAAAGAAGACATAAACAATCACAGGAGAAAAGGCTGAAGAGGTCTTGATGAAGAACAAATGTGGAAAGGTAAAACTAGAAAGTCACAGGACCACACAGAACAGTCTAGGTTTCCTTGGAAAGACTCATCAGACTGCACCCTTGTGAAATCTCAGCCCATGTGTCTGATTTCCCCAGGTACAATGCAACTTGCTCAGACTTCAAAGGAGGGAAGAAAGATTTCCATGAGCACAAATCAGACTTCAGCTTCCAAAAGCATTTTAGGATTCAGGTAGCTTTGAAAGTTTTATTGCATTTTTAAAGAGACTGATCACATACCTGTCTAAGTGAATTCTTCTCGGGAATGATCTTCCTAGGGGGCTCGTCATTATTACAGTCTTCTCTCTCAGAAGAATTCTGTGAAAGAAAGTAAGCTTTAATTCAGTTCTTTCCCCTAATATTGCTCTGTGAGAAGAAAAGAAAAAGAATATTTTTAGCTACAAAGGCAATATTATTTTATACATACTGGAGGCTAACTTGTACTTCTCAGCCAAATGGCTTGTTATGGCAGAGAAATAATTTCTTGCCCCCAACACAACAATGCACCACTGTGCAGATAACTATTAGAGTAGCCTGGGCTTTGGGGATTTGTACTGAAACTACTAGTAATGGCCTCTTTGGAAAGGTGAACTGATGATCTGATCAGTTTGCTAACACCAGTGCTTCTGAAATCTCCAGAATAACAACTCAAAACAGTGGAACCTACTGAAAACTAGACTGTTATTGGGTGCACTTGTCCTCTACACCTCTATGTTTTAATCTGCCTACCCTATTAATTGCACAGAGTCTGCTGGGCTGCCAGAAATCACTCAGAAATTTCATTTAGCTAAATGCTGGTGGTCAGAAGGCGGGGATTGGAGGTAGTTTTTATTTGTTTGCTTTTTGTCTGTTTAACCTGTGTAGGGAGGTTTGATACCACGGCTATGCCTTTCATTCCTGACCTGCAACTCTGCATACGTACACGATTCCTTGACCTTTCCAGAAAAACAGACCGATGTGAAACTTAAGCTCAGAAAGACAACTTCAAAAATACATGGGGGATAAGGAAGGGAAAGAAGAACTCTGAAGGCCTTTCTAGGTTGAATACAGAAAGGCCACCAGGAGCTTTTGTCCTGTTAATCTCTTCTTCAAAACTAGTTATTACCTGCTTTAGAATAAAGACAGGTTATAGCTCATCTCAGGACATGGACCATCTTCAGCAAACTTTTGGCTAAAAACTGCTGGGTACAAGGGGAAAGTCCTGTCCCGGCTGACGCAGAGAGCGGCTCTGGAGCACAGTATTCCTTAGCACAGGATCAGCTTCTGTGCAGAAGGAGTAACACAGCCAGCTTTGGGGAAATCCCACAAACACATCTAAAATCAGTTTGATCACCATAGTATTCATAGCCTGAGGCCACATTCCCACACATTCAGTAGTAAGTAACTAAACAGGTTTTAAAGAGAGACAGAAAAACTGCTTAGAGAGCTCTGCCAGTAAAAGGGTGGTTTTTCCAGTTACTTGCAGGCATGCTCAGAAGCAGTATTTCAAGGCACAAGTTTGCATCTTGTACTTTTCCCCCCTCATCAACCAAATAACCTCCTCTTCCGCAGAGCGCTGCTCTGCCCAGTTTCTCTCAGAGCTGGCTGCCAGCCCCACAAGCTAAGGACACAGACGGGGCATCTGCTGGCAAAGGAGGAATGAAGCCCCACGGACAGCGAGGCAAAGCAGGGCTCGCAGCAAAGGAGCAGGCTGTGGGAAGCCCGCAGCAGAGCAGCGCCCTCGCGCACCCGCTGCAGCGCTGCACCAGCAGGCATGGCCGGGGCAGCTCACACGCTTGCAATTCTCTTGAAGGGGAGGAAAAAAGGTAGGGCAGGGGCATAAGCTGTTTGCTGAAAAATGGCAAATAATGAGGGGAAAAAAGCCACACAGGATATCATAAATTGATGCTGAGGATTCTGTGTAAATCAAAGCTTGTAGACCAACTAGCATTATTTTATATACATATATATATATATATATATATATATATATACACACACACACACACACACACACACAAAACTCACAGGGCACCATGATATCCAGGATGCTGTAACCAGGGTTTTATAATGGAAATCAATGCTAAACAGGCCTGATAAATCGCTGTAAGAGGTAAGCTTTTAAAAGTTTTCATATGATGCCTCAGCCAAGGACCAGGTTATTACATTAAATCTGGCTCAGAAAGGACTGGGATCATAAAATCATACAAGCTAGAACCACATATCTGCAAAAAGGAAGGTCAAACACAAAGGCTGCTCTTTTTTTCTCATAAAATACAGTTTAGTAAGCGGTTAATTCAAGTAAAGCTTTCAATTCTGTGGTTTGGAGGGAAAAGATCAAGTGCAAAAGCCGTAAGAATTTGAGGTGAATACTATACATGCCAGGAAATACATTTTGTTGTTGTGGAACGGCATGCGGTTGTTTACTATTTCTGGATGCATTTTCAACATTCACCCTCTCCCTACAACAACTGCCAAAACAATTCCCTCTTCCAAATAATCTTTTCCATAACAGCAAAATTTTGTGTTTTACTGGCTTTGCAAAGCCTTTAAGGATTCGCCCTCCAAAAGCCTCAAAAGCAGGAAAATCAGTGCTGAGGGCAAACTGTCAGCCCTTATTTTGAAATCCCTGGTTACTGCAAAGCATCAAGTTATCTACTTTTTCTTTAAGCTGAGTATCTCATTTTAAGAGCAAGCAGAGGACCATTTTGCATTCATTATCTTTATAGGTGGCAAGGCTAAGAGGTTGGCTGAACAAAGACCAGACAAAGACTGCCAAGTGCATATGGTGGTTCACAGCTTGGCGTCTCACCATTCTACAGCACCAACACAGCAGCTCCAACAGCAGACTATTAAAGAGGAGCGCTGCTCATGCACTTTTGTCGGCAAGTAAGTTACGCTTGGTGAAGACAGAATGACTGGAAAGCATTACGCTTAAGAAAAAGCGCAGATGTTTATAACTCCCGCTCATTTCTCAGGCATAGGGAACCCATCAATCCAGGTGTAGGTACAAGATCCTGCACGTTTTAGGATGAACTGCAAACACGTGGAAGCAAATTGCACTTGATAAGGTAATGTTCAGCTGTGGCCATAGGAAGAGGATAACCTAGTCGAGTTAAACAGTGTATCTATTTATTTCTCCCTGCTGAACAAGGTGGGAGGAGGGATAAATGTGCGAGGTCAGAGCAAGGTTTACTTCGGCAGGACGTCGGCGATGCTCTCGGCCGCAGGAGAGCCAGACAAAGGGAGGAACTGTCCTGAGCACCCTCTCGTGGTTACTGAAACGCACATCTCGGGCACAGCTCTAGGAAGCAGCATTTGGTATCCAGACGGTGGGGTGGTATACTCACTGGGAATATTAAGCTCTGCCGTGACTGTATTTGATGCATAGTAGAGGAAGGAGCGAATTTGTTAGGGTGAAAGAAGCGCAGAAAAACAGTGGACATAAAAAGCAGGTACGGCTGAAAATCCATACAAACTCTCTCTCCTTAGAGCAAACTCTAAAAATCCAACAGGCGTATCTTTCTTCATGAACTAAAACCAGACAGAAGGGTTTGCACTTGTGTCTGTGGGTCTCTCCTTTCAAACAAGCACCGGACAAGCAAGATAAAATGAGAAGTGCCAAACCCTACAAAGCACAAAGTGGTTGACCTTGGTGAGGTAAATACCCATCCCCACCCTCCACACCTCCCACAGACTGGTAATATTTTTGGCATATTTATTTGGCCAAGGTCACACAATGACATTGGAAATGTGGGAAAGAGAATCGAGGAAACCCAACCTCACATTTCTTGTAATCTTCAAACATTCCCCCAAGGAAGAGGTTCCTGTCAAGGCAACTTGCCCTTCGCAGTGTATTTTTCCTAAAATGGCTACAGTCTATAACGAGATCCTTTTAAATCTGATTTGCATTTAAAACTTCAGCCTGTAATTAACAGAATATAATTCCATGGCAGGTTGTCTTAAAGACCACCACAAAATTATTACTATTTAACTCTCCCCATGAAGTCTCCTCCATCACTAAACACAACACGCTACAATGCATACCAAATCCCCAGACTGAAGCGTTTGATGTGAGATGACATGCAGTATTTTGTGTACATGGCCCAGCAAAGCACTGCTGGGAATGAGATATAATACACGGATAAATGCACTCCCAGGGACTACCAATTGGATGGAGCTACCTTTAGTACCGCCTTACTCGTGGTGGAAATCAAAACCCTGCCAACTGGGGAGGCTTTCTTTGGTGCTGTTCTGCCCAACACTAATTATAAAACGGTACAGATGCAGCCCTTTTCCAAGTGCGGGGAGGTGGGGGTGGGGGAAGTACTGTGTGTCTATGCAAAGAGCACAACTATTTTTTATGCTTTCAAATTCTTAATCCTGTTTGGAGCTGTCAGTGGGGGTTAATGGAAGCCTTGGATAGGAGAATTCCAATCTGGTTGGCAGATGGATAGGTTGGTTATAGCTGCATAACTATGTCTTGCCTGCAGGCACAATTCAGAACACTGTTAAAGCAATATAAAGTCTCTGTCAAGCTGAACCATTTGGATCAGTAGCAAGGAGAAATAATAATAAAAAAAGGAGTTCATTTCTGGGCCTTGCGCATTTATGCTAGTATGCAGAAACTGATTAATTGTCATCGTGTGCTGGTCTGCTATACCTCGGATTTCTACTTCTGGAGTAGATTTTGCATGCTAATATAATCATTCTCCCTCTTGAGACATTAGCAAATAATCAAATGAAAAACAGGATCATAATTTACTGAGATTCGGGCAATTCTCTATGCAAATTTGACTTGTTATTGCTGCTGCCTCGTTAATCTGAATGCCTTTGACAAACTCCTTTGATTTATGAACTCATGACAACTCCAATGTGTATATATTTTGCTAGACTGACATTATCATTAAGAGTGGGTGGACTGAGCTCACATGAATGGCTGATTTTATTCGCTGGTGTCTGCTGCTCAACAGCTGAGCATCTCCTTCTCACAAAGCCCCTGAGCGCCAGGCTCTTCCCATCTACCCATCCATTCATCATCTCGATGTTAATTGGCCCAGGCTTTAAGCAAATTTTCAACACGATTTAAAGGCACGATGACACTGATTACTGACCCTCTGCCATACGGTGCCTATTGATTAACCTGACAGAGATGATGAGCTCGAGGGAAACTAGGTGCGGACCTCAGGGGGAAAAAAATATATATATATTGTTTATGCAGGCAAAACACTTGTCATTATCCCAAAGGCCAGAATTTGTGCTGCACTGGCCCTAAAACACACTATTGCTTTAAACACCTGCATCCAGTACAGAAAATGTTTGCTTGCTGTGGAAAAATGATTATAAATTTGATGTCATGTGCAGTCTGTATTTTAATCGAGTTCCCTGATAAATAGGGCCCCTCAAGCCAATCAAGTCTTGCTCTAGCCGTTGCGTCTGTACACATCAGCTCTAACAGAGGCTGGGGCCAGGGTGCGTTTTTAGTGATATAAGCTCATCGAATTGCATGAAGGAAATCTACTCGGGTATTTCAGGTCCCTAAGCAAATAATACAGTGGGAACACAATGTCCAAGCAGTTACAGTAGAGTAAATGATTCAAGGGCAACCCAGATGCCAGATGTAGCTATTCTGCTATTCCTATAGCCACATTAAAATCACTATTTTAACACAAACCGGTGAAATAGTGCACTTTTCCAGTGCAAACTGTTGACACAACCTGATCCTCAAACTCACAGGTGTGTCTGCTGAACATAATGTTTTAATCAGAGCTTGCAAGTGACTGACCACCTCTTTCACATTCCTTGAAGAGTCCCTGCAACGCACTTGCTTCTCCTCACCAAGGACGGCAGGCTACCACCTCGGCCAAGAGGGATCCACTGAATAAAGCCAATATATCAGCATTCCGTTTGCAGACCAGTGCTATATAAGAGGAAAATAAAGCAGAAGGCCTGTTTAACCTGGGGCTGGGCAGGGGTTAAGTTCGTCAGTCAATGCACAATGTTGCTGTTTCCAAATACAAGCCAGCAGCCTGTCAGCAGTCAGGCGGTTTCTCCTGTCAAAACTGCTTTTTTTCTTTTTCTTTTTTTTTCTTGCTGCCCCAAGATGCCATAATGTTCGTTGTCTTCCAGCCTGCATTAATTGATTGCAGGAAATGGGACAAGGAAACATTGGATAAATATGTGGGGAAATTAAGTATGATTGCCCAATGCCCATATCAATCAGACCGGATTGAGAGACAGTGAGAGAGACAGTCAGAGGGAGAGAAACAGTGACACACATACAGTGTGTGTGCATGCGTCTATATGTGAAAATATGTGCCAATCTAAGACTAAAGACACATATAAGCTTTACGTTCCCTTTCCAATAACCTTTGTAAGTGATAGATGAGTCCAAGCCCATTGTTACCGTTAAGGGACTGTCAGCATCCTGATTTTATAAATGCTGCCTGTCAGTTTATAAATATCTCAGCCATTTCAAATGCTGCTAGGATGAATCCCGGCATAGCTAATGTCTGTCTGAAAGCAATATTATCATTAAAAAAAATTATGGGCCTAAACATCCATTTAAAACATTTAATAATAGCTTCTCTTCTTCTCACAAGGCCTAAAACATTCAAATTCATGCTTATTTGGCTAGCCACTCCACTATGCAAAAATGGTGGCTTAACACTGGCTAAAGTACTTTGAGGAAAAACAAGTATGAAAACGGTAAGTTTGAAGGCAATTCTCTGTCTGTTCAGTAGATAAAACAAAAATGACAGCTGTAACACACAGGGAGATCCACAGCAATGAAAATGCAGAGATAAATATTAGACCCCATTCCTCTTTGGCACTTGCTGCTCTGAACATTCACCGAGATTAGATCCTTTCAGAGAACACCATAAATTGCAACGTGTAGGCACAAGGGGGTGACTTCGGCATGGAATGAAGGGGTAGACAAGTTTCTCAGCTCTTACAAGTTTAAAGTTGAATGGTATTTTTGCAAGGGGTTTAAGTTTGAGCATTTGAATGAAAGAGCAGAGAAACTGCAGCCTGTCTTGCAGCAACTGATACTGGAAAAGGAAAGGAATTAAGTTAAACTGGTATTCTTGCTCCGTGCCTGCTTTATAGACTGACATGTATATGCTTACCATGATTACACAGTCACCTGCAAAGAAACCTGTTTCCCACCCCCCCGAGCCCCGATCTGTTTAGAAACTCCTCATGACAGAGCCTATTTCTTTTTGAATAAGTGTGATGCCTAAAGAAACGAAGCTCAGATCCCCACGCCTAAGCAGTTCAGGTGTCTAGGCTAAACTAACTCTTAAAACTGAAGCTCTGACAACAGTGAGAACGGAAATGGACAATAACCACATTCACACAAAACGGAGCTTGGTTTGCAACTACGTTAATATAGGCCACAACAATAAAAGTTTCACAGCAATAAAAGTTTCAACAAATTTTTTTGCAGTTGAAAACCATGATACTTTTTACACCTATAAAATGGGCCCTGCATATTTTTGTCTCTTTCACTCAAATTAATAACTTGCAGATTGGAAAAAATACTTATTTTCAAAGCAATGAGACTGGACACTGGAAATTCATGGCATCAAGAGAAGTCTCATGTCAAGTTGATTTAACTTCTTAATGATTGCTTTGTTAGAAAGCATTAATTAAAGGTGTGGGGAGTCCTAATATTACAGAAGAACAGTGAATTCAGTTTAATCCTTAAATTTCAGAAGATAGTACAGAGAGACATTGACAAACAGGATTATTTTAAAGAGTACAAATTTGATTCAGTTAGGAAATGAATAAAAATCCAGGTGCTGGGAACAAGCCATTTAGGGATACTCTAAAAATATAGCTTCGCTTTGTAGACATTTCTCTCAGAGAGAAAGAAAGAAAGAGAGAGGCAAAATATGGCTAATGAGAACAGTCTTTTCACATTCCCCAGGAAGCAGCCCTGCTTAACATTTCTGTTCTGTGAATTTAAGAGAGTCAGCAGTGGTAAATTTGTTTTTAATATTCAAGCTCTCAAGCATCACAAGCTAGTTGGCCAATGGCCCTTTCTGTTCCAATGTTTGTTGGTGCCTTATTTACACAAGCATTACATCCGGAGAGTCTTTGAATATAATTTCACGTGGATTAAGGGAAGAACATTTGCTTCTGCTAATCAGGACATCTGGTTATTTTTGTAACTCACAGACATCTGCATTAGGCAGTTCGACTTCCCCATTCCTCATAACAAGGTTAGAGCTTAAGAAGCTTAAAGATCTCGAGTTGGATTTTATTGCTTGGAATTTTTCACAGCCAGATCTGTTTCAGAATCTCTTTCCCTAAATAACACAAATCGATCAGTACCTTCCCAGGTATACATGTTTTTATAGCTAGCACTTTCTATGCATGATTTTATAGCGTACATCTTGTACTCTAAGCTTTTATAGCACTTCAGAACTACCTACATCTTTTCAAAGGAACAGAAAGGCCGTATTCCCAAAATGCATAGATGAAAACAACTAATTAACCATATAATATGCATAATATGCATATTTATTTCTAAAAAAAATTCAACAGGGCAACTTATGTAGGGCTGATCTCAGGACTTCTGAATCCTATCATCACTGTGCTTTTCACCTCATACTAGTGTATTAACCTGCATATCTGCTCCTCACACTGAACAAAAAAAAGTATTTTTCTTTTCCTGTTCTCTAGGACCACCTTAATGATTTCACCGATCTTTGAAATTCTCATTGAAATTCCTCTTCAAACAATTTCAGCTGAGGTTAATTTGTCTCTCAGACTGTAGACTTCTGCCACACATACTTCAGGAAGACAGATTTTGCATGGAACAGAAGCTTATTAAAGGAGAGAATGGAAGAACAGAATCAATCACAGCTTGGCTCTTGCTTCCTTGTTGGTTTAATTTTGCTACATTCCTTTCACACAAATTCATTTTCAACACTCAGAGCGTTGAACTACTGGATTCTGGAATTATTCACTTCCATTCTCGGCTTGCAGGATTACCCCTCTCCACCCAGAGGCTTTTTATCTGTGCTGATGCAGCTCTGAATCAAATGTTCTCTTAGTTTTCTCCCCACATATACAGGGAGGAAAGAAGGGGGAACCACACACAAACCCAGCTTTTACAGGCTATGAACATATAACAACATCCAAAATGTCAAAATATATTTCTAGTACTAACAAGAGTTAACAAGGGCCAACAAGTCTGGGGGGGTTTTAAAAAAACTTTTTATTTATTAAAATTCTCTAGACACAGATTAACTTTCTTTATACAATATTTATTATAGTTTCATCTGCATAGGAACTGCAAGTGCTCTGATAAATGGGTTGTATGACTGCCTAGTTCTGCTGTAGACTGCATGTACTTTCTGGAAGTAAGTAAATGCAGTCTCATTAGTCTCACTATAAAACCTCTTCCCCTTCCATCCTCAGTCATCTTCTACCCTTATTATTTTAATATTTTCTCAAAACCTTTCATTTTGAGCTTTCCTATCAAACAGATGGAAAGATCTCTGCTAGTTATTACACCCCTTTAGGGCACATGGCTTCCCACCTCCCAAACATCTAATTCAACCACCTTGCTCTCATCCTGCTGTATTATGCCTTCCCTTTCCAGCTTCAGGCTTTTTCTTCCTATTTTCCAATGGAGGAAGAAGGGAAAGAAGGCATGAAGCAGAGGTTAAGTTGTCTGCCCAAAGTCAAAACGACAGCACGGGGCAAGAACCCCAAAATTCTGGCTCCCTGTGTTAGCCTTTTAGTCACAATTCTTCCTAAAACAGGAAATGAAAGCAGCTCGCTTGTTTAAAGAAAGGGCTGCTCAATCTACTTAATGCAGTGCTAGATTGCTGTGAGTTCACAGTGTATTATCTACACCATGGGAAATACAAGCACCCATGTCTTTATGTCACAGCAAATGCGAGCTGGTGACCCTGAAGCCAGAGTGACTTCATTTTGCATTTAGAAAAGGTTCAAAATACCAAGGGAGTTAGCACAGATCCGTTCATATGATGTAGCCCCAACTCCTAACTTGCCTCGCAGCAGTTTGTCCGTGAAGGCAGACCTACAGGCTTGTTCCAACTTCTGACAGAGTAAAAAAAAAATATATATTATTTCTTAAACAAGAAGCCTCATCCTCTGCTGGATTGTGGGGCAAATTTAGCTAGCTTTTAACACATGCTCATATCTGTATACTGCTGAGAGAAAAACTCATTGCCACCATACAAGAACTTGCGAGTCTAAATGTGTACCAACCTTCCATTCAATAAAGCAAACAAATAATATAATCTTCTAATAAAAGAATGTGAAATTATGGATTAGTCACTGAATGTTATGACATTTGGCTAGCAAGCACCACAGCCTTGTAATAACAGCTGCCACCCAAGAAACATACCTCTGGGTCATCACGATTTGGCTATACCAAATACAAACATGGTAACACTACAGCCTCTTCCGAAATACTTAATTTAAAAGCCCACTATTACGTTCTGCAATTACAAAATAATTCCAAACAGCATTCTTCTTGAACTATAGCAAGGAGTTACAAAAATGTTATTGCAAATCTCATTGCCCTAGGTAAGGATGAAGAGTTGGACCTGCTATGGAGACAATCAAATGAGGGGGGCAATCAAGCAATCAAAGGATGAAAGATAAGGGTGTATGTGCATGCAGTAGCTCATCTTCAGATACTTCAGGGCTAGCAAAGATTTTGTTCCTATAGGAAATCACAGTGCTCTAGATCACCAGCCATTGAGACCCCACTATTTGCAGCTTTTTGCTAGAACATGAACGACTTATTAAATCTACAACATACCCGTTTTAGTTAACTTCTTACTGGAGAGGGGGCCAGGAAAACAAAATGTACTTAAATGCTAAATTTTTTTTTCCAGGCTGAATGCCTTTCATCCAATAAGACATTCAAAGCAGTGACCCAGCAAATGGATTGAAAAAGCAATCTTCCGTCTCAGTGCCACATTATCATTCCTATTCAGTATTCTCGGTGAGATATCTCAATCAGCTGGATGTGTGTGTAAGTGACAGCGCAGCCCATTGCTGGGTTAATTAAACATTTGACTTTAACACCCTCCCCGTCATTAAGCAAATAAAAACAGATAATTCAAACTGCACTTCATCCACGGGGTACACAACATACATGTCAAAATTAAGAGAGTCCAAGGCCCTCAGGGAGTTCTACTCGGGGAGGTAATCAGTTTAAATCTTATCTGGTTTATCAATTATTCTATTGATTAAAGCAGAGTGATTATACAAAACTCCTTCTTGCCACATGGGATACATGTCAGCAGAGCAGGACAACACAGGGAGGTTCAAAAACGATTTAAAGAAAAGACATACAGATGAATAACAGTCTATTAGTACATGCCAGTAATCCATAGATGGGAAGCCTGATTCTTCTTTTTAAGCGAGTGAATTAAAAGTCCTTCCAAATCAGAGTGCCAATGCTGTTACTTCATCTCCTTTAAAATCAGATTGATATACTGAAAGGACAACACTTCTTGGTTTTAAACAGATGACTCCTTTCCCAGCATTTGAGTCATGTTTTATTGACACTGGGCCTAGAGCATAACAAGGGCACCACCACCAAGCACAAGATACTCCAGACTTTAAAGCCTTAAGTTTATCCATCAGTTACTCCAGAAAGTGCACGGAAAAGACACTCTCGGTACCTGAATTCTCCCACATGCACCCATGACACAGCCATATGAAAATTTTATTTTAGTGATTGAATTGTCCCAGCTCATCCTAGAGTTAAAAAAGAAAGCACGCTTGGGGTTTTGGAGAGATTTTTCGTTTTGCAACCCTCCAAAGCGAGACCTCAGCAGCACTGCAAGCTGCCGCAGCCACAGTCTCTTACTTTTCACAAACCTGCACGTAATCCCACTACAGTGGTCTTTATTGCAATTGCAACTTCTCTCCCTCACACAGGCACGGTACACAAAGCAACTCCAGCTACTTCTCAGTTTTTGTTTCCCGATGAAGAAAGGCTCCAGAGCACCATCGTCTCTTCCAGGTTCTATGTCCCAGCTTCCCAGCGTCATTTTGCTGCAGGTTTTACACTGTCATATCCTAAACTGGATTTTAAAATGTTTGGTTCAAGGCCTTGCCTTAAACATATAAGCCAAAGAACTTTTAAAAATAAAAAAGAATCACTGCAGTCTAGGAAAAAACAACCGAAATCTGTGTTTTTTCTCCTGTAAAAGTTTCCTCAAAGCAGACCATTAGCAGTAGAAGAAAGATCAGCTTTAAACCAGGACTTTTCACCATAACATCTCCTACAATGTCTCACAGCGGTCAGACTGGTCGTGCAAGCTATTTATTAATAATTTAATCACATCTCAATTTTTAGTGAGGATGGAGGTTAGGAACCACAGCGGTTAAAATCCTGCCAAGCTGGAGGGCCCCAACGCTTCACTTGCCAGTGCTGTCGGAGTTGCAGTCGCAGAAATTTTAAGAAACAGGGCAGCTCTAAGGCAGGCCTGAGGTATGTATGTTCGTGCCCTTCACCTTCAGGAGCAGATCAGATGCCAGTCCGTATTGGCACTGCATGTGCATCCAGCCATACCATAGCCTCTACTCTATACATCCCTTTTCTTCTTTGGAAGCAAACTAGAAAACCTGCATTAGCATGCTGTATTTTACTCTCACCACTAGAAATACTGAGGGTGCTATTTGTAATTGTATTCTTTTAAGAGGTTTGTTCTCTGCAGCTGTTTTCTGCTTGCAGTGTATTTTGTGTAATCAGCACATCATCATAAATACATTGGCTGTTCCCCCGAGGGAAGCTGTCACTGTTTAATTTACAGAACAACCTGGCCAATGTGAATTCTAACACTACAGCACTATGGCAAGAAGTTACCACACTCGGAAAAACAGGTTTCTATGAATTTTTATATCAAGAGCCGGTCCCAGGACAATTTAGGTTCTAGAAATAGATCGTTTTTAAAAGCACTTTACACACTGGATGGAACAGATTCTTTCCCACTTACTGCTTCTTAAGGCCGCACTGAGCTCACTCCAGCATTATTTTAGAGGTCCTCCCAGTCCCCCGTTTTCGCTTCTGAGTTCAACCAGGAGGAGGCACTGGAGGTGTCTCATGCTACACACCGATTTTTATGAAGAACAATCCAAAACATCAAGGTGCTGGAAGTCCTCATTTCAACAAGGGAACACACTGCGTTGCAAGGTCAAATGTTATTACCTACATCAAAGGGTTGCTGCAGAGCTCATTGCTCTGAAGATGCCATAAAAGAGAAAAGCATATTCCTGAAAGACTAAAAATGTATGCAACTTCATTGGCTGAACTAGAGCTGCTTCCTGTGTTTCCTTGATATATGGCTGTATTTTGGGGGAATAAATCTCAAGCGCTCTTCTAGAGGGCAGGAAAAAGGCTGATTATTGACCATGCTATACATGGATACACTCATAGAAAATTCACTACTTCACTGTTTAGAAAGAGATGCAAGGAGGTTGAAAACTTGATACAATGCCAAAGAGAAGTAACTTCAAATGTGAATAAATCTAAATAAATTTAGAAAATTTATTTGTCAATTGTCCTCTAAAAGCAACACTGAAAAATAAAAGCTATTCCATATATGTATATACATATATATATATATATATATATATATATAAATAATATATATACACACACACACATATATATACATATAAATGTTTCCCATTTTGTTGAGAGGGGTCTTTTTTTTTTTAATTTAAATAGAACTCAGAAATCACAACAGCTCCATGTATAACAGCACTTTGCTGGTTCTTCAGGGTAATTAGAAGTCCTATTTAACATCACCAGACATAGGGCAAGTATATGAACATAATAAAAAGAATCATGCACAGAGTATTGTTTATGTATTTTGACAAGCACAGTTTAATTTGAGTTAGTTTGCACAGCATCCTAGTGCATTATTTTGGTCTATTTGAAAAGTAACAAAATCTCAGGAATGAACATTAAAGCAAAACAAATGTCATCACATCTCTGATACAGTTTGAGAGAATGATCTACAAAAAACATGCAAAAGGCATAGTGGAAATTGCTGAAATTTTACGGAAAACTGAGTCTTCCAGGTGAGAAAGAACAGAACAAAGAATATCTGGCTATTTCCATGCCTAAAATAAGTAGTACTCAACAGAAATCAGAAGAAATAAAAACAAACCAATCAAGCACCATAAGCAAGTATCTCTGACCTACAAGTTTTAAAATTTACCAAGTGCATTCCTATTTTGAGGGTTTGGGTTCTTCCCCTTCCTCTCCTAGAGCTTAGGTGTGATCAAAAACCTGATCTGTAAGATGATCTCATTCTGTTCTCCTATACATGTGTGCATTTAAAGTTATTTAGAATTATCTTTGCATGTTATGTTTTACAAGAGTCCCTGAATTCTGACTGACATTGGCTTAAATGTTGGTTGATAGAGTACACCATGAATTTCCCAAATTTGTGATGAAATTATGTATGTTGATTTTTAGAATATTATTAATGTGATATCAGCTCTTGGCCAGTTTAGCATAAACAGGTAGAAACTGATCTTGTACAGCTGGTTACCTCTTAAGAACAGCCCACAGGGCCATTCAAAACCAAAATAACAAAGCCAAGTGATTTACAACAGACTATGCTGGTGCTAACTTCAGTAGAAATACACCGAAACATTTATTATTGCTGTCAAGGGACTGCAGTGAATTACACTGATCACTTCTTTCTTCATATAAGAAAGATTAAGATAAGGTTAAAATATCTTGAGGGGCATGAAAAACTCACCAAAATGTTAATTAAAAATACACATTTTTAAAGAAACTATTAAATAATGTCAAGAAGTAGTGTTTTTATAGATCTTAAACCATCCTGGGACCATGGGAATTACAAAGGACTTTAGCCTTAGGATATGCCAAGGACTGGAAAGCCCTCTCTCTTCCCTGGAGACTGTGCAGTACCGCAGAAAACCATGAGATAGCAGCACAGTACATGTGATGGTTGCGTCCCCCACTGCTTCCCCGCTCCCCAAGGCTCCGGTTCTGCTTAGCTCAACACACACACACATGCGCGGTGGCATGCGTGTGCGGGCACGCATACACACACACAGGCTGATGCTAATTCAATTAGTGCAGTCTGCAACTCCAGAAAAGAGTAATTCAATTAGTGCATTGTGGAGCTCCACAATACCTCTAAGCAGATGTTCACAATCCTTAGGAACTGGAGCTAGCTTTTAAAAATACCTGTATCCCTTCAACATAGTGCTGCATATGCCATTTGTCAAAACACATTTATACATCTTTCTGACTTCTAACAAGGGAGGAAAGAAAATGCAGGTTTGGTCAGCAGATTAGTTTTGTTTTTTTAAACTAATCAGCCAAACTAATGCTGGTGTGCTAAAGACCTTGCTCTCTCCTCACCAGGAAGGGTGCGTTACACAGTAACAAGATAATTAATGCAGAGGGTGAAGTAAGGGAGGCTTTTTAGCTACAATGCAGTTTAAATTAATCATCATGCTCAGCATACTGGGGTGGAGTGGAGCAAAGAAAGTATTTCTCAGTAGCAGATACTGTCACACTTCCCAACGCTTTTATCATTTCTTCAACCTAAGTATGTGCAACTTTTGACAATGAGTATATGTGGAGAATAAATGCTGATTTCCAAATAGCCGACTGTAACATACTACCTAAAAAACCCCAGTCTCCATGGTTCCACTGAGGAGGATCTTTTTGCTACCTGAAAAGATAGAGGCTTCTCTTGTCACTGTTGTTAAAAGACAGCTTAGAGCTTGCAGCAGGATCCTGAGGCAGGGTTTGATAGGTTTTCCAGCCACCATCAAGTAACAGCACTGGTTTTACGTACTTAAGAAACCAGCCAGACATAGAGGTCATTAGATTTAAAGGAGGATAAACTCTAAATATGTTTATCAAACCTCTTCTCTGGTCACTAGGCAGTGGCTTTATTTTCTTTGCTCAGTCCCAAGCTAGGATAACCCTCTTGGTCCTCCTACAATTAAGCTCCTGAAAGTTTGAACACATGCAGGGGTTGGAGTCAAGTGCAAAAATTACGTAATTAATTTGGCTTCATTTCTGCTACTTCTCTTATTCCCTCTCATGCCCTTAATTGTCTTACCACCTGGCAGGAGCAAAGACAAACAGGAGAAAGAGAAGCTGAACACCACAAACAAGAAACTTTGGAAAAAACAAAAAACCAAAAAAAACAGGTGTCGCATTCTGGCAGTTCAATATTTCATAGCCAATACAAGGAATGTGCAACAACACTGCAACTTTAAATCTTTGCCTCCTGTGTCAGTCTCTCTCCTCTCATTGTAATGCCAAAGGGAACGGCAATCAGAGTAGAGATGTTCAACGTGATAGAGGTCAGGACACCAGTGGATCAACGTACCAGAAACACGACCTTGTTTATTTTTTTCCCCGGTATTATTGTTTACAGGGTGCTTTGCTCATGTACCTTGTGGTTCTTAGCTAAAAGATGAAATTACAGCCCAGAATGAAGCGCTCAGGCACACATCCAATTTGTGTTTCCATCTCAGAAAACAAAAAGCTTCTGAGGCCCTCGGGCTGCCATTCAAACTTGGAGAGGCTGACATTTTTAACAGCATGAACCAGAGACTGGCAGAGGGAATGATCTAATGCATTTCTGACTTGTCAATCAAAGACCTCACCTCTGCTGTCTTGTAAACAGTTGGGGGCCACCTAACAACATTCATAAACAGGGGAGCGCCTGCCGCCAGCTGGGGGGGGGGGGTGCTGGAGCCACACGCTCTGGCTATTAGTCACCAAAATTACGAATCCATTTCAGAGCTTCCCTGTACACGGCCCACGGGCACATTTCGGGGGGCCGCAGGAAGGAAGCGAGACGAGGGAATGCAAAGCAGGCTTGGTCGAGTGCAGCCCCGCCTCCACGCTGACGGACTCTTCTCTGGACACCATGTTTTGCTCCCACTTAGATACAGAACGACGCGTATCAGTAAACATTTTTGCCAATCTCCCTTAAATGCATTTCTCGTAAACACATTCCTTAGCATGCACTGCTTGCTCACCCCAAGACTTTTGCTTTCATCTACTACAACACCGTAAATAATGTACCGCTACTTCTCATGTTTACATGAGATGTTTCAGGAACAAAAAGCCAACTTTAAGGCAAAACACATAAAGGGTCTGAAGGAAATCTACAAAGACATCAGTTTCTAACAGAATTTACAGAAAACGCTTCTGCAAAAAAAATTCTATTTCCTAATGTGAAAACACAAAGATGACAAAAAATAGATGTAAAAATGTTCCATGCAATCTGCCATGTAAAGCAGGTCAATTCTCCCTCCTTTTTCATGTTTCCAAAACCCCACGCACACATCTACTATTTCCTTTTGTTGCTTTCCTTGACTATGAGGGTGCTTCCTGCAAGAAACAAAGGACATGTTTCGCGTCTTCAAAACCACGCAGAAGACTGTCCCCTGGGGCTGACAAAGCCCAACGTGCTGTTCTTTACGATCAAGACCTTCACTTCAGGTACAGCAAAAGGTTAATTTCTGGCATTCCAGACAGAGACAGTCTTAGAGTCAACAAGATGCTACCAGCTCCACCATAAGATCACTAATCCTCCTCTTTGATTACTAAAGCCCATTACAGAACTACTGCATTTTAGAATTGGCAAAAAAAAAGCTGACAGAACTACTGTTCACTTTTTGTTTTGGCACTTAGGCTCCAGAAAGACATAAAAACATGACTTTTGTCCCCAAAATGTTGCAATCTGAACTGGACTCAATGCTTGTGAGGGATGTCAACTGGGTAAAAAGGAAGAGCCGGACAGATCTCTGCAACTACCCTGCTACATAACCTCTGGCAATGTTGCTCTTAAAATCTCATCTATACAACAGCCAATAGAAAAGATTTCAAGGAATAACTATGGTCTTTTGCAAACTTGGAAGGTTTAATACAGTTATTTTCTCAGCACTGTTGTTTGGTGTAATTATAAATCAAAATTTGAAAAGAATGGAGTCTATAAAATGCAAACTGAGCCTTCTGAACATGCATGGCAAATATTTTAATGGGGAAGTAATTATCTTCAGATGAAAAATGTCATGAAAACAGACACCTGTTGGTGAATCTGGAAACTTCCAAAACACAGATTTTTAGAAAAATATATATATATATATATATATATATATATATATATATATATATATATATATATTTTTTTTTTTTTTTTTTTAGTATTATGAGAATCTACATGCAAACTTGCTTTAGCTGCTTTGAAGGGTGCTAGTGCAGTAAAACCTGGCATCCAAGACACTGAAGATGAAAGGGCTGGCCTTTTTCTCTTAAAATATCCTCTTATCACCTCCCCACAGTGTCTTATAAGTTTTCATGTTCTGATTTGATGCCATTTCCCCCTACAAGCTATATGAAATTCAGTTACACAGACGCACCCACACTCAATAGTTGCAAAGCGTTACGAGATGAAAGAGGTTTAACAAAAATTTTTCAGAGAACAATCCTACTGTTTTCTAGTTGCTTATTCCCCATTCCTGGGTTGAGCCTTAAAACCTTTCCCTGTGCGAGAGGATTGCCAAAAGGCCCTGAGCAACCAGAAGATCCTGTTTGCACAGAAGCATCTCTAATAATAAAAACACACAAAGAAGAAAAATGAAGTTATCTGACACATTAACAGAATCATCTCTAGATCGAGTATCTGCCAATGCTTCCCATGAGAAGTCAGCAGGGCTTTAACGGAGCTATTCAAAAAGAAACTGTTTCCACATTTGTGTCTGAGCATCTGAAGGTAAGCATGTAAATAACTAGATAAATTCAGCAGTGACTAAGTAGCCTTCCAGATGGCACCTTCTCTTTTGCCACAAGCAAAGAACATTGATATGCTTCTCCAGTTACTTCAAGCTTGCTAGGGAAAAAATAAAATAACTTAATATGAAAAAATTTGCTGGGCTACAAGAAAGTCTTTAATGCTTTCCTGAAGATTCGGTACCAAAGAAAGCATAAAAGAACAACGAAATATTTCAGTATCACAGCTTCAAGCAGGCTCCACGCCACTCCCATTTAGATTACTGCACTGGAAAACGCAGAAGCCATGCCTCCTAGAGGGGAGATTTCTTCAGACCATGCAAGCTAATGGGGATCAAAGCCCATTGAAGAAAATGGATTGAAATAAAGATGACTCATTGCAGCAGAAGCTATTGCTGGCAACTTAGTTCTCTCTCAATTGGCACTAAATGAGTTCCTCAACGTAGGAAACATGGAGTGCTATGAAGAATGCTAGCATACCATTACAGAAGCAGATTTCTCCAACCCCCATGGTCACTAAATATGCAAGAAAACGTCTCAAAATCTGCAGGAATGCAGGTGTCAAATTCCTGCTGCACTTCCAAGAAGGCAATATATAGTAAGTTGTTGTGCAGTTGACTTATCTGACTGCAAACATCAATGCAATGTATCAGTAGTCAAGTTGCTGTTCATATCTATCATTAGGAAAGACATTTTGAGCTAAAAGCTAGTTCCCTCTCCTTCTTAAACATTTTATATGCTTATACCAAATAAGCAAATCCAAGCAAAGAGAGAGGAGCCCCAATTCGAGTTTACAAATTGCTTTATATACACTGCTAAGGTTCTCTAAAATCTGAGCTTAAAGAGGTTCAAGATTTATTCAGTAGCAGAAAGCCCAAAAATGCAGCCCATCCAATTTAGTCAAATTATGCAAATCAGGATTAGAAGTAGGATTCTAAATTCTCTCTGTTGTCTCCAGAGTCCTCTTAGACTAATAAAGTCTTATATCCCCACCCCCCACCCCCGCCCCGAAAGCTCAGCTGAAAGCTTGCTGCAGCAAAGCAGGTCTGGCAGGACACCTTCCAGAGCCCATCACCACTCCTACTAGCTCAGCAAAAAGACACACAGCAAAATGATGCAAGGCACTTAAGCCTCCCTTGAGGCTGAGGAGATTACAGCACTCCTCTGGTCCTGAGAGCCAGAAACCAAATTCAAAATAACCCTTGCATGCTATCCCTTTAGAAGTAGGCAATGATCTCACACCAAAATGACAATTTCAGGAAAGTTCTAGATTCTGTTATGCCTGGTTTCTCCAGATGCTGGTTAGTAACACTCTTTGCCACAGGTTGGGTCAAAAAATGCAAGTGTGTAAGCCTTGCAATAAAGATCCATGCTGCCACGAGCTCCAACAAGCACGCTCTCTGCAGAAATATCCCTAAGGTCCCCGAGTCATGATGGTTCACACAGAATCATCTCAGGCAGCAGAGCATCCAACACAAACACAGCATCTCTGCAGTCAAGTAGCAACCGCCTCCCATTTAAGTCTAAGTGCTATTCTGAAACTTTTGCAATGATCTTGAGAGCCTTAGCTAGGTTTCTAACCACTTGTCCAATAGCTGTCTTGTTCTCTGCCCACAGGAGAGCAGCTAAATTTTGTAAGATTCACTGGTCATCCAAAGTATCTGAATAAACCCTGTTTGGCAGAAAGCTTGAATCTAACAAATTCAGAGCAAAGAAAAACAGGTTTACTTATTTGCCATTTGATTAACAGCTTGCTTGTGTAATAATTTTCTGTAGTCAAAGGGCCCAGACTACTGCTAACAAATTTAATAAAGCAAACAAATGCAGGCATCAATTATCACCATGGCAATGAATCCACCCCCTCAGTCCTCTAAACAGCATACAGAAAATTTAGATGGGAAGGGAATCACTGTATGAGAAGCCAGATTGGAGACTATGTGATGGATACTGTTTGCCAAATATAATTAAGCAGTGTATTTTTGATACAACTGAAAATCCATGGAAAAGATAATGGTACCGAGCCAATTTAGACAAAATAATTATATTAAATCAAGATAATGGAAATGCCCCAGTACTGAGCCACCCTGAATCTGCACAAGCCAGTGTTAAATTCTGGAGGGGCTCTGCACAACATAGAGGCACACAGTACGCAGCAGAATAAATGGAGGTAAGCAAGCAAGCGAGAGTAAAGAAGCAGACGCACACGTACACGGACGGAGAGAAAGGAAGCAGTGGGGAGAGACAGAAAGTACCTGGAAAGCTGGGAGTGCGCCAGTCCCTGGGTTATACAGGCATCGCAGCGAGGGCATGCTGTCCGCCAGGCTGGAGCAGCCCAGCCACAGAGATCTGGGCATAGAGCACTGCAGAGAAAGGACAACTATGAGATGGGGCTGTATGAGACAGGATGGCACAGATTACAGGTACTTTCAAGGCTTCGCTGAATGGTACCAACACAACTGCAACTGGCCTTAAAGACCGAGGCATCTTTAAGAAAACACAAACTGCTGATTAATCTTTCCCTTCCCCAAAGACTAACAGATGTCATAGTAGCAAGAAAAGGACAGTATGGATCAAGAGAGTAAGTTTTTCATCTTTTTTATGCCAATGTGCTAGTTTTTCACTAATAAAAAGTTGTTTTACAATTAGTCAGGCCTCCTCTCCATGCATAGCCACTGCCCAGGCACAATACAACATAAAGCAAGTAATTCTGCAAGGGAAGCAGAAAAGAAAATGACAATTTTAAATGGAATATTGGAAGGAAAATAAAAGTTTTTTTTTTTTTTTAATAAATAAATAAAAACTCCAAAGGGGTAGAAGGAAATTCCTGCAGTCCAAGGTCAATAGGACCTTGCTGACAGGTCACAGGAGTTTCATGTTTCTGCGTGCCTTGTTACTCATTAAATACAATTATTACAACAAATAGATTCTGTCCCTCCAAACCCATCAAATACATAAGAGCGAAAGCAGCCAATCACAGAAAATTCTATTTATTTTGAGAGTTAAAGCTATTACACCCTGAAGTATACAGAGTTACTTGTTCATTTTAAATCCCAACTATTAAATTTAGGGATGTATTAGGATAAATTGTTCTTACAATGCCCGCATTTATCAAAGTACTGGTAAGGCAGGAAAAAGTAAAGTTTAAATGGGCAGCTAATCATGAAAACTGCAGGATGTGATATCTTAGCAGCTAGAAATTTCAAACCATCATACTCCTCTTTTTTTGCACCCCTCATCATATTAAGTTTTGAGGATTTTTTTTAAGGGGGGATGGTAGGAAATCTGAGTGGAATGGGCAGCTGGAATGAGTATGAAATGACAGCTGCCTTTTGAGTCACTGTTTCACGCTGCTCTTAAGAGGACTAGAAAATCTTGCACTAAGTTAATATGTAGGAGCTATGCAATCAGTCCTTGAATGAGCAGAAAGAGGGTGATCACCAACATCTCTATTTTGTTACTGTGTGTCTACACAGTAGAGACAGAGGGATTAACCCTGTCTATCACCATGTTCTTTGGTGCACTCTGTTGCCCTTTATGCTTCTGTTCCTGAAATAGCGTAACAAGATTGCTGGGGAGAATAACCCATATAAATGTGCTTTTAAGAAGTTTATGGTACCCTACTATAATTCCTCACATTTTCTTTGTTTTTTAAAAAAGCTAGGTAATCAAGCCCTCGAGTCTCAGTATTTCCACAGTATTACACCTAGCAAGAAAACGTAGATGATGCCTTTCCTGATAGACAAAGAATTATGGCCAAAGAATCATAACAAAGAAGAAGAAATCTGAACCATATTTCCTTGTTTCCTATCCTGACCTTCATGAAAACACTCCCTCCTACATACAGAAACCTTGCAAATCCCAGTAATTTCTTTTGCAACACAATGTGTCACACCGGCTATTAAGATGTTGTGATCATTAGGGAAAAAACTCCCAAAACAAACACACCGAATGGACCTTTATATTTAAACATCTATCTCACCAACTTAATCATGCACTGACTTAAGCCAAGTTGTTTATCAGCACTCTTCAAGAAAGTCACAGAAGCAAAGGAGTAAGGAACTATATATATGTAGTAACCTTCCTAATGTAAAGCAAATTCACTAGGTAAGCATTCAGCTACTTACCATTTACCCAATCTAGGATTCATAACAGTACCAATATGCAATAAGAAATTAATTAGTATTTCTTGCATACAGACTTTAATAAAGTCTTGGTCCAGCTGTTCATTCCCTCCTCCTAGGCTTCCTCTTTCCATGTGCTGGCTGAAGCTTTTGTCTGGCAATGGTGAAGTAGATTGAGGAACTGATTGCAATTCAAAGTAGGTAAACAAAATAAAAGAAGCTACCTTAAACAGTTGTACTAACCAAAGCATGAAAAGACACTGAGGCAGAAAAAGAGGCCCACTTCTGTCAGTGATGATGCTGGTTTATGCTGTCTCAAAGGTTATGCAAAATTATGGCTCAAATCAGTCTCTGAGTCACTACAAGAACCAGGCACGGATTTGGGGAGGGGATACAATCTGAAAATACAAGTGTACCCACTGTACCAGGGCACTTGCAAAATAGTATCTTCCTCTAAAATTGCCATGCTAACAAAGGAAAATCCAGAAGGTCTATTCTGCAGAACTCCCTGCACCTGAGGATATTCTTGCTCACGTATGTATTCTTGCTGCTTCACATTATCCTTTATCTAGAAAGTACATCCTAAGAAAATACGCAACACCTCCGATGACTTCTGAATCTACACTAGCATAACAAAATTTCTATTACTGAAACAGTCTTGTTACTTCTCTTAAAAAGAAATAAACGAAGTGGGCACACACAGGGAAAAAATGTCGCTCCTGTACTTGCCTTTTACCTATTGAAGGAAGCAGAGGCTCTAAATTACTCTTGGTGACTGAAAGAACCTTATTCACAAGCATGAACAAAAGGCCCCAGGTGCTTCAATGGAAACAGCTTGTGTGTAAATCAGATGAGTGACCCAACAGAACAACTTCATTTACAGCCTGAGCTCTGAAAATCTCGGCCGCCTCCATCCCCAGGCGCGGAGCCGGCCACGCGGCCACCGCTCGCTCCTGTCCCGCCAGCGCCACAGACGAGGGGCTGCCTCAGCGATCGCTGCCCCAGAACCGACTGACAAAATCCTCTCCCAAACTCAAGTCGACCCACATCGGTTCTTCAGGACAAAGATACGGGGGCACCGAGTTTGGGCTACAGCGCGACGGGACTGCAGATGTCGCTTGCTAAGTAGTGCGCTGGGACGGGCAGGATTTCTACCTCCCTGACTCCCAACTGCATTAGTATTTTGGACACCTGCAGCACCTTTCTCACCCCAAAGCGCTTTATAAAACCTAAGCAGCTTTAAAACACTTGAAGTGGTGCTAGACAGAGAATGATTTCACAAAAACTCGATTTCTTTTCCTGATTGAGTTTTAAGTCCTCTCCTACTCCTCTCACTTAAACTCAGAAATATGTTTTCCCACTAAAGAAACAGAGGGAATCCGGTTTCAAACAAGATCAACATCCTCCTCCTGACAGAAACTGGTACCAGCTGCACCTGTGATGATTAAAATGGACCTGCCTTATTTTGAATTAAAACAGACCAGAAGCATTTATAGACCCCGAGCTGAGTGGGCAATAACCATGAGCTGAACTGAGACCATACTTTAACCTGTTCAACCACTCTTCGTGCAACTGTATTGCAAGAAGATTTTTGAGTAGATTAGATGTTTTGTCACTGATAACCTACCCTCTATTCCAATTATTTTATGCACTAAAGACAAATCTCAGCACACATTCAATGGCTAAATTTTCGCTAGTGTTAGAAATTATTTAATTTTATTATTTTCTATTGCATTACAAGATTATACATTACAATTTCAGCTTTTTTTTTCTTTTTTTTTTTTTTTATTATCAGATTTGTTCTCTTCTGGTCCTTCAGCAAATACAATATACTAGAGGTAGCTAATACAGTTTTAGGAAATTGTGTTACAGGTCAGAAATATATCACCTTCTTCTGTAACACTAAGTGGTTCTACATGGGGAAAACCAGAAGTTCTTGGACTATTACAACTTACAGGTACAGAATACACAGAAGGGATGAAAATACAAGGGATGAGAACACAAAAGTATGAACTCACTGTAAACAAAACATAGAAAACTAGTCCAAGGATATTTTCTTTAGAAACACTTAGGAGAAATTAATTAGGCAGCAGTATAGTGCTGATCTTTAATATTAGTATGTTAAAATGCATGACAACTAAAGTGCAACAACCCACTATTCCTGCCTGAAGCCTACACTCAGCCTTATGACAACTTGTATGCCTAAAACATCCTTGATTTACAAGCAAGATTAGACATGTTTGCAAAGTCAGTGGGAAAGCCAAAAAGAAAAACTTTTTTTTTTTTTTTTCCTCCAGTCACTGATTTTTGATCAGCTGCACACAATACTAAGTTCAGCTGCTAACCACACTAATTTCAGTCCTTTCCTCGTTCAGAGTTACTCCTCTTCTAGTACACTGCTCGGTGCTTTATGAGGTTCAATTCTAATGATAAAGCAATACATTTCTGCTTCTCTTGGGAGATGGGAATTAAAATCCTGTTCACACTGTATTTATTAAGGAGCATGAACAGAAAACGAAACATGCTGACAAGAGCTGAAGAGTTTAAATACTGAGAGAAATGGGACTTTTTCTGGTTGATCCAGTTGACTGTAAGCCAGGAAACAGGATAAGGTTGTGTAAAGCGGAACAGAAGCAGGACACAAGTTGGAACTATTTATTAAAGAAAGTGGAACAAGAGGTGAAAATAACTGCTAGAAATTCTACCACCCAAACTGGAGCAAATAAAGTGTAAGAAACACTCTGAAGGGTAATAAAACTACATGAGCTAGGCCTAACCTTGGTAGAAAGAGACAGATCTTTCCCTATTTTTTGTTGTCATCACTTCAGAAAGAGAAAATGAGATTGCTGGGAAGCACAATATCCCTTGAAAAAAAGTTGGAGTATTGTTTCCTGCATGCTTTCTAAAAATAAGTAGAAAATATGCCTTAGGAATCTTGATCCTTAAAGGTGCTTTATCAAATACACACGTTCAGATGCTAGAAGAATTCCTACCTCACAAATATATATATATTTTAAAGCAAATAACCCAAAGAAGCACAGAACAAACTCCAGGATCCTTCATTCCCACTCAGTTCCTCTTGTGTTTTGGGGCCACGTATTTAAGTAAGCCAATGCCAAAAACAAAACACACATCACTTTCACATTGTGTCCAGTGAGCACTCTTCCTGTCATCACAGAAATCTATACGTTCTATGAAATGTTATTACAAATGCTGGTCTTGTGAAACTTCACAACAATTCCAGAAATTTACTTTTAGCTAAACAGTGACATTTCAGTTCCTCTCCTTGGTCCACTTTTCATCTTATTTTCACATACTTTTAAAATATATATATTATATATATATAAAAATCTTGTGTGCATACATACATAGGTGGGTATACACACCAATATATACATGCACACACACATATATATAAATAAATACAAAACACAATGTATAATATATAAATGTACCTAATCAAAGAGAATATCTAGCTGAACAGGAGGAAAAAATGATAAGAAATTCCCAAATCATATTTTATACTTCCACAATTCAATAACTCCCAAATGCACTTAATTTTTTAGTTTGGGTAACACTTGACCATATGTTTTTTTTTTTTGTTTGTTTTTTTATCTGGGAAAAAGGTATTTGATGGAACATCAAAAAAATCTGCAAGAACAGAATAAGCAGCAAATTCTTTTTTTTTTTCTTTTTTTTTTTTTTCCTCCTATTTTGGTATGTATTTTAATAGGTTTTTGTGGGGCTTTTTTTTCTTTCTTTTTCCATCCCAACAGTGGATGCAAGGCATACTAAATACATAATTACATGAGAGAGCCACCCAACTTCCAGAGGAGCCATTCCAGTGAATTGTGTAAATAATATGCCTTTAAAAACCCTAACATATGAATACAGATTTACCACTTATGGAACAGTTATATACCTGAGAGACAAGAATACCCATTAAAAAAAAAAAAAATCCTGCCTAATTATGAATTTGCCAAAGAGACCAGCAAGGCCCAGAGCAAATTAATACTTTCATAACTTTCTCCAGAAATTTTTTGTTTCATTTGAAAATAAGAAAAATGTTAAAAGTTGTGAGTCTTAATTAAGCCAAAAACAACAGCCAGAGAACTTAGTTAGAGCTTACACCTCCTTACATCCCACATCACAGTTCCCTGAAGTTATTTAGGGTTTTAAAACAAGATAATTATGATTTGCTCTGCCACTGACTTCTTGGCAATTCTGCCACAGTGAGAAGATTAAGTTATAAAATAAAAAGGGGTGTACAGTATACCTCTGAGTGTGACCGTGAGAAGGGTTTCTCAGGGCTCACCTAGCCTACAAACTGTCAGCTCTACCTGGCATATACTGCACCAGAATCACAAAGAGCAACAGGCAGTTGCTATCATAAAAATGTTCTTCACAATTTTCAGTTTCTATTATATTCAGACATTTTGGTCATGTTTCTACAAACATGTATCTGGACTATTAAAAGTGGTTTGTGTTCTCATTTTGCTATAATAGAAGTCATTGCATGGTCTTATTAAAAGACCTTTAAATATTTTTAAAAACTGCAAATAAACCAACCCAGAATCTCACATACAAAAGTAGATAACATGTTCCTTGGACATTGTAGGAACAGTCTTCAAACCAAGCTGGTGTCACAAATCAGAGGTTGTTACCTTCTAGCAATGTTTAAGTATAACATCGATATTCTCAACATCTGAAGGACCGAACTTCTTACCCTGGCACAGATCGCTGCATTCAGCACAGAGGCTTTCCCGTCCACACTATGGCTTGTGGGTTTAATAGGTTCTGCAAGCTCTGCTGTGCACAAGCAGCTCAAAGCACTGTAAATGATTCCTTCAGCCTCCCACTTTTCATGTAATTGCTCAGTCAATTTTCCTGAACATACACATTATGCAGACATTTCTTTAATCCTCTGGTAACTCCCTAGCTTACAGTAACTTTTAACAAGAGCCTAGCTCACTAACTACTTTTAAATGTCAAAGATAAGAGTGCCTATTTACATATATTCCATTTATCCAAATAATTTCTTACCCGAGCAGGATCCAGGAAGATCACATCACAGCTTTTAGATACATGTTTGTGAAGAAATGTGTTCCCCAGAGAGCGGTTACAGGCGTTGTTCAGCCTCTGGGATTCAAGATCAACAAAAATTACCCGTCCCAGAAAGGAGCCAACTTCCCATCTACAAGGTGTATGAGGATCCTCAGTTGCCAAGTGCTTGAGGGAGCTTGTGCAGATCATATCAGAACCAGATAATACTAATGTTTTCGTAACTATAGCTCTTCAATCACGAAGATGACAAATCCAAACCAGTGCACCTGCAGAGCTTCAGGATTCAGATGCCATACCGTTCTTTAGGAGTGTAACAAGTAGACACTTGTACATGCTGCTTCAGGCAACAAAGATGGTATTAATAAAAGCAAATCCTACTCAGACTGAGAGCAACCTCACTAAGGTCTATAGCACGAAACTATCTGAAGGCTTAAAATTGAGTTCTTGTAAATAAGAGCAAGAGCATTTCATAAGAAAACACAGTTGCTTCATCATGTCCAAGGCCTGATTTTGCAACAATCCCAATTTTTTTCATCTAGGAAAGTGCAGTTATAGTGGAAGCATCCTGTTTTTACCACAGTCCTGGTTTTATACTCCGTTTTCCAGCTGACTTGACTGTATTGCAGACCATTTATAGCTCAAATGCCTTGTTCAATATATACTGGCCTTTGCTGGCACCAATCTAGTTAAGGTAGCATCAAGAATTTCCTGTATAAAATGTATTTACAGGTTTAAAACTTGGCTCTAAAAATTCTGCTCCAAGAGACAGTGGGAGGCAGGACGGCTCAGAGGAGTGTGTTATATTACATATCTTACATGATACACACTTGCTCACAATAGTATATGAAGAGAAGGGATTACAAGTCACCTAAAAATGATACTTTTAATTTCCCCATTAGTGTAATCAAAGTAATGTTTTATGTTTCACCTAATTAAGAGTTTAATATGCACAATTCTATACTTTGTTAATTTGTTCACAAATACGATCAATAGGCATGACATATTCCAATTCCTATATTATTTGGAAGCCTTTTTAAACCACACACTCCTGCCTTAGAAGTCAACTCTAGCTTGTCTTCAAAAGAGTCAGCATCTAGGAGATGGGATGTTACAGACTGCTAGAAACACAACACTGCCGTTCAAAGAAAGGCTTAAGAGAAGATCAAGGCCGAATAAAATAACTGCAGGTGTTTGGCTTTTTCTTACAAAACAGCAAGAGTAAAGAGAGCTTTACAGCTTACTTAAAATCCTATTCTTGAAAGTAACATGTATTTCTGGTCATTGGTATTGTATTTCTTCTAGCCCACACACAAACACAACACAACTCTCCACTGCCGCACAGCAACGTTAAATATAAAAACCCACCATTAAAGGGCAGGGGGTAATGGCATTAGTGTGGGCGACCCATGCTCAGGTAGTGTTCAACTATTATCTCCAGTTTAAGTAGGCTGAAAATATGCAAATCCAACCAGCACTGTTTTTAGATAAAATTGTCAGTTTTATGGATATTTATAGTATGTGTCCACTCTTGCAGAACTCCATCTTCCTCCATCTCATTTGTAATATAAACTGCTTTTAGCCCACATTAATACAATGTGTTACCGAGATTCTTCTCTCATTCCGTATAAAACAGGCAGCAGATCAACACTCAGCTACACTGAGAAAAAAAAAAATCATTACTTCTGTTTCTGATTCTGTTAAACACGTACACATAGACACAAGGAGGAATAAACTTGATGCACAGATACTAGTCCATCTAGATCCATATTCACATTACTGCTTTTATTTAAAAGTGTCTTTCTTTCCAACATACTGTTTTAAGAATTTTACAAGTAAGGCCTTTGGATGCCCTACACCAAATCCACCTGACCTCCTCCAGTTTTTTGTGGAGTGGTTTTTGTTTTTTTTGTTTTGTTTTGTTTTTTTTAACCTCTGCTTCTTACAAGAGCTCTTTCTTTTGAAAAAGTTTCCCCCCCTCACACATCAGCTCCCTTACCCACATACTTCCTGTGGTGAAATCACAGCACTGAAATTGGAGTAGCAGAGCTATTTCCATGACAGCATCTGCTGATGACAAGCTCAGGTTTATACCCTTTACCTTGAATCAAGGAGTAGTAAGGAGATTTAAGATAAACGCTTCAAAAACAATAACAGTAAATTAAAACCAAAAGGAAGCAGCGACACAAAAATATACAAATAAATGAACTTACTCTGATGCTTGCCTAATGTGAAAGTCTCCCTGTGAAAGGCACTGACTGAGCATTTTGGGTTTTTTTCCTCAGTATTTTTCAGAGGCAAAATGCTTACAGCTCACCTGCATCACAGCACTGGCAATACACTATAATAAGAACAGATGCAGGTCTGTCTGCCTCAGAGGTAAAAGGGAACAGAAAAACCACACAATCCTTTTCCTATTATTCTCCCAGCCCATCACATAAGAAAAGGAAACTGGTGCATGCCCCATATGTCAACAAACTTGAGCTCTGTCAGACATTAATTGCAGCGTTGAAAACCCTCTGAGACACCTTGCCTCCAGCTCAGCAAAGTTTAAATCAAGAAAACATCAGCTTCAACATCCCAACTGACCTTCACTAGCGCAAAGTACAAGAGGGAAAGTGATGGTCTCTCAGAGAGAAGCTCCAAACCGCATTACTTTGCGTGAGTGATGGGCTGCAAAGGCACAGCGGTTTGCAAATGTAATACGGGATTCAATCCCCATCATCTCATAAGCATTCAATTTCTTCTCCATTTCGCAGAAGTCAATGTGAGTCGACAGCAGCAAGGAACTTGCACATACAAGTTGCCACTTACTACTTGTAAGATATGGAAACAATCCTGGAGAAAACCAAATCTATCCTGTTAGCATCTCCAATGAAATCCGTTGCATTTTAAGGGTTTTTTTTAAGGTTGTTTTTAATTCTCTCCCACTCAGCCCAAGTGACTTGGCTCTTTGTTTCTGTTGGGCTCACAGTACTATATATCCTTTCACTACCACGTTTCATCATTTTCACAACTCTCGTTGCCAGGACAACAGGATGCAGCTTATCCATGCTGTTTTCATATTTCCAGTTTCTGTTGCCATAACAACACAATCATTCTGGCTTTCTACAAAACCAGCAACTTTAAGCTATACCTTCTCAAGGACACTGGACTCTCTCATGGAAAACACACGTATGATGAAGAGATTTATATAGGCAATTTGTAAATTAAGTTTTTTTTTTTTTTTCCTGAAGAGGGATTTTTCACTCACAAAAGTGAAAAGCTGACAGCAATTGCTAGAGGCAGACTGCTGAGACATCTAAAGCCTGGCCTTTAATAACAGCCAGAGTAATATAGCACTAGGCCACTTCTGAGTGGGGAGTCCCCACAGTGTCAGATCGTGTCAAGCTGCACAATTGTTATGTGATGTGAGTAAGTGTCCATACTTGTTTCACCCAGTCACATCTGAATTGGACTCTAGATGCAATTCTCATGTGCTTTAACCCATTGGCCTCCCCATTATTACCAGCACCACCACCATGCAGCTTTACGTTTGAAGGTCCATTTTAATTCCGTAATTTGAGCTGTTGTTGCAGATTTCTTTTCAGACTCTGCCCTTTTTCCCCTTTCAGGTGACTGTGTTCTGAACTTGTATGTACAGAAAGTGCACATTCATAAGACTTGTGAGAAAATGTTACACAAACACAGCATGCATAAACACAAAACAGTGATGGCTATGAAGGGTATCAGCTAACATGGCACCATAACTTCATTACACCCTCATTTATGCACTTCACTAATGAGACAAGCACAGGTGTCCAACACAGTCCCTCACATGAGATGAATAACAATAATACAGTCCAACCTGCTTTAGCCATGCTTGGTATCCAGAAGATATAAGTTGGAATCCATCTTTTGGCATGTGTATTCGGGGCTAGGAGAGAATAGACATAAAGAGAGACCTCCTTTTACACTGGGACCTAGCTAACCTAAATAATCCTAGATTTCAGATTACTTTAAAAAATGCAGATGTCTTAAGCCACATATGAAGGTTCAGCCCCCAAATAAGTTATTGCTTAATTACTACTCTAGTATCAGTTGTTTTAAGAACACTTTTCCTAATAAAACCATTTTTACATTTTCTACCATTTTACATATCAACTCAATATACAGATACTTCTTTAAAATTCTCACACAAATGCACTTAGATGAACACTGCCCCTGTGGTGGATGCAGCAGCAGAAACTAATGCTCATTAATGCTTTTGCCAGAATGTAAAGCTAAATGGTGTCAAAGCAGCAGCAGCCAAGCTATGACAGTGTTTTTATAGTCACTATCTCCAACATGGCTGTACCAGACACTGGGCAATGTGTAAAGATTAAGGAAAATCCCCAAAGAGGGGCAGTCTCAACAAGGGGGTAATCAGAAACTGCACTCACACAGTCATAAATTATGCCTTAAAGTGACAGACAAGTGCAACCTCCACCCATTTGTTTCCCCTCCTTTTGCAGGCTGAAGAAAAGGCAAGACACCCAACTGCACTGGTAGCACAAGACATAACTTAGGGCTTTAAAAAAAAAAAAAAAAAAAAAAAAAAGTAACATTTCTGTTACTTGTTAAATCCATTTGCAGTTCAAAGATACTCTCACAATTAAGTGGATTCAACTGCACCCCTCCTTCATCCCCCCAAAATTTTTAGATACTAAAATCACAACTAAGCAACATGACTATATAGACACCGTCAGACATCAAGACCAGAGTCCTTTCTTACTGCAGGCAACAACTCTGCAATCCCTTTATTAATTCACTGTACTCCCCCTCCAAACCAGCAGATGCATACCCCTACCATTCCTTTTTGGAAACCTCTTAAGTTTTCAGACTAAATCTAGTCAAGTTTATTCCCATTTGTTCTTGTGTCAATACAGTATTTAGTTTGTACAAACTGTGTCTACTTTGGCACTTGTAACACTGTATAAAATACAATCGGATTGAGCAGAAAATTGTATCACTGTTGAATGAACAACCTTCACAGCTATGGTGGGGAGATAGCCAAGTCTCATTTTTACTTTAAATTCCAAGAACTATAACATACTAAAATCTTGCCTCTAAAAAGCACACCTACAGTATTTCATAATAGACTTAAAATACCAGTTATTTTTGCTCTTCTATGGTTTAAATTGAAATCCATCTAAATCTTTCAAAGCAGTAGCAAGATTATGCCCTAACATCCTGGCCAGTAATTCCAGTTAAACATGAATTTTAAAAACCACCATCATACTGATAAATTAAATTCAAGTATATCCGGTTACTGCTTTCACCCACTGAGGCTGGACTTGCAATGTTTAACACATTAACAAACTATGTTTTAGGGGACTCATTACACTACTAGAAGCATCACACTCCCGAGACTTAATCCTTAGTTTAGCACTAACTTCATGGGTGGTTAGTCTCTCTACTACTGTAAAACAAGGACAACACTTATTTAACTGACCTCACAGGATTGCCGAGAGAAATCCCTGACATTTCTACACGTTTTGAAATGGAAGAATCTTATGAAGCACTATATATCTAGCAAAAACATTGTAGAAATCTGTATTTTACACTTGATTCAAGTGCTTCTGGTGCTTTTTTGAAGTAGCACAGCATGGTACACCTACCAAGAAAGAAATATAAACGAAGTCCTCGTAAACAAGCAGAAATAATGACCTTACGGTTAAATCAATGTCAGAAGTAAAGAGACCTGAACACCAGTCTCCGATTTGCCCAGGTACGCACAACAAATCTGTGAAAAATGACTTAACTTCCCTCTCCATTTTGGTCACCTAACCTACATATTAAAGGATAACAGGACTCTTAGGACCAGCAGGCTGCTTAGCATTTGCAAAGCCCAGTATGGAGTAGTTGAGTAACTGATTTAAGAGACTGATTTATACCATTTAACTTGAAGACCTTGGCCTTGCAAACACGTAAATATATTCACAAAACTACTGCCATCAACAGGGTTGCTCTCAGGCAGAAGCGTCTCCAATAACAAAGACAAAAATGTGTTTTATTTAGACAACTCTTACTAAGATCTTTGCAACTTCAAAATAAAGTTGCTTGAATATTAGCATTAAAAGTAACGAGGACTTTCAGCAGGTTAACAGTTACTGCAAACTATTTTTCATTATCCACAAGTTACAAAAGGGACAAATTCAGACACCATCACCCATTCCTCAGCACCATGCAAAAATCACCTCAGACAGGTACATCTCCTCTGCTAAGCCTATCCTCATCTAAAAGGAAAATAAATCATATAGAAGAGAAGCAAATCTCATCAGCATAAACTATATTATTACCCGCATGCTGCTGCTTAGGACATTAAAGCAGGATCTGTGCATTAGTGAGCCTTTAGGACCACAAGCTCCATCGACTTCAAATGCAAGCACCAACAGAAAAGTATAACTTAATGAAAACCTCTGAACTCTGACTCAAGAGCATTTAATTCATATGGATTCACTATCGGTTAAACTTGATCTTGCAACTAATTTCCTAAATTTTGGATTTGCTTGGTTCTCCCTATGAATGCCTCCTTCCGCACAGACAAGCGATTAGATAAGGACATCAGGTTAAACTTTTACAAATTTTGGTGTCTCAACAGCAGCAGACGTGTAACTGCAGGTGACTGAAGAGAAACTCATATGTGCTTGACAAAAAAAACACATACACACAAATAAAATTAACACCCATCCCCCCCACACACAGCTTTTAAAGATATTCGACAGAGACATTTATCTTGTTTGGAAGTAGTACTATTTTGTCAATCAACATGCAAATCATTCATGATTATGATCCATTTGAGGCAACTCCATCAACAATACAATTAATTGCCCAGCAAGATCTACTCATTTTTTTTGTATTTTCATGAACACACACTGTTTATGCTCATGGTTGCAATAGCATCCATAAGAGTAATATTTTCTCTTAACATCTGCTTCAGCATTTTACATTATTAGGAGCTAGACTGCTAGGGTAATTTTCCTCTTTTTTTCAATAACCAGCACTGTACTTGCCTTTCTCAAAAGGTAACTTGGAAAGTGCTCTAACTGCCAACTTCTATCATGCCATTTTGTGGTTATTTCCCAGCCTAATCTATGTGACTAATTTGTAATACCACCCTACTTCCTTTTCCAAGTCATTCAAGTTTATTATTGAGAACTTGCTTTAAAAAGGAGTCTTCCATCACCATAAAAGATTTATTCCATAACCAGAGATTTACTTGTAGTTCTGCAATGTAATTTTACCCTGTATGAAATACGTACTTTCTCTTCAGTATTTCTTTATGCCCATAGAACTTATACCACTATCTAAATACTAAGATTGTAATTGTTTATAACCCCATGGGCCAGAATAACTATTTTGATTGCCTTTTCTTTCTCCCTCTGCAACCCTCAACTGTTTTTTTAAGCAATCTACTCTTCCATTTTTAAGCCATTTGATTTGTGCAGTCCATAGCAAGACCCACAATAATACAGTGATTTCTGAGAACAAGTCAGTCATTTAAAATTCAGTGGTACCCTCACTCCTTCCCTACAAAAGGCTGATTTTTTAGAGGACATTTAATTACAGGCCTGAGTTCCTATTTTCTAAGCCTAAACACAACCCCTGAAGGCTTACAATATTTGAGTCACAGCTGGAGCTGTGGTTACTATACAGTTTAAATATCAGCCTCTTTACTGTGCAATTTGTTTTGAAAATCAAATCAGACGCCGTGTCATAAACAAGTGCTAATTAAGTAGTGAGCGGAAATTGGGCTTTTTTGTGCAAGAAGGGTTCTTAAATATCTGCATCTCCACTTCCACAAGAAAGGATAAATGTCAGAGCAGCATAATTGTATCGTGAAACCTACTATGGTACTTGCAAGGCAGTACTGCTGCTTCTCTATTTTATCAGCTTTCATGTAAGAAGCAAAAAAAAAATGGGAGGAAAAATGAGACCCATATGAAATATATATGTACTAAGGATTTTATGAATCATCATATAAACCATAATGCTTCCTCTTCCCTTGGAGAGGACATTCACCCTGGGTTTCCATCACTTACCATTCACACATGCAAGCTAAAGCCGTTTCTCTCTGTCACTACAAAGCAACTGTGGAGCTACTTATATTTTCATTCCTTTCAAGTTATACTCTACACATGAGTATTTATTTGAAGATAACATTGCATTCATTAGATACAACCTTATTTGATAAATATCAAGACTAGGAAAATGCATTTTAATACACTGAAGATTACCTCTGAGTTACAATATTCACAATGCCATTAACTAACAGGCTCTCAGCTACAAAGGCAGAATTAGATCTGTCAGCTCCTGACATGAGAGGACACAGCCAGCTGCACTGAGGATCGTCCAGTTGAGATGGCTTCCATAGCAAAGGGAAATATCCCCTGTGGCCTAGAACTTGTTAATGAGTTTGTATGCATTACAGTGATAAATTGAATTCCTGCTACAGAACATACAACTTCAAGACCCAAACAGATCCGTATTCTACTGTTCAAAGAAGTATTCAAAATAAGGCACAGGTAGATCCATGACCTCAACAAAAGCACACACAGGATTTCAAAATCTTTATTATTAGGAAAAAGAAGCGTGAGCTTTCTGATACCAAAAGCATTAGCTGTCAATATTTAAGTGCACCATTTGTTAGATTTTTGGAGAAGAAAAACAATGAATTCATTGACTACAAGATGGCAAAATTCGGTACAAACTCCTTCAGAGGGATTTAGCACTCTCAAACAGTAGGCTTTGATTCTGCTTGGAAACTTATTGAATATACCATACCAAATAACAAATTTTGATATTTATGTGAACATAGCTACTCTAGTTCTTCAGCGAGTTAATCCAGAGTATGCTCAACAAGATTTGTTCAAAATTAACTCTCACTGGAGAATGTGTATTTATATTCCCTGACAGATAAAAAGATACAAGCTTTCACACCCTACAAAAAGAGCAGCTATCAGGAAAACTACTTTAGTAATAAGAAACACCTGGATACCTTCTTAGGCTTACAGGAATACTAAGCTACAGCATTCAAAACCAAATTGAGAGCTGTGACAACACTCTATTAATCTTAGAACAAAGTAACAGCAGTTCTGAGGACATGCTTACTATTACAGCGTAAAGAGATCCTCTTTGTGTCCACGAGTAAAAGCATTCTCTATTTCACAGCCACCTTGCTTTTTAAATCTGAAATTCAAGTCTATATTCAACTTCCTTCAGGACTGCAAGATCTACAGCAAAGAAAAGCTACATTTCTCATGCTACTGTCTGAACTTCTAACAGGCAAGTATCCAACAAGAACAGTAGTATACGCAGTGCAAGCCTTATGCATAAAATCATAGCTAGACATTTATCTAGATATTAGCAAAATAAAGCTGATCATATTTTTGAAAATATCATCTCTCATATAAGTCCATACAAAAGCCAGAAAACTCATCCTGGATACTAATTTTTCACTGAGACTCAGAGCACTGGGAGTAGAACATTCTGTGCTTAAAAAAAAAAAAAAAAAAAAAAAAAAAAAATGAAGCCAAGGTGAACAAAATTAAGATGACTGCAAAACCATGATCATCTTAACCAGCAGAAGAATCTCTAGTGGTAACTTTCACTTTCCTGATCTCCTGATAAATTTCAGGTAGGAGGAAAAAAAGACATGCAGAAGAGATGAAAACACAGGTTAGAGATCTGTGCCAACTATCCTGAAAGTCAACTTAAAATCCATGCATTAAAGTAAGCAAGTTCGTAAGAGGAATACCACGTTTTCTAAAGAAATGGAAATGCTTCCAAGGTGAGACTCCAGCAGTCAACCATGACTTCTGGTCTTAAGCCAGTGAGCTCTCATGCTCTGAATATACAGCACTCAATCCAAAAATTTTCCTCTGTTCAATAAAGCAGCTAAACAGGAGTTGGGGGAGAAGACTTCCTTCTTGCAGGAATAGCCATTTTATCCCAATTCACCTCCCTCAAAGCACTGTACAATATTTACAGTGTGCAATATATTCACTCAGTGCAACAATCTACTCAAGAAAGCCTGGAATCCATAGATAATTGCCCCAAGTACTTACCCACATTTATAAAATTTCCTTTGCTGATCTAAATGCCCTGTACCGAATTAAGCTCTATGACAGTTCTTCACTCTACAAAAGTAAATGCTCCTTTGCTTAGCCTGACTACAGGAAATTGCTCCTTAAAAACAGGAAAACCAAAGAAGTTGTACCATCTTGCTGGAAGGATTATGGCATAAGAACGAAGCAGGGACAACAGAAGTAACTGAAGCTACGTAATGGGTAGTCTGACAGTACACCGAACACATGTGCCAAACACATACCCACAAGAAGAGTAGACAGGAGGAGTCTAAAATGTTGCAGAAGCGATTGGCCATCCCATCAAAGAAACCAGCATGTCCTATATCTCAGGTAACCTACTGATTACCTACTAACTACTATTACTATTACTGATATCTGTTGTAAAAATGAAATAGTCACCATGGGAGACCTAAGTAAATCTTCTCCCAATTTAGAATAAATTAGAATTAGTGCTAGACTAACCCAATCTTCTTCTCTAAGAAGATCACTGAAGTCCAGACAAATTAGTAGTAGTTAAGCATTTGATAAATGACATGTAGGAAGTTACTAGTCAAAATGGAGAGGATTAGGATTAATACTGAAGCTGTAAGGAGGATAAGAAACTAAAAAGGGTAGAGGATCACAAGTTATTCTGAAGAGCGAATCATCAAGCTTTGAAGAGATAGATCCTTTTTGAAATCCATTATTAATTTTGAAATTAACAATATTCTCATTAACAGCTACAAAACAAAAGTTACCAACGTGCTAATGAAATTTGCCAAAGAAAGTTAAGAATTGCCATAAACATATAGGAGGACACAGTATCTTGAAGATTCTAGTAATAGAATCAAAACACTATGTCCAAAAAATAAAAAGTAACATTATTTTTGTTATAAATCACAGACTCGGCAGCTGAGGAGACTGACACAGGGAACGTTATTTGCTAGGTTATGATGGTTCCCCAATAAGATGCAGCCACGAGAGGAAGTCAAATCCTACTCTGGAATGTATCAAGTGAAATACTCCCAGTAGAGAGAGATCATCATTAACACCTTTGTACAAGGAATCAATACAACTTTATCTGATATAATTTGTGTAGTTACTGTCACTCATGGTCAAGGTAGATTAATAAAATTCTGCAGCTGTTCAAAAAGATCTATTAGTATAATTAAAAATTATGGGAAACCCTCTATTGTGAGGAAAAGAAAAAGAAAAAAAATGCCAAACTTGTTTAGCCTCACAGGATTCAGCTGAGTGGGCTATGACTGCTTACCACAAATATATCTTGGGGATGGACGCAGGGGAACAACAGAGCTGTTTAAACTCAAGGACAACATTGGCACAAAAGAAATAGGAATAAGTTGGTAAGCTGGAAATATGAAGAGGATTTTAGCTATCAAAGAAATGAAATTTGGAGTAGACTTAAAACAGGCTAGCAAAGAAAATCATCCTCACTTCTAAGAACTGATTTGAATAGCTTGCAAAATAGACTATGGAGTATAGGGGACAAGAACCAATGTCCCGCGAGACTGGTTTCAATGACACATAGAGACCCTTCCTCTCACTGAAGGGTTCTGTACCATTTTGTCTCTTCACACATTTTTATTTTATGGCCAATAAGATATGCATATATATGAATATCTTCTTGCCAGTAGAAAACACATTTATATTTTTTATATATAAGCAACAGCTGTGACAAGAGCAGCACTCTGCACTGAAGCCATCCAAGTCAAAAGGTAAAAAAGGAAAAATAGTTATAAAAAATAAACAGAGATTTTTGTACTTTCAAATCTATTAGCAATGGAAAGCACCTTCTGTCATAGTTGAAGATGATCTTAGCATTATTAAGTCTGGAGTTCTTCAAAAAACTTCAGAGGCTTCCAAGAAATCTCCTACAACAAGACTGACCCATGGTTCCTTGAGACTACATCAACTTCTCATTGTTCTAATTTGCAAGAGATGAATGACAGCTGGCTGCATTTCCCAATTCTGTTGAGGGTTTTGGCACATAAGAAGTAAGGGCATTGAGCAGATCCAGTGAACAACCTCTCTGGACAATCACCAGCATTCTCCTACGAGAGGAAATTTGAGGCCAACTGTTCATAAACTCGAAGTAAGTCCCACATAAACACTGTTCCATTCTGTATTACTCTCAATAAAATACACATTATGCATGTGGGGAGGGAGAGTGACCAAACTGTATGATGGACTTTCCCTCATGCTGGACCTTTTTTCTCTGAAACAACTAGAGACAGTTTGGGCTGCTAAATGGTCAAGTCTCTAAACTTCAAAAGACTGCAATCTGACTAGAAAGGTAAGTCAAGACCTGCTTGAATCCTAGAAAAGATAGTCATCACTTCTCCCTGAGTATTTAATCCCCCATGCGGTATTTGAAAGGCTTCACAATCTGCAACAACTACTTTGTCCTGAGCTGAAGGCATCAGGAAATAGGACTCCTAAAAGCGAACTGAGGGAATCCACATATGGGCACAAAGCCAGCTGACAGGAAAACCACACCAGAGTTCTGGACTGCCTGGTGTCTCTCAAATTCCTTTTTCTCTTTAGATCTGTTCTGCTTCAGGTGCTCCTGAAAAGATGAGGTGTCTAGACTACAATTAGAAGCACACTTATCAGCTCACTAACATACAGTTGGGATTATTAACATCATTCTTTCAAAGCATGGCACCTTCCTCCTTTCTTATCATGGGATGAAGGAAATGAAGCAAACACAAAGGCTGTTTTTGCTAGTCCAAACTGGTTAATGAGGTGGACTCTATCAAGAGGTTGCAAGGCTCCTGCTCACAGACTACAAACATTTCTGTCCTTCCCTCACAAAGAATGGAGGTAAAGGACCACTCTCCAAGTTTTCCCATTCTTCTGGCATCTCTCCTTCCTGCTGCTCTCAAAGATGAATATGTAGATCCTGTTCCAGAAGTGGGGGGGGGGGGAATAAATCAGATGTTTTTCAATTCTTAGTGCAGAGGAGGACTAGAAGCAGCTACAGTGTGCAAGTTTATGATCAATCCTTTGTTTCTGAGCAAAATCACTACAGAAAAGTAAAATAATTTAGATCTGAAAGTCTTCATTGTAGCTTGCCATACCTTCTGCAATCATGACTAACAGATTCAGCTACATACATATAGCTTCAAGCAGACTGAGTACCCTTGGTTAATGGAACCAAGGAACTTAAAATTAAAGAATTTTAATGCAGTTTTTAGAAATACTCGTCATTCTTTCATCATTTCCACTTAGTGGAAATCATCCCTCTCAGTAGGGGATGATATTTTAATGATGTAACATTGTGCTTCCCAAAAGACAAGCCTCATGAGGCAGATTAAAACTAAGAATATTCAGATCCCATTAAAAACAGACATTTTCAAGTCATTTTTAAAATTAATTTTGTTTAATGATAAAATGTGTTATCATAACAGGTGGTTAGCCAATTGTTAAATTAACCAAAACATGGTTAGAAGGACAAGGCTTTTCTATTCTTCTACTATTGGATTACCACACGAGAGTACACAAATCACTCCAGTTCATGACCCTACGCAAATTTCTGAGCTTCAGCTGCCTCTTCTGCAAATCAGGGGCAATATTTTTCCACCACTAGGGTTCCTCAAAAACCTCAGATAAAGAGACTTTAGAAATACTATTGTTTAATAAGCAGGTCATATTTAATAACTCTCAAGTTGTCTAATTCTTAAATATTTCTGAGGGACCACGGAATTTTTCAGCACTAACTGGCATCACATAAAGAGAGCAGCTTCATGTTTGATTGCTTATTTATTATATTTTAAACGCTTATTATTGAGCTGCAGCCACTGGACTTCCTTAAGCTAGAAGTCATTTTCTTTTACATCGGTTTCTTCAGCTAAACAAATACTGCATTCTGCCTTGCATAAGCACTTAAAATATATAAATAATATGCCTGTAGAGCATCTCCTGAATTGTAGGAAAAACAAAATGAGTAAGACTGAAGAAAATACAAAGCGTTAGAAACACGAGGAAGTTCACCACTCAGACTGGTTAAATGTTGTGCCCCTTCCCTCAGTTCTTAATGAAAGTTCATAATTTCAAGTAATATATGATTTTTCTTGTAATATAAGTATTTGGCATTAACAAGCTTTATGATATAAGCAAACTACCAGCATAGTAATATCTAAGAAAAAGAAAAGAGTGGATGAACACATCCAGCTGACATTCGTAGCTCAGGAAATACTATAAAAACATTTAAAGCGGGGGTCAGAAGGTATGAAGTGCTTTTTAAATCAGACTGGATCACAAAGCTTCTTCTGCCATTTAGTTTCAAGTCTCAGATCGCTCTTTTGGCTAGCTCAGTAACTGCTCTCACTAAAAATAAACAGGAAAACAATGTAGCTTTATTTTTTCATTTCACTTACTGTCCAGAGATCAGAGCTTAGAAGGCCACCAGAAATGCTCTGAAGACCACTGTTTCAGTCTTTTCTTCATTAGGTACCTCTTAAAGAAGCAATCTCTAAACATTGCACATTCTCAATCAACTCTCTAGATATAATAAAGCACTACAGAAAAATTTTCTTTTCCTTTGAAATCTTTATTACCTTCGATTACCACTATGGAATACTGAAAATGTTGAGGTCACTGTGCATATCGTCAATCTTGTAAAAAATTATTTGGAAAAACCTTTGCCTAACCAAATGTTGTGGTTAGAACAGTCTGCTTTATCTTACTAATGAGAACTATAATTTAGTACCAAATACTCGTGAGGAATTATAGCTCTGCTGACTGGCAAATAATTTGCCAAGGCAGATTAGTTTAGTTGCATAAAATAAATATCCACCTGCACATACTAGCACTAATCAGGGCGTGAAATTAAACTTTTTATTCAGTGGGAAATAACTGCTGCAAGGCGGCGATTTAGTCTGGGAATCAAATATTAAGGTCAGCTTACTCTCTCTGATGTTTATAGTATATACAACAGTGGTGAGAATATGGTGCAACAAATTCTGCTTTTTAAGTCTATGAAGCTAAATACTCCAGTGATGCGATAGTAAATTTGCCATTTGCTTTTCTAATTGCATACATTTAATGGAACATTACCAAAAAAGCAAGGGTGAAGTTACTAAACTACCTAAGGAGGCCTGCAACAACTAAAAAACAATAATAATAAAAAAAATCAAAGAAATATATTTGGGGAGAAAATAAATCAACTTTTTTTCCAGACATACTAATTCCAGAAAAATTCTCAAACTAAGAGGATGTTACTTCAGTACTATTAGAGAGAATGACATGTTTAATATTTAAAAGTAGGATTTGCAACCATATTTAACAGGCAAGTCTATGCTACCCCAGCTGTTTTACAAAATTATGCTCATTACTTCCATGCTTTCTCTGCTTTAGATACCCTTTGCCAAAATGACCACAACACAAATACGCTGTAAGGAAGACTATAAGGTTCTTGAAGCAGAGTTTTACAGCAACAGTTACTAAACTCTAGATCTTTAAAAGTCAACCTCACTGACACTGTAAATTATACAAGTTCAGTGCAAACAGAATCTCTGCAGTATAAACTTTTGCCTATCTGTCCCCTTTCCATCAGAAGAAGGGGGAAAAAAATAAAAATAAAAGAATCAGAGATTCAGCCCTTCAGCCTCCAACTATGACTATTTCTTGCTATATTACCTGACAGTTATGTGGAAGTTATTGCAAACATGAGAATATCAGTTAAGGAACTTCAGGGCTCTCTCTTGCTTAAAGAAAAAAAAAAAAGAAAGAAAGAGAGAAAAAAAGAAAATGCACCTTTAAAAAGTGCTTTTGTTCTCTGTGAAACTGGAAGGCCATCAGCACCTCCTAGAATCACTTTTCTCCAGAAAAAGAAAGCATTAATTTGGGAGTAAAGTGGAAAAAGACACTCAGCAAGAATGTTAAAGTCAACATCATCTTATTCACAACCCAGGGAAGAAAATGAAGTACTGTCAATTGGTTCATTCAAAAAAAACCAAAAACAAAACAAAAAAAAAACAAAAACTAAAAAAAAAAAAAAACTAAAAAAAAAAAAACACTTAGAAACAGAAAGTGAAACTTCAGTATACATCAAGTTATTGCCTGCCCAACCATCCTACCTAGGATTCAAACCGGTCAGGTACAAATCTGAGCACTGCTAATTTAATACAACAGAAGTTGTCACTAGTCCATTCAAGAAAACAGATGTTGCTTCACAGAGCTTTGATATTTTTCTTAAATACCTTTCAAAACGAGGAACAAAAAATATGAACTCTTATAAAAGGGCTTTATTGTATTTTTATAGCATATTACATACCTTGTAACAATCATTTTGTTAAGTGTGAATGTCAGTTTTATTTTCTGTCCCTTTTTTCCTGGCTATTTACAAGCTTTGTAAGAATCATTCTTTAATTAAGTCTAAACATAGTTTTATATAAATGGATTCCTGGAATTAAAAACGTTCAGACTTAAGAAATGATTGTTACGGAGACTGTAACAGGCCGTAAAAAAAGAATGCCACTTTAAACAAAGATTTCTCATTTTAATTAAAAAGATAATCATCAGAACATTCGTACACTTAACGGAACCATTTGGAGCTACTTCTACTAGTCTACACAGGCATATGTAGTTTAGTTTATATGACATTTAATCAAAGTCTCAGTTGAGCCTATTGCACTCATGCTTTAAATACTGTATCCACATTTTTAAACAGTTTATTCAAATATGGAAGTTACTTATTGTGCGCCTCATCCCTGGTACTTTTGTAAATTGTTATGACAACAGAAATGCCATATTCTTGAAAGAATAAAAACAGCTCTCAGACAGGGCTTAAAAAAAACAACAAAAAACAAAAAAACTAATGAGCGTATTTGTTTCTCCTTTTAGCTTGTGCATCAGTCTTTTAAAAACTATACTTTATGAAGAGTGTAATTTTATCCGCAGCATTTTAGAAACATAAAAAGGGGGCAAGATGAACTTGCATAGATTCCACCCCAGCGAAATCCTTGGTATAGTTGCAGAGCACTAGAATATATACTTCACAATACCATATTCTAAGTCTATAAACAGGCTTTCATTCAAAATAAACTTTGCAAGATGACCTATAGACTAAATGATTGAAAGCACTCGTGCACCAGTAAGTACAGTCATCATCAGTGAGAAGCTGCTTAGTATTGCACTATACCAATACACAGCAGTTTAATATTAGAAGTAAACTTTAGACCTTCTTGAAATGTAGAGGTGACTTGAATAGGCAAGTACAGTTAAATAAATTACTTAAATCTGAAAGTATTAGGTTATACGTATTGCATCTAAATACGGGTAGCTACAGAAACTGAGAGTGGATACTAGCTAATGTAGTATCGTTTCACTGGTAGGTAATCCAGCCAATACCAGCCAGGAAGAACAAAACTTCTTTCCTCCTACGAAAAAGTTACATATACATGAGCATATGAAAAAGAACAGTTAAATTTGTCTTTGAAAGTGTCAGATACAGTCTTGATTCTGAAACACAAAATAAAACTGATTTTCTTAAAAGTATCTATTTCATCTATAAGATTAACACAGAATGAAATTTCAACATGACATTTTCTGTTAGTGTCAGACATTTAAAAAAAGATCAGGTTCATCTCACCTGATATCTTGTGATTCAAGAGAACAGCTCACAGTCACTACCAAAAATGATGTACAGATATTTTTAAGTGGGAAAAGTAATATTTTCCTAGAGGACAAAAATAGTACCACCTACCAGACTGCTTTCAATATGAAATGAAATTGAGCTGAAATCTGTATCAAAAACAAAACCATCCAAAGCTGGAGAGATAGCAAATCTCATTCCTACAAGGGATATTTGAATGTTAACTATGATGAAATATCTTGGCACTCGCGAAAGTCACAAAGAAAAAAAATCAATAATTAATAGCATAGCCTACTTCAACCCAAACTGTGACCCATCTAATAAGAAAATAATACATGAAGCGTATCACACACTTGGATGAACAGAATAATACATTGTGAATGATTCAGCATTAGTTGAGAGGATGCACTAGGCAATCTATGTAGATAATTGTATCAATACTATTAAAAAAGTCTTTAGGTATGCAGTAGTGTTAAGACAGACACAACAAGAGGCTTTCCAGCACAGCCAAGTTGATATGTACAATTAATACGATCTTACATATCGAAACAACCTACTTGTGTCACACCTCCACAAACTGCAAAGAGAGAAGACTGAAAGACATCACAACGTCCAATTAAAAACTTTACTTCATCAAAAATCACTAAAGTGAGAGTCACATACTGTATAAATGTGCGTGAAAGCAAAAGCTTAAAATGTGTTAAACAAAAAGCCTTTCTCACTCTGTCAACCTGTAATCAAAACAAAAATGCCTAAACAGTTGTGAAGGAAAAGAGGGAGGCTACATGTTCCATTGCTCTTTTTAGATGTGTTTTGCATATAAGGGATTTTTTTTTTTTTAATAAAACAATGAAGAACTTGGTCTAGCTTTTAGCTCTCAGTACACCCTGACCCTTGAGCATTCATTCCTCTATCTGGTGCTCTTAACAAATGCAGCTCCCATAAGCTGCTCTCTCTCACACTCAGGTGTCTCTCTCCAGTGCCGGGGAGTTTTACTGTTCGAGTGGAACACAGCCAGCTGCAAGATGGACAGGAATTCCCTCAGGTAGCCAGGCCCAATCTTACAGAGGATCTCAAGCGCCTGGAATAAGCCCTTGGATGGGAATCTTTGCACAGAGAACAGAAAAAAAGCAGCATATGAGACGTTGGCACAGTATGTTTACAGTGCTCTTTGGTGCAAGACAGAAACTTTTCAGGATATGAAACTCACTATCTATCCAGATGCAGGTTGTAACTACCAAGCTTAACCAAATGCAAGTGCAACAGGACCTGGGATACTCCTAGAGTCAATCATACAACAAAGACGGTAATTTGTAATTAATTGCTACCTTGCCCATTCAGGTATCCATAGCATTTTCCCACTTCATTGACCTGACTCTATAAATCTGACAAACTTTAAGAAAACTAGAAAAAGGGTCAAAAAGTCTCAAGAGAAACAAGTTCTGCAAGATTAAAAGCCAGAAGCCAAGCAAGTGTTTTGAACAGCAATTAAAAATTAGAATTTGCAACTAGTGTTTCATTTTGGGCATATGCTCTGAAGATTTAACAGAATTGCTTCTTCTTGATGAGCTTAGATTTAATTCTGTACCATGGAAAGTTCTAATCCAAAATAAACTTTTAGCAAGCATTGCCAGTCACTTAGAAAATATCCTTAGGGAAAGGACAGTTTGGGGCACCTAAAATTAACAGCCAGTTCAGTTGACACCGGTTTGTTTTCATTTCCAAATCTTACAGTTTCTAGCCAAAACATCCAGTCCCTTGTAATAATTCAATTATTACAATAAAAACCAATAACTGTTTTAGAAAAAAAAGAAAAAGAACGAAAGAAAAAGGATGAAATACAGAACGTTTTGACTTAAATGTATCATGCCTCAAACCTAGAGTTAGCTAGCCCTGTTTGAAGAGCATCTCGGATGCACACACCCCACGGGTATTTTCCATGCCAAAGGCCCACTCACAAACCTAGACAATACAAATGCTCTTTATGTTTGTTATCAGCGAAAGACAGCGGGAGATGGGGAAGGATTAAAGTAGCAATACAGACGGCTCCCGGGGCAGAGTGGGAGGAAAAAATAACACAGGAACCGCAGCGGCCTGGGGCACACTACAGAAGAGGCTCGAGTACGCGAATAAAAGGAGAAACCCAGTACATACGCGCAGCTCCCTCCCCTTCCCCGGCCCGGTTTGAACTTCTCCCGCTCCCAGTAGGCACCTGCAGCCCTCCCCCCCACACCCGGCCTGCGCACCCCGCACCAGCCCCCCGCACTTCACCCCCTCGCCCCAGCCGCCTCTCTCTGCTTCAGCCCAGTGCCAGGAAGCGCCCCCTTCCCCCCGCCCCCAGGGCCCGGCCCGGCTCGGCTCCCCCCCAGGGCCCTTCCCCTCCCCCCCCCGCCACCGCGCAGGTGCCCCCCCCAGCCGCCGCGGCCCCTCACCATGAACTTCAGGGCCTTCTCCTGCAGCACGGCCTCGGCCGGGTCCATAGTCTTGCGCCACCGCCGCCGGGACCGGGGCCGGGGCCGCCCCTTCCCTCAGTGCCAGGCCGCAGCCAGCGCAGACAGGAACCTGCGCTTCCCCGCGTCCCCCCCCCCTTCCCACCTTGCCCCGCTGCCGGCGCGGCGCATGCGCCGCCCGCGGGCCCACGGGAAATGGAGTCCCTGGCCGCCCTACCGGCAAGGGCCTGAACGCCGCAGGAAAACTACCATGCCCAAAAGGCATCGCGGCCAGGGGCACGCCGGGAGCCGGCTGGCGCATGCGCCACGCGCGTCGGCGGGGGCTGATGGGAGTTGTAGTAGGAAGGAGCTGTGGCGGGTGTAACTCGAGGGCAGAAGCGAGCGGGGGGAGGGGGCGAGAGAGGCCGCTTCCCCGGGGGGCCCTGGGGCCTTCCAGCCCCAAACCTCCCCCTCGGGGCCTCGACCCCGGTTCCCAACTCAGAGCCCCGCTCGGCTTCCAAATAGCATCTCTTGCACGTGGCTAATTGCCAGGGTGCCCCGGCACCTGAGTGCGCATACACGGCTGCTTACCCGCAATTTATGGTGCCGATAGAAGTTTCACTAATTGTTCCGTTTTGCTGCAGCTGTGCTCAGTGCCTGAGCACAACTGATTTTTAAGTCAATTATGGCTTGTTTTAATATGGCCCCAAATACCATCTAAAATCCATCCTACTCACCGCCATATATGGCGTATATCTACATAATTGGTACCAGAAATGTTTAGTGTCTTAGTTTGGGGTGAAAGCCGGGTCTAACAGGTAAGTGCTGCTTCTCGGCAGGGGACTTCGAAACTTGGAAACCTGCAACACTAGAATGGATCGAGTAGCCCTACGTCAGCCCTGTGAGGTACCTGCCTAAAAACTGCTGCAAAGACAGTTCCTCACGTAACCTACTGCAGTGCTGCACCACCCTTACACTTAGATATTTTTTTAATAACAAAGCTAAATCTATTTTCCCTGAAAATTACACCTATTTCTTCTTGCTGTATATAACAGGAAACAAGAGAAACAATTGACAACAGCCCTCTTACAACTGCACAGAGGCTGAAAGGTATTTACCACATCCTCGACATCCCTCTTTTCTCTGTTGTGCACTCGACAAGGCCAACTTACTCTTTGTCAGTCATGGCTTCAAATCCTCTCATTTCTGTTCGTTTTGTCTAACCTGTTCCCAGTTTGCCTGCGTTTTTTACAGTGTGCCTGAAAACTGAAGCCTCTACCCATGGAGCAGCAGAGAGCAACACCTGTACCTTTAATACTAATTAAAACATCCCAGTAAGTTTTACCTTTCTCTGTAACAAGCGCAGCACTGACTCCTACTTCATTTGTGTGCATAAAACACTTGTAGCCTTTTCCTTGTGCGCTTACGTATTTGACTCTGCATCTTAAGTGAGGTGCCTTCAATTTTTTCCTATTTAGAAGCCACAAACCGCAGCATTTGCTTGCCAATGTGCAACCTAAACTCATTTTCTTTGTTTCTGTTTGACCTAAAAAGTACAGCTTTATGTTGCAGGGATGATACTAGCATCTCCTGATAATAAGAGCCAGGACCCATCTACCATCTGTTGCCAATTCTTATGAAATGACAGCAAACCTTCCCAGATCTGGCATTTCCCATAACACTGCAGTGCTGACAAGTATGGGATCAGTGTAACAGTGCAGATGGAAATTCTTTCACAACAAGAAAGAATTTCTAGCCCTTATAACTGTGGGGAAAAAAGTAACTTAAAGTGACAGATTTCATCTATAAATAAATACATAATACTAAATGTTTTCCCCAAAGCATTTTGATTTAATATTTTTCATTATTCTGATGCACATACTTCTGAAGAGAGTATTTGATAAGAATAATGTTGCCAACTTTACCATATTTTTTTCTCAGAGCACCTGAAGTTACATCAGAGTATGCGGCTTCTCGCTGTTGCAGTTTATAGAGGGAAGTCTAGAAAGATGACCTGGCGCTCATCCTGTGGTCTAGAAATATGAAACAAACAGGGGACCCTCAAACTCACCTTATTTAAAAGGAACCTCAAGATTTCAAGGCCAGCTGCACAGATTTTGAGGCCTGATTGTTATTGTTGAGTGTCTGGGGCTGGCCGCACCAAACCATTATCACAACCTGAACTGAGGCCAAAAGCCGAGAGCTAAGGATGGCCTCAGGATGTTGTTGCACAGTATGAAATAAGGAGGCAGTCATTGTCTGCAAAACTCAGAGGCCAGTTTGCCATATTCTGTGCACCAGCCCTCACCCTTGTCTTCTTTAAACACCCCTTCATATCCCTATTTATGCAGGATAATCAGAGAGAAAAAGAAAAAAGAAGCAGAGAATATGTCCATTACTGAATTCCTTGCAAGGATGTGTGCCCTGGATGGCATATCATAACCCAATGGCAGGAGTGCGTCCTCCATCAAATTACCCAGCACAGGCGAGAGGGTAACGTGACCCCGTGCAGGGGCTGCGACTAGGTCCTTGCCTTTTCCTGTCTGGTCATGACACTAGGATTGGGAACATTCCCAGAGTGATGGCTCAAGAGAAGGAGACAGGGATAACCTTATGTCCTCCCTGTAAAGTCTCAGGACACAGAAATCTTCCAAAGACAGCTGCCATGTCACCAGGACATGGGCTTCTATTTCTGGACTGTCCCAGCCAAACTCTTGGTCATCATACTTTAAGCTCAAACTCTCTGTGGTAAAATGCCTGAAATGCTTGGCTGTAATAGGCTTGGGCATTTTCCAGACTGCTGACAGCACTAAAGATGCTTACCACAATTATATAAATAACAGTAATTACAACGAGTCCTGTAATTACAAAGGGACAGCTCTTGCAACTGCGCTGGAGGTGGCTGGGAGCTGCTGGAGCTTGGGACATGGCTGCTCACATCTCCTCCCTGCAGGCATGATGCAGTTGGCTGGGATGTAAATGGATCCTTTTTGTAGCAGCGTGAAGGGCTGAAGGGCTTTGATTGCCTGGTTTATTTGTCAATAATATTTGGTGCTAGCTTAATTGTAGGAAAATTGAAATATGTAATGTTTTAGCACTAGATACCACCATCCCAAAGCCCTTTAGGCTGATTGATCTATCTAGATTGTAATTTAGAGGGGTTAACTTTGCTGGGTCATGAAAAGCACAGACTTGCAGTGGAGCCAAAATGATAGCTGGTGTTTAGGTACTGGACTTGACCTTGGTGGAAGAAGAAAGGAACTTAATTATTCTCTTATATGACCATCAGGATCCCATGGTACAGGGTGATCGCAGAGGGGCAAGGGGACAGTCTCTGCCACAGTGTTACAATTTATGTGTGGGTTATAAGGCAGCGCGTAGCACAGAGAGACCGAGGAAGCAATGGGAGAGGCAGTGTTTGACCTGACAACACTCAGCGTGGAGCATAATGCCTTAACACTTGAACCTTGCCTGGATTTCCTGCATTTGCAGCCCAGCTTTGTAGCCCATTCCCACTGAGGGCTGCTCATTGCAAGCAGCTGGCCAGCTGTGTGCTCCACCAGCTTGCTGTGTCCGATGTGTCCCAGAGTAGGAGAACAGCCACGCTGCTGAGCTGTGACACCTACCGAAGGTCAAGGACCAAGAGCCCTGCTACAGCCCTGTGCAGTGGAGGCACCCTCATCACGCAGAAGTAGAGATGCTGGAGAGGTCTACAGCATGCAAGGTAAAGGGAAGCTACGCATCAAGTTCAGCAATTTCTTAACCAATTAAATAACATCTCAGTTGGATTGCAGGAACCAAGAGCCAGATGTGTGGTGAGTGCTGACTGTCTATGACCTAGCCAGCTGCCCTTACCTCCCATTCAAATAAGATCATATTCTTCCGTTTCTGCCCTAAACACCTCCTTTACAATGTCTGTTCCATGAAGCAAGCTGTATAGCGCACAGGGAGTTTCCAGATGAAGGATGCTACCTAACGGTAAAGATATTACTGTGATTATTTTTGCAATAGCATATTGCTCTGTGCATTCTAGACTCTGTGGACCACATCCACGCCTGGTGTAACGCCATGTTAATTTGCTGTGGCAATCATTAATTGGGTAAGGAACAGCTGGTGCTTTGCTTTAAGTGAAGCAGATTGGGTCAGTAAGTAACTGTTTGGTTAAATGATGTACAGCAGGTACAGCCCTGCCTCTTCAGCCCTCCAGAGTGGTTTCACTTCTTGTCCCAGTGACCCTTGGAGGAATCAGCAAGATTTGACCATGAAACATTAGGGAGCTTTAATCAGTGCAGTTCCTTTGGACATTATTACCTGAATTTTAATATTTTGAATAATAACGGATTATCTTAAATTAAATTTGTGGGCTTACCATCTGTGTGTGTTTGGCCTTGTTTTCCTCTGCTTTGGCAGTCTCTTGGCTTTTTTCCTTCCAAGTGGAAACAGAAGAGGAAAGGAAGAGAAAGGGGAGGAGACTATCAGTGTAGGAACCTTTTGCTATTCCCTTTGCCCTGCAAGATTTTTACAGCTGCGGGAGCCCTTAATGTGGGTTTGTTGTACAACGCCGAAAGTCCAGACAAAGCTCAGTGGAGTAAGAGCTCCTGAGTGAGTGAAGCAGCCAAGTGTGAGACAGGGATGCAGCACCCAGCACACGGTCAAGACCACAGAGTATGAAGTATATTCGCTCTGTGGCTGGACGGAACAGTACACATTGGGTGGTACTAACGAGAAGTGTGAAGACACTGACACAGGGAGGATACGTTAGATATCCAGGCATGGAGAGTGGCTGCTTTAGGCTGACTCAGTGCCTGGAGAGAGAAGCTGGTCCTCAGATGAGTCAGGATGTGGATTCATATTACAAGTTGAGCTGAATTCACCTCGTGCTGCTGCAAAGAGGCGATGCATCGCCTCTCCCACCTCTGCTGGGCCACCTGCTTCCAACCCACACCTCAAGCTAACTCTGATGCTCACTTGCCAGCATGGTAAGCTTTTTTAATCCACTACAGCGTGGCAGAAAAATAACAATCAAGGAATACAAACTAAATGCTTCTTTGCTGACAAGTCGAATTAGCTTTTCTTGTGATCAGACAAATGCTAGAGCTAGTGCAAGGGAGGCTGGGAATTGCACCTGGGGCTGGGGAGGATAGGATGGACTGGTCCCTTTCCGTGATGAGGAGCTGCTGATTCAGCAGCTACCAAGAGAATAACCTCATGTCTTCGCCCAGTCAGGGGCCTTTTGACCACCCTCGGGATAAGGGCTCTCCCCTGGTGCAGAGCACCATCACTGCTATCAGAGATGCTGGGTAGTCAAGGCAAAGAGCTGCGGGATGTCTCAGGAAAGCCAAAACCCCGGGATGCGGGGCTCCTTGCGGGAATCCTGGGCCCCCGCGCCGAGCCCCGGGCTGCCCCGCCAGGCTCTGCACGTACAGGGCTCTGTACAGAACCACGCGCAGCCCGCCTGGTCCCGGGCTCCGGCCCCCCACGCACAAAGCTCAGCGCCGCTTTACCTCCAAGCACGGCGGCTTTCGCTGGCTGAGGCGTGCGCGCGCCGCCGGGACCCATCCGTGCGGTTGCAGCACCGTCGGGCAGCCTGTCCTCGAAACGGCAGCAATGACGAATCCACCAGGCCTCTGGTGAAGGCGAGAGCCTCGGACGAGCATCACCGGGGGGCTCAGCGAGGCTATTTCAAATGGCGGGAAAGGGGGGAAGAAAGATTTCTTTTTATTAAGAGGAAAAACAAACCCAAACCACCCAGCCTGACTCAACAGAACAAAATCACCCCAACAAGTCCCTCGGAGTCAGAAAAACCTTTTAAAGCCTCATGAATATTTAGCTTGTCCTCATGTAAAATATATGACTTTGTGTAAGGATCAGGCAAAGGAGGTGCATGATTTTTTTCTGATTTATGGACCCAGCAACGGATTATTCATAGCAGAGCAGCTGTGTGGAAAGATTCATCCACTGCAAAATGTGATTGTACATCAGGCAGTGTGAGGGAACAGAGCTATGACTAATGGCTACTTTACATATAAATGAGAAGGTTTGCGCTAGGATCTGTAAAAAAAAAAAAAAAAAAAAAATACAATCGCTCAGCTGACGGGCCCGGCCTCTTTATCGCGGGCGCTGCGCAGGGGCTGGGGAGAGACAGGAACAAGCCTGCCCGAAGGCGCTGCCTTCCTTCGCATCCTCCAACACGCAATAAATAAGGCAAGAGCAGTCGAGGCTTCCGAGGGCCAAATTCGTTGCCGGTGTCGGTCCCCAGGCTGCAACGGCGGAAGGCAGAGGCGGCTTTCGCCGGCTCCCGGGCTCGGGTGCCCTTGGAAATCCCTTCTGGCCTCGCCGGGGCAGCGGCGGAAGGGCTGGGGCTCGCGCGAGCCCCGGCGGCCGCCGCGGCGCTGGCGTGGAGCCCCTTCGCTCCCCCGCCCCGCGGCGCTCCCTCCCCCTCGCTCGCTCCCGTATCCGAGACGGGTTGTCTAGACGTTGCGAATGCGGACAGATGTTGGGGCTGTAATTTATAACAATGGCCTCCAGAAGGCAATTCCAATTTGTTTCGCTAAAGCTTTAACTTACAGGCAGCAAGATCTCCTGTAAATACTCTTGACTTACATAGTAACTACATAAGAGAGTTTGCCTGGGCGAATGCCCACTTGCCACCGTGGTTATCGCTTTCCCCACTCCTCAGGGGGGCTGGGGAGGGCTGTTACGGCTCACAGGTCCGAAAAGCAACCGCCCTCCAACAAGGACCCAGCACCTGCGAGCCCAATCCACCACACTAGCGGTGTGGGCGCCAGTGACCACACGCTTGGTTCAGAGGTTCCTTCTCCATCGCGTATGGATACCTTGGGCTATTCTTGAGTTCTTATCAGCCAGGCCTGGGATAGCTTGTCATAAACACTGCAAATCCTTCTCGCCGCGTCAGACACATATCCCATATTCACTGCCTCCTGCTGCTCTAACCCTCCTGTAAAAAGTGACCGTGGTCTCAGCTTTGCAAACCTGGGCAGATACAACTGAAGGACATATCGACAGCAATGATCCTGTGTCCAGGAGAGAGGAGAAGAGGTCACCAGGGAGGAGCACAGGTACACCAAGTGGTTTACATCGTTCTGCTAATCAAGGCCTACCAGCTAGGGGCACATCTGACAAGGAAGAGGGTATTTCCCCAGCACTGTCAAAGGACCCACAGTTCCTCTGCTTGGTTTCAGCACAGCACTTGTATTTTTTGCAAGGTTGGAGAAGACAGCAGAAACCCTTGACAATGATTTGCTCATGCAGTCAGGTCCATGCAGAGGTTGTTCTTAAACCAAGCAAGGCAGACATTTTTCACAGTTTCTGAAGGACATGAGGCACTAAGGTACTCCGCAGTAACAATACTGGTACACAGGTGCTTGTGTATCAAGGGAGCTGTATTGAACTTCAGCCCCTGTAGCAACCTCCCATAAATTTGCAAAAGCTGGCACTGACGTGCAGCAGCCAGGCAGGCTCCAGAGATCCCACCCCATGGCAGATTCAGCCATGCTAAGTGCAGTGCGAACAGAGCAGATTGCTCTGCCCTGGAGAACTAGCAAATTCATGATTACTTCAGCCTACATAGACTTTCACATGTGCTAGCCTGTCTATCCTGTTGACCTCTGTGATCCGGATATCATACCGACATTAACCTGCAGAAAAGCTCTGTGCGGGCAAGATCACAGAAGAACAGACATAAGGTTATATCTTGTGTTCAGATGTGAAGGTCACATCTGGAGACTGGGGTCTCCACATAGCTGAAATCCCACCCTCAGGAGTCCCAGCACATGGCTCCAGCAACAACAACAAAAAAGAACATTTAGACACACACGCACATGTGTGTGTCTTTCTACACATATATAAATAACGTATTTCAAGGGATCCTGCAGTGTGCTATACACAAATAGGACAATGCTGCAAAGAGTTGCACCATGGAAATTCCCGGTTTTCATCTATTTAGAGGTGAAAGTTGGAGCACAGCCAGCCACTGGGGCAATTTCATCCGCAAAGTGAGCACAAAGTGAGGTTGCAGAGACAGAAGACTTTGCAAAGCTTTATAGCCACAAAGTACTTCGATTAAATTCTTTTCCTGTGAGGTTTGGATTTCAAAATGCCCTCTCTTCGGATTTGCAACTGAAAAATCTGCAGCCATGTGACATCCCAGAAGGGTCTGAAAAGAGAAAGCCGCTGGCTCCCAGATGGGTGGGAGACAAAAGCAAACCAGCGCTCTGGAATTTGTCACTTTTGCTCCACAGTCCATGGTTAAAACAATGGGAAAAGGTAGTTTTCAGGATTTTGGCCAAATTAAAGTGTATTCCTCTCCCAACCCCCAAAAGTTTAATTTTAGATTTAATAAAACATTTAATTTGAAGCAATATATCTTAATTTGGAGGGAAGCAATTTTAAAATTAAAGTAAATAGAGTAATAAATTATTTAGAGTTGTTCTTTAATTTGGAAGTTCTGTTTTCAGCTGAGCAATCAGCAGAATTCAAGGTGAAACTCAGAAGTGTCTCTGTGAGCGCACATTTACCTCGGTCAGCAAATAAATTATTTGCTGCTTGGTTCAGCTGTGTTGGGTAGGAGAGGGTCTCACCAGAGGGGTTCAGCCCAAATGAATCAATTCCTGGCTCATCTTTTGGCCACAAACGCACGTTTCCATGTTGCTCTGCACGTACGAGAAGATCAGCGCTGCGGAGGGCCAAAGGCCCTGGGGCTCGTTCTGCTGGCAGCATCTGTCCAAGCCAAGACCGTGAGGTGTGCTCATCCATGGGGATCAGACTTGGAGGCCACTCAGCACCCTAAAGGCTGGTGTGAGACTGAGAGCAAATTTTCTCCCTGATCCCCTTAGCATGAAAAAAAAAAAATCAAAGCAGGCCACTCAAATTTAAGATACTCTCCTCAAATCGGTATCGAAACTGCAAATTAGCTAGCTCCTGTAGCCCCTGCTGAGCCCTGGGCTGTGACGAGGGTGCCAGGCCCGTGCTCTCCCTGTCCTGGGAGAAAACCCAGCAAGTTTTTGTGATGTGGGTCAGTGCAGGAGGGACAGGATCTGCATCTCCTACAGCTGCATGCACTGAACCAGCTCATGCTTCCAGAGTAAGATGCGCACCCAAATACTGCTTTTCTGCAGCCGTTTCAGAGCTGTGCTCTTCCCGACCCAGCCTCTTCAGAGCCTTAGTGGGATCTTACCTACTGGTGACAGATGGAGGGCTGAGGTTGGGCTGGATAGGTCCTCCTGAGAAAGCGAGCTAGCCCAAGCTTGCCGCTTCCCCGGGCTGGCGGTGGGGTGGCTCAGCTGCAGGACCAGCCAGCCTGGGGAGGTCACCCCAGCTCCAAGCAGCCAGGTACCCGCCAGCCTACGTGGGGTGAGAAGTGCCGTTTCTGGGGAGGGGCCGGACCGGATGGCTCCCCTCCTCGGCTTGCTCAAGCAGTTCCAATTAAACCCCGTGGAATTCAATCTCTTACTCTTAATAAACTTCCCTGTTTCCTTGCCAACTCCCCTCCGGACACTGAGACGCTATTACTCCGAACACAACAGGAAAGGGCTATTTTTTTCTGCAAACTTTCTGACTGAAGAGGCAAGCATGATCCCCCCTAGCAGGATCCAAGCCATTAGGATCCGTGAAAATTAACTGCAAATAAACATTTGGGGAGGGGAGGGGGAAAGACAGGGCTGCTGAGCTGAAGCAGAAGGGACAAGCACATACACTTGAGACAGGCAAATGCCCACAGTTGCTGACCACTGCGTGCCAGCACACAGGGCCCAACATGAAGATGGTCACTTGTGTTTTGCCACAAGCACATGGATCTCCAGGAAGGCTGCCCCTTATCCATGTACCACCGCAGGTCCCTTCACACACATCCCAGGCATGTAATTACAGGAGGGAGGGGAGGATTAATGGGGCTGCAGCCCCTTCCCCATCGCTAGCCCCACTCAACGTTGCGTGCAGGCTCAAGGATACACAGGAGCTGCACAGCCCCTCTCCTCTGGACTGACCGCATCCTTCCTGGAGTCCTCATCCATGTGCTGCATCTCCATTGCACAGACCCAGAAGATTAATACAGCCATCTCCCCTTTCCCAAAGCCCTGGTCGCAGCTTTGCGAGGCAGGAGCCTCCTCCTCTGCTCTCCTCTCTCTGACAGATGCCTCAGAGCCCGGGGCCGCAGTTAAGGTGACAAGATTCAGCAATTCTTTATGAACATTTCATTCCCGCTCGCTACACGACGTAAATTAGATGGTGTGTTACATTCGGGCAAGAAGCACGATATGTCACTGTGGTGCCGGCCCATTGGATGGAGAGGCTAATCCTGCCGTGAATTTCATTACTGCTTTTATGCTGTCGGAATTAGCTCGGTGACAGCGAGCCTGATTGTCTTTCACTAGGGGTTTGCGGGGCGCAGGAAGGCTTCTCCCCCGATGGGAATGCTACAGAGTGACCCCCGTGCCATAGCCCCCGATTGCACCTTTGCCATGGGAGGGAGGGAATGGTGTCCAGCTCGGGGGAGGTTTAAGGTCCTTCCTACCTGCTGGTGAGACAAATAAGACTGAAGGAGCCCCCTTGCATGAGGGGCTGGGCTCGCAACAGCAGGGCAGTGTGTCACCCCCCACCCATCTTACCTGTACACACACACACGGTTACCCTGTGGATGCTCTTCTTGTTGCAATGGATTTTTCTCCCAGCACACACCACACCAGCACCAGCACCCAAAAACCCATAGCTCGGACTGAGAGCCAGGGACACAGTCCCAGCCCTTGGCTGGAGAGGCCAGCCCAAGGGCTGCAATCCCAGCTTCCACTGAGGGTGCGGGGCCTGACACAGGCCTCACAGCAGTCTCCACATTTGGTGGTTTTGTGCCCCTGGCCAGGGGAAAAGGAAAGAAGATGCAGAGCGCAGTGCCTTGCCATTGCTCCCTGCTGGGCTCCATGTGCACTGGTGTTCAGGCTCCATGTGGCTGAGCTGTCCCCACAGATGGTCCCAGGAATCCAGGTGAGTCAGACCTAGTGTTGACTTTAGGTTGAGTGAAACTGGGTGAGGTGAGCCCATTCTGTTATGTATCATGTTACCTGCCCTGTTTCTATCCCTATATACCTCAGCTGTTATAGAGACACTGCTGATCAGAGAGCAAAGCCAGGAACATACAGAAAGCCCCTAAACAGCCAACATTTGCCTAAGGCGAGATTTCTAAGTGGTTACAAATACTAGAGGGATGTCTTCAGCTAAGAGATATCAGTGAGCAATTTGCTAACACCCAGAGAGGCCAAGCGAAACATATGTACGTGGGGCTGGATGCAAGTGCTCGCTGCCTCCAGGTAGCCAGTTCAGTTTTACTCTGTCCCTGACACAATGAGGAGTCTCAGAAACATGCCATATACGCAGTAAGTCATCCCCTAATACCCCTCAGACTCAGCCGTCAGGGATCCCCTGAGCCTGGCCACCATGTTTCATAGACCCCACAGCACCTCTCTCTGCTGAACCTAGCGCCTGGAAAGCCCTTCTTGTTCAGGCTGCACGCTATGCCAGTGACACCCCCAATCCATTCCTCCCTTCATTTCCACTTCTTCTATTCCTTCTGCCCATCCCTGGTTTTACACCCCCCAGCCAAGCTCCTGTTGCTCCCTCTTTCCCAAGTTTAGGTGGCCCCATCCACTTAACCAGCAAACACATGTGCAAGCCTGTGCCTGCTCGTGTCTTACTGAAGCACTTGGTTTTTCTCCTGATACCTCCCAGTGCTTCTGCCATTTACAGGGTTTAAAATGTCAGTGTGATGCCCTCCAGGGGTCCAGAGGAGATTAAGCTGCAAAACACTTGAAGGTTGCAGATGACGTTGGTGATGGGCTGCCAGGCTGATCTAATCGGTTCTGCACCCTAGCATAAGTTCAGAGAAAAAAAAGGTGCAGGAACAGGGACAGAGAATAACTGATCATCACTGCCTACCATCCCACCATATCCCCAAGGCTCAGGCAGCAAGACTGTTTTCCTGCATGGCTCTAAACTCCCTGTGCAATGCTGAGTTCACCAGGGACCCTCCACCCCACCCCACTCCAGGCCTGGAAATGGAGGTTCCCACTGCAACCCTCCAGTGCTGGGTACAGCCACTGGAAAAATGATCAGACTGCTTTAAAGCCAAAGCACCTGAAGGAAAAAAAAGGAAAAAAAAAAGGGGGGGGGGGAAAGCTGTCAAAGCATTCCTGGGAGGAAGGTCTAGGTTATGCAGCAGCTTCAGAAGTGCTCTGTACCACCAGGATAGATCCCTTTACTCTTTCTAGCTGTCTTAGTGCCTTGTGGTACCCAAGGCAGCTACCTTTGGGTGATTCAATGCTCAAAGCACCAGCTCACTATTCACTTAAGAGTATCGCCCAGCCCTGTTTGTCTAGGTTGCCCTGCACAAACATTTCATGGAGAGAGAAGAAAAAAAAAAAAAAAAAAAGGCAGGAGAGCTCCTATCTACAGCTGGCAGAGCACCATTTCCTACCTATTGGGAGTTAAACCTAGCTGATGGGGTGTAAGTTAAGTTTGAAACCCATCCATAAGGGTGCACGTGAGAGCAGCAGTGGTCTGATTATATGTCAGATACTTTGGAAGCTCTGACAAGAGACCTAGAGAGAGATGGCAATGCTGAGACCTGTTCTGGGCCTTCTGCCCCTGCCTCTGTAGCTCTCAGGACCAGGAGGATGCATCGCCTTAATGCGCATCTATTAGTCAAAGTGCCCTCCCATCAGGTAAGCACTTTGGGAAGCTTGCCTAGTCCTGCGCAATAATACTCCATTAGCCTTTCACTCTATATCTAATTAGGGGGAGGAGGAGTGGGAGGGGATGGGGAAGAGGGAGAGAAAGTTAACAAACCTATTTGGGATGATGAACAACATAAGAGGTCCATCAAAGAGAGGGAAAAAAAGAATAAAAGCAGACAAATCTCAGATGTTTGCAGGATAAGTGCCTGAAAGGTACGGAGGAACAAGGTACAGGAGGAAAAGGCTCATAGCTCTCACCCAGCCTGGGGTAGCTCCAAGGAGAATGGGGGGGGGACACAGCCTTTCCCCTCAGCCCTTGGGGTGGAGGGCAGGTAGCACTGGGGTCTGAGTGGGGACAGCAGCCAATCGCAGCCAGTTCAGGGGGTAGTTTTGTTGATTTTATTTGAAAAGAGAAGAGAAAAGGATAAGTTAAAAATAAGGATGGCAATCAATACCTTATTCATAGCCTTCTTGCCAGAAATTTTCACTCTGCCATATCCAAGTAGGATACAGATTTCTCCTCTGCCGAAGGGGGCTGCTTGCTCTCAGCATGTCTTCAGTCACAGCTTCCCCCAGTTTGGGAGTCCTCCCCAGGGTAGGTCCAGCAGGAATGAGTAGGTGGACAAAACAACTGTGCAATCAGCACAGGGTGACCCTTCTTCCAACCTTGCTCTATCAATACCTCTTAAGTGCCCCAATGAAGGCAGGAAAAGTAGGAGAGTTGGGCTCAAACTCAGCATCCCAATCAAGACCTGAGCCAGCCTTGCTGGCACTGAGAGCATCATTTTGCTTCCCTCCCAAACCTCTCTTCTTTGCCATGCAAGTCCCCTCTCTGGGCTTCACACAGAACCCATCTCACCAAGGCAGGTCTACCAGAAGCCATGAGCAGTCACAGCTGGATTTGCCCCTCAATGCAAGGAAGCCTTGGACAGCTCATTCATCGTACAGTCCAGAGCAGCTGAGACAAGGCCGGGAGCTGTGCAGAGCAAAAATAAAAAAGTCACAGGTACTCCCCATATCATATATATATCAGCCAGCAATGGCTCCGTTGGGAACAAAGGTATTCAAGCATTGGAAAGAGTGCTTAGCAGTAAAATAGGTCCTGGAAACCCTCGAGCACTATTTACTGGGGAATGAATCTACCTTGGTGACTGATTGCAGCTTTTTAACCTGGATAAATCAGATGACAGATAAGAGCGTCTCACAGGTAGATCTGCCGGCAGGTACCTCCATTACAGCCCCATCCATTTTCAATGGCTCTGTCACCCACCTGGAGACACTTCCCCTGCCATTTGGAGGGACTATGGTGGAAGCAGCTGGCAGAGGTGCCTGCTCTGTTTGGAGCAGATCTCTTTTCTGGCAGGGAAGACAAGGGAGCTATTGCCACTAGCTGCTCAAGGAGAGGTCAAGGCAGCTGCAAGAGTGAGGACTCAGCCCCATCTGGCTTCAAAACCCCAAAGCACCCCACATTCCAGCACCAGAGCACTTTGTGTGGAGATGGGGGCACAACAGGTCATCACCCCCATGCACAGTGAAGGTACACCAGCCCAGTATGCTTTTTTCCTCTGCAGAGAGGATTTTCCAGGCTTCTTGCAGCATGGCTCATTGCGGTCCCTGAATCAGCCCATGTCACCCTGAGAGACATGGCCATCCCCCAAACCTCCTAGAGTACAGGGACAGTCACTAAGTGGGCAGGAAGCTTGATTAATTTAAGGGCACATACAGGCTATGAGCATCTGTAGGCAGGAGCGAGCAGGCAGTTTGTCCTAGCCTCTCCTTTTGAGCAATGTCCTGTTGGCTACTCCATGGTACTGGCTAACCAGCAGGGCTTGCAGTATCAGCTTTTGCTACAGATGTCTTTGTGATATGCAGCTTCCCTGCTCATCTTCTCCTGGGGATGGGCTGTGGGGACAGAGTCTCCCATCCCCCCGCCGAGGCATCCAGCAATGCACTTGGAAGGACCGGCAATGCTGCACAGCAGCTTGTCAAACCCAGCCACAGCTGGCTCCATACTTTCAGGCTGAGAGTGCTTAGGGATGGTCTTGCTTGCACCCATCCTGCCAGGTCAGCAATGACCCAGCACAGAGCAGTAAGACATCTGCACAGAGTAGCAGCAGCGGAGGAGAGAGGCTCTGCTTCATGCAGTCTGTCACCCCTCATACATAAGGCATCTGTGGCACATTAGGATGTATCCCACTCCTCAATGACTGTTTCTCTCTTCTGGGACCTCAAAACACTAGACACTGCAAGACAGCTCCCTTTCTTCTTGAGGCTTTAGCTACAGTGTCAGCACTCTGCATCCGCTCTCTGCAGTGTTGGGGATGCACATGGCTTCATCTAGGCAAGATCCTGCCCCATTTGTGTTGCTAGTTCTTGCTGTTGTTGCTTCAGGCACCATTTAGAGGACCCCACCAACCTGACACTTATCCAGCAGCTCTCTTCAGCAGGGAAGCAGTCACATCACATCAGATGAGAGCAACACCCACATTCCCATTGGCAAAGCATGGCACAGAAGATGCCCAGAATCAGCAGCAGCTGCTGGGAAGGAGAGAGCACAGATCTCCTAGTTGCCACCCCAGGACACCGCATTGAGACCTGCTGCTTCCCTCTAGCCTCAGAGCAGACCTCCATCTTCAGCAAGGGAGAGAAAGAGCACATGCATCACTGCTTGTTCATCAAAAGCACAAGATGGAGTAGCAGCCACTGGTATCTCTGCCTTGCCTGTGCTGAGCAGCCCAGAATCTCATCTGAAGCCAGGGCAGAGCTGCCCAGGACAGAGCTACAGTCAAGCTCCGCAGTAGCTTGGGGACAGAGCAACAGAAGGCTTACAGCCACAGCCCACACCCAGCCTCACCAAGCAAGTCCTGGTCCTGCACTGAGACCACAGCAGCCACCTTTCCCTCTTCTTCCTTTATGGAGCCTAGGGAGAAAACAAGAGATAAGAGCAGCTTTTCTTGCACCTTATAACCCAGTTCTCCCCTATCCTCCCTAGCACTGCTGCCCACCCAGAACCAGCTGCTGATGTTCAAGGGAATTAACTACCCACCTTTAGATAATTACTCTAACCAAAGCACGGAGTGTAGAGGGGTTAAAGGGACAGCGTCTCCATTACAGTACGGAGCCTGAGGATGCGAGTGAACCCTAGCTTTGGCTTTGCACATTGAATGGGCATGTTCTGGAAAGGTCAAACCTTTCCCAGTTGCCTGTGCCTTGGCTTGGCGGTTTGCAGAGGGAAGAATGGGAAAGAAAATCAAACCAACATCTCTTAAGTTCTGACATACTGGAGCCCTCCCCACCATGCCATCCTCATGCCAGCTCGGTGCCAGCTCTGGCCAGAGGGCCCACAGAGCAGGCACAGGGCATTTGCTGGGGCTGAAGGTAGAGCACATGGCACAGTGGTGCTTCAGTTACACCGGAGGATGCACAGTGATGCTCTATGTGCTACAGCTGGTTTTAGCTCCATCAGGCTGCAGCTCTGGATCTGTAGAAATGAGCAGGAACCCTGATCAGGACCATTACCTAAAAGGCTGTGAAAATGTTTTCTCCTCTGCAGCAACCTTTAAATATCTCAGGATCCATAGCAGGATGGGTCTGATCCTGCATATTGGGTTTCAGAGGGGGCTCACCCGATCCGAGGGGCTCCCTGGAGAGTGCTGGGACAATCCAGCTTGGTTCAGCTGGGAATTAATCATTCTTTTGTGATGGGGTAGTTTTCAGCTGGATCATTTCCATGATCTGGCCTCTGTTGGGGACTCCAAATCCCCCGGGGGTTAGAGCAACAGCCTGCCTGAAGCACAGGAGTGAGCTCCTGAAGGCATCGTCGGACAGGATAGACACAATTCCCACCTCCCACCCCACTCCAGAGACTCAGAGTGGAGACAGAGCCCTGGCTCCAGGGAGTGGGGCAGAGGCTGGCTGCTTTGGGGGCCAAGACTCCCCTTTATCCAGCCATGCTCACAGCAGCATGTCTCTGCCCCACTCCACATGGACACCATTGCCAGGGCCAGAAGGCAGCTTCTGCCTTTCTGTCCAGCCAGGTTTCACCTATCCTGGAAGGTAAAGAGGAGCCGAAGGCCAGGCACCAGCCCTGAGGATCCAGCCAGAGCCTGATCCTCCCTCCATCACAGATCCTACCCTGGGAGCCATATTCAGTCATCATTAGTATGCAAAGACTGTGATCTGGGAGAGGGAGAGAGAGAAGGAGAGAAAGAGGGAGGGGGGAAGAGAGAGAAGGGAGAGAGAGAGAGAGAGAGAGAAAGCCAGTTGTTTTATTCATGGCTGGTGATATTATAGACTGAGTGAAAATCACATTATCGTAATGGGAAAGTTAGAGTTGCCGTGATGATGCCCTGAAGCTTGTGCGCTGATTGGGGTGTGATTGCTATCTGTATTTATATGTAGAAAGCAAAGTTCACTGCCAGTTCAAGATGGTGGAGCCTGCTTCTTCATGCTACATAATTCTTCAGTAGGGAGAAGCGACGAGCAGCTGGGCCAGCTAAGGAGTTGCAAGGGGGATCCCTGGGGCGTGGGGCTGCAGGCAGGCACAGTGCGTGGTGTCTGGCCTCAGGCTCCCCAGGCACAGCACGGGCTGCTGCAGCACCATGAGCAGGCTGGAGGCAGCGCCTGTGAGCGCCTGGGTGTGCTTGCGGGATGGGGATAGCGTAAGTCGGTCTCCCAGCTCTGCTTTCCAGTGATACTGGGGGAAATGGAGCTGCCATTCTGGTTTTGGGGGGGCAAACGGATGCAGTAAGAAGAGGAGAGCAGTGCTAACATCACTGGTAGGTTGCACGGTGCTTTGAAGGCATTAATTAATGATGCCTCTCAGGCCTTTCTGCAAGGCAGAGAGTCAGCAGGACAGCCTGTGATCCCTACGCTTTTCACTCGTCACCTGGCTTTCCAATACAGCCCCTAAGGTCTTCACGGGGTGAGGAGCAACCTCGGACCTTCCCACTCCAAACTCAGGTCTCTGCTGCTGCACCTGGCAGGGTGATGGGTTTCTGCAGAACAGCAGGTACTGGGGACACAGATAAGTCTTTATTGCACAAATCCACCTGCAGAAAAGGATGATGCCCAAGGATGATGCCTAAGGCGATGGGAGACCTAGCCCAGCAGAAGATGAAGAGGTGCTAAATCTCCAAGCACACTCTCCTTCTGTCACACCTGGCTCTTAGGTCTGGCTACTGCAGGCCCTGTCTCCCATCCCACCTCGGAGCCCAAGAGAGCTGGAAGCCTGCGACAAAGCTCCTGTCCGGGCAGGGGTGGAGCCCTGAGCAGGCTTCTCTCCTCCAGCAGCACTTGCTCAACATCCTCCTGCAGGATGAGAACCTGCTGTGGCCACCGGCTCCTCCCAGCACTCATTCAGAGCAGATCCAAGTTGGAAAGTTCCTGCCCTGCCACGGGCCCATGCAAGTGTCCTAGCACTGCAGCACAAGGAGACTGTTCACCAGTCTGTTTTAAAATCCCAAAGTGACACAAGTTAAAAAGACTGACTGTTAACTGCGCAGCTCTCAGCAATAACTGCTGAGGTTGCACCAGCATCATGTCATCTCCTCACCAGGTCCTGCACACATACCTTCCAGCAGAGCCTCCCGTGTCTGCAGAGGTGTGTTGGCATCTCAGGGAACACATTTGTCTCCTGTTTTCGGTGTCTATTTGGGAGAAAAACAAAAATTTAAGCTTGGTGGAAACAGAGGTTTATTTATTAAACCACAGAATAGAGCAACAAAAATAACCAGCATTGCAGAAGAGAAGTGAGACAGATCATTGAAGAAGTGGGAGAGAGCAGAGGAATACACTAAATCCTCTCCTTTCTTTGCTGAGTTTCGGTAGGGTTTATAGTAAGCCATTAAACTGTGCTTTTATGGGTTGTTACGACTGCTCACTACATAAGTGTTCATACAGGGTGTACACAAAGCAAGCTCCTTTGGGACTCAGCCAGGCTCTGCTCCCGCTAGAGAGCCTTCTCCACAGTCCGCATGGCCAAGTGCCTCCCATCTTGCTGCTGCAATTCCCTTTCAACCTCCCAAAAGGCAGGCAGGGGTGCCCCTGGGAGACCCAGACATACGGAGTAACCCGGCTCACGCGGGAGGTTTGTGGCAGAGCTGAGAACTGAGCTGAATGCTCCATGTGCTTAGCCACAGAGCTGCCTTTGCTGGTGGGGCTGCTGCACGCCCTGCCTGCCCAGGGTACCAGGGCTCTGCTCAGGCAGGGGATGAGGCTGCCAAGAGCCCTTGCAGGGCTGTGGTGGGAATTTATTGTGTGTCTCCTGGTACAGTCTCTTTGCCTTTTGATGCGACATACAGTCATTTGCAAATGTGCCTCAGGGGCATGAAGTCATCTTCCAAGCTCCATGTGTCACACCTGCATTTTCCACTAATGCAAGTATGGCACAAGGTGCAGGGTCTGGAGCACGGTCCCCCAGATCTACTGCCACAGTCAAGGGCAAAACAGGGTCTGGAAAGAGCCTGGGAGAGGCCAGAGTATCCCCTGTCTGTGCAGAGAGCTGCAGTGGAGCAGAGCGATCTGGTGATGCTGCATGGTTCAGGGGTGCTGTGAGCACCAGGGATGCTGTGTGCTGTGGGGATGCTGCACGATCCAGGGATGCTGTGTGCACTGGGATGCTGTGTGCTCCAGGGATGCTGTGTGCTCCACGGGGATTGCTCAGCCCCAAGGTCAGATTGAAGGACAAAGTTTCCTTTTGCAGGCAGAGCTCAGCTCTGGCCCTTCCAAGGGCACCTGGCGGCCAAGCCAGCTCCTGGGTGCCAAACCCCCTGTGCCCTCAGCGCACCAGATGGATGCTCATGCTCCCGAAAGAGCAGCCATTACTTCACCCGCCTCCCTCCCACTGAGGGATTCAAATGTGGCTCCAAACTGTGCCATGCTGCAGAGCAGAGACTGTCTCAGGCCCCACCTGTCCCATTCACCATCCGGCCCAGCGCGGCTGCCAGCCAGCACACCCCGTGTATCGGACACCAGATAAGCTGGGATCGAAGGACAAAGAGCTGGGCTGGGGAGGAGGCAGCAAGGGGCTGCCAGGAAGCACTTAGAAACGGGAGAGTGTGGAGGCTGCAGGCTGGGGTGGAAGGCAGGAGAAGAGGAGCTGAGGGGCCAAGCCTGGAATAAAGCCATGCTGCGAAGAGGGGGAGCCCAGCCTGGTAGGGGAAGTGCAGAAATTCTGCTAGAAATCTCCAGTGCTAGAGTGCTAGACCAAAATAACAAGGGGTCCTGGCAGGGCGAGCAGGGCTGGGGAAGCAGCAGAGGGTACGTATGCTTGGAGCAGCAGTGGGCTCTGCAGGACCAGGGGTGCCAGGAGTCAGCACAGCAACGTAAAGCTGAGGACTGGGCTAGCAGAGGCAAAGCAAGGGTCAGGCCACGTGCAGGGCTCATTGAAGAGCATCTGGGAGGGGAAAAAAACAGCCCATAAGTCTGCTTCAGTTTAGTCCTCACTCCCGCAGGGAAGGGAAATGTCCCCAGCAGCCTGCCAGGGCTCAGCCTGGCAGTCTTCCTGTCAAGGCTGGGCCAGGAGGGAAGGTCAGGGAGCACAGGGAGCCCTGAGGACTGGGGGACTTTGCCACGACGATAGCTAGCAAGGACTGTCTAACTAGGTGCTCATGGGCTGCCACAATAGGGCCCCACAGCCCGACTCCCCATCTGTATGCATCCCGGTCCTGCCGTCCATGGGAGCCAGGCATGTCGGGGCCCAAGCTCTGGGCTACCCCTCTCTTCTTCCCCAGCTCCAGCGGACTGAGCGGGGTGTGCAGAGAGCAGCTGCCCTGGGCCACTTTTGTGCCACGCGTGCTCTGCCACGGCCAGAAATCCAGTCATGCCAGCTTTTTGGGACCATGGCTCACCCCAAATGCCTTGCCCAGGAGTCTGCGTGCAAGACACACACATACTGTTTGCACACATGTGCCCATCAGCAGGGGTGTGTACATGTGCATGCAAGCAGAAGAAGCTTGAGCTCCAAAAACCTCATTTCCCAGCCTGACTGCCCCAACATTTAAGACATGGTGTCCCGGTTCATGCCGCTTGCTGGCGCAAACCAATAAAGAAAATGCCCTGCAGACACAGACCTCAGCAAACACCTACACAAAACTCAAGGTTTCCTCCCACCAAACACATGCACAGGACTCTGTCACACACAGAAACAAGCTGTTATCCCAGCACACCCACGCAGGACCAGCTCAGTGTGAGCCGATTGCCACACAAGCATCCCAACCCAAACCTACACAGGGCTGGCTCTGTGCGCGAACATCACCTACACGCCTGCAGACACAACCGCAGACCGGCTACCGCATGCGCGTGGAGGCATGCAACACGCTAGGCACACGCTGCACACCCTGCGGCGACCCAAGTGTGAAGGTCTGGGTATTCCCATATCTGGCACACAAGCACATGTGTGTGCACATGTGTATACACACATGTGTGCGTGCACACACACACACACACATACTTTCTTACCCCAGATGCCTGCGGCAGGATGCCTGAGGCTCCTGTCTTCCCACAACACTGCCTCCCTCCTTTCTCTGCCTCATCTGTTTTTCACAGTTTAACCAGAATCAGCAACTTCTGTCACCTGCTGCTACCTGGCGCATCCCTTCCCTGTGCTGGCTAAATCTGTTTGAACCCACAGATGTGTGATTAAACACGGCGCGCGTTAGCGGCAAAGCACCGCTGAGCGCTCCCCGTATGGCTGATGAGCGTGCAGCTGGAACAGAGCTCCCTGGGGTACCCCTGCTGCTCGGTACAACACGCGGCAGGTTGTGGGGGGAAGGTGTCGACATGGCGGGGAGGGCATTTAAGCATTAAGCCATTTCTTTTCCCTATGAGGATCCTGGAATTGCAGCTTTTCCTGCCTGGGAAAGGCATCAGATCTTGACTGATCTGATGGGGAGACTGGAAAAACTTTCCCTTGTAGGAGAAACTGAGAGGACAGAGAAGAGATGGATGCAAAAGCAGAGCAGAGAGCCAAGCACAAGACTGCAGAAGATTCCTGTGAGGCTGGTCTGAGGGCCATAAACACAGGAACACACTTGGATGATGCAGTAAAATCTTTCTGTCACAGCAAAGAAGTAATTTCTTGTCTTCTCTCAGACCCCTGCCCGCTGGACCCTCTCCATCTTCTCCACCTCCCTCCCAAACTGGACATGGCCACCGGGGAGACCTTCCCAGTGCTGTGTGAAGGGGATGATTGCTCCAACCTGCTGGCCCAGGATGCTGTTCACTTCCTTCCTGATGGGAGCAACTGTTGCCTTGCACCCAGCCTGAGGTCCACTGTTGCCCACAGTGGTTACAATAGTGCGATGGAGGATTACTACTTACACACCACTTAGGAGTGCACTCTCTTTCCATTTTCCTGATGAAACCCTGGGGAATGCCCTGGAGAGGGGAGACAGCTGGAAAAATGCTGATGGAGCAGAGGAGCAGCATGAGATACAGCAGCCTGCCAGGCCAGGGAGCCAGTAGTGTTGCTCACCTCCAAGGGACATGGAGGATGCATATTGCTTCCTCTCTTATTACATCTCCTGGCACTCCTCTGTTCCCTGGAGGACCCCTTCAAGACACTCGACCACAGTATGAGCCCATCTGCTCACAGCATGGCAACTGCCAACTCTGCTCCTTTCATTGCTGCTCTGGGCCCATTTCCCCATGGAAAAAGCCCCTATTTCTCTTGTCCTGATTGCTCCCCACCAGGTATCTCCTATCAGCCTGCATGCAGCAAAACTAACCCTGTCTCTCTGCTTCGCTCTCTGCTCTTTTTTTTCCCAGGTCCTGTTGGCCTCATCATCATCCTCCTTGCTTCCTCGGCCTCCTTGAGCCCTGTTTGCCTTGGGAGCAGACAGGGCATAATGCTCCTCATTCCCTCCCGTGAGCAGGCGCTGCACCAGGGAATCACTAGGGTGGCTCTTCTGCTACATGCAAACAGTTAACAGAGAAAGTGCAACTAGAAGACCTACAAGACCACGAAGCATCATTCCTGGGGAATTAGTACCGACACAAATTGGCATTGTGCTCTGCAGCTGGTTTCCTCTGTGCAATGCCTTGTGCCAACAATTATGTAGGCAGGAAGAGGAAGATAAACAGATGAATGGGTGGTTCATGGAAGATCCATGGATGGAAGGATGGATGAAGGGAAGCCCAGATGGATGGTGGGTCCAGTGAAGGTTCCGGTATGAACTCCCAAATTCCTCATATTATTTTACTTTCCCATCTGCTGTAGTGAAACCAAACACCTCCAACGTTTCCTTATTCCACAGTTTTCCCACTTTCTGACAACAACTTGATGCCAGTCTGTTGGCGTCTTGCTTGCTGATCCCTTTGTGCATGGTGTAAAGCTCTGTAAAGAAATGGCCAGGATTAACAAGGAGAACAGGTTTGCGTGATACCCCCACAAGTGTACTGTCCTCTTGGGACCAGATACATGAGATACCCGAGTCCGTATTATCCCATCCCATCTGTGTCTTCACAATAGCCTGATCAGCCACCAAGATCCTTAGACCAATTTCCTGCACCCTGAAACAAGCATAAATGCATAAAGCCTCGAGGGAACGGAGCAGGTCATCAGTCCCTATCTCCCCCAACCACCATGCTAACATTAATACAGTGATTTGCTCACCATTCAGAAAAGGCTGTAGAGCACTGGGATGTGAAGCTGATTTTGCCCCGTTTTGCCTGGTGCATCTGGAATTGCACAGATACATGGGCTATGGGGACAAGGCAGCAGCAATCCCACACTTTACTGGATTTCAACCACTCTGCTCTCTACGTATTGCCTCTTGCGCCTGTTGTTGGATCCAAGCCTGGTCACAGGGCGCACAGAGATCCTGGAAGGGCTGCGCTTTGCATGCCACAAGTAGTTTTGGTGCAAGCAGCAAGGTATTATTTGGACAGAGTCAGTGCAGTCATAGCCTTATTTTCCTCACGAGATTACAGACAAGAGAGCTGGTGACGCTGGTGTCTTAGTAGGGAAGGGCAAAGGAGGACCCTGTGCATGAGCTCTGCACGGGAAGGCAATGCGCTCGACACCACGTCTGCAGCAGATATATTAGGTGACATTTTGGACAAAATGTTTCTTAAAACAAACTGAGCCCTTCTGCAGAAACTTTTCACTTTGGTAGAAATCTTGTTATTTATCTATAATTCTGCAAAGCCCATGTGTCCAACCTGGTTCTCAGCAAGACAAAAGAAACAAAAAATGACAGTGGGGGGGTTTGTTCTGATTTTTGGAAATCTCAGCACATTTAACAAAATCTGTCTTCAAAAGCTGATTTAGGGGATAGAGGGAGGGTGGGTTGCTTCCAGCCGTTCAACCTTGAGAAAAAAAAGGAGAAAAAGTGAAGCCAATGGCAGGTGTACACAGACTTGGAGATGCAGAAGGAAAATGTCACAGCTCTTGCTGCTATAAGACGAATCTTAGACAGAGTTCTGAAAGGGCTGTTTGGGATCATATACCCTCTGATCCATAAATTATGGGTCAGTTGAAGGGAGTAGAGCAGAGCTGGGCTGGTCTGTGTTTTGGGGGAGGAGGTTTCAACCGGTTCCTATTTCATCCAAAGTGAGTCACCTGTCCCAGCTCTTGTTCCCTCTCGCTTTCAACCTTGGCTTCCCTTAGTAAAAGTCTTGGAGCACTGGGCATCTCACCATGCTGCTTCGGTTCTGCTCAAATCCGTTTTTGATCTCGTCCCGGTGCCTCGCAAGCCCTTGGCTCCCAGGTGCCATTCGGGGGGAGAGGACCCTCACCACACTCCACCCCGCAGTGCTGAGGTCTCACTAGGCAAACGAGTGCTGGCACAGTGTGGCCAGGCAGCCCATCCCGCGGGCTGTAAATCATGCCCGCGCATTCCTCCAGTGGCATCCTGCTCAGGACATGTTCCCCCCACCAGGAAAGGAGCAGCAAGCACACACCCCCCTCACTGCCTCCCCGTGCTGGCACAGCCAAGCTCTAAGCAGTCCCCGACCCTGGGGACTGATATTCAGTCCCTTCTTGTAATTTTGGAGCACGAAGCAGCATTACATTGTAATCCACCTTCTTGGCACTCTTTCTCCTTCCCTCCTTCTCCTTCTCCATCCCCATTCTCCTCATCCTTCTGGACCCATAAATCTTAATTGTGTCTGTGACTTGGGTTTTCTTTTTCTCTTTCTCTCTTTTTTTCCCCTCTCTCTCCTTTTCCTTTTTTTTTTTTTTTTTTTTTAACAATGTTAATTAATCATGTTTAGGCCTGGTCCCAGCTGTTACTACAACGAGAGTCGCCTGCCAACCCCCTCTCCCCACCCCCTTCCCAGATGCACGTCCGTCACTTTTGGATAAATCCAGCCAGTTGGAGATATTCTTTGACTGTCCAGTGGTGGAGACACCAGCTAATTCATCATGGTCCCCCAACCACCTCTCCCAACAGGCCGCTTGCAGCTCTGCTCATCCAGCCTGTTCCCAGCCCATCTCCAACTCCCAGAGATTACTGCCCTTGCAGATGTGAGAGTGAAGCTGGAGGGAACGGAAAGGTCTCTCTGTCCAGAAGGATGCTGAGAGGCCTTTTGCAAGGAAGACCTGCCATCCCCGCTGTATGCAGATGGCAGCAAGATGTGATGCAGGGCTCCCTGTCTCCCTCATCTCTGCCAGGAGGGATGCAGAGGGAGGAGCCAGGCTCCCTTGTTGGCAAGCTGTATGCTGGGCAACTTTAGCAGAGCTCCTGGAGGGGTCTGAATGTAAGGTCAGGTCCTTCGTTCAGCCCTCCCTCAGCTCTCCAATCTCCTCCCTTCTCTGCACCAACTCACAATGCGCTGCATCCTTGCCTGGCACCGCTCCCCAGGAGCAGGAGTGGTGTTTGCATCAACTGACGTGATTGGCACTTCTCCGTGCCACGTGGCACCCTGTCTCCGGAGGTGACCTTGTATCTGCCATGGCCAGGGGAAATGGGGACATGTGGAGGAGGTGGCCAGGGGGCAGGGACAGGCAGCGGAGGGTGCTCGCTCTCCCCAGAGCTTGCTGCCAGGGGATATTCAGTATCACAAAAAATGGAAAGATCCCTGCGTATGCTAGTTAGGATGGTTGGAAGTCTTTGTTTTGGAGAAAGAAGGGGCTAGAAAAATAGGGCTAGGAAAGGTCACCCCAGCCATAGCATGGATGGTGTGCAGACCTCACTGAGCAGGGCTTGAGAGGCCTGGTGGGGTGCAGGGAGAGCACAGGGGTGCGGGAGAGCAAAGGGCCAAGCCTGCCCAGGCTGGCAGAGCCACAGGACCAGGGAACCCTAGACGAGCAGCAGAAGTCATGAAGGGCATCGGCAACGGGGCAGGGCTGGAGATCAAAGGCCTGGACTGTGCAGTGGGACTGACGTGAGATTGTGGCTAGGACGTGGATTTACACAGCTTCCAGCCATGCCGGCCTGGCTCTAGCCCCCACCACTTCCATGAATGCTCGCCTGTTGAGCTTGATGTTTTATTGCTCCCCAGTGGGTGACAGCCTGTCACACTAGGGATCACATGGGCCAGCAATACAAAAAGCCTGGGAGCTCGTGACCCTCTTGGCCCTCATGACAAGTGCATTCCCCAACACACATCTCAGGCACCTCGTTCAGTCTATTTTGGGGTCCCGGGCTGTGTCCCACTGTTGCTCAGATGAACGCATCCCATTTCCTATGCTCCTGGTTCTCTGGAAGCTTTCTTGAAGTGCCTTCTTCATTTTGTTTCCCCTCCCTGCTGCCTGTCCCTCTAAATTGTACTCTTTCATCCCCCCAGGCTGCCTACTGTGCTAATATTCTTCAGATATTTGCAGGCTATCATTGTGTCCTCATTGAGTCATCGTTGGTGCTGGGTGCAGTTTACTCTTTTAATCTCTCCTTGTAAATCTGTCCCTTTGCACCTCTGCTCATTTTCATAGCTTTTTCTGAATGTCTTCCAACCATGCCGGTGGCTTTCAGGTCATAGGCTTGGAAACGACACTTGTGACTCTACTTGGACCATAGGCAGAGCCACAGAGGGTGTTTCCAAGCCGATCCTTATTTCGGCAAGTCTATATTCTGTCTCAAATTATATGGGCGTCTTTCTGATGGCAATCTCCTCTCTCTTGCCTACTCATGGCTATACCCAAGGGTGCTGTTCTCCCACTCCCTCCTTCCCACCAACTTTGGGGCTTTCATGTTATTGTAGTGGGCTGAAATACATATGATAAATTTTCACTTTATGTATTTGCCTTGGAAAAGAACAGCCTTTTTTCCTGTAAGTTCACAAGGGAAGAGATGGCAACTCACATGAAAAGTGAAGCAGGTGAAAATGGATCACAATTTTTTCTCCCATGACAAGCCAAGCCACTTCTGGGTATTTTGGGTTGGGAGCCGGAATGAAGCTGATGGGGCCATCTGTTACTTCCCCTTTTGCAGAGCTGCTGCGTTATCCCAAGCTGACCTTCATCTGCTATTTCAAACCCCAGGTCAATATTCCCATGGGCTCTGCCCAGCTCCCACTGGGAAGCAATCTGGGTGCTAAATGTTTTGGTGTAATTTCACTATCTGGTCCTGCCTTTACTATCATCTGCAGGCTTCAGGAATGAAGCAATCTCTTCCCATATCATTAACAGCGAGTTTAATTAAGACCTGTCATAACTCCAGGCACCATTGCTGGGAAACAGTAGTCCACTTTGCAGCCGGGTGACAGGGTCACACTTTTCATTTCCCTGTTGAGAACATACTTTCTTTATCACTGACTCCAGGATTCACATCTCCAGCTCTTTTTTTAACAGCTTGCCCCTTCTGCAACCTTTTCCTGTCCTAGTTAAAATTCTGGCCAATTTTCAAAATATAAAATGCTGTTTTGAAATAAAAAGTCCAGAAATGGCCAAACAAATTGTTTCAGGTTGTTTCAGCCACATCCTTGCGGCCCCTGAAGCATTTACCACAGTAAGGCATTGTGGGGTTTTAAAGCAATATGCTCTCTAAGGGGTTTGGAGAGGGATGGAAGTGATTTACCTGTTTCAATCTGAATAAATAAAATAAAATAAAATAAAATAAAATAAAATAAAATAAAAAAGCTCTTCACTGGGGTTTAGAGGGGGGAACCAAAAGTCCCCTCTCTGACTAAGCCCTCATTAGGAAAATCCCAGCGAGAAAGGGGCTGGGAATCGCAAACTGCTATTCCTAATTTTGCTTCTTGTTTACTCATTTTGAATGAAAGCTGCCAAGGAGACCCTGTGCAAGATGTTTGGGGTTTACCTGGATGCTGGCCCTGCTTTGCGCTGTGCTAGCCACCCATTAGCTGGAGGCAGGAAGTCCTGTGGCGCAGTTTGGAAGGAAAACTGAACAGGAGCAAAATGTTCATCTCTTCACCAAACTTTTCCTCTTGGCCTCTTGTTGAACCCAATTACCCTAACTAAAACAAATGTGCTGTAATACGACAGACTTTTCTCTTTGATTAAGGATTCCCATGCGTCTTGAAGGTGATGCACTACATATCTCGCTGTAAAGACGGCTTCATTTTATAACCAATGAGTTTTGTGGAGTTTAGGGGCTTTTTTTTTTCCCTATCTCCTCCTTCTTTCCCGTTTCCTTGCTCTCCAGTTCAGACCGAACTGGGTTTAACTAGGCCTGAATAATTTAATAGAGTCATTATGCTCCTGTGTTTTTCCCTTACTGTCAACTGTAAAATCCATACAGTAGCTTCGGGAAATGGGGCTAATTTGAATTGATAATAGGAGTCTCTGGAAAAAGTCATCTATTGCCATGCAATGGTGGAGCAGATGCATGCTAAATCTTGTATAATGAAAGAATATGCTGGTGTCAATTATGTAAGAAAACGACTTTACAGTGGTTTGAGGCAATGGGTTAGCATTCTGCTTGATATTATCACATAAAGAAACACCCATCAAAACTTCTCATAAATATGGAACGGCAAGTAAGATTACATTATAAATTTGAATGTTATGAATGTGTATGAGAGAGACAGATCGAAGCAGGAAACCCACCTCTCATAACTGGAAGTTAAAAAGAGCCATATTTCAGCATTTACATAACATTATTACCGGAAGAGCAGGCCAGGAGAGTGGGCCATGGCCGTGTCCCCACTCTGAATTCCCCATAGGCACTGTGACAGTGTTTGCCTGTGAGATCACCACCGTTGGGCACCGGTCGCTGTTCACCTTTCCTTGGCATTTGGGAGCCTGTGTGAAACAGTACTTTGTCACTGGGCAAGAGGTCCAGGAAGGTGGGGTTGCTGCTTTAGGAGTGTGGTGGCGTCCACCTCACAAGACATTTGCATTGGGATCTGAACTTCATGGCAGGCTCCAACTTGGGAGAGAGCCCTGCTCTCAAGTTTCAGGGCTTGCTGCCACGTGGGGACCTGTTGTTTGGAGAGGGGTGTTATGTGCAGATAATAACCCTTTCGGATGCTATCAGCCAAAACTGGTATCCACAGCCACTGAGGAGAGGACAGTGCATTGCTGCACATGCGTTTGACTGGAGTAACTCCTGTCAAGCAGGTCTGTGGAGAAGGGACTGTTTGTCCAAATGGAGAATGTTATCTGCTTGAAGCATTGCTGGGTGGAGTAAGGCAGAGAGGATTAACAGGTATCAGGGAGGTTGGGGGTGGACTAGATGATCTCCAGAGGTCCCTTCCAACCTTACCAATTCTGTGATTCTGTGCTCCAGAGGAGATTCCCAGCACATGCCAGAGGGAGGATGAGCTCGAGGCTAGGGAATTCCAGGACACAGGTTCAACGAACCACATCACTAAATTCAATTCCAAATGAAACACAAACTGCACAGGGTGTAGAGGAGACAAGGAATGGCTGGCCCAAATAGATAGCAGGGACCAGGTGAGCTAGGTGGTCAGCTGCACAGCTCGTATCTAGCCTGGGGCAAAGCAGGTCACCTAGTGTCAGCCTGCAGAGCTTGCACTACCCACTCCAAATTCCCATGGGGCCAAACCACCACCAGAGCTGCTCACAGCCACCCCAGGGCCTCCAGCACCACTGTAGATTTGTCCAGCTCCAGAGGAAGGCAGAAACTGGAGCAGATCCAGGTCCCTTGTGCCCAGCTGATGGCTGAAACTTGTCAGTTTGCTCTACCCATGCTCCAGCTGGCTGGCTGGCCGAACCCGCCAGGCTCTGTGAGCATGGTGCACTCGAGTTCCCGATGCAAATGGCAAGCACATGTGATATATCAATTTGCAGCCATTCCCTCATGCTCTCCCAGATGTTGCTGCCCTCTGTAGCTGGGACAGCTGAATGCATCACAAATCCAGTCCTGATCTATGTCTCATCCACCACAAGTTTTTAGCCACTGCTGTATACACACAGGCAGATATCAGCAGACAAAATTCACACTGTGTTTTAAACTGTGGCAGTTCAGGAGCAAATACACAGCCATCCATGGCTTCAGTGCAAAGGGCTAGCTTTGGGGCTGGGGTCAGTCATATAGCTAGGGGCACGACCTGTCTGCCATCTGACCTTGACCCGTAGCCTCTGGGTTGTCCTCTGAGCCATTGCTCTCCCTTGCTGGCTGCCCTGACCTGCTCGACGTTATTATTCTTGGAACAGGAAGGGCAGAAGGGAATGTGGCCCCACTTGGCACCTGCAAGTTTATCTTCCACAGTGGCATAAGCAGTGCTTCCTGCTGACTGCAGCAGGCTGGTGTCTCCAGGAGAGGTAGGGCAGGTGGTGGTGGCAGTATTTCTGCAGCTAGATGCACCCAAACTTAACTGGACTGAATAATGAGGCAGTACCCCTCCAGTATCAATACCTGTGTTAGGCTGCAGGATCCAATGCAGAGCCGTTAATCTGCAATGTATAGGCCTGCTGATGACTGGGAAGAAGCTGCAGTAGCTCTTAAACCATGCAAAAAACTGTTGAGACCACTGGAAGCTGCACCAAGCTTAGATGTGAAGGTTGTTTTTAAAACATTGGTAAATACGGTCAGTGGTCACATTTAGTCTGGAAATATGTTACCTGCACGTACTCTTCCCGAGCCTCGTAGTGCTGGGGGTCTGCACTGGGGCAGGAGATGCAGAGAGGAGGGACAGAGCCAGTCACGGGAAGCCCCTAGAGCTTTGCACTGGGGCCAAATGTGGGACCAAGAACATGGCTCCAGGCAGTCGTTGGTGTTATTGCCACAGACTGTAAATCCTTGAGCAGTCAGTGCAGAGCAAAGGGGCTCGAGGGGGCGGTCACGTATCACTGGACCTCTCCCACATGCTGTAACATCAGAACTTTGGACAACAGACATTGTCCTCTCAGGAAAGGCTCCTGTGAAGCTGTGTTTGTTTTGCCATCTCTGGTGCCTACAGCACTACTGTGAGACAGGGCAGTTCTCATCTCTGTGTACAGTGGGGACCCCACATCTCCAGAAGACCAGGCTATGCTGGGCTGGAACCACTGGGCTGTACTTCCCCTCAGATGTTTGATGCCTCCTTCTTCAGTGGTAACGTCTCTATTACCTGGTAGTCTAGTCAGGACTTTCTTGTCTATACATGGAGCCCCAGTTCATCTAGTACACCCATAATGTTACAGTTAAAGGTAACTGCTATCGTACCAGGGGTAACAGGATGAACAAGCTCCATGTCCTTGGGATGAGGTGTTTCTAAGAAGGGGACACACAGGCTGCAAAGGAAGATGTAGAGGAGAAGCGAAGCAGACTGAGTAGAGCTGTCCTACTGCCATGTGCAGGGGAAACAACCAGTTCCTGGAAGCTCAAGCGGCCCCAAATACGGATGCCAGCATGCTCCTGTTAACACAGAGTATGGGGACACTCCACATCATGTCTTGCAGGGGTTGGATCTCGTGTGAAAAGCTGGAAATTCTTTTTGAATGCAGCTTTTGGGGGCTTAAGAGCCAGAGCACGCACCAGTAGAGAAGCTGATCCACCTGGCTGGGGGGACACAACTCAAGGAATACAACCTCTCTATCAAGAGAGAAACACAAGCTTCTCTCCAGAAATCCCTGACTTTTACAGAAAGCAGAACTGGGGCTGAGGACCTGTCACTTTGAATACATCCAGCATAGCAGCCCATTCATGGATACAGCAGACCCTGTCTTACACAAGCATCATCTCTGGCCTCAAATACCCTGGTGGGATGGCTCTTCCCTACTCTCCTTGCTCGGATGGTTACAAAGCTGCTGCTAATTTCCAGGCTACATTTCTTCCCTTCTGCTTTAGCCCTGTTTGCTCCAGTGCCAATGTCTTCTTTTAGCTTCAGTGGTTCCTCCCTGCTGTTAGCCCTGTTGACATATTTATAGACAGCAATCAGATCCCCTCTCAGCGGGTGTCATGCTGGGCTAAACAAGCCGAGCTCTTTTAGCCTTCTTTCTCCAGGAGTGGTAAGAACATCCTGCACTGAGGCAGTGCAGCTGCTTTGCTTCTGTGGCCAGGCAGGAGCACATCTGGGCCAGATTCACACTGCTCCTCTCTCAGTATCTCGCTTGCTGCCATGGCCTTACTAGGAGTGGGTAGATGCTTTTCCTCACCCATCTTATCCAGGACAAGAGATGTGCCTGTAAGAGTCACGCTAACCGAGAGAGGCACTTCCAGGAGCTTCTCTAGGGACTTCCTAAAGCCTTGGTCCTTCCTGGAGCAGCTAGGCAAGGAAATAGGCACCATCTGCACAAGCTAATATCCGTCCTCCCAATAGCAAAGGTGTCACCTGAATATTACTTTGAGTATGGTCCCTTCTCTAGCTTTGTGGAGGGGCTGTGACTTCTTGTGAATGGCTCTGTGTTTCCCTTTCAGACCTTCCCAGCTCCCCACCTTGGCTTTTCTAAGAAACTCAGGCAACATCCTCATCTGGGAGATGAAAAATGCAGTGGAGCTCCCACCTCCCCCACAACTGCTTGCAAGAAAAGCACCATTTGAAAATGAGGCATGAGGAGGACATATTCCCAAACCTGTGTACAGGAGGGAGTCACCAGTCTGTGCCACCTGATGGAGCAGAGCAAAGTTGGCAGGAGAGGAAGAGCATCCCCTCTCCAGTTGCTTAACCCACTATTCCCTTCTGATATGACAAAGATATTGGCTTTTAAATGTAGCTAACTTAGAGAATGACTGCTTATCTGTCAAGCTAAAATACAACCCTCTGTGCTGGCTCTTGCCAGCAGCACTATACTAGATAATTTAATATTCTAATAGGATTTGAACAGCCCTTTAAACTAACAGGGTAACAACTCTATTAACTGGTACACAGGAAAGGAAAATGAGGTGCTGGAAAAGCAGAGGATGCATCAAACTTAGACTTTGATAGAGGGGTTTACATCATCCTGACATTCACTTTGTTCCCCAGTGCCTGAAATTTATTGCCTGGAGAGAGAAAGCAAGTTTGTAGGGCTAGCTATGGGCTGTGAAGAAGATGATAAGAAAAGAGGCACAGTGATCCAGCCACCAGGGCTTATTTCCTGGTACAGACCAGTCCTTGGAGGCCTACAAAGATGCTCCAACTCTGGCTGGTCTGATCCACAGCTAGTGCTACCTCCCTAGAAGCTTGCTGGCTGCAGCTACTGACCTGGGCTGTTGTCTTCAGACTAGTAACCTGGAGTTTAGATGCAAGGAGGTAAGGATCTGGCCCAGTGGATCTGGTATCTTGGTGTGGGGTTTTCACCCATATTCACATGGCTTGTGGTGGTTATGGCTGCTGGGACAAATTCAGCTTCTCTTGACTTAGTGCTTTTGCTTACAGGAGATGTCTGTGCCAGGGTGTCTCTGCTGAGGTCTGTTCATACAGAGGAACACTCTATCTTCCATCTTCACCAATGACATGGCTCAAAAGGGCCCCAAAAATTAGCCCTAGGGCCAGATGGCTAAAGAAATTCATACTGGACAACACATGATCACAACGGGTCATTCTCCTGATCTTGAAAAATTTTGCCAAAGCAGGTTGATTTTACCAGGATTTCAGTCTGGAAGACAAATCCACAGAAAAGTTTAGTTAGTGTTTAGTGATTTCACTTCTGCATTTTCAGAAATCACCTCACTTTGTGTTTCAACTTGACTTTCTGTTTTAACATTTAAAAAGTATGATACTTTTAAATCTTGACATTAAAATAAAATTAATTAATCTGATCTGAAATGAATGATCCTTGGAGACTTTCCTTTGCAAAGAGTTTTGAAACCAGTGGAAGGAGAGAGGGGAGGAGATGGACATTTCTAACTAAGAGTGTTGCAAGTCTGGAAAACTCAGACTTCCTTCTCCCTTCCAAACTTTGCAAACTACTGTTTGCAGAGCTCTGATCAGCCTTCTATTGCCCTTGAAGCTGTACAAACATTTAAAAATAGTAGTCTCAATGCCAGCGCAAATTCTCATTCTGATGTAGCCAAATGTTTCTGATTTATGAGCATATATTTTTTTCCTAGAAAGCTGTTTCTTGCTATATCTTCATGCAGCATCCATTTCACTTCGGTCTGCCATCCCTAGTCTCCTCTAAACGCTGCTTTGCTCTGCCACAAACTCCTTGCACAACTCAAAGTTCTTTGACTGTAAAATAGAGATTATAATTCTGCCTTGCCTAAGCCCAATAATAATTTATTAATTTTAATCTCCTGATTTGCTTTAGTAAACTATTCAAAGGGTTGGTTTAGACATACTTCCTATCTTACAAAAAAGTGTAAACATTTTGAAATGATTAAAAAGCTCTAAAATGAAAAAAGTGTTTTTTTCTGTTTAAAAGATCTTTTAAATTCAAAATGTATAATAGCTTGATGAAAGAATGAAAATTGAAACCAGGTGGCTGACAGTGACACCTACAAGAATCCAGGTTTCTGGACACACGATTTTGGGGATGGAAAGGGGTCTGCTGTGATTTTTGGAGTTTTTTATCCTGACTTGAGCCAGGATACTTTTTGAATTCTACCCCTCCCACCCAAAAAAATAGATAGAGACATTTTCTAACCTGAATCTCAACCATATTTTAAGGCCTCAGACTGTAAAACTCATCAAGATACAGACAGATCTTTACGCGAGCGTTGTCCCTGCCCTAAGCCCAGAACTGTGGAGGCCAGCTGGTTTCCCTGCACTATTTCGCCTCTTTTGCTTGGCTTTCAAGCTAAGAAAGACGCGAGCAACCTCTCGGCGGGCCGCGAAGCCGTCCCAGCGGTCCGACGCCGGGCAGTGGGTGCCGGGAGGAGCTGCTGCCCGCGGGAGCGCTGCCCACATGCTGTTCTCAGGGTATTTATAGCCGCCGATGCCTGGAATCCGGCAGGGCCGGTGCCAGGGAGGATAACAAGTTTCTCTTTAGGAGGAATGTTCCACCCCGACCGGAGGAGCGAAGAGCAATAAAAGATGATTTATCTGCTCCCAGCCGCCAGCGGCCCCGGGTGCAGGTCTCCCTTCCCTTCGTCGCCGGGTGCCGCTTGCAGGATCTCGCCAGAGGTCGCAGCGGGCTCTCGGGGGCTGCAGCCTGGTATCCAAGCGCGCTCCCGGGGCCGGGTGCCTTGCATCGCTTTAGCCGGAGACACGCGGGAAGAGGAGGAGGAGGAGGAGAGGGAGGGAGGGCTTATAAGACCGTCTCCCTGGGCCTTCAGGCACTTTCTATTTACATTCTTTGGAGTAAATTACTGAGTCTTAGAAATTTAGAGGGAAATCGCTTTGATTCTTAAACTATATGAATGAAGCTGCAGATGGAGAGAGTAATGGCTTAAATTTATTAGTGTGCATAAAATTGTTGATGCTAATTTTCAGCTGTACACTAAGCAAACAGTCGCTGGGATTAAACTGGATCCCTTATTTAAACAAACTCACAAAATGTAATTTACATCTAGTTATTGTTTCCAACTCTTCCCAGACCCCTTCCCAAAGCTCCCTCTAATGTTGCCAGGTCTGTATTGCATCCACTCCCTTCTGCTCCTCAATCACCTCTGGTAGGACAGCCACAAGACCACTGTGGGACCTTGACTGAGATATATATATATATATTTAGAGAGAGCAGTGCTTTCTAAGCTTCCTTCCTCAGATGAACTGGTTGGATTTTTTGCACTAGACATGCAAGGTTTGAGGCACAAGTCTTGTTCCCACTTCTCTGGTTTAGCCTTTTGGGTTAAATCTTCACCACAGGCCTTTCCAAGGAAGGGAAACATCCATCACAGCATAGCTCAGTGTTGTCAAGCCTCAAGGACAAAGTTCAACCTTGCAATTCTCTTGTTCACAGCAACAAGTGTTTCACCTGCTTCTTTTTACCTCTGTCCCTGGTACAGCTGTGCCTGGTGCACAGCATCCCTGGGCAGGAGAGAGACTACAGGGGATCTAAGAGCAAACAAAGCTTACAGCAACCATGGGAGAGGTTCCCTTGCCAGCAGCAGCCTTATGACTTGCTCTTTGCTCCACCACCTGACTTGGCATCACCTAGATCTTCAGGTGTGCCATCTTCTGCCCTGGAGAAGGGGAAAGCCCAGCAGCTGCCCCTGAGCCAGCTGAGATGACTGGACAATCAAAGGACACACAAAGCACGCCGTGCTTCTTCCTTCAGCCTTGCCTAGAGAAGCTTCGCTCATTAGCTGTACAGCATCTAGCGCAGAGAGCCTGACCACAGCGAGGTCCAAAGGTGCTGCAGTAACGAAAGCTAATTAGATGGAAGAAGTCTGTCCATCCTCAGCCCTGAGCAGTCACACGAACCTCATTTGAGTCAGTATCCTTAGTGTAAGGGCCAGTGGCAAAACGCAGAGAACTGGGTGCAAAGATATTCCAAGTTTCTTATATCCACACCCATGGGCTTATTCCCTGCACTCTGGTGCCTTCCTACTAGAGGAGCATGTGTTATGGAAAGTCTGGGTATTGCTGGAGGGTAGGAAGGCTGCGGAGGAATAACAGGGCTGGCAAAACATGTAGAAATACAAGGATGACACAGGAGCAGCTAATACTGTTCCTGACGGGGAGGACACGGCTGTTAGAGCTCTGACAGTGAAAGCGGCATGCTGCTGTCCTGTGTCTGCCAGCAGCGGTGGGGGGTACAAGAGCCAGGCAAGTGCGGAGTGCAGAGGTCATTGGAAATGCCTGCTGATGGGGCCAGCTAGGAGCAGGAGGGAGGACAAGGCAGTAAGGTCGGAGGGAGGATGGCAAGGGGATGCTGGAGCCACCTGTGCTTGCAGAATAATCTCTGTGTGTGGCACTGCTCTCACTTTGGTGGTCCCAAGATGGTGGCAGGGTCCTCTCATGTTTCTCTGTGTCAAGTCAGGGAAAAATGACCATGGTAGAACTGATCCCAAGGAAGGGGGAGGTAAGCAAAACCAGTCATGTTCACATGCTCAGGATAGGGCTGCACTTGGAGATTTCCCTCCCTAGCTGCCAGGCCAGGGCTATCTTCAGGCCCTTGTGAAGCTTTGTCCCCTGCACTGGAGTGTGCAATGGTTAAGCTGCTTGTGTGAGCTCAGCTGGTGGCATAAATCTGGCCCTGGTGTGTTCCAGCAGCAGGACAGACACAGAAGGTTGAAAGCAGGAGCAGGTTTTTGTGTTGCAGAGCATTCGCAGAAAGGTGACCGGGGCATGCAAAGGGACTTCAGTTCTTTCCCACAGATGGACACATCTGTGTTTGAATGGCATCTACCTCCCTCCATAAGCCCGCACACCTCCAACTCTTGAGGAGACCAGCTGGGCTTGGGACATGCAGGAGAGACTAATCCTGCCCTTCTTGAAGGGAAAGGACACAGAGCTAGTCCTGAAAGGTGGGTAGTAGATAGCTGCCATTCCTCCAGCTCCAGTGGGGACAGGCTTCTGGGCTTGGGAAGTGAATGGACAAAAGACCAAGGGCAGAGATGAAAAGCCACTTCAGCATCTCCCCTCCCACCACATCACTGAGAGCTGATCAACCCCGTGTCACCTTACAAGCCACTTAATCCCTTCCGTCATGCTTTTCAAGGAAGGAGGTGTGTGGGCCAAACTTTAGCTGCCACCAGCTGCCCCAAAGTCATATGCCAAGCGTCTGCTGGAGCATGTGCAGGGGTACATGACTGATACCTCACATCAGTCCCCCACACCTGAGAATTGCCCAGTTCTGCTTCCTCAAACCCAGCTGGTCCTTTGATCTCTGCAGGGGCTAAAGCTTGTTCCCTTCTGCTCCAGCTTTTGAAAGGATCATTGTGATTTTTTCTGGACACCTCACATCCTGGCAGGTGTCAGTCTTGACTTCCAAGATCCCTTGGAGGGGAGTAGGACAAAGGAGAATAATAAAAACAAATTAAGTGTTAAAAACCCACTCTGTGCCTACTATCCTTAATTCCTGTGTTGGGGCCTGCACGGTCTTGTTCAGTCTCTGGAATGACCCTCTCCACTCTACTGATGTTACCAGCCTGCTGAAGAGCAACTACACAACTTCTCCTGCAGGAAATGTCACCCCCACGCTTTCCAAGCATCTTGAAAACAGAGGTGTGGTGGCCTTACCATCTGGGTAATCCTAAAACAGCCTGTGCCCTGACTCAGTGAAAGGCAAAATCATCCATGGCCTTTATTGAGGAAGGGGTCAGAGGGACCAGCAGGCACACACAGCGTCAGAGGGGAGAGCAAACAACTCTTGTTCTTCTCAGCTGCCCTGCATGGGCTCCAGTCAGCTTGTACTTGCACCAACTCAGTTGTGTGGTGAGTCAGTCTACACTAACTCCCCTAAGGAGCTGCTGTTGCAGGAAACCATTTACAAATCAGGACCCTCAAAAGCCTTAAGTGTCCTCCACATCCAGCAGGCATCCTTCAATCCAGCCTCTGAGGGCTCTTTGTCAGGAAGGGGTCTCTTGCTCTTGAATACTGGCCCAGATATAGTAGCAGTGAGAAGTGATGTGAGTAACCCACAAGTCACGTTCTTTCTATGTGTTTAGGCTTAAATTACAGATGAAAATTCCAAAAAGAGATCAAGTTCAGTCTACCCCAATGTGTTTTAGAAAGGTACTGGTGCCATCTCTCTCTCTCGTGTCTCTTTCTCTCTCTGAGATTTTTCTCTCTCCTAATCTTAGTTATCGAGAGACCTTAGATTACAGCAAACTGTGTTCTGCGATGGCCAACAGAGGTATGGTGCTGTGTGTCATGATGCTTCTCCAGAATAGTTCCCCAGTCTTCAATAATCTTTGATCAGGGATGTCTTCAGCCAAAGACTGTGGCTTTGTATTTAATAGCTCTTACAGATTTTTATCCATGCATTTCTGGAGTTCCTTTTGCTTTTAAATTGCTAGCTTCCACATATCCTGAGGAGAGGATTTCCACAGTTCAGCTATATATAGTGCAAAGAATTTCTCCTTTTATTTCTTCTCCTGTTGCTTTTACCTAGAGGCCCTGGTTCTTGCATTGAAAGCAAGAGCGAACAGTCATTCCCTGGTAACATTCATTACGTTATAGACCTTTCACTTCCATCACCCAGCATGCCCCTATTCTTTCACTGGCTGAAGTGTGTCAGTTCATGTTTTATACAGAAGCCACGTTCTCCCTTTGAACATCCTTGTAGCCCTTCTCTGTTTCTTATCAAGTCTTGCTAGATCTCCTTTAAGGAAGAGACCAGAACTGTACTCTGAAGCCAGCTTCATTACTTCAGTTCTTCTTTGCTCACAGTAGGTGGGACATCCAGAGGGCTGTGTGCTATTCTTGGCATCACACTGTAACAAAGATAAGAGTTTTGGAAAACCTGACCTTGGAAGGAAAATTGAAGGAACTAGTTTTATTTAGTCTGAAGAAAAAGGACCAGAAGGCAGCAAGTACAAGTATTTCAATGTGTAGAAGGTTTTTATAAGAGGACACTGATGGATTACTCTTCATATGCACTGCGGGGACAGCACAAGGAGAGAGAGGCTCCCTTTGCAGCAGAGGTGGTTCAGGTTGGATGTTAGGAAACTCCATCAACCCCAAGCATACAGAAACTCTGAAACAAGCTGTTGGGAAGACACTTTCACTGGCAGTGTTTACAAGCAGGTTGGACACCCATCTGTTGGGAAGGTTTGGGGAGAGCTGTCTTGCAAGACTATCTATCAGAGTCCCTCCAGCCTCACATTTCTCCCCCACGTTCCCTCTGTCAAAACATTCGGCTAGGACAGACCGTGCCATCCGGGGGCTGGGACACTCTGCCAAAGGCCCCGAGGGAATGGAGAGCACTAAGAGAAAATCTGTGCAAATCTATTATCTGTACTCTCTGCTGAAGTTAGGGAGGGTCTCAGTATCATACACATCCCCAGTCAGAAGAGCCTTGCCACCTCCTCCTGTTCCCCCAAAATGTCACTGCTCTAATTACAGAGGAAATCAACAAGGAAAACTTGCTGTCGGTGTTTGGATTTTGGTGACTTACAGCCTCGTGATGCTAGGCTGGCTTTTCTTCCTCAGTTCTCAGGGCTTTTTTGGGAATGTGAAGACCACAGGCAGCTAGTGACAGTTACGTGTCACAGGCTCATCCTCCTTCAGGAGTCACAGAGGCTGGATTCAAGCTGCAGGACTTCATCCCTCTCAGCTGCATCAGCACAGAGGTTCCTGCTCCTGAATCTGTGCCAGGACATGTGAAAATGCTTCCAGATTTGCTGCTTGCCAGGCCACCACTGCTGTTCAGACAGTCATGCCTCAGCTCCCTGAGAAGAGGGAGTGCACAGGCAATGAACCTCCATCTGCCCAGTGAACTTCACTGGGGAGGAAGTATACAAGATATGGGTTGCATGTGTTTAAGAGTTTACACCAAAGGAGATTGTTCATGGTTTCTTTCTCTATGAGAGCAGGGTGAGTTCTCTACTCATTCATAACTGGCTGAGTTTAATTAAGGTGTCCTCCACGGGCTGTCAGGGCATTTGTTAGGTTTGGAGGATCATAAATATTGCCGCCCTGATCCAGAGACGATGCTCAGCTCCAGTGATGTCTGCCAGGGCCCAGCCAGTTCCAGGCTTGTCCACACAGCAGATGAGGCACTGTCGTTGCCTCATGCTCTCCCTCCTCTCTTTCCAAGCTCACACAATGTATGGCCACAAAGCAACCCATCTTTTTGCACTTGTAAATGCATTTTACAGAGTTGTAAATGCTCCTATTGATTTCTCAGCCTTATTATCCTTACTGCACAGCCAAGAATTAACTTCCATTTGAGGATAAATTATTAATCAGCCTCCTCCAGATCTATTTCATAATCATTTCCACCACTCTGGCTGTCACATAAGAAGAATTTGCATATTTATTCTGCCACTTTTCCTCAGAACTGTATGTAGGAGCCCATGTTTACCTGCAGTCTCTTAAATCACTTGCCCTGCCTTCTGGAAGCATTGCTTTTAGACAGAATGGACAGTGCAGTCCAAGTACTTCTGACTCACTCGCTTTGTGGCATATTTTTGCAGGCAAATACTTCTCCTCTTCACTTCTCCACTTATTCATTGCTTATTTATGATACCCTGTAGGGTAAAACTGTGCAGTTTGTTCAACAACCCATAACAAAAATACACAAGCTTCCAGCCTTGTACTCACTGTCTTTGGTCCCCAGCCCAGCTTGCACAGGAAAGCATGGGGAGGTGATATTTTGGCTTTTGGCACAATTTTCCCCTGTTGATCAGTGACAAGCAGCTGTTCTGATCAGTTCAAGATGTGGCTGCATTCCTGAGATCAGTGAAGTGCTGCTCAGCTGCAAGGCATTTGGGCCCATGGGGAGGAATAGGGTTGGGAGCATGGAGATGCCAATGGCACCTCTCTAGGAAGGACCAACACTTGGGTCACAGTGAGACAGGTGGAGGGGACTGAGGAGCACCAGCAGTTGGTATGTTAAGCAGTGACGAGGCAATTGAGGCACAGGCAAAACCAACACCCTATCTAAGGCTGTGGAGGGAGACAGTATTGGAGCCAAGGAAGACCCCAGGAATCCTAGCTCCAAAACTACATGCACTAGGGCACAAACTAGGGAGAGAAACCCAGGCATCCTAATCCCCCCTAGTGCAAAGGTTGGGAAGCAAACAGGCAGGTCAACTCTAACACTGCCACTAGTCCTTGTACCATTCAGCTGGAGCCTAGTGATGCCATTAAATTATCTCTCTCAGCAGGATTTCCACAATGCTGGCAAGTGCGCAGGGCTGATTCCTTCCAGCAGATGGTAGCAGGAGCATGCAGGGGGACAGCACCACACCACGACCCTTAGCCAGACACCACTATTGCTGCACCATTGCCTCCTGGCAAGGCCACCATCCATCCAGTCAGGTAAAAGACCATGTGGGGCAGCACCAGTCCAAAAAGAGCAGCTTCTGAGCAAGCAGCGCCTGGAGCAGAGGCACTCAACCCACACACTACAGGCTTTCCTGGTAAGCAGGCTATGGACAGCACAAGTTTACTGAAGAACTCACTGCTCCTGCAGGAAATTTGGGTGTTAAACAGCAGGGTGTTAAACAGCAGCTGTGCTCACAGATGTGGCAGCCCAGTAGCAGGGCCAGTTACAGCGGGTCAGCCAAAACAGCCACTGTGGCACCAGACGGGAATTGATTTACAGCACCACTTGAAGTTGGCCCTGTTGTCCTCCAGTTGCATCTGCCGATTGGGTCTCCTCTTTCAGACCTTACATCCTGGACAGCAATGCCTGTTTGTTCTTCTCTCACTAGTTGATATAATGAAGAGCGCACAAGTCCTCAGACTGCTGTGGTAGCAGTAGTGTCACCTGTGTTGCTGAAGGCAAGCATGTCTAGCACTTACTCCAATTTCTCATTTTCCTTCTTTCATTCTCCCTCCTCTCTTGTTTATACCACCAGCTCTCACGATTTATCACCAGCTGTGTTGCTTTTAATGCATTTCTTCAATTCCTAGTTCTTGGCACTGAGATAGTGCAGGGAAATTTCAGTGTCTTTTTTGCTCTAAAGTAAAAATTTAGCTCTTGTGATTGCAGAGAAATCTTGAAAATGTGATGCAAGTACAATAGAAAGACTAGAAGCCGAAACAAATTCAGCAGAAATCAAGAGGTACCATTAAAACAAGCAGCTGAACGGAAAAACCTGTATGGTTATGATGAGTGCAGTGCACAAATCTGGTTTACAAGCAGGGACAAAAAAGATTCTTCATCAAGCTGAGCAAGAAGAGAGCAAAGGGGAAAGATCGAACTGCCCTCTGCAAATGCACTAAAAGGGCAAAGGGGAGGAAGGGCAGGGAGCTATCAGTGCTAAAGCACACAGATGGCAGTCAAGCAAAGAGCCAACACTAGCAAAACTGGTTTAGATACCTTTATGGGCAGGACTGGATGCCAGCTAGTTGCCTAGCAAGCCTCTTCAGCACCTGTGTCCACCAGCTCCTTGGTAGGGCTGGTAGGAGTGAGCAGGGTTTGGTGCAGCTTTCCACCCACCTAGAAGAAAATTTCAGCCTGGTGAGAGTATTTTCAAGTCTGTCCACAGCAAATGGTTCTGGTCCTCAGATGGACACAACCAGCCCAGAAACACTAAAAAAGAACCCCAGTTAGCGTGCCGTGGCATCCACAAACCCACTGCTTTGTGGTGGAGCAAGTTGGACTAGGATACAGCCTGGCTGGTAGAAAAACAGATGGCAGATGATTGGATCTAAGGGGAGCTTTTGTTTCACTGCGGAGCTAAGTTAGCATCTCAGCAAACATATGAAGATAGTTCCTTCAAGAAGCACAGCTGGGAATATGCAGGTATGTGCTCTTCTATATGCAGTACATAGAGAGGTGTTGCCATCTGTCAGAGGGCTTCATAGTAAGTCTGTTCAACTAGTTAGTAATACCTCTCATTCCTTTAAGCCTACTGCAGTGTCTTTTCCCCTTTAACCAAGCACCAGATGGGCTCCTGGGGTCTGTGAGATATTGCTGCCTGAAGGGCTGTAGGTTTGGGTTTAGGATGGTTTCCTATGGAAGCATTAGGCAACATGTGTGCATGTATGCTTGCCCCTCCCCTTAACTAGACAGCTTTAAATAATTCTGATAGAAGGGAAGAGGCCTCAGAGATGTGAGGCTCTGATAAGATTTAGGAAAACAAGTGTTTCTGAAGAGAAGAGACACCAGATTATCCCCTTCACTGCGAGAAAGGGCTTGATCTTAAGAGCCGTAAAAGAATCCAAAAAGGAGACCAATATCCCCTTTGCCTTCTTTTTTTGCAGGGCTCACAGCACAGCCTATCCACCTTGGGACAGATAATTTGGTTACCTTGGAGCAAAGTTAGGGGAAAGACCCCAGTTCATGCAGGGCAGAGCACAGTGCAGTGAAGACACAGCTGCAGCACACAATCTTCCCAGCCAAGGGAGCAGCACCAGCGATGATGAGAGATGTTTGCTTCAGTAGTCCGTATACCAGGCTCCCACCAAGCTTGCTTGCCGATTCACAGCACGCACTAAAGCCATTTTGCTTCATCTTTTTAGTAGTTTTCCGTATCCAGGAAATTCAGCTCCCATTACTGTGCCTGCTTTCCCAAGATAGCACGCATGGGACCAGATGAGGGTGCTCCTCTCATGATGTTGTGGGATTCACATCTGCCAAGTGCTGGAGGACAGGTCAGTGAACACAGGGAGCCCTGGGCCCTGGTGCAGAGGGAGCTGTCAGGTGAGTGTTACCATGTGTGACATTTGACAGGTCTGCAACATATGCTGCGTCCCACTGCAGGACCAGGCTGCCCTCTGAATCAGCTGCCAGCCTGTCTCGACATGAGGTTAAACCCTTGCTCAGGAGCAGGAAAGGAGAGAAGCAGCAGATGGAACCAATCAATTTGCCATCCGAAAACCGATCAATTTGTGGGGACCCCTCCTCATGCAAAGGCAGGGTGGGAACAGGCCCCAGCCGCTGCATACACACAGAAAGATCAGTGGGCAGCCCATAATAAACCCTGAATGTATTTCCAGCCATAAAATGCTTGACATGGCTTCAGAGAGGCTGTTGAAATCCCTGATTTGCAGCTGGCACTCATTTTCCATCACAGGTAGTAAAAAGACTCAGCCAGAGCACTCAGATATTTCTTAGCCAGGGTCTGCTCCCACCCCCCTACTCAATAGCCGGATTACCAGGACTCATCTCCTCCCTCTTCCTTTCTTCAGCTCTCCTTTCCCTTCAAACCAGGATCTGGACCAGGTATAGATGACAGGATGGCAAGATAACGAGCAGGAGTGACAATTTCAGGAAGTAGCCGGGCCTTGTAAATCCTCACGGGGGCTTCCTCTGGAGCCATCCAGGGAGCAGGACATGAGCGGGCCAAAGTCACGCCTGTTAGGGAGGTATTTGTTCTTCTGGCCCCCACAGCCGAGCCGGGTTGTCGTAACATCCTTCAAGTGGGGATCTAGTTGCAGCAATAAAGTTGGGCAGGTCGGGTTCCTTGCTGGGCAGGAAAGAGTTATTGATCAATGCCACAAATTCTTCCCACCTTCCTCCCACCCCCAGGGTGGATGTAAAAGATACCAGGAGATAGGTGGGAAGGAAAGCACAGGAGATGCTCTCGTCAGGAGCAGAGGGTGGCACAGCTGGGGAAAGGACATGAAAGGAGGCTAAAAACAAACTGAGCAGAGTACAGACCTTTTGCGACTCACCCTGTGGCTGAGCCAATCCATCTGCAAACATCAGAGGAACAGGATTAGTGTTTCTCCTGTGCATTTGCTCAGAGGACAGCCCAAGATCCTGGTCTCTCTCACATCCCCCACCTGCTGGTAGGGGCTATAGAAGTTACACAGCTCTTACACGCCCCAGAGTTCAGTGTTGGGGGATGGCTGCTGGTGGCAACACTCAGCCATTCTTTCTGCAGGGCATGTGCCCAAAAGCTCACTGCTACTTTGTTTGCAAGCACATTCCTGCTGGAAGTTCAGCTGGGAGCAATTCAGAGGCTGATTTTCAGGCCCTGGGCTGTAGGAACAGGAGCACCCTGATCCAGAATGGGAGCTCCACCACAGTAGGATAATATAAGTGAAAATCAACTCTAAAGGAACAACATACTTGCTTCTAATTTTGCATAGGATCTCCAGGGTCTACAGGTGGAGATCATCATTGGTAAACTATCCCTATACACCTGCTGGGGAAGGTTCTGAGGCATAGCCCAAGACCAACACCTCACTCCAAGGTGCCAGCTAGTCAAGCTTCATCATTTTTGATCCTGGCCAGACATTATGACAGATTTATATTAGTAATACCACTAACAGTCATGGTCATGCTAATAATATTGTACTCTTCCATCCAATGAGCTCAAAGCGTTTTAAAAAAGATTAAGTCTCATGGCATGCATCCATTTCAAGGAAGTTATTTAGACAACAGCAAAGCCTCCTAACTTAAGAGCCTCCCCACCTTGAGTGCAGCCCTCTCCAAGGTGGAGCACAGCAGCTATTTGCAAGTATGCAATAACAGTCTACAGCAATCTAGGCCAAGCAGTGAAAGCAAATACCATATTCAAGGCAATTAGAGGGACTATAGAGGAGACAATGTACCAGGACACTTGGCTCAGCTGCTTATGTTTCAGGAAATATATTTGGGCACTTTCCACAGTGTTCAGGCCTATGGAAGTCCATCATTGAGGGCCCCTGGCTCCAGCAGTAGTGTGGTATCTCACTCTACCCTGGGGACCCATCTCCTCCTGATTTGGAAAGCAGAGTCCTGCCTTGCTGTCTCCACTACATTCCACTTTGGCACTCTGCAGACAAGATTTCTCCGTGCACTATCTTGAGGGTGTGCGTTGAGACCAGCAGCTTGGAGATGAAAAGCTCCATGGCTTTTGAAAATAGAGTTCCCCTTCCAAAGCTTGTAACCGATCTGTGTCCGTACAAGCCTGCCAGGAGCAAGCAGTCCCCAGGAATAAATTGCATCAACAAGAGCAGGCTGGTGATGACTGAAGCCTCTGCAAGCCACTACCTTTTCTTTTGTGGCCTTGCTGGAGTCTGTCCCCAGTTGTCCCCAGCCTAGCAGGAACATCTCCCCTGGAAGCTGCCCCAAGGCTTAGACTCACAAGGTGTTTGCTCAAACAAGCCAAAACATTTCTGATCATCAGCACAGGATCTGCTCCCCTCTGCTCCTGCAGGCTCCAAAGAACGCAGAACTACTTAGCAGCACTGGTGTGAGTGAGTCCAAGAGGTCATGCTGAAAAATGGCACTTTGTCAAAAATGTCATTTCAGCAGCATTTCATTGCAGTTTTCTTTAAATGAAAAATTTCAGAAGGAAGTGAAGTCAATGTGTTATTTTACTGTTATTCCATTTTTTTTTTGGGCTGCTGTTTTAAAACAGCTCTTCCCCATGCTTGGACTCCTCACCTTTCAGTACATCATTTATAGTCCAGAAAAGGTTTTTGCCATTCTTCAGAGTATGCAGCTTTTATGCCTTATCACAGGAACTCACAGCATTTCCTTTGCTTGAAGATCTATAAAGGCAAAAGGAAAATTTCAAGTTTGTAGCTTTGATCCTGTACATGCTCTTTTAAAACTAAGCAATTTTCAAAGAGTTACAGAGTGGAGAAAAAGAAAGAAGAAAAATAAAAAGGAAGTACAGAAATCCAAGATATTAACCCCTTATTACATTTAGTAGTAAAAGAAAGAGGAGAGGAGGGAGGAAAAGAAAAAGAGAAAACGAAGGGAAATCATTTCAAAACACTAAGGAAAAAATCTATAAAAAAAAGGTGTTTCAATTAATATTGAACTTAAAGAATTCAAAGTCCACTTCTGTGATTATTTCTCTCCTCCACCTGCACCATAGCTACAAGAAGTACAAGCATTTATGCACCATCACAGCACTGAAATAAACTGCATTATTCTGACCTCAGAGCTGGTGTTTCAGGAAGACTCCAAAGATCAGATATACTCAAGTACCATTTCCAAACTTCCTCCTCAGAGCTTTCCCCAGGCATAGGGGGTAAAGCTCTGCACAGGCTGCTTTTGCACCCCTGAAGGATGAGCTGCCCGTGTGGCTGGAGGGGCCACAGAGACTCTCCTAGCTGTGCCAGGATCAAGGGTGTCTAAGAGGACAAAACTGCCAATGGATCAGAGCCTAGAGTCCTGCAGAAGAAAAGATACCAATGCTGTGACTTGATCTATTTAAGGCATCTCATGTGATACCAGCTGATTACAAGGGTGTTGTCATGCAGGTGGTGTTAATTGATCAACCCTTGCTCATTGCTTCAGAGAAAAAATTTTGGAGACACTGTTCTCATCCGGAGTAGCAGTGGACTGATGGCTTTCCTTTACAAGCACAGAGAGGCCTTCCTGATCACTGAGGAGGATCACTTGTGGACAAGCATTTGAATTTACTTTGCACTCCATGGCAGCATGAAAAGTTAGGGGCAGCAGGCTTCTACCCTTCACAGCAAAGACATTTAACAGCATTTCTAGCAATGCATACTTTGGTGCTATGAGCTTGGGGAATAGACAGTAATCTGTACAGACCTTTCCTGAGCTGGATAACTTGGGTGGGTGTAGCTATCCGGGCACATTCCTCAGCACAGAGCTGCACAGATGTGCTGGTACCAGTGTGACATATCCCAGTTCCCTCTTCTCATTTGCTGCCCACAGCCTGGCCAGTCCATGACTTTTATCAGGTCTGGAGTTTAGCCACTGCTTTCCACTGAACCCAGATGGCCATGCTTCAGAGTCCCTGTGCAGGAGGCCAGGCCTTCTTTCATGGCCACCAGTGGAAACCCAGAGATGTATGCAGAAACAGAGCAAACACAAAGCCCTGCTTGTCCTGGCCCCACTCTGCCACTCCCAGTCTGCCTGTGCGCTGCACAGGCTGGGAAATTTCAGCTGATACTCAACTGCATCATCTGTGTTTGGCTTCCCAGAAAACATCCCTACCAGATCCAGGGATCTCCAGAGGTGTAACAGCCACCCCTGCCTTAGATATGAGCTCCAGCAGCTCACCCTCTCCTGTACTTAAAAATGTGCTCTTTGTTGCTCATTTGAAGCTGTCTGGCTTCATCTCCCAGCCCTGCATTAACCACACGAGTAAGCAATAAGCTGTGGGGGCCCTCTGGCCTTCAGCATCATGGGGAGAAGAGAGCTGAGAGTTAGGGCAGCCTGTCCTAGCCCTGCTCCCCACCCTCCCCTATCTCTGCCTTCTTGCTGCCTGGAGAAGAGAGAGCAAGAACTCACCTAGGACCCTGGAGACAGTCTTACCGCAAGGAAGAGGCTGCTGCTGTGCATGTCAGGAATGATTTGATCAGCAAGAGAGATGAGCATCTCTACCACTGACATCAGGGGACAAGCAGAGGAGAATGCGAAAAAGCTCGTGATGGACAGCAGGTCTGCAGTGAATGGTGGGGTGTGCAGACCTAGGGGTGGGAGGAGCAGCCCCCAGCCCAGGCACAAGTCTCTCTGGACACAGCAGAGCTTGGAGGCGCCTTGATAGCTGAAGAGACTATTTGAAGATGTGCCGAACTGGCTCTCCCTCAAAACCAGCCTCGCAGCTCCCATCTGGCTTAGCAGTTCAAGAGCTGTTACTACAAAACCGTGTCCTTACACGTCCTGTGCTGGCTGGGAATAAAACCAACCAGATGGAGCAAGGGCACTTCACTTTTACACACATGCACCAGTATTTACCCACGTGTGCAAACACACCATATATTTTATATTACCTACGAAAAGCTGAGTGAATGTGCCAGTGCACACATGCACAGTTGAGTGCTGGTAGAGGACTCAGTGGTGGATGGTGCCCACCTGAGCGCCTGAGAAGCAGCTCTGAGTTAGGCTGACCACCACATAGAAGTCTGCTGAGACTCTTCCTGACAGGCCCTACCATAGCCTGTCCTCCTCAGGACTGTGGCCCTTTCCCATTTTAAAAATGTCTTTTAAAAGTGAATTTAATGCTGGTGAAAGGTGCTGGATTGACAACCCTGGACAGCGACATACCTTATTTATCCATGGAGCAGAAAAAGCAAGGGCAGTCGCAAAGCAAGCTCGCCCTCCAACACACATTTGATCTCTGAACATGTCAGGCCAGTACTCTTGCAGCTCAGGGTCTGTGTGCCGACTCTTGCTGCAATCCCAGGGCAGCATGGTGGAGTCATTAAATGCCTAGAAAGTACTGCAGAAGCCATGTCGCAGACTCGCCATATGAGTGGAGACAGATCTCTCCTCAGCGGTTCCCTTTCTGTAAAATGAAGTGGATCATTAATCCACCACCTGTGTTTGTCCATTTACATGAGATCTTACTATCCCCCCCAGCACGAACACAGCAGGGGCCCTGGGTTAGCTAGAGTGGTAAACATGGCTCTGTTTTGAATCTGGGTTTATGCAGAACCTACCATACTAAGGCTTGCTCACACGTGGAGTTTTAAAGGTCCTGCAGTAATGACAATAACGTCTTGTTGTTCTTAGCACCAGACTTCCACAGGTGAAGTCCCAGGAAGGTTTTCAGGCCAAGGTCAGTTGTATGACACCCCACATGCGCTGCTTGCACACGTGTGCTCCAAACCCCACGGTGATCTGCCTGTTCCTGGCACACAGAGCCACCACCACCCTCAAGGTCCTTCCCTGGCCTCTCCTGCTCACCTCTCTCCAAGGGCAAAGCACCAACTGCAAATTGCGTTCAAGGGCTCCAATCGAGCACAGCCCAAACCCCGGTGTTACAGCACATCCTAAAGGACCACGGACAAATTTTTTCCTGCCATCCGGACAGCCAGTTCAAGGTCTATTCTAATTCAAGGACTCTCATGAGAGACAGGCCTTTGGGTAATAACCCCTCTGCCAAGGTAGTTCCCCTCCTTTAAGAACCAGACAGTTTCTGGAGCTTTCAATATATCTTGCTCTCCCCTGCTCACTCATCTTCAGAGCATTTTGCCATCTGTTTGCCTTTATTTCCTTTGGGAACAACTCTTTTTATTTTTAGATTCCAGGGGCAAAATGTAGTCAGGTGGCCATGAGTGGGAGCTAGCCTCATGTATCCTCTGCCTAAAATAATAATAATAATAATAATAATTAATTAATTTTAAAAAAATAGAAACACACACAAACCATGAAAAACCCAGCAGCTGCAACCTCAAAACAAGCAGAACACCAGAAATCCTGCGGCGGGCCACAGCATGGTATTACCTCCACACCTACAGTCTAGTCCCCCTGTCAAAACCCCACTTTTCCCTGCCGCATGTGATTCTCAGCCGTACAACCTGCTGGTGTCTCCTTGCCTCTATTTATACTAAAGCCCTTGCAGAATAAAACATCCATGTAAAATCCAATTTCCTCTGAATCTCTCTCGGAGACGAGGCCCCGAGATTGAGTAGATAACCTCTGCAGTAATTGCCTGAACCACTCCTGTTTGCTGGAAAGGTGAGATCCATTTTTCAATTATCTATCTGCAGTGACAGCAGCGAGCAACGGAGCTAAGAGGAAGGAGAGGGAGAGGGAGAGAGAGAGAGAGGAAATCCAGCCAACAAGAGCCGTCTGTGTCAATCCTGGCAAACGGGAGGTACGATAGATGTGGTCACAGTTCCTGCCATCAATATCCTCTAATATAAATGTCAGCGATGCCATTTTACCCACAGTCATTTCCCACAATGCTGATTACATTATCGTATAATAGAGGGGCGCCAGCCGCACCGCTTTCTCTCCTAACCCTCCTTGCGGTAATGTGTCAATAGCCTGCCTCCATGAAACAAGTCAATTTTCTGCAGGCTTGGCAGCGGAATAAATCTGCCGACTATCTAGAGAGCTGGAGATATTTATACACACTGCGTCCTCTCGCGCGCGCGCTCGCTCGCTCTCTTTCTTTCGCCCTCCCCCCCCCACACACACACTTTCCCTCCCTGCGTGTGCAAGCATAGATGTGTGTCCTCAGCAGAATTGAGTGATTTTCAGCCCAGACTCAATAAGAAGAGAATTTAGGGCAGTCCTACAGCTTGGCTTCCAGTAACAGCCCTACACGTTTATTTTCTTTAGCTTAACAGGAAAGAGAGAATTATGTTTAGATTTATATGACAAGGGCAGTTCTACCAAAACGCTCGTGATAAGCACGGTGGAAGGGGGAGGAAGGTGTGTGGTGAAAAGCAGGCAGTCCACCAGCAAGAACGGAGTGCAACACCCTGAGGATCACAAGATGGGGGGGTGTCCCTCAGGAGCTGGAAAAGCAGCTCTCATTTTAACCTACAGCTCCTTTTTTAAATGCGTCCAAATCAAATTCCAAGGGAATGGGGGAAGGAGGAGGGAGGCCATGGGCTCCTTTATCCCCACTGATGGATGAGGCTGGAGATATTTGGCTCCGCTCTCTTGACTCGTGCAGGTGGATGCAGCAGAAAAGCTCGTAGGGGGACAAGATGCTCAGGTTGCCTCGGGGCTCGAGGGCTGCTCCTTCTCACGGGGACATCCACAGGACACACTACGGCCTGCACTGCGCACATCTATGCTGTGGTTTCTGCTTCCCACCAGTGCAGAGGGAGCTCAGCCCCTCTGAGGGCCCCAGTGGCTCCCTCTGCCAGTCGACGTTGGCCACTACTGGGACCAGGCCACGTGGAGCTCCCCGAACAGAGGCGAAATGGCAGCTTCTGCTCACACTGATAAAAACAGAGATTCTGGCATCTTATGGAGACAAAGGGGCAAATTGGAAGTGCTTTGGAGAGCCCCTGATTCCTCTGGGAGCTGGTCAGAGAGAGCTGGACCCTCAGCAAGCTGTCTTCAATTCCTCTTGGCCTGAGCCAAGGGAACGGGAAGGTTTGTCCTTCCTCTCGGCTCCACTCGGTACAGCAGACTGTGTATTTACACTTTATGGGGGAATTTTGATGATGGGAAATGTCTGTGTTCGCTATGTTTTGACAAGAAAGGAAAAAAGCCTGAAAAGAATAAGAGCAATTATGAAATTGCCTTCAAATTTTCAGGGTGTTTGGTTTTTTAGTGAAAACCTGCAGATGTTCCACCTCTTTTCATCAAAATTTTGTACAAGAGGCAAATAATGTTTGAATCATTATTTCGGGCTTGGTTGCTCCATCCTCCTGCTCCAGAACATACCAGTTTCTGGGCAGGGGGCTGGTTTTTCCTCTACTACCCCAGGACTGAGAGAGTCCACCGCCTCCCACATGGTGATGGAGAATGGTCCATCTTACAGAACACCAAAAATGCCCAATTTGCCCTGAAAGGACTGCCAGCTCTGTACAATCACTCCTGGCAGCTTTCAGAAAGGAGCACTTGGAAAGGACGGTGACCTCCTGAGAGGACCCCAGAGACCTGGTTCTCTCCCTGGTCCTGCCTATGTGCCTCAGCCTTGGTGAACGTTATCTATCTCCTTGCTTAGCTCTGCAGTCACTTTGCTACTGTAGCTTGTGCACACTCACCCAACACTGCAAAGTTCATTTTGAATACAAAGCAGGTTGATCCCGTTTGTGCAGGAGCAGGCCCAGTGGGTGCAGTGGGTGCAGCTCATCCTCGCATGACAGGGTGACTTGGCACCAAGGGAGAGCCAGGCAGTCAGTACGTGGTAGGATTATCATGAGTTTGGGGCTCTGCGGTTCTTTTCCACCAAGCAAAGGCATCCAGCTGCCCACCAGTCCCTTCTCTTCTGTACATGCTTTTACAATGATGCCGGTTGCTTTTTTCTGCCCTGGCAGCTGTGTCAGAGATTGACAACAGCTTTACAAAACTGGAGGGGAAGTGAGGCTCTGTGTCCTGATAAAGGCTTTATTTAGAAATCAATGAAACCCACAGCTCCACCACTCCAACCCTCCTATCCCTTTCAGCCCTGTCTGCCTGGGCTGCCAGTCGTCAGCACCTGTCAGAAAGAGCAGCCTATGCCAGAGGTATCTAAGAAAAACGAGGCATCACAAAGTCTTGCAATATGAGGAACCTTAAAGTCCTTCCATGCTATCTAGAAAAGATTTTGCCTGAGGGAGAAGGTTTGTGTCAGCTTGGAAAGGCTCTACCCGTATGTGGAAGAAAGAAATCTGACTGCAATGGAAAAGAACCAGTCAGAGATCATTGAGGCTGCCTAGTCCAAGAGGTGCCAGAGCCAGCAGGATCCTTGTTTTTGACACCATCAGCCTTCAGATAAGTCCAAGAATTGGGCATTCCCTGGATCACAGCCCTCCTAATGTTAGGGGCTTGGGTCATTTCATTGCAAGGCCAAGAACAAGCTGCGAAGGAGCGATACGATGTTAAGCTACATTTCTCCAAAGTGAGGAAGTGAGGGCTGACTCCAGGCTTCTGATTCAAATCCTTGTCTGCATATGTGGTATGTCGTTAAGGGAGAAAAGCTGGCAGTGAGTTTCAGTCGCTTACTACTGCACTGGCAGGAAAGACAAATGCAGAGCATAAGATAAATGAGGCACTTCCAAGTGCGAGAAAGTCAATACTATAGAGACCTTCAAACTGGAGTCTAGGGAACAGCTTGCAATTCAGCTTGCTGGTACAGGCAAGGAGACATCTCTGTCTGTATGCTGAGAGCTTCTGCATGCTTCGGACTGGTGCATCTCAGTGAGATGACAAGACAGGCATCCACATGGGACTGGGCTTGAGCACAACTTCTTGCAGAGGCCCGTCAGGAGGGGTTGCCTATGGACCATCAGTATTATGGGGTTCTTGAAGGAAATCAGAATAGTTGTGCATAGCACTATACCACTTAAAAGGCACTCAGTCCATTTGCAGGACAGTCTCCAGTGTGAACAGACATGGAGCAAGAGGGATCAGAAAAGAGACTTGCCCAAAACCTTATAAGATTGTTTCCCCTTCCCTGCTGTGCTGCATGGAGCAGATGCACCATCCACATGGCCCTGCAAGAACCACTGGCCACTCTGGGCACCAGCTCACCGTGCCGTGCGTCATCGCGGCATGGCTCTGTGTGAGACTGGATTAAATGTGGCTGTGTGTGCACTCGCACGAGCTCCATCCAACAGCTGAACAAAATGCAAACTGATCTACCCAGGAAAAGAAAGGAGACGCTGCCCTTCTTTTTTCAATTATATCCAGGTCCAAGGTCAGTGACCTCTTCCCTCCTGCACTGCAGTATCTTGTCACACAAAACCCAGAGAGAAAGGGAATGTGATAAAGATGAAAGTGATGTGGCAGGCTCGTATGTGAAAGCAATCACCCTTCAATTAAGTGTGATTGATTTCCCAAATCAGAGATGCATTCAGCTTCCAACAGATAGATATGAAGGAAGGCCAGATGCTGGGGAATTCAGCCCACGTGCTTAGGCTAGGACACCACAAGGAAACAAAGTGGAGAAGCTATAAAGTACCAAGTGGCTTGAGATGAGTGTGAGAGGGACACAAACTCGAGCCAGAAAAATTTCCCCCCTCAAAGCAAAGTGCAGTGGCAGGGCAGGTGGGCTGAGAAACAAGACACAGAAGAAAAGATATTTTCCTATATGCTGAAACTACTGCCATGTAGTAGATTCTCTGTACAACAGCAGCAGCCAGGGACAGTTCAAAAGAGCGATGACATGGAGCTGTTTCTGTATAAAATAGATGGGGGACATAGCCCCTCTCACCGAGGTGAGCTGGAGGCAGAGTGGTGCAAGGCGCCTCAGAGATGTCTCAGGAGGTTGTTAAAACACCTTTGGCTCAACTCTTCCACTGAGACATGGCAGCACAAACACACCAAAGCATCCCCGAGGTCTTGCCTGAATTAAATGCGAGCACCCTGAGACAGGCTGTGAGCACAACCCTGGGCCGCCACTGCAGGGCTGAGAGATGAACCCCAGGCCAAGAGCTCCAGGCTGGCACCTGTAAGCTGCTGCTGTCCCTGATGAAGCACTTGTTGGTGTTGAAGAGCACAGGGTTCAGCCCTGTTGATGAAGAGCTCCATTCAGAGGACTGGCTTACCTTCTAACCCACACAGCTGTGCAGGGCAAGAGAGAGCTGCCCTCTTCTACCCCTCCTTGGCACTTTGAGATCAAGAAGGATGAGGGTCTGCCCTCTCCTGCAGCATTGCCCCGCTGTGGTTTTCCTCAGGAGTCACTGGCATCCAGCTGAGGCACATACAGTACTCAGGAGAAGGTCCAGGAGGTGGCTGGTTTCTCAAGGGCTTGGTATTCCCCAGGGCTGCTCAGCACTGCCAGCTCTGTTGACTTCTAATGACCTGAGCTCTGTGCAGCTCAGTACAAAGGACCTACATGCACCAGGACTGACCAAACTGTCTGCTGTACTTTAGGGAGGGGGAGGGAAGCTGGGCACCCTATACCAGCAGTGCTTTGACCAGGAAGGAGGAATGTGTCACGCACTTGGAAATTTTCTCCTCTCAGCTGTTATATCAGCACCCATCATTGCAGCATCAGGTCACCACCATTCTCCTGTGTACATTGTCCTCCTCCTGCATTTGTCAGGGGTAAGCAAAGGCAAAACCAGCAGTGTCAGGGAAGTGTTCAGGCAGGGAGAGGGTATGGCAGCACTGTAGATATAACATGGTTCATGGCAAGAGAACAGCTCCCAAAGATTAGTCTGGGCTACTGTCCCATTTTCGCTATCAGCCTCATCCATCTCCCCTCTCTCCCCCTTGTCCCTTTCAGGCTCTGAAAAGGAAGGATTTCAAATAAAAGGTCTGCACTTAACCCTCCTCCTCCCCGCAGGGAGAGGGGAAGGCCGTGAATAGAGAGACCCTCATGTTTGCAGAAGTGATTTTCACATTAACGAGAGCATATGTTTGCATTGATTCCAACCTACGGGGCCACGCGCGAGCGCGTGTGAGCCTGTGCGCATGCTCGGGGCAGGGGGGTGGCCGGCAGCCCCACATGTGGGTGTACCAGGTGCTCGCTGTCAGGCTGAACAAAAAGAAGTGTCAGTGCTCTGCACCGGGAGGCCGCGCTGGCAGCTCTCCCCTGCCTCCCTCCGGCCCTGTGCTCGGAGCAGGCTGCCTGTGGCTCACATCAGCAGCCTCTTGCATCAGCTCCTGAGCTCTCCTCCCCTTCGCCTCTTCCCAAACGGTGCGGCACAGCAGCCCACACACGCTGACCTTGGCTTTCTGCCATCACCCATCCTTGCTCCCCAAAGCTGGAGCATCCTCTGGGGGTGCTTTGGCCTCCTGCCACATTGGTGTATCTCATGGCCCATATAAAGTCCTGCGATACTCAAGAGCAGAGCAGTGAAGTTGCTTGCCCCATGGCAAAGTCATCAGTGACAAGTTCGGTGGATGAATTCACATCTCCAGCTCATGGCTGGCTGCAGCCTGCTGCCTCCTCAGTTCTCCCGTGCCTTCTCACCAAGGTAGGACATTGCAGGACTTGCTTCTTGTGCCTGGATACTTCCCCACAGCCATGCAGCTGAGCGTTGCAAAGGGGAGGCCTGACCCTGCTGCCCAGTCCACTCATGCCCAGGGAATTTGCCAGTTCATGGATGCACTCCAACTTTTGTCAGCAAAACTTTCCGGAGGAGACCAGGCCTTAATCTTTCTTTCTGCTCCATTTCTCCCATCTCTGAAATGGGAGTCGCTGTGTTTCTTTTTGCTGCACTATGCATCCATCTTGTCTGCTTAGATCCTGACCTGTCTGGTGCCCTGGAGATACAGAGCAGCTCCAGCAGCAGGGCCTGCGCCTCCCTGGGGGACTCCAGGCACTACTGCAATCACAGTAAACTCATGAAGAATAAGAATTAGGCATGATCCTATGTGGACCGCAAGGACCCTCAGGGGAACAGCTGGAGTGAATGGAAAGAGTAAGCGTGTGGGCACTGCTGCTGCTCAGAGCGTGGTGGTAAGAAACCTCTTTTCTCCCAAAGTGAGCTCGGGTCTGGAAAAGGAGTCTGTGCCATGTAAGAGAGCTGCCCCATGCCTCTAGGTGAGCTCAATTGCTGAAGGATCCAGCCCTGAGAATGGCAGAAATGAGTCATTTTCCTGGGTAAATTCCTCTGAACTGAAGTGTGGATGCTACAGACTTTATGTCCTGTGCCACCTATTTTGCCCCTTGACGAACAGTACATTTTCTTCCATCTGTTGTTTTATCTCCATCGCCAGTGAGGAATGGTGTGAATGGAGACACGTGTGGAGTTTGTGGTGTGGAAATTACTTCTCTTCTGTAGGACAGCAGCGTGCCCCTGCAGTGAGCCGTTCTGCAGGCAGAGCTCCCCGGGTGAGCAGTCGCAGGGCACCACCTGCATCTCCTTGGAGCTGCGCATCCTCGCAGAGCTCGCTCGGGACGGGCCCTGGGCCCTCCAGGCAGCCAGCGCCACTTCAGCACTCGTACAACCGTGCCCAAAGCTCTCCTGATGTTGGCGTAACCACATTTCCCACTGAAATAAATTCCAATGCAAAATAGATCCTTTTAGGTACAGTCAGACTCTAATCTTCAATTTTTCTTCATACTATTTCAGCTAAAAGTACTCTTTGATTTTTTCTCTTTGAAAGCACAGGCTCCCATGTAATCACAGAAGTCAAGAGACAAGGCTTCAATGAAAACACAAGATGCTCCAAAAGGGCCAACACTATACATAGTCCAAGCAATGCACTTCTATAGACCGGAACACAGGGAAGAATTTGGTGGATGCAATAACTTGATACCTTATTTATAGCATAAAGCTGTGGAGCCGTGGTGGGCTGCTGAGCTCCGGTTGTCACTTCCCTCTCTGTACTTGCACTCAGTAAAATAAAAACATGTGAGACAGTGTCATCTCAGAAGGACACCCGCAAGACAGGCTATTTTAATCTGCCTGGACATACTCTAGCCACTGCTGTATCCATGCATATTTCCGCCTTTTCCACTTGTGCTTCACATACAGAATCACAGTGCAGATTCACTGTCTCAGACACTTGACATGATCCACCAGTTCAGTTGCACCGTTGGTGCTTAGACTCCTGCCAAGCTTGGATGTGGAAACCAGGCAGGTGATCTTGCAGCATGCGGAGGTTTCCTTTGGTGATTTTGGGGCCAGGCATACCAGAAGAATCTGAAAACATCATAGTTTGGGTTTTTTTTGTCTTATCCCAGCACAGCCCGGAGTGAGATAGGCCATTCACAGAAATGAAAGATCCCGTGAAGAATTTTAAAACTTGGATAGGTCAATGCAAAATGCCAACCCAGCTGCTGTCCTCTGAGACCACACTGTAATGCCCAGGAGTGGTCGAGCAGTGGGAATCGCAGGTTGTTGGGCAGGGCACGGCTGTGGTCACATTCACAGCAGGGCAGAGCAAAGGAAAGCCCCATGCCCACATGGAATAAAACTCCTCTAGCTTTGGAAACGTGGAAGCCTTTTCCTTTAAGACCTCAAAGCAGTCCTGATGTGCAGCCATTCTGATCAGAGCAGAGATACAAGGGTATCTCACACAAATCCTGCAGAGCACAGCTCACTTTAACCCCACAATCCCAAATGCATGGATAAAACTGGCTTGCTGAGCACCTGCCCCACAGCATTCCTGCGCCGTGCTGCTGGAAGCACACTCCTGACACATCCCTCCTGCCATCTCAGGGCTGCAGGGATGGAGACTGAAGTGAGGGCTTAATTAATCAGTTAATTAATCCCAAACATTTTAACCCTCCAAATCCCTGCTGTGCTCTAGTTTGGCAGTTTTTTCATTAGCAGAAGTTTTTGTTTGTGTTTGAACTTGGATGATTTGATTTTTCCACCGGGACCAAAGCAAAATATAATGTTGTCATTAGGCGTGTGTGTGTGTGTGCATGCGTGTGTGTGGCTTGTGTCAGGAACAAGCTCTGCTCGGGGTTTGCTTATACTGTCTCTGATCTCTCCCTATCTCTGATCTCTCCTTGGATCATGCTTTACACTGGACATTGCAAGGCTACAATGCAACCATGCAGCCATGGTAAAGCTCCCTTGTCCTCTCTGCACAGGTGCCTAAGTCACCCCAAATGCTCAGGTTGTGCTGACACAGGCCATAGGGACATGGGAGACCAGGCAGCAAGGTGAGGGTCAGAGAAGGGATCTGAGCAGGAAACAAAAAATCTGCCTTCAGACCTTTGAGTCTTTCTTGAGAGAGGGTCTTGGTGCGGCTTATGCTCCTAGTCATCAGGAGCAGAGCACTGACTCTCTTCCAAGCCACAGGACCACTCCATGCAGCAGAGGGGTGAAGACATGCCCACTAAGCTTGCTGGAGGAGCAACAGTCAAAACCATGGTCTCTGTCTTACACATCTGCAAGGAAAAGGAAACCTGCCCTGCCGGGATCCTGCACTGCTTGTTTTGAGGGGATGTGATGTTTAAAGCACACAGACAACCTGTCCTGTCCCCTGGTAGGCTGAGATCCCTGGATGATTTTTTATGAGGCACCAGACTCTTCCTCTACCTTTTTGCCTTGCCTCTGCCCCTCTCCCTGGCTGAGCTAGAGATCTGCTTGCCCTACCCAAGCTACCTCCCTAGAGCCACCATTTTTAGACCTTCATTTCATCCCCACCCTCCACCAAGAGCCTCTGCTCCCCTGAGCACACACACTCATTACCCCTTGGTGTATCTGCAGCCTCCCACTTTGAGACAAAGCCAGCAGCTGGGCTCAGGTGCCCAAACTCCAGTAGGACCACCTGGGAGAAGAACCTCTTGGCAAGTGAGAGGATTCACAGCTCCAGATCCTAAATGCCACATCAGGGCTGTGACTCTGCTGGTGCATATCCCTCTTCCCTGGGTTTTTACAGTGCATCTTTGTGCCACTTGGCTACAGTAATGAGGCTCCACCTAATTGCTACTCGATAAACTCCAGTTAAATTAACAGCTCCATCCGATGAACACCAACATCTGCTGTTCATCAAGCAGCCTTCCCTCCCCTCCTCCTCCCTGCATCTCCTTAAATCCTGATGCCCCAAAATTCAGCCCATTGGTCCCCCCTGAATGGGCTGTGAAGGCTGGTCTAGAAGTCCTCCTGCAGCAAGAAGATCCTGTAGCATGCAGAGTGGTCTGCATGGGTGAGAGAAAGGGGGAAGGTTGTGTGTGTGCCAGAGGGAACGGCATGGATGTGCAAGCTCTGAGAAAGAAACTGAAGCACCGTGTGACTGTAGCTGTGATCTCTGTGCTTAGGCGGGGTGTATTAGTGATCTGTACAGGTTGCATGTACCTCAAACATGTTGTCTCTTGCTTGGCTGTGTTTGGCTACAGTAGGTACCCACTCAGGTGTGTGGGAGCACTTGCTTGGCTGCACAGATGGGAGCGGGTGAGCAAGATCAAGACGTGTTCCCAACAGCACACGAGCACCCCTGTGCCCCGTCTCTCGAACACCCGCTACCCTTTTGTCACGCTGGCGATTAATTTGCCCAGCTTTGTGTGCAGAGGAGCTAGCAAAGAGGGGAGGTGGCTCATGCTGTCGACACAGACAGGGACACCGACCTCGCAAGAGCTTCGCGCTCCTTCGACTTGTAGTTTCTGTGGATTTAGTGTTGCATCGCCCCAGCTATAACTGAAAATCGAACCCAAATCTGAGCTTTGCAGGTAGGTTCATTCCACATCTACACACGGACGTGCGCACGCATGTATGAAAGCCTGGGCGTACGTCGTCCTCTTCAATAGCCCCAGAGAGGCTGCGGAGAGGGGAGGTCACCTCTCCGATCCAGGGGTTAACAGGGTCATGCTTCTCTTGTGGAAAAAACTCTTGCCTAAAATTAAGCCTCAGTCTTCAGAAAGGCAGGCCAGACAAACCATTAAAAAAAGGTCAAAGATATTATCAGCTCCTAATCCAATTAGATACTGATTATCTGGAAATTCAGCACAGCCTCACTGTTAGAGCTATGCTTAGGAAAATGAACATCTCCAAAAACCAGCTGGAGATCAAGGGAGCTCCGAGAGCTGAGGCAGCCTTACGAGAGATTATGCCACTGCCTGGGGAGTGCTGGCTGCGGGAAGGGCTGTGCCGGTTTTGTGTCGCTATCACTCGTCGTACAGGGCAGAGCATCCCTGATGGGTGACATTACATCGCTGGCAAAGGAGACAGAAAAATCTGTAACCCTCCTTTCTTCTGAATACAAATTTAAGAACAAGAGGAAACAGGAATTTCTGTATTCGATTTAAACTAATGATGCAGCAGCTTGACTTATGGGGAATTCTCCAGAAAAACATTTTTAATGGAAAATATCATTCTGACAAAACCAAGAGTTTCCACAGGGAAATAACATTTTTACTGTTTACTTTTTGCAGGGTTTTTTGTTTTTGTTTTTTTCGGTCAGCCCAACAAAAAGCAGCACATTTTAAGGAGGTTTTGTACTAGTGATGCTTTGGAAAAAAGCTTTCAGCAGGGGTAGAAATCTAGCTGGTTTTAGTCTGGAACTTGATTGCTTTATTAAGGGGATTATGTGATACAGTTCTGAAATACCAGGGGAACGGATTTGCTCCCCTAGCAGGCGGTCTGACTTTGAGCAAAGAGAGCTTGTATGTTGAATACTGGCTGAAAGAGCTATGGAAATTACCTCCTGTGGTTTCACGTCCCTTGTCTCCGGACAAGAAGGTCTTTGAGTTTTTTGTGACAATAATACAGCTGAAGCACGGCCAGTTTCTCTCCCTAACTGGAGCAACCTGCAAATCTTGCTGTGCCAGACTTTGATTTCATAGAGGTGTGAATGCTTTGGGGTATTTTTTTCACCCAGAAAAGAGAGAGGGTCTCTGGGCAGGGCCTGTGCTGTATGTGTGCACCAAGTTCGGTGTACTAAGGCCTGGGTTTCCTTATAGGCAAAGGGTGCATTTGGAGACTGTTTCCCCCTGCCTTTTGCAGCTCTCCCTTCCTGAATCGAGCATCAGCTTGGTTTCTTACAAAAGGCAACCGATTTAAACCTCTTTCCCTGTGTTTTACAATCTCCCATGCCTGGCTGGGCAAAGCCGGACAGCTTTGCAGTAAGGAGCTGAGCAGCTCTATGGATTTCCAGTGTTGCTGCTTGGCTGCAATGACGTTTTAGTTGTAGCTTGTGGCCTTAGGAAAGCGATACTTTGCTGAAAGCAAACCCATCCATCCGGGCAGAGCCACCTCGGGGCAGAGGATTGCGGATGCTCCCACGCGGGTGTCCGAGGCGGCTGGCTGACCATGCCACAGGCAAAGGAAGGCCAAGAGGGCAGCATTCCTGCTGAAGCTGAGACTTAGGTAACCTCTAAGAAAGTCTGTAGATCCTAGATAGGTTCATCTGCCTGCTGAAGGTGTTCAGCGCTGTGGTAGTCGAGCTGGTCCAGGGGCTGGGTACCCACAGCATTTCTTATCGATGACACATATTTGCTGCCTTGGGAAGACAAAACTACACTTTCCCCTGAACATTTTCACTCTGAGAGCAGCTCTTCGGCCAGGCAGCAGCACTTGGGGTCTGTGCTTTGAGTTTACATCAGCTGAATATCCGGGCTAAAGGGTTTAGCCACGCAGGAATAGTCACACGCATGCACTTTTAAAGGGCATCTATTACATTGCATTAACCCCACGCGGACATGTGCGAACGGGATTAGGAGGTTATAATCACATTCAGCTTGGTGGGCTTTTGAAAGAAAAATCAAATTGAAGGCTGTGAACAAGGGTATCCTCATGGGGGTTTAACGCAATTTGGCTAATCCGCTTGGAGTGTAAATGGTTTGTTCAACTTCATTTTCCTGCAAGGAGGTATGGACAAGCTGGGAGTGAGTGCACGTGGGTCTGGGACTTCAGCAAGCTGAGTCAGGGTAGGTGGTAGGGCTGCTGGTGGGGTCTTAGTCCCTTGGACTTCATTCCTTCCCATTCCCCTTGTAGTGGGGTCCTTCTCTGGGAGTCTGAAACAAATGGAGGGAGAGTGCTGTGGGCACAGCCGTGGGCAGGAAATACTAACCTTGGTTAAGTGAAAGACAGAGGAGGAGATGTTGGTAAATAGGCTATTAACACCTGGTGTCACTCCATTAACTTCAAAGAATAAATCTCTCCTTTCTTCTTCCTCTCATCTCCCATGGCCTAAGCTGGAAGCTGTTTGCTGAGCTCAAAGGGAGGATCCAGCACGAGACTGAGGCTTGTCCACCTCCTGGAAGCTCAGCTGGCACTAGTACTGTGCCTTCACTTTGACAGAGGTGAACAGCAGTGGTAGATGCTCTTCCATGCCAAAAAAATGACTAATCTAATGGTATTTGGTGTCCTCTTCCTTTCCCTGGAAAAACACGCAGATGCCCTTCAGACAGCACCTATACAGCTGTGCACATTTGGGGAGTACCTGGCTCTCCCTCCTTGTCTGCATCTTCTCAGCAAGGACAAATATCACATAAGATGGGAAGAGCTGCTGACCCTGTCTCCAGGAACATGCTGGGCTGCTGGGGTCATGGCTGTGTCCCCCAGACCAGGCCACCACAGAGAAGTGGTCTCCAAGACTTAAGACAGGAGGTGCAAATACTCCCTGGGCTGTGCCAAGAGGCAAGGTCCTTGCCAGAGGAAAAGCTGCAGCTTGCCTGCACTGCAAGGGGCTCATACACATACCTTCGTTGGTAGCTCCCTAAGATCAGGGTAAATGCACGTCTCTAAAACACCATCAACAGCTTACCTTGAACCCACTACAACACCGAAGCTCAAGATGCTGCCACTGACTAAAGGAGCAGCTCCATTAGCACGTCAGAAATTAGGGGATTTTCTTCTCCAAATTTCATTCACTGGGCCATTGTGTAAAATACACTGCCTGACAAAGCTATGCGTGCAGTAGATGTAGCATAGTTCAGATTACCAGTAACAGTAAATGCCATCAGGAACAGGTCTGTGTTGGGCATTTTACAGACAATCAGTGCAATCAAAACAGATGAAGTCAGCATGGGGTGGAGGAGAGGGAAGAGATAAGAGATGAAGCTCACCCAGTGATCATAACCACCCTTCAGCAGTGGCCAGGCTCAGGGATGTGAAGTATTTCCCTCCTACAAAAGTGGCCATAGATGTGTCCCTGTCTCTGGCCCATTGACCTGCCTGCCTTCAGGAAGATGGAGTGATTTTGCCAATGCTGTAAAGAGGAAGCTCACGATCTCTAACCAGCCTTACTACCCAAAGTCCACAGCAACTCTCTAGTGTACCAAGAGTTATGCAGCCTTAGAGCCCAGGGCTCATGGTCACTTGCATGCTCAGTGGCACTGGTCCCTTTGCATATCATGAGGGAGGAAGATTCTTGACCATGCTTAGTGGAGAGTTTATTATATACGTCCTTTCTACTCCCCAGCGCTTCCTGGGCTGTAGTCACTTCCCTCTTTCAATATTTTGCAGATGCAAAAGGTTTCTGAGTATTTGCTTAGAGCAGCAAGCTGGTGGTGACTTGGCTGGATGCAATCCGATCTTTGTAGGTCTATGCCATCCCACTGCAATGGAGAAAAGGAGAGCAAGGGTGCAATGTCCTGACACAGCACCCTCACAGCCCTGTGCACGCAAACCCATGTAACAGTCCAGAGCCGTGCTTGCATCCACGCCTCAGCCTGTGAATGGCTGAAGCAGGCAGTGCTCCCAAAACCCAGCACCAGCAGCTACTAGCTTGGTCGGGAGCCCAGATTCAGGCTGGGCTCAGGGTATTCACAAACGCCATCTCCTCCAGTGGCATCCCATGACTAAATGGGTCTAGGCAGGGCCACAGGCCACCCCAGGGTTGGTCATGCTGAGGGACAAATGAGAAGTGTGGGATGGCCAGGTCAGGCAATAGCAGAGAATTACCCCAGGGCTAGGGTGTGAGCCATGAGCATCTTCTGTGGCTCAGGTACCCTCATACATCTCCCTCCCAGTTACAACTCCACAGCTGCTCCTGATGGCACAGTAGGCAACAGAAATCACATCCTAGGGCCCATCCAGCCAAAGGAGCTCTTGGAACCATGATCATTTAATCCAGAGAAGGCTCATCCAGAGGTGGTAAAGCAAGACAGAGGGGAGAGGCAACAGTAGATGTTTCAGTTTCAGTCGTGCCTGGTCCCATGGGAAGCCAGGGAGAAGGTGAGAAGAGACCATGCTCTGGCATGTGTCCTCCACATCCCCCTTCCCTCTGACTCTTGGGCAGCTGCAAAATTCACCGCTTTCCCAGCACTCACTCAGGAGGGAATAACGATAATAAAAACAAAATTAGAACAACTCCCTTTCCCTGGCTAGGGGGGTTGGGAAGAGAACAAGCTCTTGGGAACGGCTTGGATTTCACAGTCTCTCCTGGCAAACGTGACTTTTCAGAGAGAAAGTCGCCGCCACCGGCTTCTCCTTTGTGTCTGCAGAAATGGGGTCCTCTCTCAGCCTTTTACTTGTCATTGGATCTTGTCTGAGTGGCTGCAGTCCTGCCAGTTCCTTCATTTAAAAGAGGCAGATTTGCTGGCCCTGCTGTCAGCTCTGCTTTCCCAGTCACTCTGCAGCTCCTTGCCTCATTTAAAGAAAACATAGGCCCCCACCCCCCACCACCAGCACAAAGCTTGAAACCTTTTCTTCCCACTTGGTACTTCATTACTGTGATTGCTCTTTATTGATTGACAGAACTGCTTTTGCAAACCCCCAGGACCCTTGGAGAATTACAAGCGGTCAGCCCACCCCACTCTCATACACATGCGCACACTCTCTCGCACTCCAGCAGCATCTCCAGCACAAGGCCATTGCTGAGAGTATTATAAATAATGGCAAAATTTGTTTTTCTCTGTTCACTAAGGGCAGGCTGTGGCTATCAGGGAATCACTGAACAGGGGCACATTGCTGCATCAGTGACACATAAGGCCCTAGCAGGATCTTTGGTTTCCTTTGCATCTTGGAAAAGTCTTTGCTTCCTCTAAAAATGAGGATGGCTCCTTCCTGACCTCACTTGAAGGGTGATTGTAGTTTTCCAGCCATGTTCACATGGGATCGTGCAGCTACCTCAGCCCCAAGAACACAGCCTTGCGAGCCCAGCCTTCAAACCTGTCTGCGCCCTGCAGACAGCTCCAGGGCAGCCTATGCTTACCAAGCAGCCCAGAGCCCTGGCTGTGGAGACCCAGCCCCAAGTGCTTGTGAGCAATCAGATTTCAGCTCCTGCCTCTTTTGGGAACTCAAGGAATGGATGGATTTGGGGGTGGGGGGGCAGGGGGAGAACAACTCTAGCTGCAGGTAAAAGAGTCTTCCAGCTTGTTCACCCAAAGGGGAAGGCTTGTTCTGGTATAAGTTCTCTAGATGCAAGCAGAAATGTATGCACTCAAATAGTGTCTACACAGAGCTACCTGCCATCTCAGCTAGAGGAGAAACCCTGGCCCAGCCAAGCACTGGCAGTAGCCTATTCTGTCCCACTGGAGGGGGTCCAAGGCGCAAGGTTTAGGAGAAGACAGACTAGACTAGGCAGACAGCAAAATCGGCACATGGGGCAACCAGATCTCTTGAGCTTCCTGGTTGGAATCCAGTGTGCAGTACAGGGACACATGTGGTCTCCTCCTGCAAAGCTAGATGAAGGGCAAAGAAAGACACCATGCAGTGGGACAGCCTTAGTGTCAAGTGTCAAGCACTGTTACTGGTGCTACAACCCAGCTGTAACTGATGTAGCTGGTCCAGAGCAAAGCAGCTAAAGGCACCCAGCTCTGAGCTCAAGGTGCCATGTGGCAGAAAGGATGTTAAGTTGTGCAGTGGCTGGGGTGGGGGGGGATGTCCTCCGTAGGACACAAATCCTCCACAAGCTGCCATGTAGCACCTTGGACTCGCTCCTGCCCCAAGACCCCATACGTGAGGCACATTTCCAGGGTCTGGGCTGAGACAGAGCTGGGCTGCAAATGTGTGAGGTCTCAGCCTATCCATGAGGTGGGAGAGCTTTCCCTCACACATGAGACAAGCCTGAGTGTGCTGGGATATCCCATGGCAGTAAGGACTGCTGGACTCCAGGGATTTAAAGTCTTGCCAGGGGAGAGTCAGAGCAGCAAGCTGGAGGGCTTCTGAGAGCAAATCCTTTCCCTCACTCTGAATTTCTCACTATGAACACATGTAAACCCAATTAAGCACAGTGTAATGGTCAGGCTTGTTAATAGTAGGGCTTGGTTGGTTTCATTTCTGTCTGCCAGCAGGCAGGAACGGGGTGGAGGAACCAGCAAGGCGGTGAAACCGCACAGCATAACAAAGCTCTGGCAATCTTCCTGCTCTCTCTTGATAGGATTTAGGAGGACAACAACTCCCAGCAGCCGGAGCTCCCGAGGTGGTCTGGAGGATATGTCTGCCTGCCCTGCATCTTCAATCAAACCTGAAGATGCTTTCGTCTCCTGACTTTCTGAGGGCACGTTGCTGGGAAAGTCGGAAACAAAATGCGACTGTCAGAATACAGATCTCAGCCGTGATGTATGGGGCAGCGAGATGGGCTGCTGCTTGTTATCCCGCGCTCTGCCTCGGCGACAGACAAGGGGACGATGTGGCGAGTTGCTACCAGCCGGCAGGCAGATCGCAGGGAGCCAAGCCATAAGGAAAAATGGCCTGAAAGGATCACTTGTAAAGGTGAGGAGAGCACTAGCTATTAACCCGCTGCAGACACTGATTAAAGAGGCACTATCCTGTAGATTACATTCAAGGTTTTCTAGCCACACTAGGAATAGCAATAACTCGTAACCTGGGGCTTCCAGTGCCATTTCCAAGTGTTTTGAATTTTAAAGCAAATCTTTTCTCTCCTTCCTGTGGGAGGGAAGGCTATCAGTTTGCCCCAGCAGTGCTAACCCAGCCCTCACTTGCATTAGACTAGCACTTCAGCACCTCTCAGCAAAATGACTTAGCACAAACACAGGCTGGAGCTGCCTTGCCTGGTTGAGCGAACCACTTAACTAAACCAGCGGGCTAAAAACAGGGGACAGAAGCTGAGACCATTAGCAAGGCAGCCTGCACATGCCCTCACCTGCACCACCACACCAGTGATGCTTTTCCTTCCTACCAGCTCTATTGCACTGTGATCCTTTCCCAGTTCCAGGGCACTGGCCCTAGGGAAGCTCTCTGTATGGGGATCAGCTCACCCCACTGCTGCTCCTGCAACTGGCATCCTCGGGACAGGCAGCTCTCCATCCTCACCCCCATCCTCTCAGCAGTAGTTTCCAACCTGGGGCCATAGAGCCATCCTAATTTTCTTGATGGGTGATTAAAAGCAAGATTGCTGCCAGGTGGCTCTCCTTTGCTCTGTGAAGCTGTGCAGCTCAGCTGGGAATTTGCAGTGATCTGTAAATTGGGAATGTGTGGTGGAGAAGAGGAGGGAGGAAGCCTTGGTCTTGTCTGCTTCTTAAATGGTGGCACGGGGGCTGTCCTCACACCTGCCTGAGACCCAGGAGAAGGATCCCAAAGCAAGTGGAGTGACAGCACCACAGGCTTCCCAGCTGTGCCAGCAACGTGTGCTTCTTGCAAGGGTCTTTCGGTCTCACTGTCCCCAGGATGCCTCTGCCTGCCTGAGTGCTGACTGGCAGCACCTGCAGACAAGAGAATTAAGCTCACTTTTCCCCACGTCCTCGGCAGGGGGTAGAAGGTCAGTGTGCCCTAGCACACCCCACAGGCAATGTCCTGGACAGGGAGGTCTCAGGCCTCTGGCTCTCTCCTTGCGTGCCGGCATGGAGGAGAGGTAGCAACCGCTGACACCAGGGTGGGCAGCCCTAGAAGGCTGCGCTGCTTTTCCCGGTCTCTGCCCAGCCATTTGCCCGGATCACCAGTTTAGAGCTTCCCAGACAGCTAATCTGGAGTATTTCCATGTCAGACCAGATTATCGAGAGAACCAAGCCACCTCCATCCACAAGGTCATGGTTCCCCCAAGGCTCAGCCCTGGACCCATCAGCCCTGAGGGAGCAAAGGAGAAAACTCACTGCATGTTCCCTTAGAGAAGCAGTTTCGAGACTGCTTTGAGTTTCTGGAGCCGCCAAAAAGGCAGGCCTGGCCCTGAGGCCATGTTCCCACTCCTCATGGTGCTTCTGCAGCAGGATATATTTTCACCAACATTTTTGGGCACAGTCAGCAAGTCGGCCTTGATCACTGTTGCACAAACACTAATGTGTGCTCCTGGAATAGGCGCATGTCCTCAGCTGGCCTAACCTGGAAGTGTCACCCTGCCTGCCCCGCTGGGATCTCCTGCCCAAGAAAAGTCCTGCCCAGGCCAGAACGACTGCAGCAGGGATGCTCAGTGCCGAAGTGTGGCTCCTTGTCCCAAAACACCCAGCTGAGCCACGCTGGGATCTCCCACCAGAAGGAAGCACTAGCACAGGACGAAACCAGGTTATGGCAATACCTGTGTGATGCTACTGATGCTCTCAATGCCTATTAGCACCCCTCTTCCCTGCCAGGGCCCAGCAGCACCCCAGAGGCAGCCCTTGGCCCCATTCGGTTGCACAAGGGCCAGCAGGGGAGCCCCAGACACAGAGCACCCATGCAAGGGGCAGAGCTGCCAGGCCTCCGTGTCCGCAGTGCCCGGAGACTTGGCATCCAGGAAGCTCTTCCCCATGGAGGGGGCGGCTTTGTGCTATGCCCTGAAGCCCTGGGTTGTTGGAAAGGCCTTTTCCCTTTGTCTCATTTTTCTTTTTCCAAATCTAACTTAAAACGGAGATCAGGATGACTCACAGCAAGCAAAGATCCCATGACTGTTTCCCCAAGAGCCAGGATATTAGTCCTTGTATCCTGGCCATATTCCAGCTTGGGAAATTACCTTCTGCCTCCCTAAATCCCCCCTGCGGTTTCAATTGAATACAGGCTTCTTCACTCTCTTGCCGAAACTGCCGCGCAGGGTTGCTCTTTGCGGTTAAGCAGCTGCTATCAGAGGTGGGTGACAGGATTAATCTCTGGGGTGCTGGGGTCAGAGCTGGGAGGGAGCAGCCAGTGTCATCTGCTGAACTGCTGGTGCAGCATCCTCTCCCAGGGGCTGCCTTCCCGCCCCAAACAAGGCTCCTCTCGCAGACCTGCCCCTCCGCGCTCTTTACACAGCCTCAGCGCCCTGCACCGTCCCGTGAATGGCGGCGCTGAGGCTTCCCATCGCCACGTGCAATGTCTCCGGCTAGCGGGGAGCGATGGGGCGGCACCCGTGGGCAGCTGGAAGTGGGAACTTCTCTTCTGCTGTGAGGACGTGCACCAGAAGGCACATGCAAACCCTCCCATCCCTTCAGCCCAGGCACAGCGACCAGGGCAGGGTTTAACGGCGGGGCCGAAGGAGAGCGTAGGCTGGCTGAAGCCTCTCCCAAGGATGCTCCTGGGGAGCAGTAAGGGCCCAGCTCTGCCCCAGCCTGGGGCTCAGCCCATAGCAGGGCCCCATTTCCAAGCCTTCGTGCTGGGGAAGGCATCAGCACTGTCCCCTCTCCAGCATCACCCAGCGCTGGCAATGTGGAGCGAATCCCAGGAGTCAGGAAGCCCGGGAGCTGTGCAGACTGAAGTTGCTCAATCTCAAGTTAAAAAAGCAACGTTGTCAAGCAGACAGATTTTTTTTTGTTGTTGTTGCCAGAATTTATACAAGCAAATTACTCTGCTGTCAGGAATACAACAGGGGGGAGAGAGAGAGAGAGAGAGAGAGAGAGAGAGAGAGAGAGAGAAAGAGAGAGAGAGAGAGAGAGAGAGAGAGAAATCCCCTTCCCAGGCTGTTTGGAGACATACCTTGAATATTCTAACACAGCCATCTCACTGACATCCCCCTGACGTTTGGGGAATAATAATAAAAATCAAAAAAAAAAAAATAAAACCAGAAAATCCTTGAAGTCATTTAGAAGATGTGATTTGTGGACAAAATATAAGGGATATTGAAAGGTAGGGACAAGACCAGCCTTTAATGAGGTATCGTGGAGGAAACCTTGTATGTATGGGTGTGTACACACACATCTATAAAACGTCTTGCCTATGTGTTGTATGGTGCATATATAAGAGTCTCTGGACGCGCCCGTGTGTGTCGCCGGCAAGAGACGTGCCGAGAGCAGCGAAACTCCGTTCCCCCGCGCAGAAAGCGGCTGGGCCCGGGGACGGGCGGCCAGCCTCGGCTCTATCTTCTCTCCATGAATCACAGCGGGTGGACGAGGATCAGTGCGGATGTCGACTCCGGTGCCAGCTCTTCTTCCTCGGCTCCTCCGCGTTGGATTGCCTCCCCTCCCCGCCCCCCGCGCCCCGTCCCCGCTGCCCCCCCTTCCCCTCCCAGCAGGGTGACGTTCATCCATCATCGGCGTTTTAGGTGCTGGCACGTCACTGAGGCTCTCAGCCGCCCTCTTTGCTCAGCGCGAGGCGCTCCGCTTGGCGGCTTGGTGCGACCGCTTCCATTCGGAGCCTGTAATCCCCCTCTCAGCTCCACTCGGTACCGCGGAGTGCCAGACGGGGGGACCCCAATGGGACAGCAGTAAATTATACCGAATAACCCGGGGGGGGCTCGCTCTAGTAACTCTAGTAACGGTGGGCACCCGCACACAGGTGCACTCCCAGAGGGCGAATGCTGCAACCTGCTGGAGATAAATCCCCAATAGCTTGCCTTTACCCCCTTCACCCCCCAAACCCAGCAAGCTGGGGACTCCAGATCCCATCTCAGAGACCACCAGGTGTAAATCTGGACCTAACCCTCCTGACTTCAGTGGAATTACTCCAGATTTATGGCTGTGAAACTGAGCTTGGGATCCGGCCCAAGCTCAGATCCAGCGGGTGTAAACTGAGCTCCAGAAACCTGTCCCCATGGCCTTGCTCGGCTGAAAAATATTTCGACATAAGGAGAAGGGGAATGGAGACAGGGTTACTTAGGAAAATCAGTGCAAGGTGCCAGGGAAAAGTCATGTTACTATCTCACTATCGCTTTACCACAAGGCTGGCATTCCCTGGAGGTCTGTTTGTATTTCATCTCACCAAATGGCCACGTCCTGATATCAGATGTGCTCTTCAGAGCACACGGGATGTACAGCCGAGGGTACCACCGAGGGGCATGGTCGCCTCCTTGCCTGACCACCTCTCTCCTCTCCGATCCACAGGGAGCTGTTCCCCCGGGACTCATCAGATACCCGGATGAACCCCACAGAGCCCTAAAACACATGCGCTCGCCCCATGGATGCCCAGCCTGGAGGGTGCACTCCAGGTGCCGTTGCAGCTAAAGGAGGCTGGAGAGATCTTCCAGCTGCCTTCCCAACCGCGATATGTCATGCACGGCTACTCAGGTTTAAACAGGGTGTTAGAGGACACACTTATTTTAGAAGCAAGTTGTTTTTGCAGCATGCTTAGTCAAAGTAAAGGCGAGAGGGAGGCAGGGAGATTATTTAAAGGGAAACTCACAGAGCCTGGACCCAAGCATAGGGCTAATTTTAGAAGCCAGAATACCCTGGAGTTGAGACAAGTATCCCCACGTGGGGATACTGCTTTCAGGTGAGGTTGCTGAAAGGGACACCTCCCAGGGTCTGCAGAAGGCAGAAAAGAGTGATTTATTCCAATCTCTTAGAAAAGCTTAAAGGGAATCTGTGAGGACTGGCTTGTGTTTGGGGGGTCATCTGCTTTTGGCCAAAGCTCTTGGGATAACAGTTCACCACAGCCCCTGGCAGGGGAGTGAGTGTTTGCAGGGAGGATGCAAGCTGCAAGGCCAGGCCCTGCTACCAGGGCTCCATGGAGCCAGCCTGCAGGCTTTAATTCAGCATCTGCAAGCTCAAGATATTGGCCTTACTGCTGCTACTTCTGGCAGTGCCCTGAAGCCCTGCCCAGTTACACTAGGCAATGCAAAAACCAGGAGCAAGCTTCAGCCTGCCCAAGGCAGCACTTAGCCAAGGCTGTGGACCCTCCTGGGTCTGCAGAGTCACCAGCCCAGCTGATCTGCTCACGTTGCTTTTCATGCTGGGCATCAGCAGACCAGCACTTGCCAGGGGATGTGTGTGCATGTGTGCGCACCGTCCCTGCAACCTGCCAGCCTGCTGATCTATAAGCTAATCCTACCCCAAGCTGATCTATAACTAATTCACTTACAACACAATTGCAATATCGATTCCCAAACTGCTTTGCAGACAGTGCTAAAATGTGCATGTGCGTGCAGCAGGGGACAAGGGAGTCAGCTGACATAAAGCTACAGCACAGGGAGGGCACGGGTCAGTGCCGGCTCTTCATGGGGGAGATTTGAGAGCGCTGCAGAGGCAGCTTTGTGCACAACCTTTTGGAAAAACGAAGCAAGTGCCTCCTTTTGTCTTTTCTGCTGCCGAGGGCTGTGGCTGGCTGCAGAGACCTGAACTGCCCATCGCACCAGTGCATCCACCGTCTTTGCATCAGCTGAGCAAGGCCTGTGTGTCACAGAGGGAAAGATGGGATGCTTTCCACCTGTCCCCACCATCTCAGGAAAGAAGGCCCAGTGCCACGCTCACTAATTGTTATGGGAATCATAGCAGTGCAAGTGGGCATAGCAGGGCTGGAGATTAATGTTTGGAGGAGAAGTACATGAGCAAAGAACAACTTCTACGAGGTCATGCCTGCTAACGGGGGAGGCAAGCAACAGGCCATGTTTCCAACCTGCCCCAGTCCCTAGTGAGGGTGAGCTGGAGCAAGAACTGTGCTTGTCTGGGGAGGTAACAGCATCTGTGGCTTCTGGTCCACTTCTGTAGGGAGACGGCCTTGAGAAGAGGACAGGGCAGCTCACCCCGGCACACCAGGAGCCCCTGCCCCATGTGAACTGACAGTGCTTCAGTGCCACAGATGGGCCAGTCTGAGCCTTGGGCCTTTGCAACAAATGTTGCACACATCTAGCTGGTTTGAGGTCAGTCTAAAGCTACAAAATCCAGTAGAGCCTGGGAACAGTGAACCTGGTACCTTCCTGGGCTCCCAAGGCAAGTGCAGCCTGTTTCTGTGCATTGCCTCCTGTGCCAAACAGCTCTGCAGAGCGTGGGGAGAGGCCTTGAGGGGCATCACTAAGTGTGACCCTCTAGGGACTCTTGACAGAGGCATGTAACTTCCGTGCTTCCTCTCAGATTTTATCTCATTTACACCAGCAAAGCGTGAGAAGGCTGAAGCCATTGAAAAAAGCCCCCTGCTTCAGTCAGTGGTTTCCAAGAACAACTCTTCATCCTGGGAGCCACGTTTGAAAGGTTGATTTATGCGGCACAAAGTAAAGAAGACGTATTTAAGAAGACAAATGGAAATGTCATATTGATCCTATGGACAAGCTGTGAAATACTGTCGTATACAGGCAGTCGCAGACTTCACCGAGCAGGTGGAGGAGTTTCACCGGGGGCAGTCAATATGGGGAGCATGCTGCCCCCGGGTTTTTGCACACCTGACAAGCGTCAGCCAACCAGACTGGAAATCAGAAGATAGTGCCTAAACAACAAAGGATAGAGAAGATCTCAACAGACTTCCCAGTCTACCCAGTGGGGGACAATTAGTATTTCTAGGGTGTTTGCAAGCATCCGCATGCAACATGGCAGGGCGTACTTCCTTTGGGAACAGAATAAAGCCCAGCCAGGTTTAGGGATTTTTGCTCTAGCCTAACCATGGGTGCGAAGCACATCGGTCAGGGTCTGTCCTTCCACAGTACATGTGTATCATAAGCAGCACAGTGGGGATCTGTCCGAAGCTATTGCAGCTCCAGCATTAAATAATATTGACAAGAGGCAGGACTGCAAGCAGCAGAAGGGCATGTACCCGAGTCCCTCACCAAATGCAGCTCTGTGATGGGCCTTGCGTGCACAGTCTGTAGCTCCAGAGCACGGCGGCTGGAACAGTGCTACCTGTATGCATCCTATGTGTGCGATTCTTTCCTCACAAAAAAACATGATACTGCCAGGGGACCCAGTGCTCTGGCAAAATGCCTTGCATTGGAAAATGATGGGGCAAATGCTGCTGTTAAGCATAACGAGCGTTTGTGGCATCCTTTGGAAAAGGAAGCTCACAACCACATAGCCATGAGGATCCGTCATGTTGTTGTATCAAAGGCTCAGTTTGGCAGGAGGCTTCCACTTGGACAGAGCACAGCAGAAGGGAGAAGTGATCTTAAACTTGCAAAAATAGAGCATCAGCCTCATATAATTTCTCTGAAAACAAGATTTATTGAAGTTCTGTCTGTGGAAATCACTGTAGTGTGGAACATTCAACGTATAGATTCAATCACTGACTCATACCCTACTACATTTTTCATTAGGAAAAATATTGGCTGAGAAAGTTTGACCTCATAATCTCTGCATTTTAAACAATAACCAAGGAAAACAAAAGTGACGGGCTAAGGAAATCTCTTCTACTACAGCACTTCCCTCGACAGGAGACAGGAGCTAATAATTCACTGCTGTGGACCAGTCGATCTAAGCTATCCACTATGACTGTGCGTCCAGACCCCTCAAGACATGAGAGAAATGGTGCCCTTTGGCCACACCTACCCAAAGAGTCTCTGAAGCAGGTACATGGTGCAACAGCACATGCTGAAGGATTGATCCATGCAGGCTCTGCACTCAGAGTATGGAGGATTTGGAGAAAGGATGGCAATATTTAAGAAGATTGGATTCAGTTCTCACTATAATTCAGGGCCTGGGTGTGCCTGAGCGGGGACAGTCTATAGGCCTGAGATGGTTTACCCAGAATATCCCAGCTGGCCACTGCAGGGCAAATCAAAGATAACCTGCATTTGAGACCTGAGTTCTCACTGTTCTGTAACAAGATCTCCTCACCCTTCAAGTATCATGGGGCTGAGAGAGATGACGCACAGATGGACAGATGCCCACTCAGGGAGCTGTGGTCTCCACCTTCAATTCGGCCACCATGGTCCTGTCATTCGTCCAGCACCACACAAGGGATGGTTGGCTTCTCAGGCGGCTGCTCCACCACTGCCCCTCTCAAATTAATTCCTGCTTTACAGTCTAAATAAATTAGCCCCCATCGATTAGAAGTTCCCAGGGCTTTTAACGTCAGTGCCATAATCAGATATCAGAATGGATTTGCCTTTCTAAATCATAGCTCCAAAAGGCTTTGACTCTGAAGTGCTCTCTATTTTATGTGTGACCCAATTAGAGACAGTCAGACTTCGGGCCTTGATCTGCTTGCCTATAGCCTGCTTTACAGACTCTGCTTGTTGGTAGTGCTCATGACTGAAAAGAGATCTCATCCTGGGCTTCATCCCTCCACGCTTCCCACCACCCACACCTCTCAGTTGTCTTTTGACAGCTATATTCCTTCCCAACCTCCAGCAAAAGACAAACTCAAGAAAGCCCGAGGCAGGCACTGTTTTTCTTTCTTTGAATCATGCATCAAATACGCAAGATAAGAGGCCTTCATGCCATTTACAGAAAAGAAGACATCTTAGGAGACAGCAGTTCCCAGTACCAGGGCTTCATCAAGATCCTCTTATACCTGTGGGAAGCCTCTCTGTGAACCCAGATCCAAAGTTTAGAGGATCCAGTTATTTTACCAATGCATTGGGCAAAGAGCTGAAGAGGAGAACTGAGAGGACTTTGGTCCCAGGCGTAACGGAATGAAAACTTTCGGCTGTGAGAAGAGGAAGTTGGACACATAACAAGCTGCCTAGCAGGCTTGGATCAACAAAAGTAGACATCAGCTTTATAGGGAGGTTTTGTGTCTTTTGCTTTATCACTGCAGATCTTGAGGGCCCTTTCTGACCATTCATCTGATCCCAGGGAGAGAATTCGTCTCCACCCCCTTTCCTGCCCTCAGCATCTCCATTGCAACTTCTTCCAAGACCTTTCGGTTTGATTTCCAAGTTCTGACACAGCCATTAGTTACAAAGAACGATTAGTTTGGTTATTGTCGTTAAGTCATTTTTTAAATGGCTCCAGGCGGCATCAGAGAACAAAGAAACAAAATACCCCATGAAAAGAGTTAATCACAAATTACTAATTATTCCCCCCCTTCTTTGCACTCTTCCCCCCCCCCCCAAATCATGAAATATTATCCCCATGAAGAAAGGAAAAGGTCTGTTTGTTCGTGAGCCCTTCACGGATTTTATACACCTAATTCATCAAACGAGAAACACTTCCTGATTGTCCAGGATTATTTTGAGAGGTGAGCTCATGACCCCCGACCCCTCTGCCTAGAGCCATGGCGAAGGGCGAAGGCTCTGATTTATGCGTCCCAAGACGTGGCCCAGAGTTATGGCCCCAGCTACAAGATGGGAGATTGCACAACCTCACCGGCTCAAGGAACGAGGCAGGAAACCCCCGCGAGAGGATGTAGCTGAACCGGACCCTTCATGTAGAGAGAAGAGATCCCATGACTCAAAATCTTTCTGAACTCGTTCAGATTTTATGGGGCTGTTGATTTCAAACAGGCCGAGCACTTTGAACAAGATGCTGCACATGCCATTTGGGTTTTCGTATTTATTTACAGCAAGGTCTTTTATTCCTCCTTTCCAGCTAAGATGTACGTGACACAAGACAGGTCTTTGCCTTAAAACAGCCCAACCAGAGGGACAAACTGGAACGCACGTGATTCTGGGGTCCTGCAGATTTTACTAGAAAGGAAAGCTTGGGGGTGATAAGAACTGAACAGTTCAAACTGCAGAGACGCCCAGTGCCCCAGGTATAGTTCCTCTGGGATCCAGCTTGTTAAATATCACCAAATCACTAGAGTAGAGGTGGCCTGTCTGTGGGAAGTGTTAGTGGAAGTAGGAACTCTTGCAAATGAGCTATTGCCTGCTTGCCCTTGCAGTGTCCTGCTTGCACAGACACTGAGTGCCCACGATTTCACTAGAGCCAGGCCTTCAGCTGTGCCACAGCTGTATTGATAAGGAACCTGGCTGCAAATAGTCCTGCTTTCAAAGGTGTCACACACCTTTGTCACCTCTTCATCTCTTCCTCTGCGGTCATAAGTTCTTCCCTCCCACTCTCCACTCAGTCACATTAATTACATGAATAAAGATGTTTATATACCAAAACCCACATCAGAGCCTTAGAGACACTTAGAGTTCAGCTGCAGATCCACACCTAAGTATTGAAGGCAGCTTTATAAACAGGCCAAATCAAAATCAAAGAGATTTGATTTCCAAGTCTGCAATAGTAGCCAAAGCAAAGCACAATGCAGTGGTAATGCTGGGATTCCTCTGTGGTGGAAGTCTTTAACATACCTGCTGCCTGGCAGGTATGTAAATCGCCATCTCATGGTATTTTTGCAGCTTTTAGGAATTGTTCCAAAAACAGGCACACTCTGAATTGCACCAAAATCACTTCAACAGGCTCAGATATTGCCCTTTGCATGGTTAAAACCCTTTGACCTTTCTGTATGCATGCAGAAGCACACCGTATTTTGCGTGAAAACAAAGCTATTTGTCTAGCAAAGATAAATAAATAAATCCTAGTCTCCTATAACCTGGGAGGTGAGTTTGGGAGAAGTGTGCTCCTGAGCTAGATGTTGTTTTTCCCAGGGCAGAAAGAGTCTGTTTTGTTTGCCTAAAAACTGAACCTGATGCAAAAGGGACCATAAGGGAGTATGAAAATGCATTTGAATCAATAGGATGAAGTTAACAGGATCAGGAACAAATAGAATGAATCAAATAGGATAAAAACTCCAGTGGAGATGTTAGACTCAACATTGCTTCAGAGATCAGTACTGAAAGAGCCATAGGGCCAAGTTCGTCCTGAGTGTATTATTCTCAGCCCTTTCCTACTGGCATTTTAAAGCCTGATGGATTTAGGAGCTTTGGATGGCACTTTTTTTTTTCTCCTGTCAAGGATGCCTCAGTTCAAATAATGTGTGAAATTCTTGGGTTTGTTCCATGCCTGCCTGGCACAGCTTAGGGTCCAGCTTCTATTAGCAGTCCCATGACCCAAAAGCGCTACTTTGGCTATCAGAATAACCAGAAAGGTGCCTATATGGGAGTTTGGTAAAGCAGCCAGGTTTGCAAAGCAGTTTTGATGTTTATGTAGCAGATGTCATCCTGACTCAACAAGCATACTGACAACCAGGCTTCACTCCAAACATGTGCTTAAATCTCTTTGGCTTTCAAAGAGTTTATGCTCATGCTTTAAGTAAAGCAGGTGCTTTGTGGATTGAGTCCTGCATCCTTTTAACAGATGCACCATCTTCCCACGGTCCCTCTAAGACAACAGTGAGAGATTTTGGAAGAGATACTTAGCTATTTGCTAGTTGTTTTTCCCAACAGCTCCCTGCTGTGTAGCACGGCAGGGTACTCCAGCAGCTTCTGATGTGCCTGACTCCCACACGATCATTGCCCCAATAGAAAGAGAAAAAAAAATTAAAATCTATTTGGAAGCACCATTTCTCTGTATTCCTTCCCAAGGCATGTGATGAGCAGGTGTGAATTCAGTCTCTCGGAAATACCATGGAGCTGATTTATCTTCTGTTTCATTGAAGGGGAGATAGAAGAGTGCATGTGGGCCTTCAGGAACCTGGACGCTCCCATTTAAACATGGTTCCTTAGTGGCAGAGAGAAGAGACCCTACATACCCTGGTTCCTAGGAGCCTCCTTTCCCAGCGCAGAGGGAGGAAACACAGTCTGCCAGGATGCAATGCATAATGCAATTCCCTGCGCTGGAACACGACACTGCAGCTCACGTTCCCGTCCTAAATTGCCAGAGGAGTTACAAAGCCCAGTCAAACACCTTGTTCGAAACATGACCCCCTCCAACAGGGCAGTACCCTGTAGCCCCATGTCTGGGCATGCTGCTAATTCATAGTGCCACTCAGTGAATAGCCCTTCATCCCACTTCCTTGGCTTTCCCACCCAGCTCCTGATCCAAGGCAGAAAGTTGCTTAGCTTAGGAGACTTGATGAGTGCACTGCCTGAGGCAAGATGGCTGCTGGCCATCAGCTAAAATAGCTGCTTGTCATCATCTCCTTTGTCCAGGCTGCATGCTGGCATGACCTGTTGCCTCCAGTCACTTTGAGATCCTTTTACAGTCAGCCTTCGAAGGCCTGACTGAAAGCAGGACCTTGATCTTTGTTTTCATCCTCTTCCCCCTTCTTCACTCCCTTTCCTTTGCCACCTGCTGTGGTTATTCTCCCTCCCAGCCTTTTTGAGGGTGTCTCTCTCCCTTCCCCATCTTCTCCTTCCCTGCTTTTGTGGATCCTCTTCCCATGTTCCGAAGCAGCCAGTGGACTCCCAAATTAGCCCTGATGTCAGTTAGGGTGTTCATCCGAACTGCCACCGTGCTCCCCCAAAAAGGGGCAAGCTCTACAGCATAGCATACTGAGGGAAAGATGAGTGAGGATCTCAGTGGAGATATAGGGGACCCAGTCAGGATTACATGTCCTGGAAGCAGCCAGCCAGTTGGACTCTTCCCGCTCTGCACTCCAGCATCATCTCCTGAAAGCGTCTATCTGCTCCATGCTGTGGAGTAGTCCTATCGTGTGGATCCCATAAGTATCATGTAGCCCTCACCGTAGAGGGCCTGATCAAAGGAGTCCCTGGCACCAGTGGTTGTCTCGAGATCTCAACCCACAGCAGGCTGCACCAGCAGTCAGGTAGCCAGGGCAGCACAGAGTGGTCTGCCAGCACAAGCAATTCCTCCCAGGTTAAGGACCTGGCACAGTGGGAGGTGTCACGTACTTCTGCATATGCATGGCACAAGCTGTCAGCCAGCCCTCTGCGGTAGAGAGGTTTGACTCAACTGGGAGCTCTGGACCCAAAGCTCCTGGGCCCTGAAATGCAGCAAGTTATTGGGAGCAAGGTTGGAAAAAAAACAGCAAGGCAATAACTGGACCTAGGGGCTCCAGGCTGTGGGTTGAGCACAGCCAGAGTGAGCCCAGGTTCTCCTGTACATAGAGCGTTGCTGCGGTCTTCAGGGAACATTCTTCCCTCTGTGTAGCCTGCAGGAGGGAGATACTTTTCCTGAGACAATTATTTTGATGCCACCTGCACCTATAAAATCAGTACACCCCTTCCTTCCTTCCTGGGACACTTCCAGGGTGTCTGCCAGATTGTATTAAGCCCTGTTGCCAGCAGGAATGGTTCATACCAGGGAATCATGCACAGTAGTGGCCTTCTGCAGATGGGTAATTGGTGTCCAATAGTAAGGACAGCAACCATTTTGCCTTTCCGCTTCAGCTCTTGAGGAAACTGGAGAGTCTGGAAGGGAATCTAGGCACTGTAGCCTATGATTAAACACATCAAGAACAAACATGACTCAAGACTTGTGCTGTTGTCTTCTCCCATATCTGGGAGATGAACATCAGCAGGCTCTGTAAGTGTCAGCAGGTCGTTCTCTTTCCAGTTAGAAATGAGTCGTTACACTGAAAATAACTTATTCTTAATGCTGGCTGCAGGGTCCAGAGCATGCATTACCATGAGGTTATGCTCCTTTCAATCCATCAGCTGTCCCTGTGTCGAGCTCAGATGTCTCCCCTTCTCCCTCAGGCACCCACTCTCCTCTCAGCTTTCAGAGACACCCTGGCTCCCTTCTGCACATTTAGCCTTTCTCTTCTCCCACCAGCCTCCACTGCTCCACAAAGATGAACAAGGTCAGAGATAGGTGATACGTCACCACAAATCACCATGTAATCCAGGAGGGACCTGGGAGAAGGCTCAGCTACCTGATATCTGTCGGCTGCAGAGGACATTGCTCACGTTAACATTGCAAAGGTGATGTTCTTCCTGCTTCCTATGAGCTATAGCTCCAACAGAATCACCAAGAAACCAAAGTTTCCAGTTACTGACAGTGATGGCGCAGAGTCAGGGGGGGCGTGCTGCTGCACTTTGAAAGTCTTTGTCACAAGCTGCCTCTCACTTGTGAGCCTCAGCAGCCCTGGAAATTTGGGTTCTCTCCATTGGAGCCTCCCAAAAGGAGCTGCCCATTCAGGCAACTAGATTATGTGGTTTGGTGAGGGAAAACAGTCAAGCAAACGGTATGTGCCCTGATGGCTTAACTGGATGGGAGGAAAAGGATTCCTTGCCTTGCCTTTGACGCCCACCAACCTACATCCATCCCATCTTACCTGTGTCTGCTCAGAGTCTGCATAAGAGGCATTTCCTGAGGAGGGGGGAGGTTAGTGCTAAACACTTTTATGGCTGCCTGGGCATGCTCAGCTATACTTGGACATGCAGCAGCGAGGCCACGCTGCCAGCAGCGGACACGGGGTGGCTAGCCGGGCAGGTGTGCTGTCCAGCCCTTCGCAGATGCAAGGCTTCACATTGATACATCCACCGCGCTTACCTCCACGCTCCCCCCTTCTGGGCTCTCTCAGCACACTGCTCCCATTTTCCTGTGTCTCTTTTGCCTTTTTATACACACTGTCTTTGTCCGACAGAAACACCCAACCAAGACGCAGTGATGTGGTGCCATTTCCACCGGCATCAGTATCACAGCAGGCACGAGGCAGTATCCGACAGTCAGCAAGAAGAAGGGTTGAGCCCAGCGGGGAGAGGGTAGAAGGACCAGGCCCTAGGAAGGGGTAAGCCTGGGGCGCAGACACTCCACAAAACCGACGGCAGACAGCTGCAGTGAAACAAGCAACGTCTGATTTATGCCCCGCCGTCTCCACACTGCTTTGTTCCAGCAGAGCTGAAGTGCTGGTTTTTCCTGTACTGGGCCCATCGCGGTGTAAGATTCTGCCAAAGCATGAGAGGGATGTGCGGTGGAAAGCGTATCAGGGGTGGTATTGTCTACACACAAATGCTCAACTTTATGTACTTTTAACTAGAGGTGTAACAGATGGTTGCATTTCGGTCCAAGCAGCGGAGAGCCATGCCCATTCCGGCTGGAGCCAATCAATCCCACCACTCTGGGGAAAACGGCAAGCTGGGTTTGGAAGTTTGGCTGCCAGCAATCCAGAGGAAGGCTTTACACAGGCTAACATGGGCCGCTGCCATGTGAAACCAGGGAAACAGGATTAAAAAGACATCGAGGAAGACAGCAAACAACCACGCCATGGGCCTTCCCTGGAGCAAATGGTGGGAGAGACAGTGAGCAGCCGCTGCTCTGCAAGCGTGTGTTGGCTTCCCGTCGAATGCCTGATCATATGAACGGGCACAGGGATGGGAAGGCAAAAGGGTTTGCTGGGGAGGGTAGAGAAGCTTTGCAGGGATGAGGAGGAGGCTGTTCCCGTGCAGGGCAAAGGGGCTGCCTGCAATGCACTGTGCTCATGATGCTAAGCTCCCCCAAGGATCACCTTTCTCCTCATCTGCCTCCACATGCCACAGTGCTGTTCCTGCATGGGAAGAGGGACTGTCCCCCACTGCCATGGCTCCTTGCCTTTCCTGGCCCTGCATCCTCCACTCTGACCTCATGCATCAGCTGGGTTGGAGCACGTGGCTCTGTGCTCCTCAACCAACTGGGCTTGATATGAGGGTCCCAGGGCTTCATGGGTTGGAGATGTGGGGGAAGGAAGGGCTCTGACACATAAATCCTGTGATTCCCACCAGCCATGGCACATCCCCCACCACGTGAGCTGAGGACACTCACTGCCAGCTGGCAGATGAGCAAGGCTGAGAAATGGGGCCAGAGCAGACCTCCGGCACAGGAATGGCTGGATAAACACATGAATCCTGCTAGCTCTTCCCACATTGTGGAAGAAAACTTCTGTATCACATCCTCCCCAAGCATTTCCCCAAGCCACATGGGCATTTATGCCCTCAGAATAGCCAGATTTTGTTCCCTGGACAATCCTTCCTTCAGAAACTAAAAGCACTTGAAATATAGCTTTATCTCTTTTTCCCCTCAGGTATAGATTTATATTAAGAAAGAAGGAGAGAAAGCTAGCAGGGGCAAAATTTCCCTGTGCTCCTTGCTTTCTGCCGGTGAACCTGCAAGGCTGAAGTGTTGAAAGAAAAGATAGAAAGCAGATGTCAGCCAGCTCTGAGGTTCATTTGAAAGGTGCTCAGCAGACACCTGGGGTTTGGAAGGTGCCTCTCAGGAGGGGAGTCTCAGGGGCTACACATTAAAGTAGTGCAGAGCATCAGATCAGGAACTGCACTTGGAGGTTGCAGGGAATAGAGTGATTTTGTTTAATAGCTTCTGGAGATTGAGAGATTTGGGAAAAATCACTAGACTTGCAGGTCCTGGCAGGAAACACATGCTCCATTTCGGTGCTGTCAATGCCAAGCAACCAAAAAGCTAGGAAGCAAGTTCAACTCATGATATGAAGCTTAAACCAATGAAACGTTTTTCATCTTTGTCCTTTTTCCCCTGTTGGTTTGGCCATAAAAATCTGCACATCTTCAAGAGTGTCTCTATCACACAAAACTGGGGTAGAAAACCACACATGTGAAAGCTGATCTACTTCCAAAGTTGAGTGAAACATGAAAAACTTGCAAAAGTTACAATGAAGCAATGAGACTAGTGACACAAGGACTCTGCCCAGTGGGCAGTGTGCAGCCTTAAGTCCCTGAGGACTATTTAGATGGAGATATCTGCGTAAGAGCTCACCAGGATAAGAGCTGTATGTGTGTGACCAAGACATATCCCTTCTCAAAGGGCAGAGAAGAAGATAGCAGGCAGCTTTCTGCAACTAAAACAAAGTAATTTAAGAAAATCTGGTTCTTTCCTCACTCCTATCACATACCAAAAGCCTCACAAGTCTCACTAGGGAATTTCTCTGAAGTCTGGCATGGCTAAGCTGTTTCTAAGACCCCTTCTCCCTCTGCTCTACACCTCCTCACTTGCTCTCATGTCACATTCCCAGGTACCTCTCAGCAGATGTTTACAACGTCTTCATGAATGTCTCCACTTTCTGGAGCTCACTGAGCCCTGGAAGGGTGGGCTACATGAAGGCACTAAAATCTGAGTGAGCAAAGTAACAAACCCAGAGCTGTGCATGGATGACAGGTGATGGAGCCCAGCCAAGTTTCTCTCCCTCGTCTGGTTCTCTAACCTCTGACAGTGCTGCCTTGGGTGCTGATGATGGGCAGTTTCCCCTTTGTTCAATGTATTGATGCCCTGTGTAGGTCTACTCCCAGGAGAGTATGTGCGAATCTAAAGATCACTTCATGCTTTGTCCTGGGTTCTCAGAAAATTCTGGATAACTGGGACATGCTCCCTCCCCTGCTGTTTCTGTTTCACTCCAGCAGTTGCCCTCCTCTCTACATCACTGACCCCATGTATCAGCCAGGCATCATCCCCTCACCTTCTCAGCAGCCTGATGTCTCCCCAGGCACTTTTCTGACCAGGGGCCCAACAGATCTCCCCATCACCTGCCACATCAAGAACACCATTCTGTTGTGTGTCTGATCTTCTCCACTGACTGTTCAGTCCCTATAGGAGATTCATCTTCCCCTTAGTCACCTCCATGTTTCCAAATAGCCAAGCTTTACCTAGGAGAATAGATGCCTCTGCAATCAGAAGCCACAGCCATGGAGAAGGTGAATAAGAAATAACCACGTTACCTCTTCCTGGGTAAGTGTCAGCACAGATGATGGGATCAAGTGACAAATTCATAACAAATGAAAGGAAGAACTTATCTGCATAGTTTGTAGTTTGGCCGTGAAACTCATTGCCCCAGGATATCATGGATGCCAAAAGACTATATGGATTGAACAAGTGGTTAGGTGCATTTATAGAACAGCAGCCAATCTAGGGCTATAAAAAACAAAAGCAGTCTCTGAAACACAAACTGCTGGAGGCTGAGAAAGTATCCTGTGGAAGCATACAATGTACTTGCTAATGCATATATTATAATAATATAATGCAATAATAATATACTATATAATTGGGTCTTTTGCTATTTCATGACATCCGTAACTGGCCAGTGGTGGAGCCAGGATGCCAGGCTAGACAGATCTCCAGTCAGGCCCCATATGGCCTTCCTCATGTTCACATATACAGGACAGTACAATTTGCTGACAAGCTGACAGTCATTAGTACTCAAGCAGACACGTAGTCACATCGCTGAACTGTCTGGTCAGTCTTTAAAGGAGGCAAGACAACAAGAGTGAAACCCTGAGAAGCTCCCACACTGAGAGGCTTTGTGAACCTAGACCTGCTTTTCAAACCCTTCCCCACACTGGAGAAAAGCGTTAAGCTGCATGTTTGAATGAGCTCCACGTCTGAAAACAGAGACGCTCACCCATCAGACAGAATTGTCTGAGTGCGGATGCCTGTGTCTTTCCTGGGAAAGTTATTGATTACGGAAAGACTTATCTGAAAACAACTTTTTGTTTCTCAGGAACAGATTACTACCACTCATCCCCTCTAACCTAATGGAACAACACTGATTTCTCATGACTGTTTTACGTGATTCTCACAGCACATTCAGAAGCAGTACTATCCCATGTCCTTGGTCTATGAAGGACCATCCCCATTCACCAGAAAAACAGGTGTTATGGCCCATAGTTCTCAGACATTGACTTGGTCCATCACCATGGCCAAGTGTGATAGAGCAAACGTGTCCCTCTTTCCCCTCCACATGCTTGTAAAGCAGAATGAGCCCAGCTTACATTGAGCAGGAATTTTGGGGACTAAATCAGCAGCTTTGGGGCAAAAGAGTGTCTTGGGCTTGACACAAGCTGGCCGTGACTCAGAGTAAAGATGATTGTACTGCCCTGGTCACCTTCCTATCTAACTCTACCAAGAGTCCCACCTGGGGACAAGACCTGGGAAAGGGGGCAGCTCTGACCCCTCCGATACCAGGGGAAAGATCCAGGGAGAAAAAGCAAAACTTCTTTTCCATTCAAATATAACTAATAATAAAAACAAGGAAGAACAATGCTGGAAATATGCTAAGTAAGCAGAAATCTGGCTAAACAGAAGTTTTCCATGCGGCATCAGGAAATCTCTAAATTGCAATGAGTGCCTTATTTAGTGGTGTGTGTGCTTTTTGTCCACACAAGTTCCAGTCACTGCAGCCATCAAACATTTTTTAATAGGAGCATTAACTTAAGAATAGCTAACAGTAATATTCCTAGCTGTGTGGAAACAGCATTTTATTAAATGCTTCACACAGATTTTGTATAATAAAGATGAATATATTATATCCTCTGCCTCCCCCAGAGTGAAACAATAATAGGAAAATAAAAAAAAAAGCCAATAAAGTGAAACATAAATAGAACATAATGGGACTAGTAGCGAACTGAACTGACTATATAACATCTGCTATTGTTTGCCTGGCAAACGCAAACAAGGGTAGAAACCAAGAAAGATTTTAACAGCCCTAACCTCCTTCCCCTCTACTGCGAGAAAGCAGCACTGATATCCAAAGCAAATCTATTTCAGAGCTGATGGAATAGCACAAGATACAACTTGCAAATTTGTCCTTAAATGAATGTGTCAAATTCCCTTGGCTGCTGTGCACTGAGTAATTTTCAGAAGTCTTTTGATGCCAGCCAGTTTATGTGTGAAAATATTCATGGAGCTGGAGAGTTCTCAGTACAGGCATTCATTCATTCGAAAAACTCCCATTTTAATGTGTGTTTGCTCCTTGCTGTTCTCCAGTTTCAAAAGTTTGGTCACCCAGTCAGTTGAGCAGAAGCAAAGCCATGTGAGCCGGGTAACAAATCGTGCCAATTGAAGAGGTACAGAAAGAGTCGACATTTATAGGCAAGGCCTCAGCTGGCTCCTGTATATCATAACCAAGGGAGCGCTTGCCTGTATCCAGGACCTCTGTAGAAAGCAAGATAGCTGAGGCATTAATCTGCTAGTGGGGGGTGGGAAAGGAGAGATTTCCTCCAGGCAGCTCATTTGCAGGTAGCGATCTGGCCAGCTCAAACCCATTTCCTAGCAGGGCAGTTTTCAGCTATTATCACCAAAAGTTTGAGCTGGATCCTCCGGTCAGAAAATGGGATTCGCTGAAGTCGGGCACAGGCACAGCAGCCTGTCTGCCCAAGGCCAGGCACTGGCGCAGGGTTTCTGCTCAGCACGCAGGCGGGTCCGGAGCAAACAGACGCTGTGAACCGGGAGCTCAGCATTTGCAAAAAAGTTCTTGCAGTCTCAGTTTGTAACCAAACTTAAATCATAGCCAACCTGACACGAGACTGATAACAAAACTGGCTGGAAGCTGGGGGAAGGAGAGAACTAAATGCCTATAAAAGTCATTTTCCCTTTTATTTGTTATCTTCTTTGTAATGATCACACTATGTTTCCTATCTATTTTTGCAGTAAGTTGTACACTGGTCTCAAGAGGCCCCTGGATGACTTATTGTTAACGATGTCTTCTTATTATGGATGGTGATTTATTATCAGAATGATTTTATTTGTACTGGGTATGTAGTTCTGCTGCCAGCACAAAGCTCTTACCATCTTCAGAGCAAAAGGTCGTGTTCCTGTGGCACTGTGAGCCCAGCTCTGTCCTGCTGAGCCAGGAGCTTTGCACAGTGCACCATGCAAAATGGCGAGGACCAAAGTGGCCCAGGTGTACCCACAGCACTGCAAATGCTTCATAGCTATCGGGTGCATGGGCGCTCTTTCTCCCACCGCTGGATTTCATTCCTCTGCTTACATCCCCCGTGTACAAGGTCATCAAATTAATGGTCTACATGAGGGAAAAAAAAAATCCGATCTCATAACCTTTAACTTGCATTACCAGTCAACAAGTGTTTAACTTTAGGAAACTAAATTTCTTTTCTACCCTACCCTGGAGCTCCAAGGGAGCCAAGGCTCATAGACTCTCTCTTTAGCTATAATAAGGGATTGTATGGATTTTGACAATAGGTCAGCAGTGTGAAGGAGATTTTAGCACCAGTTCCTTTGCTGAGATTGAAAGGAGAAAGCAGGAAGACATACAAGGCTTAAAGTGCAGGAGAGGGGCTGCTCCTGGAAAGTTGTCCTGTGGCGTGGAATAAAGTGAACTGGCCCCTCCAGGGGCTGGTTTCTCCTCTCCACGGTGGTAGGGAGCCAAAGAGTCATGCCTGGCTCCCCGGCCAGCGAGCATGGTGCCCGGGCCTGGCCAGAGGGTGCACAGGGGTGTGCAGTGCCGCACATGAGCTGCGCCCTGTGTGTACAGCTTCCTCCCTCTAGTGGCTGGTTCCCCGTCATCTCCAGCCTCCTGCTCTTCCCTTCGAGCCAGCCCTTCGGGTCTGTGCAGAGGTGTATTTTTCAGTACCTGTCTCAGCCCTTGTAGGGCTTACAACCATATACACCACAGGCTTTTCAAGCCAGCTGCTTTTCCCAGGGATGAGAGGCAGGGGATGAGGGGTGTCCATGCCAGCCCACTCCCTTTGCATGCCCCAGATTGCATTATGTCTGCTGTTTGTTTTTGGTGCTTGCCGTTGGGGAACCATCTCACCCCTGTTCAGTCTTTCTGAGAAGAATGCTAGGTTATTAAATTATAATGCTAGGAACTGAAAGATGAGGGGAGTTTGACTAGTTTTGCCATATGCAAGCAGAATCCAGACCCCACACGTTGCTGCATATTAGGTATTAGCAAAGAGTAGCTTCCCACACCTGTAAAAAGCAGAACTATTAGACCCTGAGGAAATTTCAAGTAGAAACATGGGAGAAATCCTAGGGCCGTTCACTATACACACTTTAGCGAGTGCCCAGGAAGAAGAGTCCAAGCAGTAAAGTTTCACTGCCACAAGGAATCATACATCAGCCTGAAAAGAGCCCTAGTACCCAGCAGGAGTCTGTGGGAATTCAGTGCCACAAGACATCATCAACCAAACAGAACAGAGATGGGAGACTGGCTGGGCTGTGGGGTGCTCTGAGGTGGAATCACTAAAGACATTTTTGTAGTGACACTAAACCACGTAGTCCAAGGTTTAAATCATTTCCTGAATAGCAGGAATTAGGAAAATGCCTAATAGGAGAGAGATTTTTTTTTCACCCCCATCTCCTGCAGGGAGCTCTTGTCTCCTTCCTAGTCCTGGCATGCGGTATTGGAGACAGGGAGGCAGCCTGATCCAACAGCAATCGGTACAGAAATGCTATAAGCTGACAGCAGCTATTACACAGTATGGGAAGTGCCAGTCACCATTACAAAAATGCTAAAAGTACCCATAGAAAGATCCATGCCCAGCCTGATTCAAGTCAGTCTGAGAAATGTGTTTTACTTACCTGAGGCAGAAAGCATACATAAATAATAAAATAAGCAGAGAAGTAAAACATCCAGTCAGAGGTGTCTCTTGACTGCAGTCAAGCTGTCAGCACCAGTGGAGAAAGGCCAGTTCCAGAAATGGGTCTGAGCCCAGCCCCAAGCAGGACCCAGACAGCAGCATGGCTTTGGAGAGAGCCATGGCAGAGCCCTGCACCCAGCAGGGAGGGCTGGAGACCTACCTCAGGGACTCCTGACATGGATGGAGGCTGCAAGAGCACAACCATAGCCCAGTCTTTAGAGAGAAAAGTGGGACTAGAGCACAGAAGAGGAGAGCCAGACCACAGCAGTGACCTCTGTGAGGCTTACCAGAACAGCCTGCCTGGGTCAGGGGTTTATATTGCTAAATGGTGCTGTAATTTGGAAGCAAAAGAACAAAGGTCGACTGATGTTCTGCAAACTCGGCTCACCTGTGAATTCAAAGACGGCAATCAATCAAACAAGTGAATTGCCATTTGGCCCTGCCTCCAGCTGATCATCATGGAGAATCATCACAGAGTGGTAAGGTTGGAAGGGACCTCTGGAAATCATCTAGTCCAACCCTCAGCATAGCCTGTACAGGGACTGAACCCATGACCTTGGCATTAGTAGCACCACGCTGCTAACCAACTGAGATACCCCTTCGAGAGAGGACCCAGGAGGGACAAGAAGAACAAATACAACAAGCCTAACACAAACATATGGATTTTGGGGACAGTCATATTTTTCTCTTAAGGAAGAGCTTTATTAGTGGGAAGAAGAGATGAATTCTGCCTTAAGGAAACACAGGCCCAGCCTAGCTCTCCTTCACTGCCCCAGGCAAGCAAAGGAAGGCTAGTTCTGGGCACAGCTGATCCATTGCTGCCATCAGTGTTTTGGTACCTTAAATCCCAAAGCTGCCAAGGGATCCCTAGGTCTTCAATAAGGACAAGAGCACAGGCACAGCATCCCTTGGACACTGTCCCCTGGCCATGCCCTACCTGGGGCAGAGGGATCCCTAGGGCCAGAGAGCACCCAGTTGGTCAGCTGTACTTGAGCTTGGGGAGCTCAGAGAGGTCTCAGGAGCAAAGCTGGGGGAGGATGAGGAAAAGGAGGGATGGAAAAACAGGAGCAATGAAAGAAAGAAGAAACAGGGAGGGAGGAGCGGAGCTGCCTCACAGCACACAAACTTGGAAGAGACCACAGCCAAACTCTGGCAGTGCCTCCCACTTCACATCTCAGCGCTGCCTTTGCGAGGGACAGAAATATTAGTTTTTAATTAATTTTCTTACTGCAGTTGCTGGAAGGGGAGGAGGAAGGGGGATCACCTTCAAAAAAGAAATACAAATAACTGCTTTAACAGAAAACTTTTGCTGCTGTAATTTATTGGAAGGCGAAATGAGTTCCGATTACATTATCCACCCGCACTGTGCTGGCAATGCGTACTTCGGATATTGCGCTATAATCCAATGACTGCTCCTGAATTATTAACGCCAAGTTGTTATTAGAAGAAGTTGCCTGGTTTATTTCCACCATTCTCCCCCCTACTCCTTTTATTAGGTTTCAATTGATTCCCCACACCTCCTCCTGCCCCCCAAAAATGAGCCCTCGCCTCTCCGGCTCCTTCAGAGCTGCCACAAACGTTACTTGCATTTGGCAGCCTGGTGAATTATTCACGCGTGCCGGGAGCAGCGGAGATATTGCAGGTCTCAGAGGAGACAGGGCGCCTCGGCTGTCAGAGCCCACTGCAGTGTCCCCCTCTTCCGCCCCCCACCCCCAACAAAGTTACTCCGGGCGCCAAGTCCAGGGCGAAGTTGCAGCGCAGCGGGGGCGTCCAGGGGCAGCCCCGGCGCGGCTCCTCGCCTGGGCCAAGCGAGGAGGCCACCCGGGTCGGACCGAGCCTGGGCACCCGCTCCCCGGCTTCGGCAGCCCCCAGCGCCGAGGGGTGCAAAGGCGACGGTGCGACGCAGCGCTGCGCGCAATTTTCAGCCACCGCCGCCTCCTCCTGCGGGCGCGGCTGCGCGGCCCGGGCGCTGCCGCCCCGCGCTGCCCCCTCCCCTGCGCCTGACACGGCCACGAGGCCTCAGATGCCCCTCGCCGGCTCCCGAATAAGCCCGCGGGGCCGGCCCCGTCCCACCTCCCTGCCCTCCCCCGCCGTGCTGCCTCCTCCTCCGCAGAGGTCCTGCAAAATGCATTTATCGAAGTATCTGCGCAAATTAAAAAAAAAAAAAAAAAAAAATCCCCCAAATTGTCACAGTGCCTGGATCTGGCACAGGGCAAGTCCCAGCAGTTCTTCCTCGGGAATCTCAGTCCAACTAGTTTCCCCGGACTAGAAATTAAAGAACTAGAGTTTAAAAGAATAACAATTCGTTTAAATGTACGTGTTTACATTTCCCTTTCGGGAACCCCTTCAGCGGCCGTGTGCTGGGAAGGAGAGCCCTGTCGCCTGGGTAAAACGAAGGGTCACAGAGAAACCGCTTTTAACTCCCTCTATATAGGGAGTCGCGGGTGTGGGCGAATGCCACGATAAGGCTGCAAGTGGTGACAGGCAAAATTCAGCCGAGCCCGGGTCTTTGCCCCGTTCAGCGCGGGCTGGGGGGCTCGCTGCCCCCGCCGCAGGTAGGATCTGCTTTCCAGCCCCCTGAAAACCCTGAGGGACACGGGGAGGGTCCCCGGCCGTGCCTCGGGGAGGGGGCGCGCTGTCCCTCGACATTTGGGATGTGGGCACCGGCTCGGCCCCGGGGGAATCGTTCCCCCCGCCCCGCCGCCGGGCAGCGCAGGCGGCCGCGGGAGGGAAGCACGGCTCTGTAGTTTACTTTTAGTTTGCCCTTTAGCACGGCTTGCGGCTCCCAGACTCTCTTTTTTCTTGCGATCAGGCCCCAGTCACCCTGCCCCGGAGCATCACCCCATTTCGGGCTCTGCACCCACTCCGTGCCCGGGGCGGCGGGGAGAGCCGGACTCCGTCCCTCCGGCAGTTTGTTTGCAAACGAAAAAGCGGGGAAGCAACGGCGGAAAAGGGCATTGTATTACCTGCCCGCCGGGAAGGGGGTTTCTCCTCCCCTCTGGCCCGGTTTTGGCCGGGTTTCTGGGGCAGCGGGTCTGCTGCCAGCCCGGGAGCCCTCGCAGGGGCTCTGGCTGCCCGGCTCCGGCGCACTTTCCGCACCTCTCCTGCTCCCCGCGCAGCCCCTCTGCCTTTCGGCCCCGAGGAAACGGCAGCTTCTCTGCTTTTTCTCCGCCTGTGAAAGGCTCTGGGCGTCTCGGGGAGGTGCGCTCCGGCCGGCCGCCCCCGGCCCCGCCGTGTGCGGCCGCTTGGGTCATCTTTATTTTTGGTGCCGCGAAGTTTTTTGCCTCGCAGGGAGCTGCGTGCAAAGGCAGGAAGGAACGGGTGGTAGCTATGAAACGACCTCCAGAGATCGGCTTGTCTGCGGCGTTTCTCCCCAGCTCCATAATGCCCCCCGGCCCCCCGACGTCCCCTTCCCAGCGCAGCCGCGACCCGGCGGGCGCTCAGCTCGGGGCAGTTGTTTTCCAACGGGAGCAGGGAGGAGCAGCGCCCGCCCGGCCGCGGCGAGCACCGGGGACACCTGTGGCCACCTACGGCTATATTTTTCTGCAGCTTTGCAGGCAAGGGCTGGGAAAGGGAGCTCAGACCTCGCCGCACCGCTGCTTCCTCCGGACTCCACGGAGAGTCCCACCGGGCTCTCTTCGCGTGCCAGCACTGGCAGCCCCAAATTTGGGGGTCTTCGAGACAAAAACAATAGTGACTTATTCGGTTCGCGGCTTCCCAGCCCAGCCCCGTGCTGGGTGCTGTGCCAGGACCCTGCGCACGCTGTCAGCTAGAGGGCCCGGAGTTTGCTCCTCTCCGCTCTGCTAACAGGGAGCTATAACGTGTTTAGACCACTTAAACTAGGCAGACATAACTGGGAGACATGCACGGCTCAGCTATGCCGGGAAAGGAGGTGTCATTTGTACGCAGTTACTTTGGTGATCAACACTTGAATGATTTATGCCACCTGCTTTAATTATATTCCTGTGACATTTTCCTGGACTAAAGTGGGCCACGCACAGCCAAATCCGAGCCAAAACCGAGCAGTCCCTGAAGCACAGTGGAGGTGCCTGCAATGCCCGGGACAGCTCCTGGGGTAGGGCAGACAGGCACACCGTGCCCCAAAATAAGGATCTGGGGGTGGCGAGAGGAGACGCTTCCAAAGAGGTTCTGGGCCGCTCATAGCCAGAGGGATTTTTTTTTTTTTTCATGCAAAGTAGTTTCAGATATAGCGGTAGCTGCTCCGCTGAGGAGGAAAGGCCGCTGTTTTCCCGCTTTCTTTTCCCGGCGACAGGCAGGGAAAAGGCAAGCCAGGTCTGAGCAGCTCTTCCCCGACGGCTCCAGGGAACCCCCTCGTCCATTCCCGCTACCTCGGGCAGCGAGGAGCTGCCCGGAGGGGCTGCAGCTACCTCCAGCCCTCCTCCCTTCTCTGCTCTCGGCAGGAGACCGGACCCAAACTTTTCCTGCCCGCACCGGGGCCCCCATCGGAGGGGCTAGAGCTGGAGCTGGAGCTGGCGAGGAGGGGGATAAGGGGAGAGGCAGTGGATGAATTGCTCCGGATGAGGGCGTTTTTCCCCAAACGACCCCAAAGCTGGGAGAAAAGAGCCGCAGCTGCCCTCCTCGGCGGGACGCAAAGTTTCTCCGCAGCCGGATCTGCCTGCGGACAGGCCTCGGTGCCCGCCGCCGCCAGCGCCTCTCACCCGCCGCCGGTACCGGCTCCGCGGGGCAGCTCCCGGCGCCCGCCCAGGGAGAGGAGACGTGACGGGGCCTGCGGGGCGGCAGGGACGGTCCTAATTCGGGGCTGGGTACTAAGAGGTCTGGCAAAAAAAAGGGGGGGGAGGGGGAAGAAAAGAAAAAAAAAAAGAAAGGAAAAAGAAAAGAAAAAAAAAAAAGCCGTGAGAGCTGCCGCGGGGGGGGGGGGGGGGGGGGGGGAGAGGGTGCGGGTCTCTACCTGAGCCCGAGCAGGGGCAGCCCAGCCCGCCGCTGCTCCAATGCAAACGCCAAGGAGCAAATATAGGGGCTTTTTTGCGGGCAACGAGTTGAAACGATCACGGAGGCAAAGTGAGCGCAGAAAACAACCCCAAATCCGCCCCATCGCCATGGAGCAGCCGAGAGCATAGCGGAGAGAGGTCGCGGCGGACTTCGCCGGGACACCCGCTGAGGGCCAGGGGGACCCGGGCCTGCCCCCTTCCCCCTCAGCCCCCGCCGGCTGCCCCCTTTGTCAGAGATATGCTCCTTGGGGGTGTCGGGGAGCAGGGCTGACTCTAGGCCCGCAGCCGCCGTGCTGAGTTACTCGTGCAAAACTTGAATCCTGCCACCGTCTTCCAGGGATGGGTCGAGGCAAACGAACCAGGCCCTCGATGGACCGAGGAGCCTGTCCTGAGGCTGCTGCCCGGGCCCCGGGGCTCTGCCCTGACGAGGGAGCAACCTCCCCCCCCCCAAAAAAAAAAAAAAAAGAAAAAATAAAAAAAGAAAAGAAAAAGAATAAGAAAAAGAAAAAGAAAAAGAAAAAGAAAAAGCAGGGCGCATTAAAAATCCCACTCAGGCAGCTCGGAGGACAAGGGGCGATGCGGGCTGGAGGAGCCGCAGGGCAACCCGAAAGCTTGCCCGGGGCTTTGCTGCTGCCCCAGCAGCACTGCGGCCGCCCTGAGCGGAGCTGGGCTGTGCCCGGGGCTGGGGGGCGCGCACTGCGCCCCCGCGGCCCTCTCCGCGCAGGGAGCGCCCTGCCGCGCTGCAGCCCGCGCCCGGCGGAACCTCGGCGCCCGCGGAGCAAACGCGGGCAGACGCGCATCCCAACCGCCCCGTGAACCTGCCCAAACTCCCCTCCAGAAACGAGCTTTTTTTTTTTTCTTCCTTTTCTACTTTTTTTTAATGTTATTTCTGTAATTATAACACCAGCATCCCCGGCTGAGTTCTCAATAAAACCTGGAACATGACATAAAACGTCACGCTGGAAAATAATGCGAGGGGACACAAGGGAGAGGAGGAAAGTCTCTAATTGGTTAAAATATGTTTAAATCACTTCATAAAACCCAAGCAAAGCGAAGCAAATAATCCACCTAGCAAAGCAAAGAAGCCCAGCGATTTAGAATCAGTGTAATTCGCTCCCCCCTCCCCGACCTGCTCCCCCCCAGCTCCTCGCAGTATTTGATATGATGAATAACCCAATATAGGCCTTTAAAAATAGGTCACTGCATAAAGAGACTCCCAGAGAGCTATAAAAAATGGGAAGAGGGCGCTTTAAGGAGAGAAGCCATTTGCTTCTTTTGTGCTTGGTTCGTACCTAGCGGCCTGGGAGCTGCCGGGCGCCCACGCCGCGCCAGGCAAGGTGAAGAGGTAAAGTTAGGGCCGGATCCAGCCCCCGGGCTCCCCTCCGGCCGCACCGCCCTCCCCGTCCATGCGGGCGGCCCCGGCTCCCGGCGGCTCCCCGCACACGCGGGTTCGCGGCTAGGCCGTGTGCCGGGTGGGGGCCAGGCAATGCCCGGCACGGCGGAGGTGCGGGGTACCCCCGAGCCCCGGCTTTGTCCGCAGCCCTGCGAAGCGGCGAGCCCGACGCGGCCTCGCGGCCCGGATAAAAATAATAAGGAATAATTATGGCCCCCACTGACGCCCGCGACGGGCCGGCTTTGATTTCCACCGAGGGTGGAGGGCGCATGAAAGCCCCGTTGTCGCTGCCCCCTTCCAGGGCTGCACTAGGGCTCACCTAAAAAGGCCTCGGGCTTGAAATCGGTCCCGGTACAAACGGAGCCCAAGAAGCCACCGAAATCCCCGGAGCGAGTCCGGGTCGCGGCCGGCCCGCACCCGCGCTCTGCCGCGCAGCGTCGGCCCCGGGCCCCTTCGCGACGAGCGACTTGGGGTGCGGGGCAGCCCCACCGCAGGGGCTCCCCCCGCTGCCTCGACGCTCCCCGCGCCGGCACAGCGCGCTGGGAAAGAGGAGCATCACAAATTTGGCGGAAATCTTCGGATTTTATTCGAAAGGAAAGGTCTGCCTTACCTGGAAACACGCTCTCCCCTTCTTCCCCTCATAAAAAAAAAAAAAAAAAGAAAGAAAAAAAGAAAAAAAAAGAAACAAACAAACAAATCGCTCTGGACAGAGCCAGAGAGAGATAATTAAAATAAACTAGCAGCCGAAATTAAGAGTAGGGAGAATTAGAAGAAAAAAATCTCGGGGAAAAAATACCGCCGGATTTCTCTCTCTCTCTCTCTCTCTCTCTTTTTTTTTTTTTTTTTTTTTTGGGTTTTGTTTTCGCTTATTATTATTTTTCACTCTACTGTATTATCCTGATGCAATAAAGGCTGGTTTGTAATGTAATTTAAAAATATATATGTCCAAACAAATAGCAGGGCCAGAATATGACAAGTGCATTCAGCATTATAATTCAACTGGGCTCCACCTACATACCGCCTCCTAATTAATGGGTCTCCGAACTTGCAAAAGCCTGCATTGGACAGAGAGAGAGAGAGCGAGAGAGCGAGCGAGCGAGAGAGGGCGAAAAGTGTCATTGAAGATAATTGATTACCTCCCAATCAACAATAACTTGTTAGCAATAGTCAATTACCCCGTCTCTTCTCGGCTCTTTCCCCCTGGTCCGAGGTCTCGGTGCGAGGGTTGCTCTCCCCCTCTCCAAAGTCTTTTTTTATTATTATTATTATTTTGCTTTTTATTTTTTGGGGCCATTCGCTTTTGGGGTGGGGGAGGGCAGGGAAAGTGCTTCGATTTGGGGTGTTTCTTAAAATAGCAGCTGGGAAGAGGAAGAGAGAGAGGAGAGAGAGAGAGAGAGAGAGAGAGAGAGAGGGAAGGAAAATATACCCGACCCAAAACCCTGGGACAAGAGGTGCGGCAGGACCACCTCTCGGCGAGGGACCGACGGCAGCTCCGCTCCCGGCCGCAGCCAGCCCGGGGCCGGCCGCAGCCCTCCGCCCTGCCCGCCGCCCGACGTGGCTCTCCCCGGGAAGACCTGGGTCTCCTCCGCCGGAGTTGGAGGTGGGCTTCAACTTTTGCTCGCTGCCTCCGCCGCCGTCCCGCCGTCCCGCCGGGGGGCTTCTCCCCGCGGCAGCGCATCCCCGTCGCGGGTGGGGAAGGCAGCCCTGCCCGGCCCGGCCCCACCATGACTTCCAAAGAAGAGCCCAAGCCCTCCTCGGGGGAAGAGAGGCGGCGGAGCCCCTTGGATCACCTCCCCCCGCCGGCCAACTCCAACAAGCCCCTCACCCCCTTCAGCATAGAGGATATCCTCAACAAGCCCTCGGTGCGGAGGAGTTACACCCTCTGCGGAACGGCCCACCTCCTCTCGGCGCCGGAGAAGCATCCCCCGGCCGGGCTGCCCCTCTCCGGCCGGGCGCTGCTCTCGCAGACCTCGCCGCTCTGCGCCCTGGAAGAGCTGGCCAGCAAGACCTTCAAGGGGCTGGAAGTGAGCGTGCTGCAGGCGGCCGAAGGTAAGCCGCGGGCCCCGGCCCCGGGAGGGCGCCCCACGCCGCGGGGGGCCGCGGGGGGTCTCGCGTGGCCCGGGGCGCCGCGCGGGGGTGCGGGCGGAGGGGCCTGCGGCCGCGCAGAGGCGCTCGGGGGGGCGGCGAGCGGGCCGGCCGCGGGCCTGGCGGCGGCCGCCCCGGCGGAGCGGGGCCGGGGCCGGGGCCGGGGGGCGCGGGCGAGCCGGCGGGGAGACAGCGGCGAAAATGTGGCGCCTCGTCGGCAGGCAGAGACGGGATGACGATCTTCGGGCAGCGGCAGACGCCGAAGAAGCGTCGGAAGTCGCGAACGGCCTTCACCAACCACCAGATCTACGAGCTGGAGAAGCGGTTCCTCTACCAGAAGTACCTGTCGCCGGCGGACCGGGACCAGATCGCCCAGCAGCTGGGGCTCACCAACGCGCAGGTCATCACCTGGTTCCAGAACCGCCGCGCCAAGCTCAAGCGCGACCTCGAGGAGATGAAGGCCGACGTGGAGTCGGCCAAGAAGCTGGGCCCCAACCCCGCCGTGGACATCGTGGCCCTGGCCGAGCTGGAGCCCAGCGCCGAGGGCCGGGGCAAGGCGCGGCCCGGCTCCCCGCCGCCCCCCGCCGCCGCCGCCGCCGCCCGGGAGCCCGGTGCCCAGCCGCCGCCCCGCCCCGCCTCGCCCCCCACGGAGCGGCCCCGCAGCCGCCGGGACAGCGAGGACGAGGAGGAGGACGAGGAGGAGGACGTGGAGATCGACGTGGATGACTGAGGGGCGCCCCCCGGCCCGGCCCGGCGCGCCCTCCCTCCCCTCACCCAGCCCCAGCTCCGCGCCGGCCCCGGCCCCGGCCCCGGCGCGGCGGCTTCTCCTCCTCGGTAAAAGCAATAAGCAATAGAAACCCAGGCCACACAAAAATTAATTTAGGGTAGAGTCGATATCCCTCCGCCTGTCACATCTTTGGAATGGTGCAATTACGGACGGCTTCTGTATAAATATTTAAACGTATATATCGGATTTTTTTTCCTTTCTCCTTCTTTTGGAGGTTTTGATTTCTTTTTAATAGCTATCAATTATGATTATTTTGTCTGTAAGGGAGACGCATAATCTTGGAATAAACTCGGCTTCCAACAGATGTTTGGGGAGGCAGTTGTTCTCAAAGACTTCCAAAACGAACCACTTCTTTAGAGGAGATTTAAGTTAGGCTTAAAACAAACAAAAAAAATTAGCGACTTTTCTTTCCTTGCATGTTTCAAATGTGCACGAAGTAATTTTTTTCTTTTTAAAATATTTTTTCTTTTGCAATCTTGGGAACTTGGGGATGGGTTATAATGCAAGTTTAAAAATATATACTTTCTTTTTTCCTAGAGCATAGAGATTTGTCTCCGATGCAATTTCTGCCTCATTTTACCAATTAAAAGCTATTTTTACCATTTTCTGCTATTGTTGTGCTTTTATTAAAAAGCTACCTTTCGTATTTTTGATATGAAGGTGGTAACAAAAATTGAAAATAAAAAAATCCTAGAATTATTTTTTACTCTTTTTAGAATTTTGCATGCTCTGAAAATAAAAAGGACGGATCCCAAGATCAATACATTTAAATATTACACTATAAATTAAAAATGTACAGATTTAAAAAAATGTTTTTGTTTGAATTGTACAAATTTTAAAGGGCCTGCTATTTAAGTTTCGATAGGGACAATGTCGCTTTATTTACTGTCTCTTAGAATTGTACAGATAGCTCTTTTTTCCTATACAATAAAATCTTTACCATTTTAATATACTTTTAACGTTATTCTTTGTGAACTAAAAACGCTTCCACTGTCTTCCGTTTGCTTGAGATTATGAAACACATTTCCCCTTGGAATTTCCCATCGCGTTTGTATTTAAAGTTAGTTTAGCTGCAGCACCTGTGAGAAAATGAGGGGGAAGGAATGCCTAAGAGAGAACTTCGTTATTCTTTTTTTCTCTCTCTCTCTCTTTTTTTTTTTTTTTTTTTTTTTTTTTTTTTTTTCCCTAAGTTTAGTACCAGGTAGAGGTTAAACGCAGCGAGAACTCAGCTGATAAATAAATTAGGAGTTTCTCGGTACGTTTTTTGTCCAGTATGAGCCCATGTAGAGAAATTAAAGCCGGGCAGCGAGTGCTGGTCTGTGCAGAGGGCAGTGCAGGGCTGGAAGGAGCGAGGCAGGAGGCAAGCAAGGAAGAGCCGCCCGTTTGCACCACTGCACCCACCTAGGCACTATAGTAGCGAGCAGGACATTTCCAGCGCTAAATCATAGAGAGGAAGGGGAAAACAAAGCAGAGAAACAGGAACGAGTTATCACTGAGCTCGACAAAAGGAGCAGCATGTGTGAGCAGAAGGGGGGATCTGCCCTCCGTCAGGCTTGCAAAACCTCCCTGCTTCCGGGCAAAATTTCTGGCTCTCCGGCACCTACAGGGATATGAGGATGGAAAATGTTTAATTCTCTCCTCCCCCTTTTCTTTTTCTTTTTTTTTTCTGTGTTTATTTTTTTTCCGCCAAAATTAAGGCTCTTGTGAATCTGTTTTCTCCTGGCAGCGTGACCTGCCTTTGGAGTCGAGCAACGTGTGTTTCTCCCTATTCTTTGCAAAATTTATGTGAGAAAGACAAATCTGGTGTACAGTGGCAGAGCTCCACAGAGAAGTGTCCAGATAAGACAGGGTTGGTTTGTGGGTTGTATTTTTTTTTCGGTCCAGTTTCTCCGAGGCTAAATAAATCTTTCTCCTCTTTGAGAATGGATGGGGTTGTAATTTTTAGCGTAAAGCATGAAAACTGGGGACAAATGAGCCCTCTTCTCTGAAGTGACAAGCGACAATGGAGCATATACAGCCTCCTGCGGTTCGCCATGCTGAAACAAGCGTGCCCCTCCGCAGCAGAGAGAAGGCGAGCGCTTGGAGACCATATGGTTTTTGAATTTTCTTCACAATTTCCAGACAATTTGATGGATTAGGTTAACCCTCCCTTCCACTGTTTAACTCCACAACAATGGGAGCAGAGCTGTTCTCCCTTCGTCGGGGCATCTGTGCGCTTCTATTCTTCTCTCTTTCTCTCTTGGTATTTGGAACAAGCCTATGAATTACAATGAAATCCACTTTCTTTAGTATTATTTGGAAGAGCACTTGTTTTCCGCCACCTCCCGCCCCCTCCCCGCCATCCCCTCTTTTTTTTGTTTGTTTTGTTTTTTTTTTCTCCTGCAAGTGATAGGTTTGACTTCTGTCCAGATCTCTCGGAAAGCCTTCAATCTTGTCCTTAAGTGTTTTTATGCTAAACAGGCAAATCGTAAATGCTGAGAAACTGTGACATTTATGTGAAGATCTAGTTAAAGGGCTTTATTTGTTTTCTTTATCTGTTCTTTTTTTCCCCCCATTCCCTCTTCTCTACCCCCTCCTCTCCTGTCCCCTCCCTCCCCCCAGTCTTTTATTCTTTTGTCTTGGAATGGATTTAATGAGGCTGCAAACACTACAATTCAATATAACCAAGAAATAAAAAAGGGGTGGCTGGGTGTATGGAAAACAGGCTCGGAGTTCATTTGGATTTCTGATCTATTGACTTCTGTGTGCAAACAGAAGAGATGCGGGGCTGCCTTGAACCCGGAGAAGTTTACCACACGTGGCTGGGGCGGGTTAGTAAATAATGCCTCCTCCCGAAGATTTGCAGCTCGTTAATTTGGCTCGCCCTCATTTCCAAATAGCCGGGATTTTATTTATTTAATTTACATACTAAAAAACAAAAGCTTTTTCTTTTTTTTTTTTTTTTTTTTTTTTTTTTTTTAACTTTCAAAAATCAAGAGCCGGCTAGTGCCTCTCATCAGTCACACGTTTTTAAACGCGCCGTTTCCTTGGGATTACCTAGCTGGGTAGATTTACCGCTCCAGGTATGCTCTCACTAGAATTTTAGATAAAATTAGGAACTGTATTCCCCCCCCCCCCCCGTTATTTTAATTTTGTTTCTCTCTCTCTCTTTTCGCAGCAGGACTAAGGGCGAGACGAAAGAGCTGAACCGTGCCCTCTGGGGCTGACCTAGCCGCAGCCTCGCAGTAGCCGGCTCCGAGCGCTGCTGCCGCCGGGGCCGCTCTCCCAGCGGAGTCGGCACAAACCCTCCTTCAAGCCGCAGCCCCAAACCCCGAGCCCAGCGGCACCGAAACGGCCCCAGCCCCTAAACCCGCCGCAGACGCGGCCCCCGCCGCCCTTTGCTGCGAGAGGGAAACTGGGGAGCAGGGCTGCGCCTCCCCGGCCCTACCGTCCGGGGACACCCGGGGGGGCGGCCCCCTGCTCAGCCACCCCCCCCCCCCCGGCCCTCTCCCTGCCCCGGGCGCCTCCTGCGTCGCTCCACGCGGCGGGCAGAGCCGCTGCGGTTTTTCCACGCCTGGGTAAAGCCGGAGCTGGCGCGGGCCGGGGAGTTTCGCCGCTGCTTGCCCCCTCCCCGGTGCGCCGTGCCCGGCAGCGGCTGCTCGCTGCCCGCCTTCCCGGCCCCGGGACGCGCCGTCCCGCTGCTGCGGAGGTGGGGATGGGACGGGATCGCCTTTCCCGGAGAAATCAAACCGAAAAGGGTCCGGATTCGAGTGGGCGACGCGGGACTCCTGGCAAGAAAAATAAGTGCCTAAGCCCCGGCACGGTGGGCTCCGCCATCCCCCGAGCCTCCGGGCTCCGCGGGGGCTGGGAGTGGGGCGGCGCGGTGCCTCCGCCGGGGCGCGGGCGGCCAGGGGGCGGCGGGGCCGCGTCCCCCCCCGTCCCGTCCCGTCGGGACCTGCGTTAGGCAGGTCACCCCACGGCCGCGGGGTGAACTGGGGGGCTGCGGAGCGAGCTGCTGATGCGGGGTGGAGGGGGCAGAGGAGTTGGAGCTCCCCACTTCTCTCACCCCGGCCCTGGGAGGACCCCGGCCCTGCCCGTATCCACTCGGTGGAGCCCGCATGTTATCAACGGCTGTGCGCCGAGCCCCCCCACCCCATCCCCCCGCTTCCCTATCCGTCATCCCCAAACCTGACACTGCCTTGGATTTCGTTTGCAGGTGGGAGGGGAGCAGGAAGGGAGGGGACGATGTGGGTTGTTGTCTGCTTGGAAATGCTAGCCTTTGGGATTTTTTTTCCATGCTTTTTATTTTTTGGGGGGGGGGGGCATAGAGAAGATCCATATTTGATCCTGTTCACTTCACACAGGGCTCCCAGACGGAGAATAAAGCCCCCTCCTGAATTATCCAACAGGGCTAAAGCAGGTTGAGTCAGTGAAATTCAGTTCCTTATTTTATGAGGTGTCAGGGCTGATGTCGAATATGGCAACGATAACTAATACTACAGTCTGAGGGACCAGAACGTGGTAATTAATCCCAAAGACTTAAGTGTATTTTAGTTCAGGAGAAAAAAAATCACTAATTCAATCGTCCGGAAAATTGAAGTTTGATGCATGAGTCTCTGCTGAAAGGAAAGGCTTTTTCTTCCTGATTCTGGGGTTGGGGCAAGAATCGCAGCCTCTCTCCTGCGCTCCCCGCAAAGGCCCCAGTGCAGGGCTGCAGCACTCCCGCACCGCAGCCCGGGCACTGGGCATAGAGGGCTCCGGGTACCCCCAGCACCAGGCACTGG